>NC_136059.1:1873879707-1874479707 GCF_964261635.1 Lissotriton helveticus | reverse complement strand
CAGACTGCAACGTTCTTTACAGCAGTCGTACTAATGATTCAGATCAAAATAGCAGATTTTAAGTTATTCAGAAAGTACATTGGGCATTGCCCATCCTCTGCGTACTGTCTCCCCTAAATCATCATCATCATTTAATCTTTATTTCGGCTCATTCGGCCATAAAAGATACACAAGCAACAATAATACATTTTGCACAGTGGATACAACATACCAGTGGGAAGCAGAAGATATACAATTCATCAATTAATATGATAAAGTCATCTAAATTAAAATAAGCATAAAAGAAAAAAAGATTATATTACACAATAAATAACTATAAAACAGATATTTTGAATAGTACCACCACCAGCCACGATCAGGGCAACCTAACCTACATACAAAGTGCACCCATTTTGTATCTACAAATCAAGGGCCAAGTATTTGCGGGTGTAACTAACACTCAATAGGAATCTACTGAAAAGCGTACAAATAAAAGACATCATAATTAAAAAGGCAAAAAACATATAAACAGTGATACAATGCGGTCAAATATCTACAGGTTAGAACTACAAGTTAAAAAAAACATGTGCCCAGACTTTTGAGGTACTTTCCAAATTTAAAAACGTGCTGTGTTTGAACTGGGTTACCAACTAGGCTAATACATGAGACTATCCCTTTATACAATTTCATCAGCAGTTACAGTTATTATACCGTGAATCTAGACTCTTAGATGCAAAAAGGTTACTACCACTGAAAGCATGAAAACCACTTCCCAGCAGATAGGTATTATCTGCCTTTGATCTTATTGGCGGGATATATAGGTTACTTGGGTAGAAATCATGTAAGTCCCACACAGATATGGGGCCGTCTCCTTTTTGGGGCGGGTTGGATCGTAGATAGGGGACAATGTTCCTATTTCTGAATTTCACTAGAACCAGGTCCCCGCTGATGTCTTTAGTTAAAGACCCTAGCCAACTCACCCTTCTAACACACAGGATTCCACCGTCGTGATTGGGTGTGAGTGGTCTATTTTTGGATAGCCAGAATATGACCTTATTTAAAAGTTCCTGGCGTCTTTCGGGTTTCCCGTGGGAGGGTGCCGGTATTCCTGAGAGAACGAGAACAAATGGGGCGGCTTCTGGGGGTAAGTGTATGGATGCTGCTCTATTTGGGTCCACTCTGGCAGCAGTATACTTAGTAAACCCAGATTTAGGGGCGACTTTAGGGGCAGTTGTAGCGGTTTTGTTTGAGAATTGTGGAGGGGTTTGGGCGTATTTACTTATGTTAACAGGCAAAGGAGCATTGGGGGCAATAAATAGGTCAGAACCGTTAGGTAATACCTTTTTAGAAGTGGACGGAGAGTTGATTTTAGTGGTTTTCTCTTTTCTTAAGGTAGTTAGCGGAGGGGCTCTTCCCCCACTAGACAGCTCTTTAGAAGTTGGTGGAGAGTTGGCTTGAATGATTTTCTCAATACCTGGTAATCTATCACCCAGGGCGTTAATTTTTTTTACCAATGGTAATACGATAGAATTTAACAATAGCTCTAACTGAGAAAATGAAGGGAGACGGGGAGAAGATATTTTGCCGTCACATATTCCAGCCTCCGCCATAGTTAAGATGGGGTTAGTGACTGGTGATGTCGGACCAGTACACAGTTTTAGTATTTTCAGATGATTCCCACTGTCATTAGTCCCGTCATGCTTCCTTTTAGCGTTTGGACCCTGAGACAATGCAATACCTTGGGTATTGTATTTTTGAGAGGGTAAGAATGAGTCACAAGGTTTCCTAATTGGGGTGGTGGTTCTGATGCCTTTTACGGGGGTTGGTGATACCACTAGGGAATACTTAGTGCCACACAAGGCGTTTAATTCCTCCCAAAAAGGCAAGTTCTGCAGACTATCAGGAATCAGTGGGGGAGATTGCCTAGTATCTATGGATTGGTGCGGGTCATTCTCAACTTCACTAGAAATGGGCAATGTTCTACTAGTCACCAAAAAATGTATGGTCCCCTGGCCTGGGTTGCGCTGCGAGAGAGATTTCGTTTTAGTCCCCTTTCGTGTCATGATACCGTGTGGTACTAATAAACGATGATGGTGGCTTTAAGGGGTGAATGAACTGTCCAAAGAAAGTCAATGTATAGTTCTAGTCGATATACCTCCACTAGTCGAGGAACCACGGGGAGTGGCCCGTCCCGTACTCCTCTGGCCACAGAGGGCCCGCCCTTTGCCCGGGCTTAGCCCGGCGCTCCCGCGACGCGGGTCTGATGAGGGACTTTGAAGCGCCTCCAGGCGCGGAAGTTTGCTCTCGCGGCTTCCTGCCGCAAAGCACGCTGGGGATTGTAGTCTCCCCCACTCGGCGGCCGCAGCACGGTGTCAGAGGCTGCGGCGGCGGGGGGAGACAGCTGGCAGGGACCCGCTGGTGAAAAGATGTAATGCAAGCCACCCCAGGCTTAGCAGGTCCGGTTTTCTAACGTACTACAGCCGTAAAACAGAATTTGGCAGCGGGAACACCAGCATAGAGTAAAATTAAATTCAACTACACCTTCTGTTCTACAATGAAAATGACAACTTCTCCTGGATCAGCATCTCAGGACCAGTAGGGATATGATTAAATCTAACAGGCAAAATGTATGCACCTCCAAATGAGTGTATCCTGTTAAATTATTGTGTTAATGCTGTGATTCGTCTTATTTGGGACAATATGGCAGTTGGACATTACTATGCAGCTTGGATATATGTCTATAAAACTTAGACGTTCATAGCTTCACTTATAACTTGGACAGCTGGAATTACAGTTGAGAAGGTGTTAACCCAAAAAAAATGTAAAGCTTCTTCTTATCATAAGCAATTAAATAATTTGGTTCAACCTTACAAAGTATCCAAATTCATCTTGCTTGACTCCAATATGGCCTTCGCTGTAATTCTCTCTAAGGTCCAGACTTTCCCCTTAACACAGATACAAGCCTGCACACGATTCCGCTACTAGACTTCACAGAAGCTTAGAGTCCAATTATCACATTCTGACATTAATACCTACATGCATACATTTTTTTGTTTCTGTATTGTATTTGTGTGCATGAACTCATACAAATTCTCTTTGCCTAATAAGGAAACATTTCACTTTAAAACGTTTTTGAGCATGCTTTTGTTATTTTTTTTAATCTGGACATACCTTTTCACCCATTAGTCTGTTATAGAGTGAATTAAATTTTGGTTACACATTTCAGACCGTACATCACAGTGGCAGGCCACTTCATCCAATGGCTCTCTTGGACTGTGAATGATAGCAATTTCATTGTGCACAGCTGCCTGACAAGGAGTGCACTTTAGTGCCAGGTCTGGTGTGCCGGTGCTGCTGGGACACCTTTGAGTCTATATGTTTATATTTTATTCAAATATTTGTGTGTATTGTATACAATGGAAAACAAGCATTTACAATGCAATGGTTTCGCCTTTTAAAAAGTTTGAGCTATTGGCATTGTAAATGACAAAATTTGTATTTATGTGTTTGTTTTGAAAACAGATAAATAAATGGCATTGTCATTTACAATGCCAATAGTTTAATCTCTGGCAAATGCCACACAAAAACACACAGACCCACACACACACACAGACCCACACACACACACACGGACCCACACACACAAACAGACCCACACACACAAACAGAGCCCCACATACACACACACACAGAGTTTGATCCTTATTGGTCTAAAACCACAGCATAAAGTGAGTGGATCTGCTCCAGAAATCAAACGCTTGCTCTCTAATGCAGTGTGTCACTTTTCTAACACTATAACAGATAGAGCTTCCAAGGCATTTGGGGTTAGGTGTACCATTAATGGTACACACATCAAATTAGCTGATTTGTGTCTTCAGGTATGTACTCAGCTGCAAAGGTATTGGCAGACACTACTACAAACCTAGGCAAAGCCAGTCATGCCAGTTACAAGGTTGAAATTTAGGACATGAAATATCAACAGATTTAAAGGAAAAGTTATCAAAGTCATTACCTACAACGTGCCCTTTCCCACACAGGAGGGGAAAACAGGGTAGCACTGGACGTGGAACCCTAACAGTGTGCAATTACGGCTACTTCAAACCTGATAAAATGTAATTAAATCTGTCCTTAATCATAACATTGCTCTTGTCGAAAGGGTGTTGCAAGGAGTCAGTTTTCAATCACACCCAAACCAGACTTAAGTTAAAGTGAAAAAGCATGTACGCACGTGGTGGCAGGCAAGGTGCGGCTAGAAGTGCGGAGTTGCATGAATAATTGTTTTTTTCATTCCACAGCCTTGGAAGCAGATCTTTTTAAAGTGCCAGAAGGCATTGACCATGCACGTTTTCGTGTTTTCAGGTCTTGATGTCCTGCTAACTTGAATCAGGCCACTAAACTTGAAGCATGCATTTGTATGAGCTGTTGCAAGTGATATATCTGTAAGCCAAACTTTTTAGAAAGTGTTACTGATACTTGCTGAAGCGGCACACGGCTGTAGTAGGTTTGTATTCCACAAGAGTCATCTCAGGCAAAACAGAACCCAATTTTCATTTCCATCTAAAACGTTTGTTACTTAAAAAAAAAAAAAACACTGAAACCTACACTTTTATTTATCTTTCGCATTTTTCAGGCACAAGGGAACAAGCTACATCCAAGTCGCCATGACAGGGTCTCGGTCTGAAGCTTGGGGGGGAAGGATAGTTTGCCAGTGGGAGAAGCACATGAGAAACAGCTTGCAACAGGACGAAGACAGAAACATGTGGAAAGTGCATGAGGGAGAGAGCTGGAAAATATGTATTCTCAGGGGGTGCTTAAGCAAAAAAAAAAAATTGTTCTCTAAAGTGAGCAGTGGAAGAATACAAGTCATACCATGCAAAGGATGGTAAAGAGTCTATGCTACAGGGGAGGAACAAACACAAGAACAAGATGCACAAGAAAAGCCATCTAATATGAAACAAAACATGAAAGTGACCATGAAGCCATCCAATGGTAAGTCCACTGTAAGTTCTTGGTAAGCCTACAAAAGGTGTTTTCCAACCAGACAGCTTGCACTGACTGGTGGATAAATCCTAAAAAGCTACCTGCTAGGTTGGGTTGCAAGATAAAAATTCAATAAGCTTTGACAAAGCTAATAGGCTTGGTCTTAGCAGGGTGGCATAGTGGTTATTTTTTACTTTATATTGAAAACAAATACGTACCACAATTATACAAAGAATACAAAAACAACACTTCCTAAACATGCAGGCATATGTTAAAAATTACTGGCATATGGAAAAGGTAATCTTTAAGAAAAAAAAGGAAAAGAGCAAAAGCACTGGTGAAATAAAGTACTAGCTTACCAGCCAGGGCACTGAAGTGCACTTTATTTTAGGTGAATGTGCATATGTGATGAGGAAAAATCCTTCACTCACAGTGCAAGAGAAACAGTGACTGAAGTGCGCTGCTACATTTCTCCCCTATCTTTTCCTATTGTGGCCAATAGCAAAATGAAATAAACAGCTGAAAAGTGGGGGTGCTAGGTGGCACACGAGCGAAATGGCCACATCTATGTGAGGCTCCCGCTGTCCAGCTAATTATATTTTAATTATCCTGTATATTTCGATCCTCTGCTGCATCATTAAACACTGCCCATGAAAGCCTAATGTGCGGTTCACCTGATGGAGAGAGCGACCTGGCCGTACTGCGAGATCGGAGGTGTCGGTGACGGCTGATGCCTGCCTGTGGAGAGACGTTGGAATCAGAGTGGAGCGCGGGGCTGATACCGCAATCAAGCGAGTGCCATGGTTCCCCTGTGGGTGGCAGGCCGCGCGGGGAGGAAAGTGTCACCTGCGCAACAGTGACTGTGATGGTCAGGGACAAATAGACGTAAATGCCCCACTGTGCTGCCCTTAAAAAATCGCCCAGCTTTTAAAGTGAAGGAACTGGCGAACATCACGTTATCGTTGGTTTATGCTACGCGGCAACCGGGAGGCGGCCATTTTGAAAACAGTCGATCAGCCCAAGACCCAGGACTGCCAGAGGCGAGTGCACTGCATAACAGGCAAGGAGAAAGAGGGGTGACTACGGACCATTAACGTAATTGCTGCAGAAGGCGTGGACCCTTGGCTGAATGGCAGCGCGACGCTCATAAGATATACATAGAAATGGCAGGCAAGAGCTACGCAACAGACGCGGTGCCAGGAAAACAACCAGGCCACGTGGATAGTAATGGCAGTTGTAAGTTGAATGATGCCCGGCGGAGGCAGGAGTGAATGCTGATAACCAAAACGGAGTGTTGTACTTCCCTGGTAGGGAACTCGACGCACGATGAATGTTTAAAAAAACAACAAGAAATAGTGCAACTCGAATTGAGAGCAGTGGTGGAATTCTGACACACACAAACTGGATGACATATGCGTTACCGCTGATATACATCGCACTGATTACTAAAAGACATAAGGCGGGAAAGTGCGGTGCTATTACTTCCATGGCAACTTAAATTAAAAAACGCACGAAAACCGGAGCACAGGCACAAAGACGACAGCCATGCACGATAACCTGAGCATACATACCGGGCGAAGACGGAGACGACAGCCACGAGCCAAGCACGACATAACACGGAGACCACAGGCAACCAAATGACAAAAACATGGCTTGAAAAAGAAAAAAAAAACACCGCCCACCGCCGCATGACGTAGGGAAAGGGGTGGGATGAGTAAAAATCGCGGGAACGCCCACGAATCTGCTCCGGCAATGACGGGCAGATCTGTCTTCCAATGGCTAGCCTCCATTTATGGAGCTAGCCAATGGAAGACAGAGGCGGGAGAAAGCTCCATACTTCTAAATAAAGTTTTCGCCTGCGCGATACTGCTTGCTCAGTAAACGCCAGGCGAAACCTAAAAAGGAAGCCTAAAAACTCTGATTATAAAGGCTTGCTGAAGTGTGCTGTAATTCGCATTTATCCAACAACAGCAGTGGTTGATTATAAGGTCACTCTACTGTATTAACCAACATAAATATGTATTCAACCCTTTGTCTTCGGACAAAGGACATGTGATCCCTCTAGAAATACAGAAAGGGATACCGCTTCTTTCTGCATCCCCTCCCCCACATGGCCCCTGCTTGCAATGAACTGCCTGGGTCCGTTAACTAAGGAAAACCCATATCACAAAAGGTTTTTTTTTGGGCGATATTTAAATTTGTCAATAGTGATGCATCTTTACTCCTCACCGAATGGCCTCTTGAAATACCCCCAACATGAGATATGGCATTTTTGAAGTTTCGTTCCCTCATTTTTTATGTTTGCAGATTTATATACCGTGTATTTGACTGCAAAGTATTGGAGCACTATACATGAGCATCAATTACATTACACAAGGTCCCATTCATTTTTGTTAGGCACAGGAAGATTAAGGAATTTGCCCAGGCAAAAGATGTTGAACCCAAGTCGGGACTGTGACGTGGTTCTTCATTTCCATAGTCGGCAGCAATGTCAGTAACAGCACATCTTTTTAGCAAAAGGACTTTGGGGGAGGCAGGCTAGAAAGAGCCTTGCTCCCCCGGAGGTCTTCCGCTAGTGGCGCATGCCATAGGTCTGGGGATTTGAAAGCAGTGCTTTAAATGGGCCGGTGTTCACCGGTACGGAGTATCGGGACTTCTTAGATTTGTCACTCTGAGTACCGGCACTTCTCTTCTGCCAGAGGAGAGTACCGGTACTCATGAAAAGGGAGGTCACTGGCTGAGAGTGCAAATGAGAAGGTGGGGACGTTTCTGTCAGCCAAGGCGCCACTTCTGTAGCCCCCATCCGAGCCCCTGCTGAGCTAATCGGCAGGGCTCACTTGAATTTTGTGAGGTGCTCACGGTCACGCTGTGCTAAACAAAGCAGGGTGGAGATTCATTTTACCTGCTAGTGTGCGCGTGTGATTTCAAAGCGCAGCACTTCAGGTAGTGAAAAGTACATTAAACATATACATTTTAGCAGTGGCAAGGGCGGCAGATTCTCACACTTCCTGTACTTTCTCTGGATCAGAGGGTTAATGCCCAGACAATGGATGGAAAAGGCTCTTTGAGCGCTAATCTAACAGAGTTCTGCACTGAGAAACCCACATTCCTAAAAAAAAGTCTCAATTACCCAGTGTGCCTGCATTTGCATGACTGTTTTTTTAAGAAAAACGCGTGCGAGAGAGGGAGAATCAAGGAATGCTCAGGAGGTATTTTAAAGAAAATGGGTGGCACGTTGTGTGTACATGTCTATGGTGACAAAGGTTCATGAATAACGTAGTAGGGAATGTTGGTGGGTGAGTGAGTGGATGGATGAGTGAGCTAGGGTGGATGTATTGATGGCTGGATGAGTGAATGGATGGATGAGTGAATGGATGGATGAGTGAATGGATGGATGAGTGAATGGATGGATGAGTGAATGGATGGATGAGTGAATGGATGGATGAGTGAATGGATGGATGAGTGAATGGATGTATGGGTTAAAGAGGGTGGATGATTGGATAAAAGAGCGGATGATGGATGTGTAAGTGAAAGATTGGATGGATGGATGAATGGATTGAGGGAGGATGGATGACAGGGTGGATGATGGATGAGTGAAAGGGGGTATTGAGTGGATGGTATAAAGGAGTGGAAGGGTTGATGGATAGATGAGCAAAAGGATTGATGGATGAGTGAAAGGGTGGATAAAGAGCTGGATGAGTGAAAGGATGCATGGATAGGTTTAAGGATGGATGGATAGGTTTGGATATGAAGGGTGGACAGACGGAATGTTGAAAATGCAATAGGTCTCGCAATAGAAGAGTTTAACATTTTCCGTTTTGCAAATGGATGAGTGGCGTTGCGTGGGCGAGTGGCGTTGCGTGGGCGAGTGGCGTTGCGTGGGCGAGTGGCGTTGCGTGGGCGAGTGGCGTTGCGTGGGCGAGTGGCGTTGCGTGGGCGAGTGGCGTTGCGTGGGCGAGTGGCGTTGCGTGGGCGAGTGGCGTTGCGTGGGCGAGTGGCGTTGCGTGGGCGAGTGGCGTTGCGTGGGCGAGTGGCGTTGCGTGGGCGAGTGGCGTTGCGTGGGCGAGTGGCGTTGCGTGGGCGAGTGGCGTTGCGTGGGCGAGTGGCGTTGCGTGGGCGAGTGGCGTTGCGTGGGCGAGTGGCGTTGCGTGGGCGAGTGGCGTTGCGTGGGCGAGTGGCGTTGCGTGGGCGAGTGGCGTTGCGTGGGCGAGTGGCGTTGCGTGGGCGAGTGGCGTTGCGTGGGCGAGTGGCGTTGCGTGGGCGAGTGGCGTTGCGTGGGCGAGTGGCGTTGCGTGGGCGAGTGGCGTTGCGTGGGCGAGTGGCGTTGCGTGGGCGAGTAAATGAAGGGAAGCGAAAGAGAGAGAGAGAGTTAAGGGAGGGAGAGAGAGAGAGAGAGAAAGAGAGAGAAGGGAGAGAGAGAGAGTTATGGGAGGGAGTGGCGTTGCGTGGGCGAGTGGCGTTGCGTGGGCGAGTGGCGTTGCGTGGGCGAGTGGCGTTGCGTGGGCGAGTGGCGTTGCGTGGGCGAGTGGCGTTGCGTGGGCGAGTGGCGTTGCGTGGGCGAGTGGCGTTGCGTGGGCGAGTGGCGTTGCGTGGGCGAGTGGCGTTGCGTGGGCGAGTGGCGTTGCGTGGGCGAGTGGCGTTGCGTGGGCGAGTGGCGTTGCGTGGGCGAGTGGCGTTGCGTGGGCGAGTGGCGTTGCGTGGGCGAGTGGCGTTGCGTGGGCGAGTGGCGTTGCGTGGGCGAGTGGCGTTGCGTGGGCGAGTGGCGTTGCGTGGGCGAGTGGCGTTGCGTGGGCGAGTGGCGTTGCGTGGGCGAGTGGCGTTGCGTGGGCGAGTGGCGTTGCGTGGGCGAGTAAATGAAGGGAAGCGAAAGAGAGAGAGAGTGTTAAGGGAGGGAGAGAGAGAGAGAGAGAGAGAGAGTGTTATGGGAGGGAGTGGCGTTGCGTGGGCGAGTGGCGTTGCGTGGGCGAGTGGCGTTGCGTGGGCGAGTGGCGTTGCGTGGGCGAGTGGCGTTGCGTGGGCGAGTGGCGTTGCGTGGGCGAGTGGCGTTGCGTGGGCGAGTGGCGTTGCGTGGGCGAGTAAATGAAGGGAAGCGAAAGAGAGAGAGAGTTAAGGGAGGGAGAGAGAGAGAGAGAAAGAGAGAGAAGGGAGGGAGAGAGAGTTATGGGAGGGAGAGAGAGAGAGTTATGGGAGGGAGAGAGAGAGAGAGAGAGAGAGAGAGAGAGAGAGTTATGGGAGGGAGAGAGAGAGAGAAAGAAAGAGAAGGGGGAGAGAGAGAGAGAAAGAGAGAGAAGGGAGAGAGAGTTATGGGAGAGAGAGAGAGAGAGAGAGAGAGAGAGTTATGGGAGGGAGAGAGAGAACAAGTGATACCAAAAAAAGTAAGCCATGCACGAGTGATTAACGAATGCTGATATTTTTAAGCCCACAGCAAATGTTACTTTGCCCAGTGGGAGAATATAAAAAATTGTTTGTAAAAAATTGACAGAGTGCGCAAACCACAGAGTTAATGGCCAATAAAAATAAATCCAAGAGCGACCATGTGAGTTTTAGGCAAAGGAGACGCTGAAGAGCCCCCGCTGCCTTGGTTTAAAACAAGCATTGAGAGCCTGGTGGGGGGGGGGGGGGAGGGGGAGCCAGCGAGTGGGAGGGAAGGAGCATATGGGGATGGGGTGTGAGACGGTGGTCGTCCGGGGAGGAGGGGAGGAAGGGCTGGTGGCGCCAAGCAGAAAGCGGGAGAGTGTCAGCGTCTCAGCAGCAGCTGGCCTGCAGAAGTTACAGGGACTGCTCATGCAGTACACGGAAGCGGCCCAAAGTAGTGGTTTTTAAACATTAACTTGACCCCACCTGCAATGACATTTCCTGTGTGAAGTCGACTCATTCCAAAGGTGATTCAATTCATATTGAGTAGTTAAGCTATGTTCATCTGGAAGCAGTTTTAAAAGGCCCTCTTCACTTCCCAAGTAAGAAAATGTCTAATGCACATGAAACGAGCGCACTTTCCCCACTACGAGAGCATGAAGCACGTGTGTTGAAGGGCACCTGTTAAGGCCAACGTGTTCAGGCTGACAAGGCACTCCCCACTCATCTTCCCAGTAACATTAGCTTCTCTTTACAGGAAAGTCAAAGCACAGCCGTGACATTTACCAAGAATACACACAACACTTACAAGTTTTAGACATAAAAAATCAATTACGATACAGCATGCTACAAAAGCTTTTTAAAGTTTTAACTTTTAAAAGGAAGCAATCTTTATTGTGAAAGTGAACTATGAAATTCTGTATACCTTTGTGAGCTGGGCCAGGGATATGGACGAAGAGGAGTCATTGATGTGTTTACAAAAAAACATTAAACAAAAATTTTCAAGTTTCACAAAGTAAAGCATTGGAAAAATTGTCACCTGCTCCGAAATAAAATACAATTAAAAACGGGAGGGTTTTCTTCTGAAGAATGTCCTCGAGGAAAGAACAGATTTGTTAAGTGGAGATTTTCATGAAATGTAATCAGATAGACTTTAAGGTGGTTCCCAATGTCCTTCATGCTTGCAGTAGGGATACGAAAACAAAATTAGCTACACCAGATCAGCTCATATGAAAAATGATGGCAACAAAAACAAAAAAGACAAATGCGCTTGCAGCTGTATTTGAAGAATGGGCAGTACTTAAGAGATTGACATACAGTGTTGAATTCCTACTGCAAATGGATGCGTGAAAAGTGCAAAACGAATAAGATCGAGAACAAGCTGCGAACAAAGCATCCGAAAGCAGCCTAAAGGGGAGAAAGGAGGGGTGAGTGTAAGCCGAGGTCACACGGCGGGCAGGGGAGGGGGCGGAGCGGGGAGAGCGAGAGCGGCATGTGGGTGTGAAGAAGCCGGGCCTTTGAAGTGAAGCTAAGCTTCACTTCAAAGGTGTCGGAGGAATGCGGGCGGCTGTGCACGCGCTTTTAAGCTCAATGCACATGCGCATTGAGCTTAAAAGTCACGGGCACTGCAAGGAATCGCCACGATTCCTTGCTTGTTAGTTAAAGCGTGGTTAGGCCGCAATAGGCTCGCAAGCTCGATGCGCATGCGCATCGACAGGCGAGACTTAAAAACTGAATGATGGATGAAAAACCGAATAGACGACAGAATGTAAAGGGTAAATGGTGGACATCAGCAGGTAAATGGTTGGATGTAAGGATGAATGGATAGATCGATGGAAGAGACAAGAGATATCTTCTGGGGAGGGTCATGATGATTTGCTTCATTTGCTAGTTGCCATAAGAGCTTTGGTTTGATGTGGGGTTATTTTCAGTTTCTTCCTACTCACGTTCTCAAAAATATATAGTATTGTGCCAAACATCATCAATTAACAGTATGGCATTAAGAAAGTGCAACTATTGCAAAAAAAGGAAAAGTTAACATATTATCGCATTTCTCTTTCATTTTGTATAATGAGTTAACCTGCTTTGTTTATATAAACACATTTATCATGTGTTTTGTTGTGTGCTGCAACTATTATGTAAGTTGTTAATTATCATTATGTCTTGCCCTTAGCCCCGCCCCTAGCTCCGCCCAGCCCACTCACTACAACTCTAGCTCATTTTAATGAGTACCTGCACTTAATTTTTCCCATTTAAAGCACTGTTTGAAAGGTTCTAGTCAATTAGGAGGAAGTCCTCGCTCTTCTGCAAGGAGGGTCATTAGGGGTTGGTTAAGACATCGTGAGGTGGAGATGTTGTAACAGAACAGGTGCGTTATTGCTGAATATGATTTACAGGATGTTTTCACTTGTGAGCAAATGCTGATAGGTTGTACAATGTAAGGAAGGAGAGAAAGCAGGGTTGGTTTCACTATGGTACAGGCGGATCCGCTCAGGAGGTGGGGGGTCGGTGAGTTTACAAATTGTCTCAGGTTAAGAGGTCACTTGAGCAGAGTTGGGAAAGACAAAGAGGAAAGCGGACCCCGGGAAGTCAGTTGAGTTCAACAAGATGGATAATTGTAGGGCAGGGGCGTTGGGGCATTCAGGAATACAGTGCATTAGCGAGGTTATAAAATGTAGTTGTATGGCATTTAATGTGATTGGTTATTAATGTGAAGCACACCTGTCTCATTAAAGTGGCCTCTTTCACACACTCACGGCGTCAAACGTCATTGGAATGCGCCCCTCGCCCGAAGGAGAGGAGACTGCCATTTCAGCCCGAGCCGCCCCCTTTCAAGGAATTGAAGGCAATAAGTTAATATATTGCAACCTAGACAAAGATCGGTTTCAGCAGCGCTTTATTGGTACTCTAGCAGTAGCCTCTGGCTCACATAGCCACTCCACATGTTAGTTGTCACTCCTTTACGCACGGCTCAGTTTTTCTGTGGCTTGAAGCGCCTTAACAGTCAATTCCTCGGTGCATTGCCCATCGGCAGGTGTGCCCTTGTATCGTAATGTGAACATATTTTTTCTCTCTGCGCCTCATACGTTTATGTGCAGCAGTTCTCAGCATCACACTGGGTATCACTCTCTACGATCAATACAGTGCTTTAATCCAACTTTATACGTCTATATAAAATATATGCAGTTTCCCACAGATATTCCTAAGGCAACGAGCAACTCAAAATCGCCACAATTTACCGGTCCAAGCCGCTACTGTACTTTAAAAAATGTCAAACGATCATGTTATTAATTTGTGCACATGACCCACAGCAAGGGGAGTTATTATTATTTTTAAGTTAGCTGCCCGCACAGCCCCTGCTGTAATTGCACGGCATGCTGACACAACAGTAAACATTTATCAGAGTAAGTGGTTTATTACCTCAGTTTTGCCCTGGGTTATGCAGCCTTTCCTTCCTGAGTCACTAGCACGGATCTCAAGTGACTTCAATAGTGAGTTTAATTAGTCTCCAGTGACGCTATTACCGTCTGAGGGATATTTGGAGTCCTGTGTGAAATGAGTGATGATCTAATTCCAGCTTCCGGCAGTCAGGTGCTCGAATTGTAACTGGTGTGCAGCAGGCCCCGGTTGGCGCGCGCACTGATGGTCCAGCAGCAGCGAAGGGGAGCCGGAAACTGAAGTGCACCCTCACCCAGAGAAATAGGCCCCACAGATTTCCTGTTAGTTAAATTGGTGGGGGCAGTCTATTAAAACCTGCACTGTCGTTCCCCTGAGCTGTACGTGTTATATGGATTAATGTAGGATTTATGTTCACAGAACTAGTATCGGTCCGCCCCCTTCGAAGTAAAATAATAAAAAAGTCCTTTTCACGGAGACTCAAAAGGGAAAAGTGATTCCACTCTGGAGAAAGCCCCGGCTCCTGTAGCAATGTTCTCTTGCGCTGCAGTAGGTTGATTTAGAGCAGACACAGGTGCTTAGCTCATGCTGTCAGAAGATATCACGGTCTCGGGTTAATGCAGAGCTCTTCACCCTCCTAACAGATAAAGCCCCTTTTTAATCCATTTCTTCTTTTGTTTTGGGTCACTAGGCCAGGTGTGCTCTTTTGTTATCGGAGTTTTAAAGTTCACAAGCAGGAAAAACCTCCCGTTCTGAACACAGATGTTACAGACCAGATACTTAACCAGCAGAGAACGTCTTGTAAACAGAAGCACCGTGGCAGAAGGCGATGGATAGCTTCCATGCCTGGAAAATAGCTTTTCTAAGACGCCTCTTAAAATTATTTGCCATCTAGAAAATAAAACTGCGCTCTTTATCGTCATAGGTAATTCATTGCTTCTTAATTTCTTAGAATTTTTTGGTTAGGAGGTATATTTGTACTCGCCAAATATGGGACACAATGATGAAACAAGTCAGGTCCCGGGCCGCGCTGTGATTGGCTGACGTCACGGGGGTGTCCCGGGCCGGCAGCCAATCACAGCGCGGCCCGGGAATGACGTCACGGGGGTGTCCCGGGCCGGCAGCCAATCGCAGCGCGGCCCGGGACAAAGGGGCGGGGCTTAAAAAAAGCACCAGAAACGCCCCCGAATCGCGTTTTCAAGAGAAAGCGCGATTGACAGCCTCTGTCTCCCAATGGCTAGCCTCCATTTATGGAGCTAGCCAATGATAGACAGAGGCGGTCCAAACATCCCTACTGTAGACAATAGTTTTCGATCTGGGAGGGGCTTTGCCCCTCGCCAGGTCGAAACCTAAAAATATTAAACCATTGCACGCTTGCCATGTCTAAACCTTCTAGCATTACCGATGTATGCGTTTCTTAATGTTGGCACAATTATACATGACAACACTTGGAACAATGTTTTAAGGTATACTGTCTTTCCTTAAAGGCCATATCGTTTACAGCATTTGAGGACAACTAGAGGGTATTTTGCAGTAAAAATATAGGTCCTGCTCAGACCTCGACAAATCTCTTGCTCACTACTTATGGCGAACCAGATTTTATCAGGGCAAGCTATATTTAGGGCCTACTCGACCCTTCTGGCAAGCTGACAAACAGGTGTTCTATTCACATGTTCTATTCACTCACAAAGTAAAGGAGCATTAAAGATGCCCTTAAATCTTGTCTTTATCTTGTCCCATTTATTCTGCGCTCAGAGCCAAAGGTCAAAAGTCAATTTGATCTACAATTACTTTTCTTTCTCTGATTGCAAATTGAAGGACTTTTTAAAGTGCACTGTTTGACAAACATGCTGCACAAAAAGTGTGAAATGAAAGGCTGTAGGATGTCATGTTTTAGTCTAATCTATTGGTGTTGGATGGATGCACAGCTCAAAAGTTATTTGATATTTGAACCAAATTTGGGGAGGGTTCTGGTGCACCAAAAGGGTGGCGTCGAGGGTCCCACGACGTCAATACAATGCTGAGATAGTGAGACTAGAACAATCTAGAATCATCCCCCGTGGGCACTCGTTAAATCGTCTTCTGAATGAGGAAGACTTCCAGTTTGAGGTTTTTCTCAAATGTTCATTTTATTTCATGATTGACATTTAAAGTCTTTTTTGATTATTTTTGCAAACAATTTGATAATATCAGGCAATGTCCATTTCAAAATCACCAATGCATTTCGGGCATTAGATTCATGCCCTTCATCAGGGAGACGACAATGCCTTTCCAAATCAGAGGTTCGAAGTCTGAATAGTTAGATTCCGGGTGTAAATAATCCAGTGCTCACTTCGGTAAATGCGGCACGAAGAAGACTGCAAAAATAATCAAAAAAGACTTTAAATGTCAATCATGAAATAAAATGAACATTTGAGAAAAACCTCAAACTGGAAGTCTTCCTCATTCAGAAGACGATTTAACGAGTGCCCACGGGGGATGATTCTAGATTGTTCTAGTCTCACTATCTCAGCATGTTTTAGTCTAACACACATAGCTAAAAAGTGAACTGTACAAACATTTCATAACAGATTCAGTAGTATTGAATGCCCTTTTTGTGTAATTCTGAGTGATTCAAAATGTATTTTAATAAGATGAAAACAAATCATAACACTTAGTGATGTGCACATGATAAATATGTTTGCTGACAATTTCCACAGATTATTCTTTATACACTATATAGTTTTATAAGTAAAACTGCATGCTGGCGGGACCATTTTTGCTCATTTCAATGGTTAAAGTGCTGTCTGTAAATGGCAGTGCACTACTACCTCATGCTTCAGTAATATATATTTTTAAGTGAGTATTTCAAGATGAACTGAAAAAGATTCCTGCCCTGATGGCAATGCTATTAGTGAACTAAGAGGCAAGTCATGGGTCATGCATACCCTATATGTAGGCTAGATTCTTATTGCGCTTGGAGCAAACACTAGGTCTATTAAATCAAACCAAACAGGCTGTTTTGTACAGCAAGAATACTAATTAACATATTGGAAGATGTTCTCACATGTGATGGAAAAAGGGGACTGCAAAATGAAACATTTGCTTAGGATGACCTAATGAGACGAGGCTCTGGGTGAAGTACATTTCAGTTATGTGGAGTAGATTATTCAAGTTACTAGACCTACAGGCCTAGTAACATTTGTATGATTTTTTGAGAACTGCTACTTAAGTGGCATGTATGCAATCCGCGTACTACATTCTCAATGACTACGGTTTAGTTCCATATCCTTTTATATCACGTGTGGACTAACCACCACTCAGTTACCAGATAGTTCGAATAGTTGAGGGTCCTTACAGCAAGCATTAAAACTAGATAAAATAAACCTAGTACACAAAGCTACGTTTTAAAAGTCTGCAGGTCATAAGCACAAGCGGTAGGTAGGCATGGTTTAAGCGAAAAAGTCAGAACAGTCATAGGATGCAGACTTAATCCTAGCAAACAACCACATTCAGCACAAATTTGTTCGTGGAATAAAGGACAGGGCTAACGTCAGTGACACGGCCACGAGTGAGCTGCTGGCAAATTGCTGCCAGGGTGGGGCATGGCCTGGGCTTGCTCAGCAATTCGGAAAGAAGAGCTATTATAGTACACTGCGGAAGGAAAACATACTGAGACCCAAAGTGGCACCGAACGTGATACACAGATGACAAAAGAAGATATGCAACACTAAAGGGCAGATCATGGGGTACACAATAAAAGCATTGATAGTGATGTTACCGGGGTCCTGGTGAACACATGAACACTGTCAAGTCTCAGGTTGGAGTGAAAACTCCTAGAACTATGACAGGGACATAAACTCGCAATTCCTCGCTACTCAATTCCTATTGCTTCAGCCGAAGCAGAAATAATGATGTCCGTAATCGGTATGGTTAGGCATAGTGTTTATTATAGGGTATGAACAGGTTACAATCACAAAAATCCCGGTATCCGCAAACACCCCAGCCCAGGGTTCTCACCAGTATGCGCTTAAACAGCGCGTTCTCCTTGGGCGGCAGGTTAACGCTCGGCATCTCTGCGACTCCACGTCCCCCTTGGGCCCGTGTGGCTCCAGCTTGTGCCCACCTCGCTCAGCTCCCGAGGCCGCTGGCGGCGCTTCACGTGCTCGCTAAACAGAGCGACAGCAAGAACCAAAATGGCCGACACCCCGAGCTTCCCCTCCCGGGTCACAGCAAGCCACAACGCGCATGCTCGCTGACCCCGCGTCACTCTACGGCGCCGGCGCATGGAAGCCTGGGAACGCAACATAGCCTCCTTAGATGCGCGTACAAGGAGAGCGGGTGCGGGGCAAGCGTTAGCAGTTGACCGCCTGAGGGTTTCGGGCGTTTTGTATGGGAACAGTTAGCTGGTTATATGCTGTACTTTCTGTTGCCCTGCTACAGGTGATTTTTTGCTGGAGGTCCTTTTCGGTGGCACAGTGTATTGTCTCGACTACTCCAACCAGAAACAAATAATGCCTGGAATGTGTGTGTGTGTATATTTGTGAGATAAATGAAGGAAGCCTGATAGATATGCTCGGATTACAAACTGCCAACTGTAGTGATGAAGATTGAAGTATCGGAGGGTTATGAATAAAACTCCGAAAGGTTTATATTGTATTAAAACGTATTTATTAAATTACCAAAAGGCCAACCAGCAGCCGGCAAGGAGCGCGACTGCCAGTTGAGCAGTTGACAGGGAAAGAATGTCAGGCATTCGATGACGTCACCCATATACAAACAGAGGGCTCCATTGCGCGTCACAATGGAACCAGCAAGTGTGAAAGTTGTGTTGCGCAAACAAGGGTGATTGAATAACTTTTATAAAGACCATAGAGGTACAACATCTCCCTTTCCGAACAGAAACAATTAATATGAAGGTTAAAACATAACATATTCCTTATTCTTGGAAGGTATGCGTGAAACTCTACCAGAACTAGTGCATGTGCCTTCACATACATTAGGAACAGAACCAACAGTTTCTATGGGTACATAATATCCAGAGCGTGGGGGATTGGTTACTTGTAAATTATCTGTATCTAACTGCCCTTCAGAGTCCTGAACATCTGTAACTGGCAATTGAACAGGTGATGGAGAATTCAAACCTACAGACATTTTACCCTGCAAAAGGGCTGAGGTACAGAGATTAGTAGGTGTTCCTTTGCTAACCTGCTCATATGAGTCAACAGGCATCCATAAATAATCATTTTCAGATTCTGAATTGTTACTCATGGACTCTGCAATAAGTTCTCGCTGACCAGGTTTGAGTTTGGCAACATCACTTTTAATTCTCGCCTGTACCTTCAAGGATTCATCGTTGACCTCTACCACACTTGATTGATTTCTCTTACAGCAAGCAAGATTAGGAGTAAGCTTTGTCTTACACGATCTGCCTCTCGTAAGGGAAAAAGGAGAATGGCCGGTAACGCTATTTGTAGTAGAATTGTACATGTTGACTTTCTCCTGTATGAATTCTTTAACAGGAAGTTTGGATGCAATGGCAAGTTGAATGCCTTTTCTCAAAAATCTGTTGAGACTCTCAACTTGTCCATTTGATTTAGGAGAATAGAAAGGAGTTGTTTCTCGAACAATGCCATTGCTCTTAAGAAATGAAACCATGTTTTCTGGTGTTAGTTGCTTTCCGTTGTCGAATACCAAAGTACAAGGCAGTCCTTCAATTGCAAAGCAAAAAATTATATAACTGTACTGGTGTCGATGGTTGGAACGAAGTCAAAATAAATGCACTTGCTGTAATAGTAACTAATCACTATCAAAAATCTACAATCGATTCCCAGCAAATTAAATGGACCTGCAAAATCAATTGCAATTTTGTTCCAAGACTTGTTAGGGATGGATACAATCTGCATCTCATTTACCCTGGGTTTCCAATGTTTTTCGGATTTCAAACATACCACACAAGCATCTACAAACAAGTCTACATCAGTCTCCATTCTTGGCCACCAATAGTACATTTGTTTTTCTTCGTCATGGTAGACCCAGGATGGCTACTATGTGCTATCTCAATTGACTTTTTCCTCAACTTGGATGGAGGAATCAACATATCACACCGAAAGAGAAAATTATTCTTGATACTCCGCTCATCTTTGATCTGGCAAAATGTTTTTAACTCAGAGGTCAAGTTTCTTACTGGTGGCCATCTTCCTACAATAAACTCTTTAACTTTATTTAATACAGCATCCTTGTTGACAAGTTCTAACCACTCAGAATCATTACAAGTTTGTTCAGTGTTTGTCACAATATCTACTGCTGCAACTACACACTCTGTGTCTTCTTCCAGCTGTGGCTCTGAAGACATCTCAGGTAATCTAGACAAGAAGTCTGCACACATATTATCTTTGCCTGCTATATGCTTGATGGTAAAATTGTACTCTTGGAGTTTTGCAATAAGTCTAACTAATCTGGCAGTGGCCTTACCATTTCCTCTGCCGCTGCCGTCTACCATATATGTGAGAGGCTTGTGATCAGTGATCAATTCAAATTGCTTACCCAACAAGAACATTTTAAGTTTCTCAACTGCCCACACACAGGCCAAAGTCTCCCTCTCTATCGTGCTTCTCAGAATCATGCAACCTCCTGGAAATTAAATCCACAGTGTGAATGGAACTCTTAACTTTTTGTGTGCATATAGCTCCTATACCCACAGCACTTGCGTCCACAGTAACAATATTGGTGCCTTCAGAGTCAAACGGGTGTAGAGTTGGGGCATTAACAGTGGCACATTTAATCTCATAAAAAACTAAATCCTGTTCAGAGGACCAGTGTTTGTCACAATATCTACTGCTGCAACTACACACTCTGTGTCTTCTTCCAGCTGTGGCTCTGAAGACATCTCAGGTAACCTAGACAAGAAGTCTGCACACATAGTATCTTTGCCTGCTATATGCTTGATGGTAAAATTGTACTCTTGGAGTTTTGCAATAAGTCTAACTAATCTGGCAGTGGCCTTACCATTACTTCTGCCGCAGCCGTCTACCATATATGTGAGAGGCTTGTGATCAGTGATCAATTCAAATTGCTTACCCCACAAGAACATTTTAAGTTTCTCAACTGCCCACACAGAGGCCAAAGTCTCCCTCTCTATCGTGCTGTAGTGCTTCTCAGAATCATGCAACCTCCTGGAAATGAAAGCCACAGTGTGAATGGAACTCTTAACTTTTTGTGTGCATATAGCTCCTATACTGTGAGGTGGCGGAGAAGCAGACCAGGACAAGGGAGTAGTGGTAACTGGAGTTGAGGCTTTATTAGCACAATCTTTAAGCTTGGCTTATAATGGAGTAGTTCAATTCAAAAGGAAGTTGTGTAAGGCCAAGGAATAAAGCAAAAAGAAAACGTTTTCAGTCCAGCAAATTAAGAGACACAGGAGGGAAGTCCTGGTTGTTTCCTTCAAGGGATGATGGGAGATGTAGTCCGCTTTCCTCTTCTTTAGTTGGCTCTGAAGGTAGGTGTCTCAGTGTTACCATGGACCAAAAAAAAAACAAAGAAAGAACAAAAGGAAATGGCAAGGAAGGGTTTCTTTCTTCCTACGAGTGTCGCGGGTAGCTCAGGGAGTGTAGGGGAACATACACCACTACCGCCACCAGTGTTCGCAAGCGCTTCCAATCGCTTATAGTTTATAACCTGGTATTATGCCTAGTGGGTCTCTCCCTATATACCCCCACCCTTAGGGAAGGCACTGTTATGTCCCACGAACCCAAGGCATCCCCGTACCTTGTTCAGCCACGTCCCGCCGTGGCGGGAGTATCCGCGTTGCCAGCTAGGGTCTGGCTGCCCGTCTGTTTCTACTCCCGGTCTCGCTTCCTGGAATGGCTCTCTGGTGTAGGGTGTCTCCTCCTCCCTCGTACGCTCAGGTCCTCCGCTGTTCCACGGTGGTATTTCAAAAGTCTGCACGCGGGTCTCTTCTTCCTGCTTGGCTCTCCGAGACAGTCCTGACGAACGCCTTTCAGCTCCGGCGTCTTCGTCTTGAAGGACTGTAAGCCATGTGACTCTGTCACATGATCGGCCAAGTCGAGAGAATTAAAGGCATAGCAGTCCTCGGGCTGAAAACAGAGAAGGGAAGAGGAAGTGACAGGAGGAAGAAAATGTTCCGTGTCCACAAACTGTGCTTCCTCACATATACCCACAGCACTTGCGTCCACAGTAACAATATTGGTGCCTTCAGAGTCAAACGGGTGTAGAGTTGGGGCATTGACAGTGGCAAATTTAATCTCATAAAAAACTAAATCCTGTTCAGAGGACCAATCAAATCTGACTCCCTTACGCAGAAGGCACCTTAAAGGTTCCACCTTGTCTGCGTAATTTTCAATGAATCGTGCGTAGTATTCACTGAGGCCCAAGAAAGACTTAAGTGAATCCTTGTCTTCTGGTTTAGGAGCATCAGAAATAGATTTTACTAAATCTAGTTTGGGCCTGATGCCATCTCCGCTGATAAAATGGCCTAAATATTCAATCTCCTGTTGTAGAAATTTGCACTTGCTGTTAGCAACAGTCATACCTCTCTCATTGAGCTTATTAAGAACGGTATCAAGAATGTAGTTGTGTTGATCAACAGTAGAAGCATGAATCAAAATATCGTCCTAAAATTTCTCAACAACCTTCTCTCCTTTGAGAATATTTTCCATACATTTTTGGAAAACACTGGCGGATGACGCCAACCCGAAGGGAAGTCAAATAAACCTGAATGCTCCCAACGGTGTCACAAAAGTAGTGTAGTCTTTGGAATCATCAGAGAGTTTCACCTGATTATAGGCCGACTTAAGATCGATTAAAGAAAAATATTTGGAGCCGGAGGTAGCCGCCAAGATTTCTTGAATTTTAGGCAAGGGCTGGCAATCCACCAAAATATTTTTGTTAAGCGACCTCAAGTCGTCACGTAGGCGGAGAACACAGTGGAGCACAGTGGTTATCTACGTCAAAGGTTGCGGCAGACGCCACAATGTCTAGACCATCAAGGTCTGGAACAAACATCTTGATGCTGAAGATCATTTTGTACGGGGTCCGAATACGCAGAGATCTTCTTGGGAGGTTATTAGGAGCACATTGAACCCATAAAGCTGAGTTAATCAGCCTCGTCCCGTACCTAATACCCTTGCTGTTAAAGATTGCTTAAAATCATGGTTCATCTACTCCACAACAAAATTGCCTTCAGGCCTATATGGAGATGAGAAATGCGCATGCACTCCCATCTATGTAATCGAATCACAATATGCATTAGAGGCAAACGACGGACCCTGGTCTGAATAGAAAGTGCCACAGGCATAAGTTCCGACAAAGGCATGCAAATTACTTATAACAGTGCAAGCGTTAGCCGAGTGCTCTGGCCAGACCCAAAGGAACCTAGTGCAAGAATCCACTGCAACCAAAATATATCTGAAACCATTATCGGATATAAGAGGACCGCAATGTTTGAGATAAATGCAGCCAAACATCTGATTGGAAATTTAAAAATTAGTTTGCGGTGGTCACGACATAGTAGAACTCTTTATTTGTTGACAAACATTGCAGTCTGCTGGTATAAACCGCGCCACCAATAGCAGTGCTGTAAAAGAGAAACTGGTGGCCACTCCTGCGTTTGCAAAAGCAATACCTTCATGGGCAGCCACTATCAAAGAGTGTCTGGGGATCAGGTGATCACTAGCACTGGTCACAAAGGTAGATTTAGAAGAATAGTGAGAAGTGAACCCTTGAGGAAAGGGAGTACAATCCCAGTTAGCGGCTTTGGCCTCTAAAATGTCATCATCAATTTTAGTCATAGAGCGCGTAACTGCAGCTACTTTTACTGTGGCTACTGCAGATTTCGCTGCTTTATCAGCCATTGAATTACCAACAGCGTGCACTCCCGCACGCTGATGGCCCATTTTATGTACAACATGTGTTAGTGGCAAGCACTCTTTAAGAGCAGCTACTCGAACCGAAAGCGTTTTATGCTTTATTGTGCTACCTTTTGAATCCCCAAAATCATTTTGTTTCCAAAAAAAACAAATTGTCATTGAAGGACTGAACACAGTAGAAAGAATCTCACACTCCAATGGTGGGTAATTCAGGATCAGCATATTCGAGAGCTAATAGGAGAGCCATAATAATAATAATATAATAATAGGAGAGCCAAGGGACTGAGTATGAACCAAGGTAGAGTGAAAAACTTCACCTTCCATCGAACCCACAACAATAGCGCAAGGTGCAGAGTAAGCCTGTTTAGAAGCAATGGCCGGTTGAACCGAACTATCAGTGTAAATGATATATTTGTACTGGTCAAGGTGTGGGGTGAACATGTTTATAGTGAAGAAAGTCTTGCATTTGCAGGAAGGGTAAAAAACAAAGCTCACATCCACGGATGTTAAAGTGGTAGCCGATTGAATCCAACGAGGATGCAGAGCTCTAGATTTAGGAACACTAGCCTTTGTAAGCGCCTCTAAGACCGGGACAGGCGAAATGACAAAAATCTGTGTATCTTGAGCCAGAAGGCGTTCTTTAAGAATAGCCATCTCTACTGCAGTCAGAGTTTTTTCAGTAGAAGAGATACACAGGTCTTCAGGAGCATACAGGTGCAATTTATAAGCAATTTGAATAGTGTCACCTAAAAAATGTCACATAAGTGAAGGCGATCGCACCAGGCAAAATCCGGATGACCAGATTGGTAGTATTCAACCTAGTCTGCAAGTATTGCGCAGCAAGCAAACCGGACTGTAAGACGCACAACACATCGGTGTGTTCCGGAAGCCAGGAGGAAGCAGAAAAGAATGGGTGTATCAGAGCATAAAGAGGTTTGATACGCTGAGCATAGTCAGGAATGTAAGTGCTGCAGACGTTCAGAGAGCCAAGCATAGACTAGAGTTTCTTAACGTAGATGGAGGTTGCAATTGAGCACATTTCTCCCAAAAATGGGGTTCAAAACCCTACACTCATTCATCAATTCATAACCAAGAAAAAGAATGGCAAGAAAAGCAATATGCGATTTCCCAAAAAAGAGCAGCGAGTCACATAATAATGTGATCCACTCTCGCAAGATGGGATTTTAATTTATCATCTGTCAGATATATGTCATCGACATAAGAGAAAGCGTCAGAATCAATATCATACAAAGAGACACTATATGTGCTGCAAAAAAACCCGGGGCTATTCTTATAGACCATGGGTAGTCTTGCGTATCACCTCTAGGAACCAAGGGCGCTGAGTGCGGTCAAGTCCAGGCTCCTAGGAGCCAGGTCATGACTGAGAAATCCATTAGAAATATCTAGTGTAGTTTTAAACCTTTTACGCACAATATTGTTGATTAAAGCTGTACTATGCGTGTTTTGCACTGCAAACATCGAGTATGACTTTTCAAATGTCTATAATCCAAAACTACGTGATAAGAAATATCAGGTTTCAAAATAGGAAAAAGAGGATTATTCATTGCAGAGACACAGGGTTCAATCACACCCTGATATTCTAATTAAGTTAGAATCTCTTTGACAGACGCTTTAGCGTCACATTTAATCGGCTATTGAGGATGTAGCTGAGGAGTAGAACGTATGGGAACAGCATGTAAAGGAGAATCCTTATCCCAACCAGCCTGTGTAAGAAAGTGGCTCTGTATATTCTGGACCAAAGTAAGGTACAGTGTGCACAGAGTCCACAGTCCCCCGAAGTTTTGCAGAGGCTAAAGTTAAATATAACCTTACTCTCTAAAGAGGTAGCTTGGTCGAGCAGTAAGGCAAAATCAGAGGACAGTGTAAAGCATTTATTGTACACACTCAGTCAGCAAATGGTCTCACACACTCAAGAACTGAACTCTGGGGGGCGTGGCTAGCGAGCCACGAGGGCGGACGGAGTCTGTTAGAGCTCCGGTGCCGCTGGGGACATTGCATCCTGATAGGGCCTCTGGGGGGGCAACATTCCGACCGCATCTTGTAGCCCCTGAGCCGTGAGGACCTGCGGTGGCTCCGGGGCGCTTCTAGGGCTCGGAGAATACCGGCGGCCGGAGGTCGCGGCTGCGGCGAGGGAGGCCTTCCCCTGCGTGATCAGCCGGGGCTCGGCGTAGGAGGAGACGCCGAGAGGCTTCGGGCGCGGCGGACCGGAAGTGCCGCGGAGGGTCCGCGAGACGCCTGGGATTCCTGCTGGCCTGCCTGGCGGCCCCCCCCATCGGCGAGCCCAAGCTGCAGCCTGGTGATCCTGATCGTGCAGGGATCCGGAGACCGCAATCTGCATGGCGGACGACCGACGGACCCTGAGAGAGAGAGAGAGTGAGGCGTCGGCTGGAGCAGTTTCCTGGGGCGGCGACTTCGGGAGCGGGGGTGCGGAGCTGGTGAGATTCGAGGGGCATAGTGAGACGGGCCTTTGTAGGGCGGCCCCCCCTCCCACCCACTGACTGGTCTCACTGCATACTCCTCTCCTCTCCCCCTTGACGACAGGGGCGGCTGCTGCCGTTAGAGGACACCGGATTCTCCCCTGCCATCGCCCTCTGGGACCGTGTGGCGTGGACCGGGACACCGCCAGACCGCCGGCCCACCAGGCGGAATTGTGCCCCACTGGCCGGGGTAGAGGCCCTGACGGCCGGCTTCCCCCCTGGACTTGGCGATCGGCGCGGGGGGCTCCAGAGGACACGAGGTTGGACGACCTACCCCCCCTGAACTGCAACGAATGGCGGGGCGCTGGGGAGGAAGGTGTTGACCCTGCTCGCTTGACCGGCGGGGGGTGTGGAGATGAGGGGAGGCCACTGCCTGAGGGCGACTCCAATTTCTACCTCACTACTCCTTCGGGCCCCCCGCCCGATTAGACCTCCCTCCCCGTGACGTCGAGACATTCTGGGAGCGGCCAGGGCCACTGACGACGCTGCTGTGGCTTGTGTGCTGACCTCTGAGACGGTACACGCCGCTGAGAGGCGCCCGGGAGACTCCGGTGTCGCCTGGACTTTCGTGCTGCGGCCTTGTGGGGCCTGCGGAGTCCGGAGCGTGAGAGAAGGAGAGGGGCGAGTATAACGCCTAGCGATCCAGTGCGAAAGGGACGCCTGGAGTGGACGAGGAATTGCCAGGAGGGTCCCCCCGCGCGGACGACCGCACCCGGTGGCTGGCCGAGCCGGACTGAGGCAGCCATGGTCCGAAAGGGGGCGCGGGCACTGGATGGGAAGGACGGCCCAGCGAACACGGGTTCGGCCCCGACGGCTCCATACTACCCTCCCTTGACCAAGCCTCAGGCGGGGATAAGCAGACTGACAAGCTGGACTTGATCCTTCAAGAGATCAGAGACTCTCGCCTGGCTATGGAAACCCAGCTGGGCGCCCTCACCACGAATCTCTCTCTATTAAAAGCAGACCACGGTAAGCTGGCCGACAGGGTGAAGGACCAGGAGATAACGCTGGCGGAACTGTCTCCGACGGTGGCAGAGCACACTACCTCTATCAAGCAACTGCAGGAGCAGGTAACGACCCTCATGGACCGTGTGGAGGATGCCGAGGGGCGTAATCGACGCAACAACATCCGCGTCATTGGGCTTCCGGAACGCAGTGAGGGGTCCCGTGCAACGGAGTTCATGGAGCAGTGGTTCCGCGATCATGTGGCCCCGGAGGGACTGTCACCGTTCTTCTGCGTGGAGCGGGCACACTGGATCCCTACGGGGAAGCCTAGAGCAGGACAGCCACCGCGACTGTTGATAGTCAAGATCCTGAACTACCGGGATAGAGACATGCTCCTGCAGGAGGCCCGGGAGAAATTGCTCATCGAATATGAGAACCAACGAATCTCACTATACCCGGACTACACAAATCAAGTGCAACGACAAATGTCATCCTACTTTGCGGTCAAGAAAAAGCTCCAGAAGGCTAATCTCCAGTACGCCCTGTTATTCCCGGCCCGCCTCAAGATCATCCACGACAATAAGACCCACTTCTTCGAGAGCACTACTGACGCAGAGGAATGGTTGGAGGTGATGGGCGTTGAGGCGACACAGGAGGGGGCGTCTGGCAGGTCCGGGAGCGGCTCGGATCGCGGAGGGAGATCTTCACCCGTAACGTCGTTGCAACCCAGGCGACGTAAGCCCTCTATTGCACAACAAAGGGAAGACCAGATGACAGCGGTCAACATGGTGGGCTCTTTCCGCGACGAACACGAACTAATTCACACGGACACGGAAGACAGCACACCACATTCAGACTCGGAACACAGCGTGATACTGTTCCCAACGGTGACGCCGAGAGCGGCGGACGAAATGCTGGACAATGGTCTGGAGTGAGGGCCCAATCCGGAGTGCCCTAAAAACCTTTGTCCTCCAACTGATATCCTTTTGTTGATGCTTGGCGGGGGTGGGGGTGTGGGGTGGGGGATGCGGGCATTCTGTACTTTGGGAGGCACTACCTCCTGCGATACTGGGAGGGTGACTACAAACTTAGACATTGTGGGCTCGGCCCTTAATGACTGGACTCTATTGTCTGGCTTTTTCTGGCCTTTTCGAACTGAGATCCCTGAGTATGTATGGAAGGTGTGGGATGCGTGAGCAAGGGACCCCCCCTCCCTCTTTTTTCCCTTTCCCTCCCCTCCCCCTCCCTTGGCTTTCCTCCCCCCTCCCCCCCTTGATTCTCTACTCCCCCAGGGAGGTTGTTGGGAGACATATAGCCCGTGCACAGACTTCCCCGGCGGCGCTGTTGAGCCGACAGCGTAACACTGTTAGACTTGATGGACGAGGTACAAGCTATGCCACCCCCCTATGGCGAATGCACCACTGTTTGGTTTGTTATGTTTTCCATTTCATGGTTCGGCACGGCACTGTTCTTTAGCTGCGCCACAAGAGTTCGGGTTTGGGGTGGGTCGAAGTACGTCTCCTGGCTTATCACTGTTAGAATTTGTGCTATGGCTACGGGCACAGTCTCTTTCGATATGTATCATCGGATATGGCTGACACTGTAGGGAAGTATAGGCTGGCCACCTGGAATGTGCGGGGACTTGGTGCCATACAGAAATGACACAGAGTGCATGCATACTTGCTCCGACAGCACGCCCACATCGTATTCTTCCAGGAATCCCACCTAACGCACACTGAGACACTCACACTGCGGAAGAAGTGGAGGGGGACTGTGTTCTCTACGACATATTCCGCCTTCTCCAGGGGGGCTACCATCTGGGTGAGGTACGGCACCCCCTTTGTTGAACTGGACAGGAAGGTTGATGACCAGGGTAGGTACATCCTAGTGAAAGGTGAATTGGACGGCTCCCTCGTAGTTCTGGGTAGTGTGTATGCCCCGAACTATGATCATGACGCATTCCTTGCGAGGGTGGGGCGAGCATTGGCTGAATGGGGGGATATCCCTTGGATTCTAGGGGGGGACTGGAACATGATACTGGACGTAGCCCTTGATAGGTCGCACCCCCCCCCCCCTCCAGGCGACAGGTGTCCAAAGAATAGCAGACTCGTTTAGGACATGGATGCAGGGTTGGGGTCTGACAGATACGTGGCGCACACTCTACCCGACACACAGGGAATACTCCTACTACTCCCCGGTTCATGACTTGCATACCCGGCTGGACAGATTCTTGTGTACTAAGTCCTTGGTGGCTAAATGCACGTCCTCCGATTATTTGGCTAAAACCTTCTCCGACCACAGGCCTTTGACACTCGATTTACACTGGGGGAGGGTGCCATCTCCGGTGCCAACCTGGAGACTTAACCCGGCACTGCTGGAGGATGCCCCTTTCCGCACTTCCCTGTCGGACACCCTTGGCGATTACTTTCGTGAAAACTGGGACTCAGCGACCTCTAACTTGATAGTGTGGGATGCTATGAAGGCTGTGATAAGGGGGGCGGTTATTGGTCAGGTGGTAGGTGCCCGGCAGGAGATCCACAGGAAGCTGTGTGATGTAGAGACTCGCCTACAGACGCTAGAATCGGCAATGGGTGAGACCCCTGATCGCACTAGAGAGTTACGACTGTGTAATATTGAGCACGCCGAACTCTTGGAAACTTTGCGAGTTATTGATTACAAAGACTATCTGAGACGACAACAGGCCGACTCGGACAGATCGGGTGCTTTACTGGCCCGGCTGGTACGAGACAGCCCCGAGACCCCAATGATCACACGGATTAGAGATAGCGCGGGTGGGCTGGTAACTACACAATTGGCTATTAATGATGCTTTTAGAGATCACCTTAGCGCGTTATATTCTTCCCCCCGTGGAGGACTGTGCGGCGATGATGGACTTTCTGAGAGACTTGCCTTTCCCGGTCTTGTCCCGAGCGGAGCGGACGGGGATAGACGGACCCATCACGCAGCAGGAAATAAAATTAGCCATCCCATCCCTTAACCGGGGTAAGACTCCTGGACAGGACGGTCTGCCGGTAGAGTTTTATCAGTCATATACTGAGACCCTGGTCTCTGTCTTGGAGAACATTTATAAGGAGTCATATGAACTTGGTTACCTGCCTGAAACGACAATGCAGGCCTCAGTTATCTCAATCCCCAAGCCCGGCCGGGACGCCCTTGACCTTACCAATTACAGGCCCCTTTCAATGCTCTCTACGGAGTATAAAATACTCTCTGCGGATACAGTCCCACCTTCCGGCCTTGATCCAGTCGGATCAGTGTGGATTCCTGCCAGGGAGAAGTACGTCCCAAAACACGAGGAGACTCCATGCCCTCATGGCCGCGACGCCGCCGACTCTACCTCGGGCCGGCTGTGTCGCTCTGGACCTCCGTCAAGCTTTCGACTCATTGTCCTGGGGGTTTATGTTTGAGGTCTTGCAACGTTTTGGCCTCCCCGACTCCCTGATACGATGGATCCGGGTGTTGTACACACGCCCGACAGGTCGGGCGCACACGGGTCGACACGTCTCCTCTAGTCATAATATATATCGTGGCACTCGACAGGGCTGCCCGCTGTCGCCCCTGTTGTTTGTCTTGACCCTCGAACCTCTGGCGATCGCTCTCCGGACCGGGATGGCTGAGAGGGGCATCTTCGTCGGTGGCACACCCAATTTGATATCAATCTACGCCGACGATATCCTTCTGTATTTCCGGGATCTGGAGGAGAATCATTCGGCCTTAGCGACCATTTTTACCCGGTTCGCAGATGTGTCGGGACTGGCGATCAACCCGGCGAAGGCGATGGGGTTTTATTTCCAGGAGGGCCAACGGCCAACCCACATACTATTTGGCACTTCCCAAATCCCGATAGCGCAGGATTCGTTTAAATATTTAGGCATACGGGTCTATAGACGGCCGGAGGACCAGATCGGTGGCAATATTGGGCGGGCCATTGCTGGCCTTCGGAGTAGTGTGCAATTCTGGACTTCTCTGCCGCTGTCCGTCATGGGTAGGATTGCCATCTCTAAAATGGTCATGCTTCCCCGATTGCTTTATTATTTTGTAAATCTACCGGTTCTCCTCCCACAGACTATTTTTAATAATTTGAATACACTCTTGACCACCCTAATTTGGGGCTCTGGCCGGCGGAGAATAAACCTCAAAAAACTTCAACTGGGAACCAGGCGTGGAGGCCTGGGTGTACCAGACTTTCGCGGTTATTATTATGCGAGCAATTACAATGGCTATCGATATGGATGGCGGGCAGACATCTGCGTGAAATCGGCTTTACCGGTGAACGGCTGGCGCGTGGAGAACTGCACTCCCTACTACTTCCCAAGGCCAAAGTGCCCCGAGACTGCCACCCCCTTCTGCAACCGCCCTGATATGTTGGCGAAAAGCTTTGACATACACCTCACCGGCCCCATCGTACGCCGACAACATCCCCCTCTTGGGAATCCCAACGCCACAAGGTCGGTTGACGCACGGTAGATTACGGCCTTGGACGGATGCGGGGGTAGACAGAGTAGGCGATTTCTTTGGGGAGGACGCGTTATTAGACCACGCCTCCTTTGTGCAGGCCACGGGAGCCCCTCCACGACTATACCTCCTACATGCCACGGTGACACACTACATACGCACTACATGGGCCCCACAGCGTAGCAAACCGGAGCAACATGAGCTAGTGCACCTACTACATTACATGGGAACGGGAGGTCATCTTGTGAGGTGGTTATACACTGGCATTAGGGAACACGCTGCTATGTCCCTTACTCCCCTCAGGACCACCTGGACGTTGGACACGGGGGAGGATATGACAGATGGGGCATGGAAGGTGGTTATGGAGCACCCTAGACGAGTGTCCAGGAATGTGAAGTTTAAATTTATCCAAGCCATGTTACTACATCGGGCATACCTTACCCCACAGAGGCTGCACAGGATGTTTCCTGCCTCTTCCCATTGCTGTCCCCGATGTCATGCGGAGGAGGCTGGCCTTCTCCACATGTTATGGTCCTGCCCACGTATAGACGGCTACTGGGGTCAGGTCCGACACATCCTCTACACTGCCACAGGCATGCGGATACCAGAGGGAGCGCTGCCGTGCTTGCTGGGACATAGGAAAAGGCCTAAGGGACGTAGGGCCCCACCGAAGTTCATAGACTTAGCATTACTACTGGCAGTCAGGACACTGACTATGAGGTGGAAATCTGCACGACCCCCGACTGTAGAGGTCTGGCGGTCCGAGGTACTGAAGTGGGGTAGGGCTGAAGGTACAATACTCAGGAGGGAGGAGGACCGAGGGCTACGAAAACACCCAATAGCACAGGACTGGGAACAGATACTGTTAGAGCTGGAAGACATGACTTTGACGCCCTCCCAGACGGATACCGCGTAATGGGGATGACTGGACAAGGGAGGTGGGTTCACGAATGGAGAATGGCCCAAGGTACGCACAGGTTGGCCGGAGGATGTTGATCACACTTATTCAGATGAGTCAGTTCTCCGAGATCACTAGGCCCGGGGAGATACCATGGCCTCTGCAGAGCTGTCAGGAGACGTACGGAACGGGGTGGGGGATGGGAGGGATAGAGACTGGCGACGCCTCCACTTATGGAGTCATAAATGTATACGTGCTGAGAATTGATTGAGCAACGACAGCTTGCCTTTACTTGCAAAGAACTGCCACCCTTATATAGAGCTGTTCAGGTTGCTGTGGATGATTTGTATAGCCTAAGTATCATGAGAGGCACTGAGCCAGAAGTTTAATGTTGATGAGGAGAGAAAAACAGAAAAGACTGTATAAGATGTGTAGAAAATGTATGCACAACGATTTACCTGGTTGCAGTCATCAATAAAAAGTAAAAAAAAAAAAAAGAACTAAACTCTAGGCCAATTGTATATAGTTGTTTTATTTTAGAACCAACAAGGTATCAAAATATACTTTCTCAGAATGAGTTACTGTAGTTAAATACTTTTCAAATAGGCAATAGACTTTTTGATTACCATAGTTACAGTTGTTGCAATAGACAACACAATTTCAAACACAATGCAACATTGAGCTCAATGGGAATTTCTAGATAAATGCAATTAATTACTTTGTAGATTACTTTTCTAACCACAGGACTGGATCCTAGATTTAGTCCTGGGACATGTCCTGTAAACAGGTAAGTAAAAGCGTTTTGGTTACAGTAGTGATTTTAAAGGAATATTATTGTATTTTAAAAGTTGACACTTTTTCGCATAGAATCACCAATGTTATCCTATGGGAGGAAATTCACTTAGCAGGTAAGTAGTGTTATGATTACTTTTTCTTACTCAGGGTTGGATCCTGGATCCAGCCCTGGTGCATCTCCTTTAAACAGTTGGAAGAATGCGTTTAAGTCATACAGGCGATTTTTAAGGAATATTTGTAGTTTCTAAAAATCGACACAAAAACTTTTCTGGTGAAAATCATACAATGGATTCCTATGGAAGGAAATTCAAATTACTGGTAAGTATGGTTAAAATTACTTTTCAGGGTCAGTGTTGGGCTAAAAGATGCAGCACTGGGTTTTCTCCTGATAACAGGTGAGTAAATCAGAATTCGTTGTTCCGGTGATTTTAGGTGAATATTTTAAAATTTAAAAACTCCACACTTAGAAGAATGTCCAAGTGAAACCAGATAATGTTAGCCTATGGAACAAAAGTGAGTTATCAGCTTTTAGGTAAGTACTCGACTGGTAGAGTTAAGGTTCTGGGCACAGACTCAGGGGCCTCCCAGGGTCAGGTAGGTACAGTTGGTACACCCTCAGCGGCACAGGAGCAGCCGGGTGCAGAGGTAGTTAGGCCCAATGTTATCCAATGAGAGGCAGGGGGCCTTCGGTTGGTGGCTGCTGGCAAGCAGGCCACGCGGCTGTAGGAGCTGGGCTCCTGGTCACTTGCCCAGGGCAAATGGGGAAGTAGATTAGGAAAAAGGTTGTACTGCTAGGGGCAGTCGGGCGGCTAGAGGGGTTACTGATGTATGCCAGGGCAGTGGGTTTGTGGGCATGGCACACAGGGATGTGTGCCATGTCGACTCTTTGTTTAGTTCTGCACCAGGACACTCAGCCTGCGAAGGCAGTGTGTGTGTGTCAGGGTGCAGGGCCCCTAAAGGTGGCATAATAAGTGTTGCATCCCTTAGGGGTCTTCTCTGGTCAAAATGCCCTGGGTACCTATGGTACCATTTACCAGGGGCTGACATGTGGCCAGAGATGCCAATTTGGTTTTAGCTTCAACACAGTTTTAGGGAAGGAACACAGGCCCTGGGCCCCTCATTGGCAGGAGCCCAGGGCACACTCAGTCAAAGTACATCAGCAATTCAGCAAAAAGTGGGGCCATACCATGCAAGAAAGATGGCACTTTCTCACTGCCTGGTTGTGGTATAAGGCAGGGGCTAAAGCAATAGGCCATTCAGAAGCATAAGCATGCTTAGTCTCATCAGAGACGTATTGCGAAAAGGAAGGTATAATCACATCCTCGCCTCAAGGACATGCTAGAACAAACGGGGGATGCCTGTCGACCTCCGCCAGCAAAATATCATAAGATGTTAAGTTGTCCCAAAAAATTGCATTAATGATGCGTTTAATGTCAACTTCAACTTGAAAGTCTGCATGGTAAAGTCTATTAGGTAGAGCCATGCGGGTGTCCACAGTTTCAACAGTTACAAAGCTGTCAGTTGCTTTCACCTCCAGAAACTGGCAGAGTGTCTAGCGCACTACTGTCTCTTCCGCCGCATTGTCGAGGGGAGTCCCCGCCCAACTCCTGTCCAGGAGGAGCATTCTCACCGTCAGGGGCATACTTCGCTGTTAAAGCAGCTACTTTCTTCTTCTGGAATGAGGCTCTATATGAAGGTGGTTCCTCTCTCTTAACTTTCACGTCAAAAGAGCGCTGCGGTTCCAGCTTGGGTTGCGCAGACTTGCCTTGTCTGCGATCCTGCCGTCCTTCTCCTCGGTTGTACTGTTGATCAGACGATTTCTGACAGGAACGAAGATCAGGAACCTGAAACCTCTCAGGAGTCTTAATTTTAGAGCAGTCACGTACATCATATCTACGTTCAGAAGCATCCGGCGAGAGTGACCCACCACAAGACCTAGGCTTCTGTTGCTGCTTAGTTTTGTCCCATGTCTTTTTAGGAAAGATGGGATGACCCTCTTTCTCAGGAGGGGGCTGACCTTGAGATTGGGTAGATGGTCTGACCCCGAAGTTATTACGACTTAAGGATGTATAAACATTGGTAATAATAATTGCAAACTGATGTTCCTGGTCAATGTCCGCTGCAGCTGAGAGGCGTTGACGTACCATAAAGGATTCTGCTTCACCGTAAACATTAGAAAGAATCATTTCAGAGACTACAGGAAACATACCCATTAGCTTCATCCCCAAATCTAGGGCAGGACCTACTCCATGTTCATACTGTACTTGTTTTAGAACGTTTGGCAGAACACTCATCGAGGGGGTGCTGTAACAAAGCATATACACTGAGGCAAACACCGCCCCCCAGGTGTTGCATTCGGCTAAGAGGTGAATCAGACCACTTGGCAAACACAGAGTAAGGATCCTATGTTTCTCCACAGGACCCATAAGAGCAAAAACAACATCAAGCTGATTAATTTTTCTGAGTAATCCAAAAGGGAAAGTCTTCATGATTCTGAGGACGCTTGCCCATGACCAAATTATTAATAACAGAGCTAATAACAAGACCCACACTGTGCGCAGCCTGCACAGGAGGCTCAGCCCCTGGCAAAGCCGCGAGAATGTCACAGGCAACAAATTGGATCAGGCGTCTATAAAGGAGAACAACCTAAGCATAAAAGAAACGTACTTCTGCAACAGTGTGGTTGGCATAATGTGGGTACGTAGTAAAACCGGTCAACACATGCCAGGTGGCCCCATCAATACTCAAGGAGCCCATTCGAACAGTAGCGAGAGGATGGCAATTAAACCGAATCTGGTGCTCCCAAACCATAAGAGGAATTTCAATAATGTCATAAGAGAAGCCGTCGGAACTGTAGCGACAGTATAAGCATGAAAATAATTATCATTCGCATCCACAGTGGGAAACGTAACCCAGGAGTAAAATACTTTGAAACGGTATGCAAGATTCTCCTTGCCCACAAAACAACGGGAGACCTTATAGGTTATGCAATGTCCAAATGGTTTCAGCCACAGTCCCATTGTCTGTTTGCACCATCCCCTTCATGGCCGTCATTATCAACTTTAATTCTAGTTCTTCTGCAAAATCAAATGCGGGGGAGCTCACAGAGGGCTTGCAAAACCGCAGCTAAGCCTAGCCAGACGGTCTCTGCTTCTGGTGGCCACCCTTACGACTGCCATCACTCTACTTATAAGCACATGTGTAATTGAATAGTCTGTGTTTCTGTGGGATGCCTTTCCAAACTGCAGCACCATAGTATTTCGCAGTTCTTTTTGTCTTGTGCTGATGAAGCTAGGTCGTGGACAGCCCATGGGATGGTCATGTAACTGGGCGATGTTCACACCTTGTATCACTAGCGAGGGGGTGTGTAGAGTCATGAGGGAGCAGAGGCCATTCCAGTTCGGGGGTTGTTGCATGTGTAGCTGGACCGCAGACATCAATAGAGATCCATCAGTCTGGAGGTGCTGCCCTGCATATCGGAGTTGTAGGTGGTGATCTTGCTGTTGAGTTTGCTCCCCACCCTTACTGTTCTAATTCCTCTAAAACAAAGAGAAAACTGTGTTAATTTCATCGGTATTCTAGGGTGTGTGGTAATTCCTGTCCATGTATATCTCTGTATGTTTGCATCACATATTTCTTTCCATTGGCCTATTATTTTATCAAATCTTAGGTGACCATTTGTCTTGATACCATTACATAATGATATTGCTCTACATGTGATCTTGGCTCCAGTGTGCCATTTGTTATGGGCACATACTGATCCCGTAATGCTAAGACCTGGTCTGCTCGCACAATCAGGGGGTAGAGGCTTAACTAAATAGTTACTGCCTTTAAACGATGGGTAAGACCTTCCAAAAATGCCTCAGTGGAATACCCCTTTTACCCACTCTGTGTGAGCCTTTTTTAGGTCTCGCCTATTATATCCCGCAGGGATAAATAGGCGAGATTATAGTAAGTGGAAAAGAAAAGTCTACCTAGCCTGCGGATCGCGTACAGTTCATGTGAGCTATGCTCGTGCGAAGAGCCAGCCACATTACACACCACCATTTGTCTGTGCCTCAGCATCAGACTTCAAAGGCTGCCGCTCCCCCGCCCCCTGCGTGCACATCGCACACCACCATTTGTCTGAGCGTTGGCATCAGACTTCAAAGGAATGCGCTCCCGCTCCCCCGCCCCCCTGCCACAGCAATGCCGAGAGCTTGGTTTTTTTTGCATCCATTTCGCGGGGAAGCCGTGTTTTGTTCGGCGTTCTCTGCACCTTTCTCGTTTTTTTTCTGGACGAAAGTGAAAGCCTACCGTGCTTGTTTACGGTAGCCTTGCTCCTCAAATGCTGTTGCTGTGTTGCCATCTCTCTAGGGACACTCAGATTGAAAACACTCGACTTGCTAGCTGCAATGCTAGATCCGCTATGCTTTTCCTCAAGACACGTTGATCCCTCGCAGACTGTGCTGACTCTGCCCCTCCTGATTCTTAAACTGACCAATGCAGTGACCACGCAGTCTCTTCTCTCTTTCTCATGATGTCTGCCCTGCCACCATTTACTTCAGACCCTCGCTCTCACACACCCTCACCCACACACCCTCACCCACCTTCACACACCCTCACACCCTCACCCTCACAACCCTCTCACCCTCACAAACCCTCACTCACCCTCACACCCTCACAACCCTCTCACCCTCACTCACCCTCACACCCACACACACCCTCACCACCCCTCACCCTCAAACCCCCTCACCCCCACACCTCCTCACCCTCACCCCTTTACCCTCACACACCTCCTCACCCTCACACCCCCTCACTCTTGCACCCCATCACCTTCACACCCCCTCATCCTCACCCTCACACACCCTCACCCTCACACACCCTCACTCACCCTCTCACCCTCACACACCCCCTCACCCTCGCATCCGCTCACCCTCACATCCCCTCACCCTCACACCCCCTCACCTTCACACCCCCTCTTCCTCTCACCCACCCTCTCACCCTCACTCACCCTCACACACCCTTTCACCCTCACACACCCTCTCACCCACCCTCACCGTCACCCCCTCACACATTCACCCTCACACCCCCCACACCCCCTCACCCTCACACCCCCCTCACTCTCACACCCCCTCACCCTCACACCCCCTCATCCACCCTCACTCACCCTCACACACCCTCTTACCTCACACACCCTCTCACCCCCTCACCCTTACACACTCTCACTCTCCCTCACCCTCACACACCCTCACACCCCTCACCCTCACACACCCTCACACTCCCTCACCCCATCACCCTCCCACACACCCTCATCCTCACACCCTCACCCTCACACACCCTCACCCTCACACACTCTCACTCTCACACACCCTCACTCGCCCTCACACCCCCACGCTCACACCCCCTTACCCTCACACACCTTCAACCTCACACACACCCCTCACCCTCACACACCCTCTCACCCTCACACACCCTCACTCACCCTCACACCATCACCTTCACACCCCCTCACCCTCACATCCCCTCACCCTCACACCCCCTCACCCTCACTCAATCTCTCACCCTCACCCACCCTCACACACCCTCTCACCCTCACACACCCTCTCACCCACCCTCACCCTCACACCCCCTCACCCTCACCCCTACACACACCCTCACCCTCACACCCCCCTAACCCTCACACACCCTCACACTCACTCACCCTCACACACCCTCTCACTCTTATACACCCTCTCACCCTCACACACCCTCTCACCCTCACACACCCTCTCACCCCTCACCCTCACACACCCTCACCCTCACACACCCTCACTCTCACACACCCTCACCCTCTCACCCTCACACACCCTCTCACCCTCACACACTCTCACACCCTCACCCTCACACCCCCTCACACCCTCACACACACCCTCGCCCTCACACCCCCTCACCCTCACACCCCTCACCCTCACACACCCTCACCCCCGTCACCCTCACACACCCTCACCCCGTCACCCTCACACACCCTGACTCACCCTCACCTTCACACACCCTCACCCTCACACCCCCACACCCTCGCATCCCTCACCCTCACACACCCACACCCTCGCATCCCTCACCCTCACACACACCCTCACCGTCACACACCCTCACTCACCCTCACACTCCCTCACCCTCACACCCCCACACCCCCTCACACCCCCCCACCCTCACACACCCCTCACACACCCTCACTCTCCCTCACACCCTCTCACCCTCACCCACCCTCACACCCCCTCACCCTCACCCTCCCTCACCTCCCTTACCCTCACACACCCTCACCCTCACACACTGTTAGAAAGGCGAACCCGGGGGAGGCAGAAGGTGTCTGACTGACCACCCCTAGGTCTACCCCTCCTTCAGAGAAGGGACCGAGCGATGTCGAGAGGCCTCCGACGGGAGGGCCCTCTCCTAGAATCGTACAGCAGAGTAACCACACCACTACAAATATACACCACACGTAGATAGAGTTTTCAATCTTTATCGGGCAATAAGTATCGTTTCAATATATACAGCAGATCCAGAGATCTGGAAAGTCTCGTGGCAAGGGGCAAGGTAGCGGGACAGTCTTATAGATGGTCGGTTGCAATGGGACCCTACGCACAGCTCTCAATCCCTCGAGCTGGGGGGTTCCGGAAGGTTGGGCCGCGGCAGCGCCAGCAGGCTCCAGGATGGTTCAGCGAGCGTGGACCGCGGCAGCACCAGCAGGCTCCAAGATGATTCAGCGAGTGTGGACCGCGGCAGCGCCAGCAGGCTCCAAGATGATTCAGCGAGTGTGGACCGCGACAGCGCCAGCAGGTTCCAAGGTGGTTCAGCGAGTGTGGACCGCGGCAGCGCCAGCAGGTTCCAAGATGGTTCAGCGAGTGTGGACCGCGGCAGCGCCAGCAGGCTCCAAAGTGGTTACAGCAAAGATGGACCGCGGCAGCGCCAGCAGGCTCCAAAGGGGTTACAGCAAAGATGGACCGCGGCAGCGCCAGCAGGTTCCAGGTAGAACAGCAAGGGGAGTTCGTCCCAGGGTCAGCCGCGACAGCGTCAGCAGGGCTTCTCGACTCCGGGATACAACTGCCGTCCTACTCCGGGGCTGGCCCAGATATAGGTCTGGAGTCCTTTGATGTCCGGACCCTCTCGCCTGGGGGTCAGAGGGGCCGGGATGATGGTGTCCAGACACCCAGCAGGGGGGTGGAGCCGGAGCCCAGGGAGGCTGGAGGGTGATCGAAACCAGGCATCCGGGGATGGTTGGAGAGCCATCGAAACTCCCCTCTCCTTGTCTCTGGTGGAGTGGCCACTCTACCACCCGGAGGGTTCTTGGTGCCTCGATGGCGGGCTCGCTGGGGCCGTGGCCGCGGCTGGTCCGGGACCACGTGTCTGTGACGTGATGGGCCCAAGATGGCGTTGGGCCTGGAATGAGGGTCCGGGGTGGGCACCGGACCGGTAATGCTGGGGCGGCCCGAGGGTGCCGTGTCAGTGGTTGTGGGCCGCCGGGTGGCGGATCTGGTGGTTTGGAGGGCGTGCAGAGGTGTGCCCGAGGCCGACCCGGGCTGGATGGAGGGCCGATGTCGTCCGGGGCCCGCCATGCGGGAGGGGTAGGACCACGCCACGAGGCCGGGTCCAACACTCGTCCCCCCCAGCTGAAGGCAGGGGAGAGTCACCCATCTTCTTGGGGATTCTCCTCGCCAAGGCGGAAGAATCTGGAGAGGCCGTCAGCGTTGGCGTGGTCGTTGGGTGTAGCACGGTTACAACGAATTTTTTACAACGCACTACCATTACATCGCAACTTTTACCACGCAAACCATTACAACGCAATGCGCTGGGGGTCGCTCTAGGATAGGGAATGTATTTAATATACTATCCAACACCTTCCCTGCTATCCACGGGGACTGGAGTTGGAATAGTAAATTAAATAATTCACTATCCAGCGCCTAAAAGCATTATGCGTTGTAATGGACTGCGTGGTAAAAACCGCGTTGTAAAGGCATGCGTGGTAAAAGCATGCGTTGTAGTGACACCAATCCGGTCGTTGCCAGGGCGATGTTCCACGGTGAAGTTCATCCCTTGGAGGGAGATGGACCAACGTAGCAACTTCGGGTTCTCGCCCCGCATCTGCATCAACCACCGCAGGGGCCGGTGGTCGGTCTGTACTCGGAAGTGGGTGCCGAAGAGGTAGGGCCGGAGCTTCTTTAGGGCCCATACGACGGCGAATGCTTCCCTCTCGATGGTGCTCCATCGTTGTTCTCGGGCCAGCAGGCGCCGGCTGATGAAGGCCACAGGAAGGTCAACTCCGTCAGAGTTCATTTGGGACAGTACGGCCCCAATGCCGTGTTCCGAGGCGTCAGTTTGGACGATGAACTCTCGGCTGTAGTCGGGGGCCTGGAGCACCGGGGCGGTGCACATGGCAGTCTTTAGTGTCTCAAAGGCTACTTGGCACTCGGGGGTCCAGTGCACCTTCGGGGGTAGTCTCTTGGAGGTTAGTTCTGTGAGGGGCCCCACAATGCTCCCATAGTCCTTTATGAACCGCCGATAGTATCCAGTGAGCCCCAGGAAGGCTCGGACGGCGGTCTGGGTGACGGGGGGCTCCCAGGCCTGGATGGCGTCGATCTTGGGTTGAAGGGGAGCCACTTGGCCGCTCCCCACTTGGTGTCCCAGATAGGTCATGGACCCTTGACCGATCTGGCACTTGCTGGCTTTTATTGTTAGTCCGGCCCGTTGGAGGGCCGTCAGGACCTTCCAGAGGTGGGTCAGGTGCTCGTCCCAACAGAGGCTGTACACCGCAATATCGTCCAGATAGGCGGCACTGAACTCTTCCAGCCCTGCCAGCACCCGATTCACTAGTCTCTGGAAGGAGGCCGGAGCATTCTTCATGCCGAAGGGCATCACGTTGAAGTGGAAGTGGCCATCGGGGGTCGAGAAAGCGGATCGTTCCTGTGCCCCTGGCGTGAGGCCGATTTGCCAGTATCCGGCCGTGAGGTCGAAGGTGCTGAGGTACCTGGCGGCTCCCAGGCGATCGATCAGTTCATCCGCTCGGGGAATGGGATGGGCGTCGGTCCTGGTGACGGCATTCAGTCCCCGGTAGTCGACACAGAACCGCAGCTCCGGGGGCACCCCGGGGGCGGCGGCCTTAGGGACCAGGACGACGGGACTGGCCCATGGACTGTCTGAAGGTTCGACTACCCCTAGGGCTAGCATCTTGGAAACTTCGGCTTGGATGCAGGCCCGGACTCGGTCGGGGACTCGGTAGGCTCGGTGCCGCACAGGCGGACTGTCCCCGGTGTCGACGTCGTGAACACACCACTGAGTGACTCCGGGGGTGAGGGAAAATAAGTTCGCAAATTGACCCAGCAGTTCCTGGCAGTCCTGGCGCTGTTTGGGTGTCAGCGCGGGAGAGAGGGAGACTCCCTCGACGGAGCCATCTTTCTCGGAGGTGCTCAGGAGGTCTGGTAGAGGCTCGGAGTCGTCCTCTGCTCCGTCATCGGTAGCCAACAACAGGCTCAGTTCGGTGGGGACAAAGTGGGGCTTGAGCCGGTTGGCGTGTAGGACCCGGAGGGGGTTCCGGGGGGACTCCATGTCCACTAGGTAGGTGACGGGGCTCTTGCGCTCCACCACTTTGAAGGGCCCCGTCCATCTGTCCTGGAGGGCGCCGGGGTCGACCGGGGACATGACCCAGACCTGCTGGCCCGGCTCGAATTCAATGAACAAGGCATTTTCATCATACCAGCGCTTCATCTCCTCTTGACTGGCCTTCAGGTTGGTTTCGGCCAGTTCCCGGAACTTCCGAGTCTGGGCGGAGTATCAGAGGCGGCCAGCTCCCAGCCTTCCTTGACCAGGCTGAGGGGGCCTCGCACCGGGTGTCCATATGATAGTTCAAAGGGGCTGAACCCCAGGGACTTTTGGGGTACCTCCCGGTAGGCGAACAGGAGGCATGGCAGCAGAACGTCCCATTTGCGCAGGAGGGGCTCTTCTAGGCCCTTGATCATTCCTTTCAGGGTCCTATTAAATCGCTCCACTAGTCCATTCCCTTGAGGGTGATACGGGGTGGTGAACTTATACGCGACCCCGCACTGTTGCCACAGGGACCGCATATATTTCGATATAAAGTTTGTGCCCCGATCACTGACGACCTCTCGGGGGAAGCCGACTCGGGAGAAGATCCCCATTAGCGCCCGCCCACTACGGGGGCTGTGATAGTCCGGAGGGGGATAGCTTCTGGGTAGCGGGTGGCATGGTCCACCAGGACGAGGATGAAGCGGTGCCCCTGGGAGGTTGGAGGATCCAGGGGCCCCACGATGTCGATCCCTACTCGCTCGAAGGGAGTGGTCACCACGGGAAACGGTTGGAGTGGGGCCTTGATTTCCCCCCCACTCTTTCCGCTGGCTTGGCAGGTCGGACAGGTTCGGCAGTGGTTGTACACATCGCGGCGCATCTTCGGCCAATAAAAGTGGGTCACCAGGCGGCTGTAGGTTTTGTCCTGCCCCAGGTGTCCGGCGAGGAGCACATCATGTGCCAGGTTTAAGAGAAAGTCTCTGAAGTGGAGGGGGACGACTAGCACTCGGCCGGCCCCCAGCTCGGCAATCTTTTGTTCACTGTACAGGAGGTCCTGGTGCCAATAGATCCAGTGGGACCCCGAGGAGTCTCCTGTGGCTTGCGTTGCGGCTTGTTGTCGGAGTCCCTCAAGGGAAGGACATGTCTTTTGTTCCCGACGGAACTGCTCGCGGGTGGGGCCCCCTTCTTGGCGCCACTGGGCTAGTTCGGGAAGGGGCCCGAGCTCGGGAAGTTCTTCATGGCTGGGGCCCTGCGGCCCCAGTTCGGGTTCGGCCGTGGCAGTGGCGGGTGGCGGAGGTGCCGGCCATTCAGGTTCTTCGGGCAGATTGTCTTCGGTTGGGACGGCGTCCCGGGTGGACATGGATTGGGTCGTTACGCAAACCCATTCAGGAAGGCCTAGCATCCCCAGATGCTCTCTTCGCTCGATCTGTGCCCAAGGGGAACTTTCCAGGTCGTTCCCTAGGAGGCAGTCCACCGGGGCATCGTCTCGGACGGTGACTTTCAGCAGGCCGGACACTCCTCCCCACTCGAAGGGGATGCGGGCCATCTGGCACAGGCTCTCGGAATTGTCCGCTGACCGGACAGGGCACAGAACGTGGGGCAAGATTTGTTCTGGGGTCACCAGATGGCAGCGGACGGCGGTTATGCTGGCCCCCGTGTCACGGAGAGCCTCGGCCCGGCGTCCATTGATGGTGACCCACTGGCGGTACTTCTGGGTGTTGACCGGAATCTGGTCTCGGGGGATCATGTCTTTGTCGCCCAGGGAGGCGAGGCACATGGCCGCGGACTCCCATTCTTCTGGTTCCATAGGGACCTCTTCTTCTTCATCCTTTTCTGCGCTCAGGGCAGCTGCAGTGATTTGTCGACCGGGGGGCCCGGTGGTGCTGGGCCTCTGGTTCATGGGGCAGAGAGGATCATTGGCATAGTGACCCAGCCGTTGGCATCTGTGGCACGTAACGTTGGGGCGTGGCCCCGGTCGGGCTGGATGGGCCCCCCTCGGGCTGGCGGCTGGTGTAGAGGAGGCGGGCGAAGACCCTGGCGGAAGGTCTCGACCTCGGCTGATGCCAGACCCGCCGCCTCGCGGCCGGTGGTTCCCCGGGGACCCTCGTCCGTATTCTCCCGCGGTGTTCCGGTGGACGCGGTTGCTCGCCCACCGATCTGCTTCGATCGCTAGCTTCCGCGGCTCGGTCAACTTGCTGTCGAGGAGGTGCTGTCGTAGTTCAATGAAGCAGTTGTTGGAGAGGTGCTCCCATAACATCAGGTCGACCAACTGCTGGTAGGTAGTGACCTGACTGCCTTTGACCCACCCCTCGAAGGCTCTGCTAAAAAAGTTCACATATTCTACCCAAGTGGTACCGGGGATTTTTTTACAGTCTCGGAACCTCTGCCGGTACATTTCGGGGGTGAGTCCGTAGCGCGTGAGTAGGGCCGTTTTCATGTGTTCATAGGAGGTCATTTCGGTGTCAGGGAGTTCCAGCAGGGCGTCTCTCCCTTCGTTGACGAACTTTCCCCACAGGCCGGCGCCCCAATCCTTCAGGGGCACCCGATGGGCGGTCATGGCCACCTCGTAGGCTTTGAACCATTGTTGGATATCATCGTTCTTGTAGTATTCTTTGACTACATCTTTCGGTAGGTGAACCTTGGTGTCCACGGGAGGGGCCGCGGTCTTGGCCCCGGCCACGCTATCTTCGTTGATCTTGGCCTTGATTTCTAGTTCTCTCAGGCCTCGTTCGTGTTCATAGGCTAGTCGTTTTTCTTCGAGGTCACGTTGTCTCCGTTTCTCTTCTAGATCCCCCTCCAGCCGTAGTTGCTCGAGGGCTATCTTTTTCTCCGCTAGCTGGAGTTCTCAGTCTAGCCGGAGTCGTGCAAGTTCCACTTCGTGTAGCCGGTTGCACTCTCGTTCTCGAGCGTCTTCATAGATGAGGTCCGCGTTTAGTGTTGCGGTTCTTTCCCCGTCGGGGGTGCGCTGGTTTCCTGTTGCCCGTTCGGGCCATTCTCCTCTTGGGGTGGTCTGTCTCGGGTTTCCACCCAGGCTTGTAGGGCCGATTTGAAGTCCTCTTTTGTGCTCAGGCCAGTGGTAGCGATACCCATGTCTTTACAGAATTGTTTTAGTTCTTTGTGGCTGTATTCTTCTATCTTCTCTTTCTGGAATTCGGCAGGTAGGTTGGTTCCTTGGGTCGTCATGGTCTCTGTGTGTTTTTCCGTCGTAGCGGGTAGATCACTCTCTGTACGATTTTGCGTTGGCTCGGATCGCAGCGCCTGCCACCAATGTTAGAAAGGCGAACCCGGGGGAGGCAGAAGGTGTCTGACTGACCACCCCTAGGTCTACCCCTCCTTCAGAGAAGAGACCGAGCGATGTCGAGAGGCCTCCGACGGGAGGGCCCTCTCCTAGAATCGTACAGCAGAGTAACCACACCACTACAAATATACACCAGACGTAGATAGAGTTTTCAATCTTTATCGGGCAATAAGTATCGTTTCAATATATACAGCAGATCCAGAGATCTGGAAAGTCTCATGGCAAGGGGCAAGGTAGCGGGACAGTCTTATAGATGGTCGGTTGCAATGGGACCCTACGCACAGCTCTCAATCCTCGAGCTGGGGGGTTCCGGAAGGTTGGGCCGCGGCAGCGCCAGCAGGCTCCAGGATGGTTCCGCGAGCGTGGACCGCGGCAGCGCAGCAGGCTTCAAGATGATTCAGCGAGTGTGGACCGCGGCAGCGCCAGCAGGCTCCAAGATGATTCAGCGAGTGTGGACCGCGACAGCGCCAGCAGGTTCCAAGGTGGTTCAGCGAGTGTGGACCGCGGCAGCGCCAGCAGGTTCCAAGATGGTTCAGCGAGTGTGGACCGCGGCAGCGCCAGCAGGTTCCGAGATGGTTCAGCAAGTGTGGACCGCGGCAGCGCCAGCAGGCTCCAAAGTGGTTACAGCAAAGATGGACCGCGCCAGCAGGCTCCAAAGGGGTTACAGCAAAGATGGACCGCGGCAGCGCCAGCAGGTTCCAGGTAGAACAGCAAGGGGAGTTCATCTCAGGGTCAGCCGCGACAGCGTCAGCAGGGCTTCTCGACTCCGGGATACAACTGCCGTCCTACTCCGGGGCTGGCCCAGATATAGGTCTGGAGTCCTTTGATGTCCGGACCCTCTCGCCTGGGGGTCAGAGGGGCCGGGATGATGGTGTCCAGACACCCAGCAGGGGGGTGGAGCCGGAGCCCAGGGAGGCCGGAGGGTGATCGAAACCAGGCATCCGGGGATGGTTGGAGAGCCATCGAAACTCCCGTCTCCTTGTCTCTGGTGGAGTGGCCACTCTACCACCCGGAGGGTTCTTGGTGCCTCGATGGCGGGCTCGCTGGGGCCGTGGCCGCGGCTGGTCCGGGACCACGTGTCTGTGACGTGATGGGCCCAAGATGGTGTCAGGCCTGGAATGAGGGTCCGGGGTGGGCACCGGACCGGTAATGCTGGGGCGGCCCGAGGGTGCCGTGTCAGTGGTTGTGGGCCGCCGGGTGGCGGATCTGGTGGTTTGGAGGGCGTGCAGAGGTGTGCCCGAGGCCGACCCGGGCTGGATGGAGGGCCGATGTCGTCCGGGGCCCGCCATGCGGGAGGGGTAGGACCACGCCACGAGGCCGGGTCCAACACACACCCTCACCCCCCCTCACCTTCACACACCATCACTTACACACCCTCACCCCCCTCACCCTCACCCCCTCTCACCCTCACACACCCTCACCCTCACCCACCCTCGCACCCTCACACCCTCACTCACCCTCACACACACTCACCAGCATAGCATAACAAAACATAGCATAGCATATACAAAATATAGGATAGCAAAACAAAACATAGCATAACAAAATAAAACATAGCATAGCAAAACACAACAAAGCATAGCATAGCATAACAAAACACAACAAAACATAGCATAGCATAACAAAGCATAACAAAACAAAGCATAGCATAACATAACAAAGCATAACAAAACATAGCATAGTAGAACAAAACATAGCATAACAAAACAGCAGAACAAAACAGCATAACATAACAAAACATTGCATAACATAACATATAACAAAGCATAGCATAACAAAACATAGCATAACATAACAAAACATAGCATAGCAAAACAAAACATATAACAGCATAGCAAAACATAGCATACCAAACACAACAAAACTTAGCATAGCATAACAAAACATAGCATAGCAAAACAAAGAATAGCATAATAAAACACAACAAAACATAGCATAGCATAACATAGCATAGCATAACAAAGCATAGCAAAACATAGCATAACAAAGCATAGCATAGTATAACAAATCAAAGCATAGGATAGCAAAACATAGCATAGGATAACAAAACATAGGATAGCAAAACAAAACATAGTATAGCATACAGCATCACTCTGCACCACCACAGCATCACTCAGGGGCACCACAACATCACTATGCACTACCACAGCATCACTGAACGCCACAGCATCACTCGTTCACCATCACAACATCACTCAGCGCCACCACAGCATCAATCTGTGCAACCATTCAACAACACCTGGTTCAAATATGTTCTCTCAATGTTTCAAGCTTTATTACAAATGTAACAAAAAGATGTTAATATTTCACTTCTGTTCTTGGATTTTCGTCACAATAAAATACACTGAACATAATCTTCACAAAAGTTATTCACAAAACTTTAAGCTATTGCCATTATAAATTACAATAACTTTTATTTAAGAATTATTGAAAGAAAATTAAAAGCCATTGTTATTTGTAATATCAATACATGTAAGTCACGTAAATACAACACATATTGCATCACAAATGCTATAGGTGTCACATTTGCGAAAGTTATAACTATTGGCATTGTAAATGACAAAGCTATTAATTTCGCTATTTTCAAAAACAAAAAATAAATAAAAAAATTGTCATTTACAATACCAATAGCTCAAACTTTCCTAATGCGAGACCTATTGCATTGCAAATGCTTGTTTGAGCTGCCTTCTTTAGTCTTGATATCTCTTCCATTATCTCTTGTTTTTCTGTCAGGACTTGTAGGACTTCAGGGGTGGTGTCAAATTTAGTTGTATTAACTTATGCATTTACAGGGCTAACATGAGTTGCTTGTAGCTGTGCTTTTATTCTGCATACAAAGAGGTGTAGGAACAGCGTGTAATATTTGGGGATACCTCTTTAGGGAGATGCACTCTATCCACTAAACAGCATGGGGAATGAGAGCGCATACATAACAACTGGTGTTGGACTGGATGTGCCTATACTATGCATGTACTGGTACCAGATATTCTTAAACAAAGCAGTATGGAGAGGGTGATGGTCAGTATCATCATTAACAGCTCTGTGCATGTGTGTAATAAGGAATAAAAATGCACTAGGCTTAGAATAGCAGTATTTGTGCAATGAGAAGGAAAATCAAACAAAAATTCATAACTTAAAAGAAGTATTGTCTATTGTTGGAATGATAGCGGAAGGCTTTATTTCGGTTGCTTCTCCTGTTCATCCCCCCTCTTTTTCCTGCTCGGTGTCCGAAGGATGGATGCCCTGGTCGGGTTTAGTCAGACGAATCTATGGTTTGTGGCAGTGGCCTTTCATTGCAGTAGCTGTCATGTCTGTTACAGGAAAGGGTCCTTGAAACTTGGGGGTCTTTCACTTGCGAACGTTTCCTAATGTTATTTGTAGTTCCCAACAGCAATGGTGTCTGTGTGTTGGTGCGCGTCAGCTACCCGTGCAATCTGTTTAGAGAAGAACTTTGCGGCTTTGTTAGAATAGACATATAGACAGACATTTCAGTTTGTACTACTTCTGGCGCACTGTCAATCTTAAACTTATGTCTACTTAGTGGCACAGATCTGTTCATTACTCTCCCTGTCACAATCTGATGTGGAGTCAAATGGTAATCTGGTCTTGAGGTGTTTCTTAAGGTGAACAGTGCTAGTGAAAGATATTGTTTTCAGGAGGCTGTCCTTGGAGATGTTAGGTTGACAGGGTTTGTGTGTTATTCCTAATAGGGACGGTGAGGTGGGAGAAGATATTATTGAGGACGTGGGTGCCAAAGTCGGACCTAGTCCCCTCAGGAACATGCCACTGGGGTATTGCGATGACAACCATAGATGATAAGAGACGTCACGTAGTTAACCAAAAGGGATTTATTGAGGATAACATACACACTGCGACCTCAGCCACAGCCTTGATTCAAGTCACCGCCGCTCTCTCAGTCCCCGGCGCTCGCCTTGGAATCTTGGTCGCGGTGACATTCTCTGTGATGTCACCGCAAGCATTCCATTACATGCGAGGCGCCGGGGGGAGTTGAAGTGTGGAAGATACCACACATCCCCCTTCCCTGCGGAAAGGAAAACGTGAACATCATAAGAACTGTAGAACGCATCAGGTGACACAGAAACACCCAACAGGGGTGTGTAACATCATCAATTCTAGGCCTGGTGTGGAGCTGAACCACAACAGACAGGGTAGCACCGGTTACATCATTACATACTGATCAAAATGCCTAGGAGGTCCAGTCACCCTCCTGCTGGACCTGATGCTTGGGTGGGGGACCACGGTTTGTCTCTTAGTGGTGGAACTAAGGTCCTGCCTGGGGTCTCCCTCCCTTCTCCTTGAATTCACAGGGCCATTCATTGGCGGATGGTACTTGACAACCCTCCCAAGGTTCCATATTTTCCCCTCTTGTGTATTGACTGCATTTTTGAATAGTTTGGTGATCTTGGTGGGGTTGGTGTACTCCGACCAACTTGCCTTCCCTGTTGGAGCTCTGATTTTGATATTGTCTCCCACCTTGAATTCTACTTCTTTTGTGGCTTTGTGCCGGTCATATCCTTCTTTTCTCTTTTCCATGGCTTCCTTTTGTTTCTTCAAGCTTTCTGTTTCTTTAGATCAGTCTGACCGCCCCTTGTGCCACTCCATCCATCCTGGGGTCAGCTTCGTGTTGGGTATTCTGGCGCGGAGCAATTCAAACGGGGTGACCCCCGTCGTCTGATGTGGCGTGAACCTGTATGCCTCTAGCCGTCTCCACGCCTCCTCCTTCCAACTTATTCCGCTGGCTTTGGCCAATTGGATGCTTTCTTTGAGGGTTTTATTAAAGCGTTCGACCATGCCATTAGTTTCGGGGTGGTAAAGGGCGCCACGCTTGTGTCTGATGCCTCTTTCCTCCAGGAAGTCTTCCATCTCCTTCGAACACAGTTGTACACCGTTGTCGGTCAAAATGTTGCTAGGTAGTCCTTCCCGGATGAACACCTCCCCTAGAAAGTTGATGACAGTTTTGGTAGTGACTTCACTGACAAACTTTATCTCTGGCCACCTGGAGTACAGATCCACTAGCACCAAAATGTAGGGTGTCCGCTGTTCTCCTGACATGGGGCCCACGATGTCCAATGCCAACTCGACCCACGGTCCTGAAGGGGACGGCCTGCACACCATGGGGGGCGTCTGTTGCTTCAGGACTTTGTCGCTGTTGGTGCACGGAATGCACTCCCTGATCTTCCTTTCAGTGATCAGATCCATGCTCGGCCACCAATAGCTCTCCCTGAGTCTTTGCTTGGTTTTGGTGATGCCCAAATGTCCCTCGTGGGCTAGTTCGACCAGGTTGTTTCTCACGGTTGCAGGAGGTACAAGTCTCGTACCCCTGAATAGACATCCGTCTATTATGGACAACTCGTCTTTAATGGCCAGGTACGGCCACAGGTCTTCATCCTGTTTGTCACCGTGCTTCCAACCGCCTCTTACTCTTTTGTAAATCTCCTCCAAGATTTTGTCTTCTTCTAACGCTTTTCTCCATGTTTCTTCTCCCAGCGCCCTCTGGATGGTGCAGACATCCTCCACCTGAAGGTCCTCTTCTTCTTCATCAGCCTTCTCCAACTTCTCTCTCGCTCCTTCATCACCAACGAGCCTAGATAGACAATCAGCTGCGAAGTTCTGTGTCCCAGGGACGTATTCAACGTCAAAGGTGTATTCTTGAAGACCGACTACCCACCGCCTTATCCTGCTGGAGATGGCATCTAAGCCTTTCTTACTGAATACCTCCACCAACGGCTTGTGGTCAGTTCGGAGGGTGAACTGAGTTCCCCAGAGGAAGTCTCTGAATTTCCCTAGCGCCCAAAATGCAGCCAAAGCCTCTTTCTCGATCACCGAGTAGTTGTTCTCGGACTACTGGAGTGACCTCGAGGCAAAAGCTATGGTCTCTTCCCCTTCTTCTCCAATTTGAGTGAGGACAGCTCCCAAACCTTTTGCACTTGCGTCGGTGGTGACTATGGTTGCCCGGTATGGTATATACGACTTCAAACTGGGAGCCTCTGCGAGTGCCTTCTTCACGTCCTCGAACTCCCTCTGGCACTCCTGACTCCACCGGAATTCATTCTCTTTCTTCAATAGTAGCCTGATGGCATATGTCCTTCCCGCCAGGTTCCTTATGAACTTTCCGTAGAACTCTAACATCCCCATAAATGACTTGATCTCGTCCTTGCCCTTGGGGGGTGTCAGGTTCACGATGGTGTTTTGTAATTCAGCTTTCGGACATATGCCCTCAGTGGTCACCTTGTGTCCCAGGAAGTCCAATTCAGCACAGCCAAAAACACACTTGTCTCTTTTCACTGTGAGGCCTTGTGACTGAAACCTCCCCAGGACGCTTCTCAATCTATCATCGTGCTCCTTATGGTTCTCAGCAAAAATTAGCACGTCATCCTGGTAGCACATGACACCTGGGATGTCCTTCAACATGTTGCCCATGATTCTCTGAAACACGGCGGCCGCCGAGACTAGCCCGAATGGCATCCTTTTGAATTTGTATGCGCCCATGGGTGTCACAAATGCCGTGAGCTCCTGAGACTCCTCATGCAATTTTATTTGGAAATAGGCTGAGGTGAGGTCGAGGGTAGAAAAGACTTTGGCACCTTCTAGCATGCTCATCATCTGGGTGATGTTGGGTAAGGGGTAACGGTCGACCACGACCTCCTTGTTTAGTGCCCTCAAATCAATGCAGAGCCGGACCGACCCGTCCTTCTTCTTGGCTGCCACAATGGGGGCCAGCCATTCTGTTGCTTCCACAGGTACGATTACTCCGGCCTTGCACAGTTTCTCCAGTTCAGCCTTCACCTCCTCCTGGATAGCAATGGGAAGCTTCCTGACTTTGGCCACGACTGGCCTGGCGTTCTCTTTCAGTCTTATTTTGTGGCAGTAGTTTTTCAAACACCCTAATTCTTCCCTGAACACCTCTTGGAACTCTGTTACAATGTCTGCTTTGTGTTCAATAATTTCTTGTACCAGGATCTGGGGATCACAGTTAGGATTCAAATAGACCCCTAGCTCTTTCTGTGCTTGCCACCCCAAGATGTTATCTCCTACTGTGGACACATATACCTTAGATACCGTTGTTCTGTCGCTATACTCTACTTTCCCCAGGAAAAACCCCTTCATGGAGATGGGGCGACCGGCATACCCCCCTGGCCTCAGATCCATTCTTTTCAAGGTTATCGTTCCCTTAGACACTCGTGAGAACTCTTTGGCATTGATGATGGTAATCCTAGAACAAGAGTCAAATAATGCTTCCACTTCAACTCCTCCAACCTTTATGCTGTCCTTGGGACTGCTGACTTGTCCTCCCTCGACCTGCACCACTATTTCCGCACACTCAAGGTTGCTGGGACTGGGGGCTAACGATTCTTGTACCTGCACAACAATCTCGTCGCACACCACATTCGTCCTGTCTCTACTCTGTCTGCTGACTCCCTGCCCACTCTTGCAGTACTGCTTGAAATGTCCTTTCTTCCCACACTTGTTGCACGTGAATCTGAGAGCAGGGCATTCTCTGTCGTTAGCTAAGTGCCCCTGCTTGCCACACCTATAGCAAGTGCCTTTAAACGTTCCCCCTAGCCTGCCTTCTTTGTGTTCTTTACTCACTATTTTCTGGCCTTTTACTACAGACACTGCTTCGCATTCAGTCACCACCTCACTGACATTGGCCTTCTCGTCAAGCTTCTTATCCCCTGCGTCTTGTTTTATTTCTTTGACGCACTGGAGCATGTGTTCCACCTGTTTGGCTATAATGAGCACCTCCCGCAGTGGTGGGTCGTCCTTGAGCCATAACTCTTCACGCACTCGTTCCATCCTACATGCCAGAACAAATTGATCCCTGATTCTTTCCTCACTTGCCCACCAAATTTGCAAGTGGCGGCTAACTTCCTTAGATCGGATACAAAGTCTTCTATAGATTCTCCCTCTTTTTGCGCTCTCTTCCCAAAATGATACCTCTCCATAATCGTGCTAGTCTTAGGAAGGTAGTGCAAGTCTAATTTCTTAAGGCTCACTTCAAACTCATTCAGACCCCTAGCCTCCTGCGCTCCTAAGTCCGGGAGATGATCCAGGACCTCTTCACCTTCTGCGCCTAGATAATATGCCAGTAACGCTACCTTTCTCTCTAAGCCCAGGTTTGGCCCACATACAGTGGCGTAGTTTAAAAACACTTTTTTCCATTTCTTCCACTGGATATTGGGATCCCTGGGGTGGTCAAGAAAAAAGGTGGAGGGGTCACACTCTGCATGCTGGGTGCTAAATACTACTCTCCTTATACCTAGAGAAGGGAACACTCCCACTAGACACAGTGACACTGAAAAGGAAAATAAAATGTTAGCATAAGTCATGAAGAGCACACATTCCGAGACGGTTGGAAGCACCCCAGGTGAGAATGTACAAGTTCTAATAAACACAACGTAAATGTATGGCAGAGTACTATTTTCCTGCACCAAATGGAGCAAACATGTATGAACTACATTAGTGCGCAATTCTACTTCTAGCAATAGTTCGCAAATAACTCTCTATTAGGAACAGTTGGGGGAGTCCCAGTTGAATGGGCTAACAACAGGTTAAATACACATGAATTTCTCAGTCCAACTTTAACCTGCAGTGGTAGTTTCAGTTTCTAGTTTATGCCTGCACGGCCCACACTTCATGGAGCATACAGTACTTCACTTAAAGCTGAATGCAGGGGAATGCTGACTCCACAGCGTGAGGCCCCCCCCTCTCCAAAATGTCATGACTTCATTACTAGAGTGTTCAATGTCGCGACCATTTCTCCTACTGCCAGCACAGTTCGCCTTGAAATGCCTCCGTGGTGACAGAAAACTTCCTTTTTCACACGCCCTTCCAAGAGTTAACTGTCAACACCCCTTAACTGCCAAATTCTGCTCACTACGATTGTCAAATACTGGCACACTTCATGCTCCTTCGTGGCAGTGCATGTGTCAGGCTCTGATTGCATTGACAGAGAGTCGCTGGCCAATTTATACAGAAATTGTTCTCTGAGGTGACAAGAAAGCAGCCTTCGTCAAACGCGCATCGCCGCGTTACATCAAAACACCTTTGCCTTTTCAGTCACTCTCTGTTTACTTGGCAATCGGCAATTGGCACAATTCTTTATAATGGTGGTTGATTAGCACAAAGTCTCTCACAATCTGGCGTTGCCACCACGGTCGGGTACCCGCTGGGAGCGAACAATGGATTCCTCGTCAGCTTTCCCACTATTGCCACCTCTCTTACGCTCGGCTGCCCATTTTACTAAAGCCGCATGCACAGTTAGTGAGACACTCGCGTTTAGGGTTAAGCTGTTGAGATGCGCGCAAACATCCTTCTGCTTACTCTGCGCCAGAGATCGCTAACAAGAGTACCTTACTTTCGCTTAATTCACTACTCATGTGGCTACCGTCTGAGCAGCAGTTGCACTCCGCACCGCTTCCGATATTCTTTTGAAGTGAAGATATAAATCCGACGCCGACCGCTTCTGCTGCAAGGAAGTTCACCGTGCTTCTGCCCGTCAGCTGTTGATTTATTTTCTCTCACGGCGTGTTGAGGTCGCTAGGAGTTTTCCCTCGTCGCCAGTGCGATGACAACCATAGATGATAAGAGACGTCACGTAGTTAACCAAAAGGGATTTATTGAGGATAACATACACACTGCGACCTCAGCCACAGCCTTGATTCAAGTCACCGCCGCTCTCTCAGTCCCCGGCGCTCGCCTTGGAATCTTGGTCGCGGTGACATTCTCTGTGATGTCACCGCGAGCATTCCATTACATGCGAGGCGCCGGGGGGAGTTGAAGTGTGGAAGATACCACAGGTATGTACCTTGTGGACCAGAAAATCAGCAGCAGACTTGATATCACAGTGGACACAATGTCCGGCTTCTTAAGAATGGGCAGACTACAACTATGAGATAGCGATAATGATTGCATCTGTCAATCATATCAAGGTAGTAATGTGCAGTTCCGTAAAGGGTCGTTGTGGTCAGGGTATTATGGAAGCTATAACCTTAAAGGTGAGGCTTGATGAATCCTGCTGCACACAGCACAGGCTTGTATGTACATTACAAATGAATTTTGGCATATTTAGAAGAACATGTTATCTCAGGCATTGTGTAAAAGTAGCTGGTTTAGGGCATGATAGATTTCCCTGTGAATATCTATCTATTAAATCTGTTCCTATCTATGTGCACCCTCTGACTTCCCACAACTATTTCTCATGCTTTGGGGCACTTCCTTGTATCTCTCTAAGGTGCAGGAAAGCGGTCTCATGTAATGTCTTGATGCATCCAAAGGGTCCGATGATGTCGATGTTTCACTAGCTAACAAAACCGTGGTGTGTGTGTCACTAAGGGGGCCTTTTGCTGCATCTCCTTACCTGCCCAATCAGCCAAGGTATTTCCACCGGATACAAAATCCTGAGCACTAGTGTGGGCTGCTCACTTCACCACTACGACTACATGTGGCAGTGTTAAGTCTTGTATCAAGAACCCCAACGGGACGGTGCATGACGGGACTTCTATCAGTCTTAAGGAATCCGCGTCTGCTCCACCTCATGATTCTAGAGAGCACTGTTGTTGTAACAGGATGAATCAGATTATACTGTTATTGTCTCTTCTTCCCTTGTTTGAGGGCTGCCACAAAAGCTACTAGTCCAGTAGCCTGGGCTAAGTGATGAAGTGGCAAAGTTATTTGATCTGTTATCTACAATAAATCTGAAGAGTCAAGTTACATGACGTTGACCACTATTGCACCTGTGTGTCTCAATCCCATGTCCTAATCTATCGTAGAAGACTCATCTACTAAAATATGCAAAACTACCTGGAGTGGGGTGTGCAAAGAAGGTAGCAAGATTGACTGTATGGCACTTAACTATTTTGAGTAATGACAATGATAATAGTATTTCATAGCCTGATACTCTGTGTTGATAGTGTTGTTTTGGCTTTCTGAATGATCGCAAATACTGCATGTTCAGCGTACAATGTCAGAGGGTCACCTACAACAACGGGGGCACTTTTATTCACTTCAAAGTCTGCCATTGCTAGTTGTTCTCAAGGGTAATGGCCTTTCATGACAGAATCAAGTAGGCCACTAAAAAATGCAATTGGGGTGTTGCCTAAAGGATACTTTTGGGTGAGGACAGCCCTCAACACCTAGGCATTAAAGTGACAAAAGAGGAAAAACTATTTTCTATTATAGTCTGGTGTTCCTAACGCTGGTGCATTTGTTATCTCTGTTTTTAACTTACCAAATGTTTGTTTCATCTCTTTAGTCCATGTTATCCTGTCGTCTGTGTTATAGCCTGTTTGATAGATGCAAGCAGTGGGGATATTAAAGTACTGTAATCAAAGACCCTTTGTCCGACATAGTTACATATACGCCCAGAAACATCTGCATTCCTTTCACAGCCTTGGGCTCTTTCATCTGCTAATGGATGCTGCTCCGTTAATCATTGGCCATATGTTGCCCTTGTCTGGAATTACATTAATCATTCTTTTTAGACCGCCATTCTCTAATAAATTGTCCTGTTTTCCTTTAATAGTAGCATGTTTGTCCGCTCTGAAATAGATTTGACCTGTTTCCCCCAAAACGTCCTCACCCCCTCTTCTATTCATGTTATTTCTTCCTTTGGCATATGCTTGGCCCACTTCGTAGGCCTGTTGCCTTAATACCCTTATTGTAACTTTTTTGTACTCCTCAATTCTTTTAATATGATCATATCCTTCCATTTATTCATTATTATCCTTATACAACCTATTTTTCTTCCCTTTCAACTCACAGATTCTCATGCATTCTTCTAAATAATTCAGTTTTTTTTAGCAGTTTAACCTATAAGCAGAGAATAGTCTAACATCCTATATTCTCTACACATGTAGATATACAAAACAAATATTTTATTTTACTTTTATATGTTTGTTAAAATATGCTTGCAATCTCAAAAACAACATTCTTATACTGCAGTTTTAATCTACTAAGTACCATAATAGAAGAATGTTGTCATATACTGACTGTTATTAATGCTGTCCATAAATCTGTCTATAATCCATCTATTAAGACTATTTCTGAATTTGTTAAAATTTTTTGGCCATGAATAACATGTCTCTATTTGAATATTCAAAGACCACTGTCAGTTCAGTTTTTCATCTATTTTTAGGGCTCGGCCTACGTCCCACGAAGTGGGCGTGGCTTAAGAGTCCTTTTCTGAGGGCTTCGAAAATCGTACCTACGAATTCCAGAAAGCTCGTGATTTTTGCTAGTTATTTATGGCAGCTGCATGGCAATTGGGCCTCGCATGCCTGTGTTTTTACAAGCCAGCACGCAATAGGCCATAGGCGTTAGAGTTGCTCCGCCTAGTGCATATTCCGTGCAGACACGCGCAGCAGAAGGGCATATATCTTCAATTACCAGCTGTCAGGGGCCGCGGTAATTGAAGACAGATGCTTTTTTTGTAATCCATTTCACGGCGCTCTCCCTGTCAGCGCCTCTTTAAATATACAACCTTAATCCTGATATGTGTACAAAATACTTTCTGCGAGTAACTTGTTTCTGTTCTTTCGGAAACCATTCAAGCATTTTCCGGAACATTGGCACATGTTTCACGTTTTGCCTGTGTTCCCGCTCTGTGTCAAATAAAAATGTGATACTAGATCTTATGTAATCTTGTAAAGAAGCAGATAACATGTACAAGAGTCCTCTAATACTTCCCAAAGTTCTATCCTCATGTCTTAGTGGCAGTTACGGCGCCTTTACTGTTTGAAGATGCCCTCCAGGTAGTAGACGGTAGAAACAATTTCTATGCAAGAACTGAGTAAAAAAGGCATCACGCACTGTTGTGGAGGAAACGGGCAATATAAAAACCTGTGTGATTTAAGTCCTGTTAAATCATATTGCAGACCAGCAGTACCAGGCTCTATTTTGCACATTTGCCCCAGTTCTTCACTCGGTGACCTCACAGCGCTTCTCTGAACGTCTTGAATTCGCCAGAGTTCCGCACAGCCGGCGTCAGAACGCTTGCTTGCACTTCATGAATTTACCTCTGTCCTGCCCTCCATTAATTCATAGCAGTTGTACCCCCACCTGTGTAGTCATCAGCGTGTTTACCAGTCAGGAGGTCAGTGAGTGACCATCGCAGTGTTGTAAAGCGCTCTGACACCTTCGGGTAATGTTCGCGCTATATAAAATCGCATTAAATAACAAAATAAAAAAATACACAAACATGCAACATAATACAGAACGCCCCCGTCTCTCGAAGTGCTTAGAAACGCTGTAGTCGGAGCACTTTAAGAGTGCCAGTACCGTGGCGTGCCCATGCGACGCAGAGTGTGTATCCGGCGTTAGAATGTACACAGAGAAGCAGTGCGCGTGCCCGCCTGGTAATCCGCTCTGGTATTTTACAAAGGGTGACTCGTGTGATCTGATGAACAGCTGTTGAACTTGGGAGGCCCCGGAAATATAATATTTGTTTTGAGCGAACAAGAAATGTGCACTTAAACGTTTCCAGTCTCTGAGGAGGGTGTTAACAGCAGTTAGACCCTCTAAATAAGCACTACCTCCAGCGAGCAGGAAAGGGCAATTAACAACCGTTAATGCCCAGCAGCATCTGGGCACTAAGGCCTCTCCGGTCTCCTGCAGGTAGGCAGACAGAGTGGCTGTCTCCATCAGCTCCCTGTCTGGCTTCAGACTCGCAGTGCACGCACCCTGCTGCTGAGGGCTGTGTGCAGTGTGAATAGCAGCAGGGCCGGTCCTTCATCCTTATGAGGTCGATGAAGCGAGTACTGCTGGGTGGGTCACAGTTACGTCTATTAGCAGTGCCTCAGAGAGTTTTCGAGACAGAACCTAAAATCGGGAGAATATTGGGAGGGGAGATAGTAGGTTTCATTATTGTACGACACAGGGCCGGGCAAAATGCGGGGTGTGGGGGTGGTATTTCTTTTTGAGGGGTCACCTCAACGTGATGAGGGTGGGAGGGGCCAGAACTGATTTCTTATTCTGACTTAACACGTGGCCGCTTCAAGCCAGTGTACTGGGCCACTTGCCTGCACCCGGAAGCACATTCCAATGCAGACTTGCGCTGTGCACGTGAGAGGGAAAGGGTCAATGAAAGGAAATTGACATAGAAAAGGACACTATCAACAACCCTTTAATCACAAATCCAGTGTGGGCGCCCAGGGCGGGTGGCCAATCTACCCCTGCATCCTGGGCGCTCTGGCTGGCACTGGGGCGGTCAGTGGTTACTGGGCAGTACCCGTGGTAGGCGTGCTTGTAGTCACTCTCTGGCACTGCTGCACTCCGACTGAATGACTCAGTTAATAGTCTCCATGTGTAAAGTTTACTCACCATCGAGCACAGCAAGGATGCTAGTGCAAGCAAGTGGGGAAGTAAAACACAGCAACCATCAGGGGGATCAAAGAACCCTCGGGTGACTGTGAGTGCAGAGTGAGTGCCAGAGTGACTGTGAGTGCAGAGTGAGTGCAGAGTGAGTGCGAGAGTGAGTGTGAGTGCAGAGTGAGTGCCAGAGTGACTGTGAGTACAGAGTGAGTGCCAGAGTGACTGTCAGTGCAGAGTGAGTGCGAGAGTTACTGTGAGTGCAGAGTGACTGTGAGTGCAGAGTGAGTGCGAGAGTGACTGCCAGAGTGACTGTGAGTGCAGAGTGATAGCCAGAGTGACTGTGAGTGCAGAGTGAGTGCAGAGTGACTGTGAGTGCAGAGGGACTGTGAGTGCAGAGTGAGTGCAGAGTGACTGAGTGCAGAGTGAGTGCCAGAGTGAGTGCAGAGTGACTGTGAGTGCAGAGTGAGTGCAGAGTGACTGTAAGTGCAGAGTGAGTGCCAGAGTGACTGTGAGTGCAGAGTGAGTGCAGAGTGACTTTGGGTGCAGAGTGAGTGCAGAGTGAGTGCCAGAGTGACTGTGAGTGCAGAGTGAGTGCCAGAGTGACTGTGAGTGCAGAGTGAGTGCGAGAGTGACTGTGAGTGCAGAGTGACTGTGAGTGCAGTGAGTGCAAAGGGACTGTGAGTGCAGAGTGAGTGGCAGAGTGACTGTGAGTGCAGAGTGAGCGCGAGAGTGATAGCCAGAGTGACTGTGAGTGCAGAGTGAGTGCAGAGTGCCTGTGAGTGCAGAGTGACTGTGAGTGCAGAGTGTGTGCCAGAGTGACTGTGAGTGCGAGAGTGACTGTGAGTGCAGAGTGAGTGCCAGTGACTGTGAGTGCAGAGTAAGTGCCAGTGACTGTGAGTGCAGAGTGAGTGCCAGAGTGACTGTGAGTGCAGAGTGACTGTGAGTGCAGAGTGACTGTGAGTGCAGAGTGAGTGCCAGAGTGACTGTGAGTGCAGAGTGAGTGCAGAGTGAGTGCGAGAGTGAGTGCAGAGTGGCTGTGAGTGCTGAGTGAGTGTGAGTGCAGAGTGAGTGTGAGTGCAGAGTGACTGTGAGTGCAGAATGAGTGCAAGAGTGACTGTGAGTGCAGAGTGAGTGCGAGAGTGACTGTGAGTGCAGAGTAAGTGCGAGAGTCACTGTGAGTGCAGAGTGAGTGCGAGAGTCACTGTGAGTGCAGAGTGAGTGCGAGAGGGACTGAGTGCAGAGTGAGTGCGAGAGTGACTGTGAGTGCAGAGTGAGTGTGAGAGTGACTGTGAGTGCAGAGTGAGTGTGAGAGTGACAGTGAGTGTGAGAGTGACAGTGAGTGCAGAGCGAGTGCAGAGTGAGTGCAGAGACAGCAGGGTATGCTTGTGCGCTTACACTGTGCACTGACACACAGGAGCTAAAACAAAGAACAGCTGAACACGGGTCTTGGGAGCTTCATGGAGGCAGTCGGTCCTCAGTGAGGGGAGCAGCAAGGAGGGGACCACCCAACCAATCAAGCGCAACTACTCACAACCTACTGTACGATTACAACACAGGCCAAAGGGCAGAGCTAGGTCTTTTTGCATTATGTAGAGTGAGCAGTGTGTGAGCATGCAGGTTGAACAGTGTGTGAGCGTGTAGGGTGAGCAGTGTGTGAGCATGCAGGGTGAGCAGTGTGTGAGGATGCAGGGTTAACAGTGTGTGAGCGTGCAGGGTGAACATTGTTAACAGCAGTTAGACCCTCTAAATAAGCACTACCTCCAGCGAGCAGGAAAGGGCAATTAACAACCGTTAATGCCCAGCAGCATCTGGGCACTAAGGCCTCTCCGGTCTCCTGAAGGTAGGCAGACAGAGTGGCTGTCTCCATCAGCGCCCTGTCTGGCTTCAGACTCGCAGTGCACGCACCCTGCTGCTGAGGGCTGTGTGCAGTGTGAATAGCAGCAGGGCCGGTCCTTCATCCTTATGAGGTCGATGAAGCGAGTACTGCTGGGTGGGTCACAGTTACGTCTATTAGCAGTGCCTCAGAGAGTTTTCGAGACAGAACCTAAAATCGGGAGAATATTGGGAGGGGAGATAGTAGGTTTCATTATTGTACAACACAGGGCCGGGCAAAATGCGGGGTGTGGGGGTGGTATTTCTTTTTGAGGGGTCACCTCAACGTGATGAGGGTGGGAGGGACCAGAACTGATTTCTGATTCTGACTTAACGCCGCTTCAAGCCAGTGTACTGGGCCACTTGCCTGCACCCGGAAGCACATTCCAATGCAGACTTGCGCTGTGCACGTGAGAGGGAAAGGGTCAATGAAAGGAAATTGACATAGAAAAGGACACTATCAACAACCCTTTAATCACAAATCCAGTGTGGGCGCCCAGGGCGGGTGGCCAATCTACCCCTGCATCCTGGGCACTCTGGCTGGCACTGGGGCGGTCAGTGGTTACTGGGCAGTACCCGTGGTAGGCGTGCCTGTAGTCACTCTCTGGCACTGCTGCACTCCGACTGAATGACTCAGTTAATAGTCTCCATGTGTAAAGTTTACTCACCATCGAGCACAGCAAGGATGCTAGTGCAAGCAAGTGGGGAAGTAAAACACAGCAACCATCAGGGGGATCAAAGAGCCCTCGGGTTACTGTGAGTGCAGAGTGAGTGCCAGAGTGACTGTGAGTGCAGAGTGAGTGTGAGTGCAGAGTGAGTGCCAGAGTGACTGTGAGTACAGAGTGAGTGCCAGAGTGACTGTCAGTGCAGAGTGAGTGCGAGAGTTACTGTGAGTGCAGAGTGACTGTGAGTGCAGAGTGAGTGCGAGAGTGACTGTGAGTGCAGAGTGACTGTGAGTGCAGTGAGTGCAAAGGGACTGTGAGTGCAGAGTGAGTGGCAGAGTGACTGTGAGTGCAGAGTGAGTGCCAGAGTGACTGTGAGTGCAGAGTGAGTGCGAGAGTGACTGTGAGTGCAGAGTGCCAGAGTGACTGTGAGTGCAGAGTGACTGTGAGTGCAGAGTGAGTGCGAGAGTGACTGTGAGTGCGAGAGTGACTGTGAGTGCAGAGTGAGTGCCAGTGACTGTGAGTGCAGAGTAAGTGCCAGTGACTGTGAGTGCAGAGTGAGTGCCAGAGTGACTGTGAGTGCAGAGTGACTGTGAGTGCAGAGTGACTGTGAGTGCAGAGTGAGTGCCAGAGTGACTGTGAGTGCAGAGTGAGTGCAGAGTGAGTGCAAGAGTGAGTGCGAGAGTGAGTGCGAGAGTGAGTGCGAGAGTGAGTGCGAGAGTGAGTGCAGAGTGGCTGTGAGTGCTGAGTGAGTGTGAGTGCAGAGTGAGTGTGAGTGCAGAGTGACTGTGAGTGCAGAATGAGTGCGAGAGTGACTGAGTGCAGAGTGAGTGCGAGAGTGACTGTGAGTGCAGAGTAAGTGCGAGAGTCACTGTGAGTGCAGAGTGAGTGCGAGAGTCACTGTGAGTGCAGAGTGAGTGCGAGAGGGACTGAGTGCAGAGTGAGTGCGAGAGTGACTGTGAGTGCAGAGTGAGTGTGAGAGTGACTGTGAGTGCAGAGTGAGAGCAGAGTGAGTGCAGAGAGAGCAGGGTATGCTTGTGCGCTTACACTGTGCACTGACACACAGGAGCTAAAACAAAGAACAGCTGAACACGTGTCTTGGGAGCTTTATGGAGGCAGTCGGCCCTCAGTGAGGGGAGCAGCAAGGAGGGGACGCCCCAACCAATCAAGCGCAACTACTCACAACCTACTGTACGATTACAACACAGGCCAAAGGGCAGAGCTAGGTCTTTTTGCATTATGTAGAGTGAGCAGTGTGTGAGCATGCAGGTTGAACAGTGTGTAAGCGTGCAGGGTGAGCAGTGTGTGAGCATGCAGGGTGGGCAGTGTGTGAGGTTGCAGGGTGAACAGTGTGTGAGGATGCAGGGTTAACAGTGTGTGAGCGTGCAGGGTGAACATTGTGTGAGTGTGTAGGGTGAGCATTGTGTGAGTGTGTAGGGAGAGCAGTGTGTGAGTGTGTAGAGTGAGCAGTGTGTGAGTGTGTAGGGTAAGCAGTGTGTGAGTATGCAGGGTGAGCAGTGTGTGTGTAGGGTGAGCAGTGTGTGTGTGAAGGGTGAGCAGTGTGTGAGTGTGTAGGGTGAACAGTGTGAGCGTGTAGGGTGAGCAGTGTGTGAGTGTGTAGGGTGAGCAGTGTGTGAGTGTGCAGGGTGAACAGTGTGTGAGCGTGTAGGGTGAGCAGTGTGTGAGCGTGTAGGGTGAGCAGTGTGTGAGTGTGTAGGGTGAGCAGTGTGTGAGTGTGCAGGGTGAACATTGTGTGAGTGTGTAGGGTGAGCAGTGTGTGAGTGTGCAGGGTACGAAAACTCAAACTAAGTCCACCACACACACACACAAGACCCCACACATAAGACCCTACACACAAGACCCCACACACAAGACCCCACATACTCACCACCACACACTCAGTGCACACCACCACACACTCACCACCACACACGCAACCACACACACACACACAACCACACCGTCAGTGCAAACTTTCACCAGACACAGACACCATAAGACGTCAGTGCACGCTTTCACCGGGCACAAACACCACCAGCCGTCAGTGCAGGCTTCCACCAGGCACACACCACCAGACGTCAGTGCACGCTTTCACCAGGCACACACACCACCAACCGTCAATGCATGCTTTCACCAGGCACACACACCACCAGCCGTCTGTGCACGCTTTTACCAGGAACACACACCTCCAGCCGTCAGTGCACGCTTCCACCAGACACACACCTCCAGCCAGCAGTGCACGCTTTCACCAGGCACACACACCACCAGCCATCAGTGCACAATTTCTACAGGCACACACACCACCAGCCATCAGTGCACACATCAATTGTTAACGCATCCACAATTAACTATTGTAGCAATCGCAGTATGGTGCACTTTACTTTTAAACATATTCATCTAAAGCGCAGCATGCCGCTACTGCTACAATTCCAAAACAACCCACATAATTCCACTACACACCACATGCATACACTCCATAACACATGGCTAAAAGACATTGCCATTTACAATGCCATTAGCTCTAACTCAAATAAATCCGAGACCTATTGCATTTCCAATGCTTGTTTTATTATTCCTGTATGTCTGTCATTTGCTCCTTGTCAATTTTAGTGCTAGATTAACAGGAGCCTTTGGTGCCATGTTTAAGGGTACTTCCTTCAGTATTATTTGGACTAATGTATATATTTCATTCCCTATAGAGAGGCTTTTTATTTTATTATTATATTTAATAGGGACATATAATATAAAAACAATTTTTTTTTAAATCTTCATACAGTTAATTTTGTGGTATGCAGTCTGTGACAAGGTGACTGTCACGGACACCTGTGACTTCCCTTCAATGTTAGAAATGGGGGTCTCTAGTCGGCAGAGGTGGATACCTTTGTCCAAATAGGGATCCTGCCTTCTAGTCAGGGTAAGGGGGATACACACTTTAGATAACCCCTGGTCACCCCCTATGTAGCTTGGTACAAGCAGACATACTTATCCCAAAATCAATGTGTAAATATTTGTACTCAAAACACACAATAATACAGTGATAAAACCTCAAATGGACGCCACACCAGTTTAGAAAAAGAAAGTATCTTTATCGAAACTCAACAAGACCAAAACGACAAAAATCCAACATACAGGTAAAATTATGACTTTAGACCAGTTATTGCAAAATAAAGGTTGTAGAAAACAATAGCTCCACCTGGGGCTATTGCGACTTTGTGGCAGCAATAAATCCAAAGTAGAGCACCAACAGCGAGCAGCGAAGCATCGGGCACAGAGTCAAATGTACCCCCAAACAAACAGTACCTTGGATACAAAATCTGTGACAGGAGGCCGGCTCCCTGGCTGCCATGGGGGGGGGGGGCGGGCGAGGCGTTCTGTCCACGGGGAAGGGACGTGTCGTGTCCAGGAAAGAGGAAGACAGTTGTGTCGGCGGTAAGGTGTGGAGTCACCCTCCGCGGTTATTGATGCTGTGATAACAGGATGCAGGCGCTGGCAATGACAGAGTCTGTGTGAGTGCTGGCGTCGGGAAATGCTGATAACTGCAGGCAATGGCAGGCGTTGATGGGCATCGGAGCTGCAGTGCAGGCCAGGTGGTGCATTTCTCCCTTCACGAGCGGTGCCATGGGCCTCGGTGCAGGTCATGGCATCCCAGCGGCGTCGCTGACAGCGTTGGATATAGGTTTCTTACTTCTCTTCAGTTTCGTTCAGCTCCCAACAGTAGGAACAACCTCCAGAGGTCTTCAACTGGAATAGGTGCATCCTGGCAGGTCAGAAGTCTCAGCAACAGAGTTCGAGGAAGCTAGGGGTGACGTCTTTGTGCCCCCGAGACTTCAGAATAGGAGGCCTACACACTCAGGCCCTTGGAGATTCTTCTTCAAGCAGGTTCACAGCAACGTTTCAGTCTCTGTCCTTTCCTTGGCAGAAACAGCAACTGCAGGCCAACCCCACACATCACACTGCAAAGGGGCAGTTCTCCTCCTCACAGCTCTCCATCTCTTCTCCTGGGCAAAGGTTCCTCCTTAAGTCCAGAAGTGATCTGAAGGTCTGGGATTTAGATCAACTACTTGTACCCCATTATCTTTGTTCTCTTTGTGCAAGGGTCTCTGAGCCCAGCCCAAAACAGTTCTGTCCTCACTGGTGCAATATGACCACAGGGGGTGGAGACAGCATTGTGCAAGGGAGACAGGCCCATTCAGGTGCAAAAAAATCTGTTTCCACTACTCTAAATGCAGTCAAGCCCCATTCAGCTCAGCTCTGAGTCATCTAGAAAGAGCCAGGCACACCTCAACCCCACTGCCCCCCCAATGGCTCTCTACAGTGAATGTACATCCCCAGCCCCTCTCACTCCAAAACCAGACAGTCAATCCACAACCAAGCAGAGGCACACAGAATGGTTAAACAAGAAAATGCCCACTTTCTAAAAGTGGCATTTTCAAACACACATTTTAAAAACCATCTTTACTAAAAGATGTGTTATTACATTCTTAGTTCAGCGAGCCTACACTTTATTCCTCTATCTTGTCCCAATGGTAGGTTACACTTGCAAGATGTTACCAAGTATCTCCCATTCTATCCTACGGGGCAGATAGCCTTTCAATTGTGAAACATGAAATTGGCAGTATAGCACTATCAGGACAAGTCACACACACCAGTACATGTCCTAACCTTTCACATACACTGTACCCTGCCCATGGGGATACCTTGGACCTACCATAGGGGTGTCTTACATGTAAGAAAAGGGAAAGTTATGGCCTGGCATGTGGGTGCACTTTCCTGGCCAACATGGAAGTTTAAAACTGCGCACAGAAACTACGGTGACAGGTCTGAGATACCCTTTCAGGGCTACTCATATGGGTTACACAATCAGTGCTGCAGTTGTTAGTTAAGGGCTCTTGATGCATTTGCCTAATTCAGTCAGTTACTTACATTTTCTTTCCTAACATTATACAACATTCCTCACAAAATAGGTAATCCTGAGTTATACACTTCATAACACAAAATATAACAAAATGACATTAATCTGTGACCACCTTTCCAACTACACACACATATACATACCCATCAATGCTAAATTACATACTAAGGCAACCAAAACACTACTGCATAAATTCTAAATTACATACTATGGCAAACAAAACAGTACTGGTCGCTTCACTCTAGATTCCTAGAGGGGACAACTTTTCACTATTTTGCAGAACATACACTGAGCCATGGTTGCGGAGACAGTCATATTAATAGTGCCATCGGTGTATATAATAGAAACAATTAAACAAAAGGAATCCACTTCTTCAGAAAAGGTGTTTCCTACAATGGTGGGGGACACCCTGGTGATTTTTGGTACCCCTCACACACCAACAGGCCCCTTGGTGTCATGCTTCATCATTGGGGTCCTCGTACCCCTCTACGGGGTACGGCGTGCTGCTACCAACGACTACGCGGGAGCACTAATATTGACTATGTGTGGTGTAAGTGAGGGGTTTTTATATTTACTATGTGAGTGAAAAGTGGGGTTTATAAAGAGTGATGTTAAAAAATACTTGGCTCGTTGGGTAACAAAAAAACTTTAATGGACCCCCGGGCTGGTACTATTAAAAAGTAGTGTGAGGAGATTCTTATGCAAAACAATGTGCATTAGCTCCTTCTGGTGTGCGTCAACATGTTTCGGTGCGGAGCACCTTCTTCAGGACTGGGGTGCACAAATCCCCACCTTACTCACGTTTCTCTACTTTTCAGCTAAGTTGTAAAAAGTGAGATAAATAGTGCAGGTATAACAATGTACCTAGTAAGTACCAGCCCGGGGGTCCATTAAAGTTTTTTTGTTACCCAACGAGCCAGGTATTTTTTAACATCACTATTTATAAACCCCACTTTTCACTCACATAGTAAATATAAAAAACCCTCACTTACACCACACATAGTCAATATTAGTGCTCCCGCGTAGTCGTTGGTAGCAGCACGCCGTACCCCGTAGAGGGGTACGAGGACCCCAATGATGAAGCATGACACCAAGGGGCCTGTTGGTATGTGAGGGGTACCAAAAAACACCAGGGTGTCCCCCACCATTGTAGGAAACACCTTTTGTGAAGGAGTGGATTCCTTTTGTTTAATTGTATATGCCCAGGGAGAATGAATCCATTTTCGACCTAATCTCTCTCTCCCTCCTTTGTTATTTATATAATAGAAACAAGCATTTACAATGCAATGGTCTCGTCTGTTAGAGCTATTGGCATTGCTCATGACAGTATTTTTGTTTTTAAAACATATAAATAAATGGCATTGTCATTTACAATGCCAATAGCTTAATCTCTCGCAAATGCGAGACCTATTGCATTTGCACCCACACACACACAGAGCCACACGCACCCACACACACACAGAGCCACACACACACAGAGAGCCACACACACACACACAGAGAGCCACACACACAGAGAGCCACACACACAGAGAGCCACACACACACACACAGAGAGAGCCACACAAAACCGGATCACAAGCAGGGAACAGAGGCACGAAAAACCGGATCACAAGCAGGCAACAGAGGCACGAAAAACCGGATCACAAGCAGGGAACAGAGGCACGAAAAACCGGACCACAAGCAGGGAACAGAGGCACAGAAAACACAGAGGCACAGAAAACCGGATCACAAGCAGGGAACAGAGGCACAGAAAACCGGATCACAAGCAGGGAACAGAGGCACAGAAAACCGGATCACAAGCAGGGAACAGAGGCACAGAAAACGGATCACAAGGAGGGAACAGAGCCACAGAAAACGGATCACAAGGAGGGAACAGAGGCATGGAAAACCGGATCACAAGCAGGGAACAGTGGCACAGAAAACGGATCACAAGGAGGGAACAGAGGCACGAAAAACCGTATCACAAGCAGGGAACAGAGGCAGAGAAAACGGATTACAAGGAGGGAACAGAGGCACGAAAAACCGGATCACAAGCAGGGAACAGAGGCAGAGAAAACAGATCACAAGCAGGGAACAGAGGTACGAAAAATCAGATCACAAGCAGGGGACAGAGGCACGAGAAAACGGATCACAAGCAGGGAACAGGGACACAAAAAACTGGATCACAAGCAGGGAACCGAGGCACGAAAAACCGGATCACAAGCAGGGAACAGAGGCACGAAAAACCGGATCACAAGCAGGGAACAGAGGCACGAGAAAACGGATCACAAGCAGGGAACAGAGGCACTGAAAACGGATTACAAGCAGGGAACAGAGGCACCGAAAACGGATCACAAGGAGGGAACAGAGGCACAGAAAACGGATCACAAGGAGGGAACAGACGCACAGAAAACGGATCACAAGGAGGGAACAGAGGCACGAAAAACCGGATCACAATGCCGGCCAGAGAGGTGAGACAGGGGGGTGTGGGGGCTGAGAGCGATTGAGTCGTGCTCCCTCCCACAAACGGCAGGGAGGGGTGATCGGTGGAGAAGCGGCCCGACTGAGAAGAAGCTGAGATCGGGGCACTCTGAGGGCCCTTACGAGTAACACATAGGATGAAGGACCAGGTTGGCCACAGTGCAAAGAGCACCCCCCCCGACTGAAAGGCCCAGAGAGCTCCTGGGCTTTCCTGCGTTGGGCACCTCCAGCCTGCAGAGGACGGGTGTGCAGAGACCCAGACCGGAACTCAGGGCACCGGTATCGAACTAGGCCAGGAGCGGGGCCTAGACCTCAGGGCCCGTCAGTACAGCACAGGTGAGGAGAGGCCGGGAAGGGCGCGGGCCATACGCAGCACAGGTGGAGAAGTTACCAATTAAATCCAGGCCAACGGGCGCCAGAACGCCACCGCCGGAACACCTGGAACACTATGGGGAGGGGGGCGGGCCAGTGGGGGCAGAAGGGGCCCACCTATTCAGACTCTGCGCCGCGGCCTAACACAGCGGCCGCCCCGGTTCCTCCGGCGGCTGCTCAGCCCCAGAGGCGGCCCCGCTGCTCTCTCACTCGAGAAGCACCACCAAAGTGGGAGCGCGGGACTGCTCTTCAGAGCCTGGGCAGCGTGCAGGCGGCTCGGGCTGGGCTGGCTGCGGTGGCTGGACTGGCGCTGCTGGTCCTTGTGCTGCTCTCGGGCGGGGAATAGCGGAGGAGGAGCCGGCACATGGGAGCCCCTACACGAACCACCACGAGGAGGCAGGAGGAGGGACCCGCGCCGTGTGAAGCCACAGAGGGGCAGTGGAAGGGCTCGGGCTGGGCTGGCTGCGGTGGCTGGGCTGGCGCTGCTGGTCCTCGTGCTGCTCTAGGCCGGGGAAGGGGGAGGAGGAGCCGGCACATGGGAGCCCCTACACCAGAGCTTTCCAAAGTGTGTGTCGCGACACTACTGTGTCGCCTCCCATCTGTGGGTGTGTCGCGCGTCAATGACGTCTGTGGCCAGATTAGGGCGAATGCTCTTGCATTCAGTGATGCAGTATGGCATAGGCGGAACGGAGGCAGAGGAAGGAGAAGCGTGCAGTGACCACGGAGACGCCTCTGCTCCCCAGGTACATTTTCGAAGTTTTAAAACTGTTTAGGCACCAGGCAATCGTTCTTGTATTACCCCAATATTATATGCATTCTGGGAGTTTGAGTTGTAGGACGCAGGTTGGGGAGGGGGGGAGGCGGAGAGGCGGAGTGTCTGCTGCTGTTAACATGCTCTGTAGCGCATCCCTCCACCCTGGGCCCTGCAGGCACCAGTCTCGCATGCCAAGCTCCAGCCTCAGCCGGCCGGGGGTACCGGCTACTGCAAACAGGGTTCCTGCTCCTTGTCAGACACCTGGCAGTGGCAGCTTCCGAGCAGTTTCCGAAGGAGTCTCTGCTTGGCGCACTAGTTCAAGGCGCGGCATCTTATTACTTAGAAAATTCAGGCATTAGCAGAGATGCGGGGACTCTGTCCAGCCTCAGGTCCATGGGCTTTTTATCTTATGACCTCCGCATATATTTACAAAACGTTACATATAATTGTATTTCTGTCTATTTTGTTAAATTTATTTCTCAGTAGTTGCACTTAACAATTATATCATAACCAACGGCTCCTTGTAACGCACAAACAGCAGAGGCAATGCTTTTCTGGGGGCGGCTCTCACAAGAATTTCCTGAGAGAAGAGTAACGACGAAAGGGTGCCACGGAGATATTGGGGGGTGAGATATAGAGGGAGAGATAGAGAGGGCGAGAGCAAGCGAGAGAGATGGGAGAGACAGAGAGCAAGAGAGAGAGAATGAGAGAGAGATACTGAAGGATAGAGAGAGGGGGGCGAGAGATCCAGAGGGAGAGAAACAGAGAGAGAGAGACTGAAGGATGGAGCGAGAGAGATAGAGGAGGAGGAGGGATAAAGAGGAGGGAGAGAGACCGAAGGATGGAGACAGAGGGAGATATGAAGAGAGAGAGAAAGAGAGGAGAGAAGGAGAGAGGGAGATACTGAAGGATGGAGAGAGGGCGAGAGAGATACTGAGGGAGAGAGCCAGAGAGAGAGAAAGAGAGAGAGGAAGAAATAGAGTCTGAAGGATGGAGAGAGAGACAGAGAATGAGAGAGAGGAGGGCTAGAGAGCGGAGAGAGGGAGAGAGACTGAAGATGGAGAGAGAGAGAGAGACAGAAAGATGGAGAGAGAGGAGAAAGGGAGAGAGACAGAGATGGATAGTAAGGCACAGTGAAGTAAGGATGAAGTGCCTTTTGGCGTGAGGGTGGTGTGAGGGTGAGGGTGTGTGAGGGCGTGGGGGAGAGTGAAGGGGTGTGAGGGGGAGGGGATGTGAGGGTGGGTGAGGGTGTGTGAGGGTGAGTGAAGTGAGGGTGAGGGGGTGTGAGGGTGAGGGTGGGTGAGGGGTTGCGTGTGTGAGGGGTTGTGTGTGGGGGGTTGTGTCTGTGGGGGGTTGTGTGTGTGGGGGGTTGTGTGTCTGTGGGGTTGTGTGTGTGGGGTTGTGTGTGTGGGGTGTGTGTGTGGGGTTGTGGGTGGTTCGGGCTAGCTCGATACGCTGGCTCGCGTTACTGTGTCCCTGAAAAAAATTTCACAAATAGGTGTGTCACCAACATGAAAAGTTTGGAAAGCTGTGCACTACATGAACCACCACGAGGAGGCAGGAGGAGGGACCCGCGCCGTGTGAAGCCACAGAGGGGTAGTGGAAGAGGCAGCAGGGGGCTAAGAAAGACTGGTTTTAAGGAGGAGCAAAAGAAGTTGTTAACAGTTAGCGAGCTCCGGCTGGAAAGCGGACCACGCCATACACACCACCATGTTTCTCCGAGGTGAAGCAGGAATGCCTCGGAGAAACCACCGTCATTTTCGGGATTGAGAGGCATGTTTTTCTTTCTCTCCTCTTCCCATTGGGTGGAATGTAAAATTCCAGCCAATTGGAAGAGGAGAGAAAGAACCTAAAAAAACACGCCCCTCAATCCGAAACAGACGGGGCTTAAATTGAGGGACGAAGCTCTTCTCCAATGGCTGGCCGCCGTTTATGAAGTCAGCCAATGGAGAAGAGCTAGCTCGTTTACCCTCCATACTAGAAAACATAAAATCTCGGCAGCGAGACTGCGCAAGCGTAGCCTACGCAGACTGAGACCTAAAAAGGAGGTTGCATTCTACTTCCATAAAACAAAATTACTAATGAATCATTAAAGAAACTATAAAGTCACCCGATGAGTACATGTAGGCTGGCACTCAGGGAAATGCCTAACAGGATAATTGACAAAGGTGGTAAGTGTCAAGCTGGGGTAGTGGGGGATTGGAAGTGGGAAGATACTAGCATGTCAACTCAGGTAACCTCTACTCCGTCCTGCACTGTGTGGACCTCACTGTAGTCCACGCCGATGATGCATTAGTATTTATTTATTTTTTTTTTTTTTTTTTTTTCAGTAGTTTTGTATAGCGCTAGCTGGACCATAGGGTATCAGAGCGCTTCACAACATATACAGCAAATAACATATTGAGCAGACTGAAACTCAAACATATAGAATCTGTTGATAGAATGTTTATATCCAGAAGATATTTTGGTCTGCGACCTTGTTGTCAGACTTGGAATTTTGGTAAAGCTGGAGTGACAGAATAGGGGGCAGTCCAGGGTCTCTCAGATCCCTCGAGTACGGTCGAGGAAGAAGTCTTTGAGGAGCCTCTTGAATTTTGATAATGAGGAGATTGTTCTAATGTGGGGAGGAATGGAGTTCCAGATTTTGGGAGCGTTACCAGCAAAAGATTTGGCTGTAGTTCTGTGCTTGCGCGATTTGGGCGGGATGAGCAGTAGAGAGCTGGAGCTCCTGAGGTTTCTGGACTGGTCTGCCCTATTGAGTTTGGCGGCCAGGTATTCTGGTTTACCTGTATGCAGGGCTTTGTGCGTGATGCAGGCTGTTCTGAAACTGGCTCGCAATTCCACTGGGAGCCATCTGAGTTCTTTGAGGGCTGGGGAGATGTGCTCAAATTTCTTAATTCCGGAGACCATTCTTGCTGCTGCGTTGAGTGTCGTCTTCAAGGGAGCAAAGTGGGATTTTGCTGTCCCTGTCTGGGTCGCAATTCCATAGTCTATTCTGGAGAGGACTAGAGCCTGGGTGGCTTGTTGAAGGTCCTTGGGTGGGAGGAAGGGTTTTATTTTGTATAGTAGTTTACAGTTGAGAAAGGCACTTTTAGCAGATCTTGAGATGTGTTTCTTCATGTCGAGTTTTGGGTCTAGGGTGATCCCTAGAGATTTCACCGAGTCTGCTAGGGAAAGGTTACCATTGAGGGCATCGATGGCTTTGAGCCATTCTTTGATTTGAGGGTGATCATCTTTGTTGGAAATAAGTAGTATTTCTGTTTTATCTTGGTTCAGTTTCAAGTGATTGGTTGAGAACCAGTCTTGTACCTCCTTGAGCGTGTTGTTTAGTCTCTGGATGTCCTCAATTGAGGTCGTTTCCAGATACAGCTGCGTGTCGTCCGCATATAGGTGAAAGGGGATGTTGGATTTTCTGAGTAGAGAGGTGAGGGGTTCGATATAGATGTTGAAGAGCTGTGGGGAGAGAACAGACCCTTGAGGAACACCTCTGATGACCGGGTGTAGGTCGGATTCGAAGTTTTTGATTTTTATTCTCTGTGATCGGTTGTGAAGAAAGGAGGAGAACCATTGGAGGACTGTCTCTTGGAGACCAGCTCTTTCTTGAAGGACCTTTAGCAGTAGATTGTGGTTGACTGTATCGAATGCAGCCGATAGGTCTAGGAGGATGAGAAGGCAGCATTGATCCGAGTCGAGAGATTTGCGTAGGTCGTCTATGACGTTGAGGATTGCAGATTCAGTGCTGCATCCCTTTCTGAATCTCGATTGAAGGGTATCTAGAAGCATGATGTTTTCAAGGTGAAGGGTTAGCTGAGGGAGGACACATCTTTCCATGATTTTAGCCAAAAAAGGAAGGTTCGAGACCGGTCTGTAATTGTTTAAATCTTCTGTGTCTAGACCTGGCTTCTTTAATAGTGGTGTGACTTGCCCTACCTTGAGGCAGTCTGGAACGGATCCAGAGCTCAAAGAGCTATTGATGATCTTGCACCATATTGGAGCTAGGACTCGCTTTAGGTCTTTGGTCAGAAGAGGAGGTAGCTGGGCCAGGGTGTGTGCTGAGGGCTTGGCTTTGGAGATTAGATTGACTATCTCTGCTTCCTGAATAAGAGTGAATGATGACCACTGTTGTGACGATTTTATGGAAGCGTTGACATGGTTTTTGGGCGTATTGATCTCATTGAGGGAGGTGGGGGTTAAGCCCAATGCTAGGTCTATCTTGACGATTTTGTCGTTAAAGAAGGTTGCGAAGCTGTCGCATCGAGCTTTGGATGCTTGAGTTAAGGGGGGTATAGGTTTGGAGGTCTGATTCTTGATGATATTGAAAAGCTCTTTAGGCCGGTATTTTGCGTTATTTAATGCAGAGCGGAAGAAAGCTGACTTTTTGTTCTTGATATGATTTTTGTACATCCTGTGGGCTGCTTGGAGTTGATCACGGTGGAGGGTTGAGGGATCATTCCTCCATGTTCTTTCTGCGGCTCTTAAAAGTCTTCTTTCATCGTTGATGCCAGAGGTGAACCATGTTCTAGAGGGAATATTCTTAGCTTTCTTTAGTTTAATGGGAGCAATTTGGTCAAGGGTAAGCGTCAAATTAGTGTTGTAGAGAGAGGTGATATCATTGGATGAGAGGTGGTCAGTGGCAGAGGGGAGCAGCAGGCTGGTTCTTTCTTCTAGGACCGCTCGAGGAATTTGAGCTGTGTTCCTAACCCGTTTGGGAATGTCTCGTTTTAAAATTGTATTGTCCAGGATTGAAAGGTTAATGTGAAAGAGGACTATGTGATGGTCGGACCAGTCAACTGGGAGGCTGTGCTCGATGGTGATAGTCTTGCTTTCAGCAATGATGGCGTCAAGGATGGCTCCTTTGTGTTGAGTTTCTTCTAAGCAATGTTGAGTCAGATTGTTCTCTAGGAGTAGGTTGTTTAAGGTTTGAATGAGTGGGTTCTTGGTTTCATTCCACCTTAGATTGAGGTCGCCCAGGATTATGTAGTTAGAGTTGCCTAGAGCGCAGTGGGCAATCAAGTCTGAAAGGTGAACCGTGAATTCTGAAGAATTGCCAGGGGGGTGATAAAGAAGGTGGCAGAGTGTGGGTCTGGAATCCTGAGTTTTGATGTTGACTGAGAGGCATTCAAAGGAGCTGTAAGCGCAAGAGGAGATTTCCGTGATGGCAATGTTGTTCTTGTGGATGATTGCTATGCCCCCTCCTCTGTTCCCTAGCCTGTCCTTGTTGATCATCATGAAACCAGGGGGAACTAACATGTCCATGATAGGGTAGGAGAGGTTGTTGAGCCAGGTTTCTGTTATGAATGCTATCTGTATGTCATGGGAGAGAATGGCTTCTGAAAGTTCAGATGTATGTTTAGAGGCTGATCTGCAGTTTATGAGCATGCAGTTGATGGGGGTTTCTTCACTGTGTTCGTTCGGTTGGGCTTTAGGCAGGAGGGCAAGGTGGGACGGGGGTCTGGGTGCTCTCGGGGAAGGGTGTTTGCTTCTGAAGCCCGTGATTACTTGGATCGTGGATTTTGGGGACGAGTTCAGCAGAAGGTCTAGGGGTACCTCGGGGAGAATCATTATCTGTGAGGAGAGTGTGGGGGGTGTTCTAGAGAGAGTGTCCAAGGGGCTGATCTTCCCTTTACTGGGGGAACCGACTTTAGGTCTGGGTGGGGCGTGTGGCTCGAAGTGGAGTGTTGCTTTGTCTATGCTTGGATGGGTGAGATCGGCTTGCTCTGAGGGTGAATGTGAGGGCTTTCGGGTATGGGTAAGGGAGGAGAGAATTTCACCCAGGCCTCGAACCAGTATTTCCAACTGGGTTTCAAGTAGGGAGAGGCGCTGCGTCGTGCTGTCTATGTAGGGATGATGGGTGTCTGAATCTGGAGTGGTCTTGGATGGGGGGGACTAAGGGAGGAGGGATCAAGGGGTGAAGAAGGGTGTCAGAGGCCGTAATGTTAGTCTGTGTTTCGTCTGCCATTGTAGTGAGGTTTGCATCCCATGCCTGGAGCACCTCCATCCGCAGCTCCGCCACAGGGCGGAGTCTTCAGGCTATTTCCCTCATTAATGCCCTCTCATCTGCCCTGTCCCAGACCCCTACATCTTTCTCCCATGCAGCGACTGTGGGATTTACCCTAGACATCCACCTTAGGGCTGTGCAATGTTTCGCTAGTATCAATGCTAGGTTTATTAATCTGGTGCCAATCTTGCATGCCTTGGGTCTTGGGAACAGGTAGAGCAGACAAACCCTTCGTACATGAGAGGTAGTGTTCCAGAACACCGTTGATCGTAGCATTGACGGCCTCCCAGTAGCCCCTCAGCCCTGGGCACTCCTGTGTAATGTGATCAAATCCCACAGCAGGCGCCCCACATCTCAGGTAGGCCCTGGGTTCCCCTCTATACATAATCCGTAGTCGGTCAAATATGTCATGTGTAAGTAACTGAATTGGATATACTTGAAACTAGTGTTCTTGGAGATACGCTTAGGGCTTTCAACAATTCTACTCCACTCTACATCTGTCAGGTCCCTGCCCAGCAATGATGTCTATTTGTCTTTTATCCCTGATAGCGGTCCTGTGATCATCTCTGATTGCTCTCTGTGGAGCCATTTCACAAGATGTCTCTCTGAGCCCAGCATCACCAGCACCTGCAGAACCGCATAAGTGTCCAGTTCCCCCTGACTCCCAGGCCATAGAGTTCTAAAAGTCCTGACTACAGCGTGGTATGTCAGGAAATGACCAGGTGTCAGCCCGCACTGTTCTATAAGGTCGTTGAATGGTAAAAGCTCTCACAGGTGAAAACAGTCTCCAAATGTCACCAGTTCTTCTGTCGTCCAGTTGGCTAAGTGTGCACCTGTAAAAGGAGAGGGGGCCTCCGTGTGTCAGACCCACTAGCAGTAAGACCAGGGCATAGAGAGGTGCCCCGCGTGTACACCCCACTCATCTCCAGCATTGTAGAGCTATTTGTAACAGTACTCCAGGGGTGGGTGTATTCACTTTTGGGTTAAGTAGTTTCGTTAATAGTAGTCCCTGATATGTGGTCCGTCTAATGGTCCCACTAACTTGAGGTCCTTGCCGTCCAGCCAGTGACCAAGCCACTGAAGCTGGGCTGCTAAATAATACAATTCAAAATCTGGTGCCTACAACCCACCTTTCTCTGGAGCTCTCCGCAGGAACATGAGGGAAACCCTCTACTACCCTCCATCCAAGACCAGTTCCCATAGCAAGAATCCAGGTCCCTAAACCCGGAGCGTGGCAACTTGATTGGGAGGTTTACAAGGTAATAAAGAAGTCTGGGAAACATAATCATTTTGGAGAGAGAAATACGTGCCATCATTGAAAGTTTCAAGGACCGCCAAAATTGTATGTTAGTTTTGAGAGATTGAATCACCGGACCCATATTACCACCCCTAAGATCATCCAGTCAATGGAACACTTGTATACCTAAATATCTAAAAGACCGGGGGACCACTCCATACCCGGCGGCACGTTAAGCAGCCGTGTCATGTCTGCTCTGACAGGGAAGAGGTGTGGCTTGGTCCTGATGACCCGCAAGACCGAAAGCATGGAGAACTTCTTCAACAACTTGATAGCATTCACCACACTCATGTTCTCATCTCTCAAGTAGAGCAACAAGTCATCAGTATATAGCGATATAACATGTTCTCTTCCTCCCACAGCCAGCCCATGTCCCGCTCCTCTCTGCCAGAAATACACGGCCAGGGGTTCAATGGCAAAGGCAAATAACAGGGGTGACAGTGGGCACCCCTGTCTAGTACCGCAATGGACCCCATATGCCGCCAAGACCACCCCTCCAGTCTTAACCCTCGCTGTTGAATTTGTTTATAACAGTGGTACCCAGCCCTCACCCATTCGTCTCATGACCACGTCTAGAAAGTAAATACACAAGAAGAAGCTGCTCTCGAGTAAAAAGTGACTGAAACTAAATGTGGTACAAAAGGGGGTGGTGATGGACAGAGCATCTGAATCAATCAAACACTCACACCCAGGCAAAAGATCTGGGTTTAATCCATCACCGTTCTTTAGCCCACTCTGCCACCCCAGTTCAGACATGGCTTTATGCAAATCAGTCTGACCCTGTGCCTCATGGGAACAGTCCAGCCCGAACTGCCAAGCCATGCCTTCCCTGGACGGGAAACAAGCTTCCGAGGACCGGTTTCTGGCATTACAGCCGTCTTCAGCCCGGCTTGCTTGAATCCAGTGGCAAAGTGAGCAAGGGACTCACGTCTGAGCATACCCTGCCACACTTATGGCGACCAAAAGTGGTACAAAAGGGGGTGGTGATGGACGGAGCATCTGAATCAATCAAACACTCACACCCAGACAAAAGATCTGGGTAAAATCCATCACCGTTCTTTAGCCCACTCTGCCACCCCAGTTCAGACATGGCTATATGCAAATCAGTCTGACCCTGTGCCTCATGGGAACAGTCCACCCGCACTGCCAAGCCATGCCTTCCCTGGACCGGAAACAAGCTTCCGAGGACCGGTTTCTGAATCTGAGTCAAGCAAGCCCGGCTGAAGACGGCTGTAATGCCAGAAACCAGACCTGGGAAGCTTGATTTGGTCCAGGGAAGACATGGCTTGGCAGTTTGGGCTGGACTGTTCCCATGAGGCACAGGGTCAGACTGATTTGCATTTGGCCATGTCTGAACTGGGCTGGCGGAGTGAGCTAAAGAACGGTGATGGATTAAACCCAGATCAGTTGACTGGGGGTGAGTGTTTGTATTGTCAACGCTCCGTCCATCATCACCTTTGGTTTTTCTTTGTTCGCCCTGAGTTGGCAGGGTATGCTCAGACGTGAGTCCCTTGCTCACTTTGCCACTGGAGTTAAGCAAGCCCGGCTGAAGACGGCTGTAATGCCAGAAACCGGTCCTGGGAAGCTTGATTTCGGTCCAGGGAAGACATGGCTTGGCAGTTCGGGCTGGACTGTTCCCATGAGGCACAGGGTCAGACTGATTTGCATATGGCCATGTCTGAACTGGGGTGGCGAGTGAGCTAAAGAACGGTGATGGATTAAACCCAGATCAGTTGACTGGGGGTGAGTGTTTGTATTGTCAACGCTCCGTCCATCATCACCTTTGGTTTTTCTTTGAAACTAAATGTGGCAAAAACTACTTTGTGGACTCTGGCATCTCAAAAACAAACATTTACAATGCAATAGGTCTCACATTTGTGAGAATTTGAGCCATTGGCATTGTAAATGACAATGCCTTTTATTTACGTATTGGTTTTGAAAACATAAATAAAAGGCATTGTCAACGCCATTAAGAGCAGGGGCACCTCCCTTTGCCCCAGGAACAGACATCTGCTGTATAGCACTCACATCCTCGCCTGTGCCTGCCGCCAAAGTAGGAGCTGGGCAGGTGATCACGGCTTGTTGTTGCCGCCATTGCCATCACTTTTCGGCTGGCCTGGAGCTGCGGGTACCCTGAGCGAACGTCCATGGATGGTTGCAGCATTCCCCCCTCTACCTGCTGATGAGTGCTGCGATGTTTTGACTGGGGGGCTTTGCCGAGACCTGTCTCTCTAGATGCAATTTTACCTCCAAAAAATACATCAATTTATGCCGTAGATGCCTTCAGGATCACAACAAGGCTCCAAGGTTAATTGATGGTTATGTGCTTTACATCTCAATAGTAAATCCAAATTATCTCAACAACACATTTATCAAGCCTCCAGATAAAAGTATCAAATATACCAGATACATCATCACATCAAAGCAATGCAACAGGCAAAAATTCATCTAAACATAGCATCCAACCCTCATTGAAACATGGACTACAAACAAAGAACAAAAGAAACAGCCACGTCTTCCCTGGCGCACAGGTCCACATACATACTGCTTTATACAAATTGATAGCAGGATTAGATCAACCTGTTGACCAATATAATCCATCAGTAAACTAAATATTAGTGTAATCTAAATTTGCCAGCTACCTTAACAATGGTCAACAAAAATCCCTGAACTCTAAAGGGTGCCAGGATTCCAAAAGGAGTAAGCGGCCTGTCAAATGCGCTATACAAACGCACTAACATTGGAAGCACATGGCTTCAGGAGTGATTTCTTTTCGAAATGCAGCAGGATATTGTCAAAGAGAAAAGTGAGTTTTGGCAGGATGGACATTATCACCAAGTTAACCCGGCAGAATATTGTGAGTGGGAGGTTCTGCCATCTTTTTAATAATGCGTTTATCTCCTTTCCTACTCTTTCCAGATTAACAGCCGCTATCTTCTCAAGGTCCTTAATTATTTTAATCCCCAAGTATCATTTCCTCCACGCATTTTATTTCTCCACTGTCCTGATTCCATATCATTACTTCTGTTTTTTCTTCATTTGCCGCATATCCCGCCAGTTTACCAAATTCCCTTACTTCAACCAAGAGATGAGGTAAAGTTGATACTACATATAAACCATAAGGTTGTCTGCATAAAGCAAAATCTTCCTAGAATATGCCCCAATTTTAAAGGTTTTAATCGCTTCATTGAACCTCAGACTTTGAGCAAAGGGCTCTATGTACAGATCAAATAATACAGGAGACAAAGGACAGCCCTTTCTTGTACCTCTCTCAATTCGCACAGGAGAAGACAGGCCTTCATTAACACCTTCAATGCTAGAGATATTCTCCCTTGGTGCTGTTCTCCCTTAAATCCCATTGTTCATGACGAGCTCAGCTCGTCATGAGCACACGAGCAGTGTACTGCATGACGAGCTGAGCTCGTCATGAGCATGGAAGGGGTTAACTAGAATCTTTGCAGTTGGAACGCCATAGATTTTAAAAATAGTGTATCAGATTTCCACCAAAATGGTCAAATGTGGTCTTTAAATACTTCCAATTGACTCGATCTAATGCTTTTGCAGCATCTAGTGTGACAATTGCGATAGGAACATTACATGTTATAGCTAAATCTATAGAGCCTAGCAGGGAAAGATTAAGCTCATTTATGAACCTCCCAGGTAGAAAGCCATTTTGATCTTGGTGGATCAGCAGCCCCAATACCTTATTCATATGTGCACAAGAGCTCCAGAAAATATCTTATAATCATTATTAAGTAATGGTATTGAGCGTAATGATTGACAGTCAGTCGGATTCTTGCCTGGCTTCAAGATTAAGGAGATTACTGCCTCGTTCATTGTCACTGGGATGGGGCCCCCATCTATCAAGATTGAATTAAATAGCTTTACCCACACCGGAATAGTCTCTTCCTGTATCAAAGAATACATCTCCATAGGAATCCCGTCTGGGCCCGCAGCTTTTCTCTTTTTTTTGGTTTTTCAAAATGTCCAGAATTTCACTGCCATCTATTTCTCGTCCTAAGTAGAGGGCATGATCAGCTGTAAGTTTAGGAAGCTGCTTACTTAAGAGCCATCCTTGTATTTCTTGCTCATTTACCTCTAAACATCTGTATACAGCTCCGGAAAGAAGTTAGTGAACGCAGCTCTGATTTTTTCACTCTCCTCAACTATAAGTCCAGACTCCTCTTCTAGGATTTTGCCTATAAAACTTTGATTCGTATCCAAACTTCATTTCCAGGCCAACAACTTTCCGCAACATACCCAACATAACCCTTGTATAATATCCCTGGATCTGCTGACCTCCCACTGTTGAATTACTATCTCCCCCAATTTAGTTCTAAACTTCAACCGTAGCCCTTCAAGCTTATCTACCCATTCCTTTCTTTCTCTTTCCAAACCTCTGTTGTCTTTTAATAGGTTTTCCATTTTGCATATCTCCTCCTCTATTGTGTTAAGGTGTTTTTTCTCTTCCCTAACCCAGTGTACTGTTACATTTTTGACAATACCTCTCAACCATGCCTTGTACGTATCTCACACCGTGTGCACGGTAGCTGACCCCCAATTCCATGTAAAAAAATCCTTTGTGTCATTCCGCACCGAGTCTATTATCACGGGCTGTGGCATAATCCTTCTATTCATCGAACGCCTTCTAATTGTTTGGGTATCCTTACACTCCTTTTTTAATAACAATGCTGCATGATCCGAGAGATGTATGGGCATATGGTCTATCCTGGCTACCAACTCCACTTCTTTCTTATCGATAAACACATAATCTATCCTCGAGAAATGCCTGTTCTTTTTACTGTGAAAGGAGTACCCCCTAGCTTTACCTTTAACTCTGCGAAAAACATCACACAAGTTAAAATTCTCCATCATATCTAATAGATATGCCCTCATCTTAGGGGAACTAATTTGTGTCCTAACTGACGACCTGTCAAGATCATTTTTCAATGGAACATTGAAATCCACACCAAGAATAATAGGAGATTGAAAGTCAACTAGATTAGAAAAAAGCTTACTCAAGGGTGATACGTCATCTATATTTGGGCTGTAGTAACTCGCTAGTGTATATGTCGAGAGCTGTTTTAATCTCGGCAATTGTTCTTCGCCCTCCCTCATCTGCTTTATATCTGAGAAGCTCAATCCCTGAGTTCGCCCTTAATAATATTACTATCCCTTAAGTACACTGAGTTTGGTCCGTAGATACCCACTTTCCAATCCACCTTTGTTTAGACAAAAATTTCCCACATTCTCGCCTCAAAAGGTGTGTCTCCTGCAACATAATTATTTGGACATTCTGATCTTTTAAATATTGCGCTATAATTCTCTGCCTTCTTTTAACCCACAACACGTTCACATTCCAGCATAAGATCTTTCCTGTTCGTGCTTTTCCAATACCCTTATTCGATATCTCAGCGGACCTTGTTTTGATTATTTAAAACAGGCACTCATTTTATTGACTTGAGGACAAAACATTTTAAAAAAATTTCAGGCTCCACCACGAGATCCTCAGGGCTCTGTTGATGCTCTATAAGGGGCCCACCTCTAGGGCGTGGCTTGGCGCCGATGGTGGAGGTCGCCTGAGCGCCGAGCTCCATGATCGAGCCTCCATTAATCCTGACATAATCCGCCTTCGAACCCCTGTCTCCCCTTGCAAGACGGGGGACAGGGTTCCCCTGCATCGGAGCAATAAATCGCTGCTTCGGTGGCCTGAAGGACTGGGCTATTTAAGGCCCAGCGGTGCCAGGGGACAACACCTAGAACCTTCGTGGGATACCTGTTCTGGCGCACTAAAGACAGAGACACGGGACACTTCCTTGTGCGTCAAAGATCAGGGTTTATTACTGCAGGGAGGCAAAAGTCACAAGAAGTACAACAGAGTGTAGGTTCTGAGAGTCTGCTCTCCTTGCATATGTGAGTCGCTCTCTTTTATACAGGATTTTGTCATTGCACAATATGTAAGCAAAAGGTTACAACTCATTTCCCACAGTAAAGTTCAAAGGATCGCTTTCATGCATTCAGAGCACCGGAACATAATTACATTAACATCACCAGTTCCAACTGTAAAAGCACATCTTCCCACCATTAGGTACATTCCACTTGAGTTGTAAATAAACAAGAGAAAGAGACAAGAACAGCTGCGAGGAAGTCAGACAACAGGGAAGAGGGAGTGTGAGGATAATATTGGATGCGTAATCGTAGCCTAAAAGGACTTGATCCCAGCACGTGCGAGGCTGAAACAATAGACCGGCACGGCAGGATCACCTCCGGGCGGAGACAACTGCTTTAGCAGTGTCCTCCCCCTACTCATAAAAGACGCATGAAAAGGCATATGCTTCTTCGCTTGGGAACAAAAGGGAGTCACGATTCGGACAGTTGCCTGTTCGCTGACTACGTGAGGGCAAGAAACAAAATGGGTGCCGTATCTAAAATGGAACCCGAGCGTCCATTTGAAGAAACCTGTAATTGTAAGGAACTCTTCTGAGTAGTATGGCGAAAACGCGTACACTTACACAACTCGTCATTTACGGTTCATTGATACCCCATTCGTCCATATTCGGCGGTGCCCAAAACGTCGTAACGATTTTACGGAACCTCAGACGCTCCTTTTGCCCTCATGTAGGCAAGAACTAGTCGAAATCGATCTCGATATTCATCAGATCATTCAGATGTTGTTGGAACATAACTCTATCCATCAATGTCTCCTTGGAAACAGGTGGCCTTCTTATACACGTTGTAGCACAAAGGCCACATAAGGCAGGACCACACTGTACACAAAGACAACACGTGAACACAAATGTCACGACAACCCCTATAATCATCAGAATCTTCCAACCCCAAGTCGACATTAGACCCCAAAACCATCCTAGAAGCGTCCAATCTCCTTCGTCCTCGTGTATGGACTCCGAGATTTTATGCAACTTTGAGATGGCTTGATAGACAGTTGGAGCGTTATCAGGTATAAAAATGCAGCAGCTCGAATGGATGACCTTACACACACCACCTCTATCTGCTAGTACAACGTCTAGAACCATACGGTTCTGTAACGTCATAAGCCTATCCGCTTGAAGCTCTGCTGTCAGGTTACCAAGGGCACTTGCAGTTATGTTAGCAGTTGACTCTACTACACGAGTTAACTGTCTCAGATTTCTGCTATTGACTATGGGGCCCCAAAACGGTAGAAAACCCTTGAAGAAGTCTCCTGCTTCTTGACCGGAAGTATCCTCTTTACTAATGACACCTCTCACAACTCTGGTTTTGTGATAGTCGGCAGCAACAGTGAAAGTCGGGGGCAAGAGATTTGCAATATAGCAGGTACCTGAGAAGTCATGTGGTAACCACGTATATGCTCGGTCATAACATACAAAATAGGTACCCTTGGCAGTCAGAAAGACAGGGGAAGAGAGCATCGGTAGAACGTAAGTATCCACACAAGCACTCTTCCCAAGCTGGGCTCTTGGATTTCGGCCACGACCTTGCAGATAAAAGTGGCCTAGGTGAGGTACAATCCAGATTGGAGATGAGCTTTTAAGCTGCCTAGCACCCACTGATATACTATACTCAGCCTCACTAAGGTACTTATAGGTTCGCACCTCCTCTTCTGGGATAAGTGACGTATCGAAGATATCTCTATTTAGATCGGCAATAGCTATCATTAGAGACTTGTGATACGGGCCAGGACCAAAGTTTGCTGAGCGTGGCTCTCGATGGGGGTAGGAATCTAGTGAACTACGGAACATGGTTTGGAATGCCCGAACTGACCCTTGGGGGCTGTACGGAAGGACCAAGTATGGGATACCCCTGTCCATTGTATGTGGCATTAGCCCACACACCCAACAGTTTGTAGTATTTACCACCAACTGATGCTGATGCAAAAGTTGCACAAAGGAATTGTTTCTAAATTCCGCACGTCTGACTTGTTCATGTTGAGGCAGTAGGTGAAAAGAATGTGGAGAAACAGTAGAGACGAAATTTAGATCATGAGAAGGAGAGGTGGGTAAGGCAGAAGGCAGCAATGATAGAAAACCAAAATATACTCCACCCACCAGCAGCATAGAAACAGTTAGGAACAACGTGAAAACCTGTAATAAAAAACACTTTGTCCGAAATGTGCTGTACAATTTAGATCTTTGCACCGTCTTTTCCTCTATCTTCGTCAGCTTGGAGAACTCCATCCTCTAACAACCGTCCGCAACGTTCTTGACGCACTTCGTTCTGGGTAGCGATTATCAATTCCCAGGGGTTCCCGGAAATCGACAAAAGAAATTGACCTAATGTCAATAACTGCTAAACAGAAGGACGTGCACATGCGGCCCTACGGCCAACCCAGATGGCAGGTTTTAATCAGTTAAATAATCAATTTCATATACGTCTCCTGGCTGTTCTGGAAAAGAAATACATACATAATAAAATGTCCACAATGGTCAAGGCAGAATGTGAGGGGATATTTTGAAATCAGAATGATAACAATTTATTCATCTTTATTGCGTGTACGAAGAAAGTATCGGTTTCTTCCGGGTCGAGTCTGATCTTCAAACAGTGGATTGAATGGCGAAAGAGTGTTCGATTGCCCGGGCAATTGTTCAGTACTTGTATTCCCCAATGTTGAAGGAAGGGAAATTGTTTGAGAGGAATCAACAGGGGTGTCAGATAAAACTGAAGTGTTCCCTATGGTCTGAGCTTCGCTAAATGGGACAAAGCGCTGGGGAACATCAGTTTCAGACGAGAAAAAACCTTTACGTATCCATGTGTCTGCCGGCAGAGGAAGCGGAACCTTCTTGGTGTGGGTGGCATGCACCCAGTGTTTCCGTCCCTCCAGTCGAACCGCCGTCCTCGTTGCTAGTAGCACCTGGAAGGGTCCCACAAATCTCGGCTCAATATGGCGTTTTCGTCCGAAATTTCTAGTGAGGACCCAGTCCCCTGGTTGGAGCCGGTGACCAGGACCCTCTGTTTGTGACGGCAGAGCCTCAAAGACCTGTTGATGAATCAAACTCAATTTAGCAGTCAGATCATATAGATAATCAATTAACATTGGATATTCAAGTCTGTTCAATTCTCTAGGCCTCGGAACCCCCCAAATGTTCGCAGGACGGCCGAACACAATCTCATATGGGCTAAGCCCTACTCGAGAGTGTACAGTAGCCCTGGTCGATAAGAGAGCTAGAGGCAAAGCGTCAGGCCATGATAAACCAGTTGTTGCCTGAATTTGAGCAAGTTTTAGTTTCAGGGTGCCATTGTATCCTTCCACCAAACCCGCTGACTGAGGATGATTAGCACTATGAAATTTCTGGGATATTCCTAAACCACGACACACACTCTTCATCACGCTTCCCACAAACTCACTTCCGTTGTCCGACCATACAATCCGAGGCATGCCGTACCTGGGGAAATACTCTTTGAGCAGAATTTTAGCTGTGGATAGGGCAGTATTATCCTTAAGAGGGTAAGCCTCAATCCATCTGGAGAACGCACAAACCACAACCAGCACATACTTTAAATTATTGCATCTCTCCATGTGGATGAAGTCTAATTGGATAACTTCGAAAGGACATGTAGGAGGGGCAAAATGACCAGGTGGAGTGTGGGTGCCCTTACCGGGATTATGCATCAAACATACCATGCAATTCTTAACCACTCTCTCTGCACACTTAGTAATCCCATCATTCTTCCATACAGGAGACAACAACTTGCATATGCCCTTCGAGTTAATATGTGCTGTGCCATGGGCCATTGTAACAACAGCAAGCACATATGCATCCGGTAACATCCATCTCTGTTTCTCTGACAAATCAACCCAACATCCATCCTCATCTAATTTTCCCGTGCTTTCTTTCCACTTAGTCTTTTCCATTTCAGTGGCCTCATTCTGTATTTCCTTCACACTCTCCACTGTGTCCTCACACATACTAGTTTCCGCAGGCCATCTCACTGAACTTGTAACATACATTCGGTTTGTCAGATCTTTCGCTGTCTCCTTAGCAGTCTCATCTGCAAACGCATTACCACGACCAACATCATCTGTCACTTTTCGATGCGCACTACATTTAATTATGGCCTCCTGTTTAGGCAATGTGAGTGCATCTAAAAGGTCATTCACAAGCTGTCCATGCTGAATCTTTGTGCCATGCGACGTTAAGAATCCTCTTTCTTTCCACAATCGCCCAAAACTATGTGCCACACCAAAAGCATACTGGCTGTCTGTGAACACATTCACCCGCTTTCCTCTGGACAACACACACGCTCTCGTCAAGGCGACCAACTCAGCTGCCTGAGCCGAGTTCTGATTTAATCTCGTAGATTCCACAACCGTTCTCAGCGTCACTACAGCATACCCAGTCGTCACATCACCATTCGGTAACTTAAAACAGGAACCATCAACATACAAAGTACCATCGGGATCTACCAACGGAGTATCTTTTAGGTCAATACGACCTTTCGTTTCCTCTTCGGTTCTCAGATAACAGTCATAAGGTGCTACATCACTCAAATCCGTATTGATCGGCAATAATGTTGCTGGGTTCAACACATTACACCGTTTTATCCGTATGTGACTAGCCAGTAACGTCAGCTCATACCCAGACAACCTTGCGCTCGTCAAATGTTGAGTTTTCGTTCGGTTCAAGAGAGTGTCAACTGCATGCGGAACCATCACCGTAAGCATATTATCCATGACCAGACCTGCGGACTGTCGAATGGACGCCGCAGCTGCCGCTGTTGCTCTTAAACAACTCGGCAAAGCTCTAGCTACTGGGTCTAAGGTCGAAGAAAAATATGCGCATGGGCGCTGTTTGTCACCAAATTGTTGCGCCAGAACACTCAACGCACAACCATCCCTCTCGTGAACGTACAGTGTAAACGGCTTACTGTAATCAGGAGTACCTAACACAGGAGCCGAACACAACGTATCACGTAATTCAGAAAAACCTTTTTGACACTCTTCAGTCCATGGCAAAGGAGTCGGAACATCCTTGCACGTGAGAGCTAACAATGGTTTTGCCAATAGTGAAAAATTTGGGATCCATTGTCTGCAGTATGACGTGATACCTAGAAAGGCACGTACATCTCTCTGAGTTTTTGGCACAGTCATTCGGGTAATCGCTGCAATTCTCTCTGGGGTCAACCTTCTCCCTTCTTTTGACAATAAGTGACCTAAGTAGGTTACTTCTTGGCAACAATATTGCAGCTTGGAAGGTGACACCTTGTGATGTAAGTCACATAAATGCCGCAACAATGATACTGTAGCAGTTCTACAAATATCTTCGGTATCAGCGGCGACCAACAGGTCGTCAACGTACTGAATCAAGGCTGCGCCTGCCGGTAATATAAATGAATCAAGTTGACTTTTAAGGGCTTGACTCTAGATCGACGGACTCTCGCAATAGCCCTGTGGTGCGCGTTTCAGTCTAAAACTGTGACCACCTAATGAGAATCCGAATAGAGCTCTGCTTTCCTCAGCAATCGGGATACTAAAGAAAGCATTCTTTAGGTCGATCACCGTGAACCACGAGGCAGACACTGGAATCAGGGTCAACAAAGTCGTGATATCAGGGACCACGGGGTATTGTGGAATCACGATTTTATTTACTTCTCTCAAATCGATTATGAAACGGTACACAGGAGGTTTAGATGAATCAGTTCGTTTTAAAATGGGTAACACAGGACTATTACACACATTTCCCCGAGTTTCTTCAACGACATCCTTTTCGATCAGATCGTGTACAATCGTTAATAGCGCCCGTTCTCCCTCAATGGAGATACGATACTGTGGTATACGTGGCAATCGCACATTTGGTTTCAGCTTGATCATATAAGGTGGGATGTCCAAGAGACCCACGTCATTGGGACCTGTGGCCCATAGAGACGCGGGAAGGGAGCTCAATTCCGGTGGGAATTTATCGATCGACAAGTACATAGGAGAGATTACTCTCCAACCTAATGTAAGCTCCACTCCTTCAGGAGAGCAATACAAAGTCACGTATAACCGTTTCAGCAAATCCAGACCCAAAAGATTCTCACCACAACCAGTAGATAGAATCAATGGAGCCTCCAGTTCACGAGGGCCAATTGCAAGGGGCAAAGGGCTAGATACAGGATTGCTAACAGGGGCGCCAGAGAATCCAACGGAAACATTTGTTAAGCCGGACAAAGGTGCGCCAGGGAGTTTTGAATGCATGATGGAACTTTTCGTCGCACCAGTGTCCAGCAGGAAAGGCTCAACTACGCCAGATGTAGCAACTGCGACGTAAGGCCCACTCTGATCAACCGGAACTGATACTACTCCCTCTCTCTGTCGGTGGCTGTCCTAGTAACGGTCGTTTACAACAGTCTCATGTTCAACGTAATAGTCGTCTGCGTAATACTGCGCTGATTTATCGGACCTTACATTTCGCTGGTCAAAACAATTATTCGCGTCCGAGGACGTAGTAGGGCGCTCAGTCTGATTTTGAAAGGCACCGCGACCTCTACCTCGAGATGCTTGTTGAGGACCACCACGACCCCCTCGTGCCGACACACCATTAAGGCGGTCACGCAAAGCGGGACAATCATATTTTATATGTCCCTCTCTTCTACAATATGCACACTGGTTATACCCAATCATAGGTCTAAAGTCAGAGGAGTCAGGACGTGACTGTATTCTGGAGGATTGTGATTGTGGTCTATATTGCTGTTGCAAATCAGTGTGATTTGAACGCGGAGGATACGCTTGCTGCAACAAAACCTTCGTTTTGAGGTCCTTCGTTTTCTTATCTACACGATCACTTTCTTCTTTTTCCCTATTCTCATAATATTGAGCCGTTGCTAATATCTGTGCAGTGGTTGAAACAGCCCATGCACTTTCTGAATTTTTCAATTTGTTGCATAGTTCAGGCAACAAATTCAACACGAATTTGTCAACAAACAACCGTTGGCCTCCCTCAGTGACCATATCCTGACCACTATGATCGACAAATGCCTCTTCGAATCTAGTAAAGAAATCAGAGACACTCTCGTCCTTCTTCTGCTTACAAGCTGCTAATTTATCCCAGTTTACCCTCATCGCCGGCATAAGCGTTTTCATGAACGTAATTATTCTCTGGGGCAGATCCGAAATTACCTGCTCAGGCTTAGCCCCACCAACTTGTCGGCGATCAGCCGCTATTATTGCAGCCCAATCACCGCCTAACTCATTCGCATGATTTTCCTGACGAATTTTCGCCCAAACCGGCTGTGGTACAACATTACCGAACAGCATGTCGATGTCGGCGAGGTTCATAATAGTAGCATCTACCAATTGAGACAACTCCTTATAGTAACCCGCCGGATTCTTGCGTGGATCAGGCAAGGACTGTTTGACCTGCAATACTTCTGATCGCTTCCATGGGAGGTGTATCCAAACTCTCTGGAAATATGGAGGAACCACAGGATTAGCATTAGGATCACCTGGCATCTATACTGGCGGAACTTCTCTCATAGGATACTGACCAGGAGCCGCTTTCCAAGTTTCTAAGTCGTCATCATTAAATGACACACGAGAAGGCACTGTGGATCTAAAGGATAACAATCGCTCTAAGGCACGTCGTACATCGCCACCTACAATCATACCGTTTGAAAATTGACTCTGAAGTTCAATCATATCGGGCGGTACGTTATCTAAATTGTCATTATACCATTGTTCCCTCAAAAAGTTACACATTTCTTCGAACACGAATCTCTGTGTAGGCTCATTAAACTGAGAAAACGTCTCGAAAACCATGCGTGGAGGGTAGTTGGCAGGATGTCTTATCCACCTATGTGCCAATGTCACTAACGTCTCTTTCTCCCTTCCACTAGGGATCTGACTCCGTCTTTGGGGATTTTCAGAAGTATCGGATGGAAATAACTGACCAAAAAGCGGTGAATAAAGGGTAGCAACAGTGTTAGGGATACGATTACGAACAGAAGGAGAAAGGAGAACAGGAGCCACAACGTTTGAAGTGAAGGCAGACACAGCAGAAGCAGGCAAGATAGTCGGGGTGGCAGGGACAAGAGGCTGAGAAGGTACAGGCAAAGGAGCAGTAGGAATAGAGACAGGTGGTGGGACAAACGTAGGACCAACAACTGGCTAACCCGCAGCCGCCGGAACAACAGGAGGGACAACAGGAGGAACAACAGGCGGAACTACAGGAGGAACTACAGGGGCCGTAGCACCCTGTGCATAAGGGGGCGGCGATTTCATCAAATATGCTAACAAGGGATCCTCCTTTGAATCCTCTTCTTTCTTATCCTGACTAGTTGGTAAAACCGGATAACATTTGTCTATCCTTATATGATGTAATCTAGTAGAAACTTCTATTTCTTTTTCTTCTTTATCTCGCTGACATTGTTGTACAACTTGCATTATCGGGACCATACCGTCTCTTCGATTCTTTTTAGACTGTTTGATTTCTTTCTGCTTGGCCTCTTTACGCCACAACCGAAAGGAATCAAACATAGCTGGCCTAGCTTTCTTTTTAAACAATTTAGCTTCAAGATTATCTAAAATCACAAGTTCAAAACTTCCGTGTGGTGGCCAACTAAGGACACCATCTTTTTTCGTGTAACGGACCCAATATTTATTATATATAATAGGGCCCACACCATGTCGACTATAGAGCTCATATATCGGAGTTCCAACTGGAGGTATCGGACACGAGTCCTCCAACCGGGAATCCTTGTTGCAACATTTAAAGAAACCGAGAAAACCACTATGGCTAGGCATCATGTACACTAACCTAGTATCAAACTTCAAGGGTTACCGAAGCACTAATTCTTCGTGAAAAACAAAACCCTCGGTTTTTGGCAATTGCAATTGTCAAATAACAACTAAGAACCAACAACTAAGAACCACAAATGCACTGGAATTATGCAAACAACAAAGCTTCAACAAGCTGTAACAACAACTAAGGACTGGGAGCGACCCACAAATACTTAACTGAGGGCTTCAATGGCGTCACCAGGAAGGCCCGTCTATCGTCTCGCTGTACGAAAGGTCTACGCCAGGCGTCAAAAACAGGTCGACAGTCAGGGCATCGGTCTGTCGCAGCCGTCAGGAGGCGGGAATCTTCGCGGGAAAAATCTTCGGACCACTTATTTCGACAACAGGATCGATGAAGCGGGGTGCACCTTTTCCTCGGAGATTTCACACGAAGTTCCTCACAATCGTCAGGCTTTGGACCGGTACCGCCGATGTCGCCCCGCGTTGGGCGCCAACTTAAGGACTGGGCTATTTAAGGCCCAGCGGTGCCAGGGGACAACACCTAGAACCTTCGTGGGATACCTGTTCTGGCGCACTAAAGACAGAGACACGGGACACTTCCTTGTGCGTCAAAGATCAGGGTTTATTACTGCAGGGAGGCAAAAGTCACAAGAAGTACAACAGAGTGTAGGTTCTGAGAGTCTGCTCTCCTTGCATATGTGAGTCGCTCTCTTTTATACAGGATTTTGTCATTGCACCATATGTAAGCAAAAGGTTACAACTCATTTCCCACAGTAAAGTTCAAAGGATCGCTTTCATGTATTCAGAGCACCGGAACATAATTACATTAACATCACCAGTTCCAACTGTAAAAGCACATCTTCCCACCATTAGGTACATTCCACTTGAGTTGTAAATAAACAAGAGAAAAAGACAAGAACAGCTGCGAGGAAGTCAGACAACAGGGAAGAGGGAGTGTGAGGATAATATTGGATGCGTAATCGTAGCCTAAAAGGACTTGATCCCAGCACGTGCGAGGCTGAAACAATAGACCGGCACGGCAGGATCACCTCCGGGCGGAGACAACTGCTTTAGCAGTGTCCTCCCCCTACTCATAAAAGACGCATGAAAAGGCATATGCTTCTTCCGTGAAGCTTGGGAACAAAAGGGGTCACGATGCGGACAGTTGCCTGTTCGCTGACTACGTGAGGGCAAGAAACAAAATGGGTGCCGTATCTAAAATGGAACCCGAGCGTCCATTTGAAGAAACCTGTAATTGTAAGGAACTCTTCTGAGTAGTATGGCGAAAACGCGTACACTTACACAACTCGTCATTTACGGTTCATTGATACCCCATTCGTCCATATTCGGCGGTGCCCAAAACGTCGTAACGATTTTTACGGAACCTCAGGCCCTGGGGGCCCGAGGAGAGCCGGGGGCGCGTTGACCGGGGGACCTCCGGAGCCGGGCTCAAAATGGCGCCTGCGAGGTAGAATCGAAACCCCGAGCAGCTGGGACTGCGGAGAGTCTTGTGGGCCCCTAAGATTCCCAACGCCAGCACCTGAGCTTAATTTCATAGACCGCGGATCGGCGGGACGTCGGAGGAGCCGCGTTGGTGCCCCACAGAGAGAGGGTGCTCGGCGCTTCACCGTCGCTGGCCGCAACTGGGCAGGCGGGGTGGCCGGATTGTCCCCCCGGGACCCATCGGAGGCGGCGGCGCTGCTACCGAGGAGCGACTGGAGTGTGGCGCAGGACGGCGGTGTACTGCGAAGTACACTGGGCCCCACCTGAACACCGGCAGCGGGGGTCGTGGGCTGCCCTCCCCCTCCCCTGAACTATTATCCGGCCTGAAGCGAGGGTGGAATCTCGGGATATCCCCGATGGAACAAGAAGTCTGCTCCCTGGCTCACCCGCGGAACACTGTGCAGGGACCCTCTGACCCCCCCTGCTTTTTGCTGCACCTGGTGAGTCTCCTGGGGGGTCGGATCTAGAGCGGTTGCATTGCGCCAGGGGAACCCAGAGTGCTGAGAACCGACCATAACGTGGCGAGCCCTTCTGGCTACCCCTTGGATCCCGCACTGAGAGAGGGAAGAGCATACTGTGAAGGAGGTGGTCTGCAGCTGGCAAAGGGGGCCCGAAGGCTGCAGGGAGGGCATCATAGAGTGGAGGAGCGTTGTTCCAACACGACGCTGCAGCACGGCTGCTGGAGGGAGACCACAGGGGACTTTGTGAGGGTGCACCTAGAGCAAACGGAACACTGAAGGACGATGAACGCATGGCACCTTGGCAGATCTGGTCGCTGGGGTAAGGCGTAAGGAGCTGAGAGCGGTCGAGTGCCCTGGAGTGGACATCTCTGCGTGGGGGGCGGAGAGAGGCCAGACTGCGGCTACGACGAAGGGAGCACGCAGACGAGAGACGCTTGGAAACGCTTATTAAGGATTTGGGACGTATTTGTGTGCTCCCCCTCCTCCCTCCCCCTCGAATCCCCTGGTCTCTGAACTGCTCTTGAGTGCCTAGGAGGTGAGCGAGCAGGGCAGCACTGGGAGGCACGGTCCTATCGATGCTTCCAACGAGAGTTGGCGGACTGATCCACTGGAATTGGGGGCCACATTACGAGTGACCTGTGACACAACTGTCCCAAGAAGGGCACTGAACTGCTTCCTGCCTGATTGCGATACCCAGCAGGAAAGCCGGTATTGGCTGCAAAACGACAATGCTCTAAATTCTTGACATCAGGACACTGTCGAGAAGCGATCTGTTCCGCTTGGGTATGCTGCAGCTGCTGACCGTGTGACTATACCTCTGGCTAGCCCCACCTTGGGTCGGTGTATTGTGCTATTACTGGTGGCCCCCTACACTCATCGCGCCTTGACTGTGATTTGCATAGCGGAGAAGGGGAGAACTGGGGATCGACTAGTTGGGCGGAGTTCCTAGAGTTGGGGCCCCATTGGCTTCTCCGCCGGCGGTGAACCGATTGACGATCCCCCGATATGGGGAAGCCTAGGGGGAACAAGGGCGGCACCCAATCAACATCGGACACTGAGGCAGCCGATAAGGGGTAACCATCTGACCCCGGACAATTGCGGAACCCCCAATTGCAACTTCACTTGGACTGCATCTTGACCGCGCTAGCAGACACCCGCACAGTGGCCACGGGGCTGGGAATGCTGAGGGCCGACCATGGAAAATTGTCTGATAGGGTCAAGACAGTGGAGGACACAATCCATACCCTCGAGCCGGAGCATAAAGACCTCAAAGCCACCATGACCGATGTGCTGGACCGCATGGATGTGCTAGAGAGGAGAGCAGAGGAGGCCGAAGGGTGCAATCGGCGGAACAACATCCGGATAGTCGGACTGCCGGAGAAAGTGGAAGGGCAGGACATGGTATGTTACCTCGAAAACTGGCTCCGGACGGTGGTGGCTCCGGAGGGTTTATCCACGTTTTACACATTGGAGCGGGCGCATAGGGTTCCGGCCAGGCCACCGCCACAGGGCCGGCCCCCGCGCCCGCTGGTAGCCCGGTTGTTGCATTACCGGGATAGAGACCTGCTGCTCCAGCAAGCACGTGGAAACGGTCCCTATCAGGTGGAGAATAGTAAAGTCAATATTTTCCCTGATTATACGTATGAAACACAGCGCAAGCGGACCTCTTTCCTGGCTATAAAGAGAGAACTAAGGGCTGAGGGTCTACAATACTCCCTCCTCTTCCCGGCTAGGCTATGAGTGATTCTGGACGGAAAAACTAGCTTCTTCGACACACCGGAAGATGCCTGAGCCTGGTTAGAACTCTACAAATCCGGCACGACTGTCCGAGACCGAAACCCAGGAATGAGCTCGGAAGGCTTACCACTGCGGAAGTCACGACCGATCCGCAATCGGCGGAGGGGACTGCGAAGGCCTTCACTGTCGGAGACAGCAGCAGAACGGCGAGAGGTCCTAGAGGTGGTGACAGCCCTGTCGGGTGCACACAATTCTCCATCGCGGGATGAGGTGGAGTCGGAAAAAGGCGATGATCATTCGGATACTGTGGGCTCCGACACGGACAGTGTGCCCTTGCCCGTGGTTACCCCGGCAACAGCGGAGGGAATGCTGGATGAAGGGTAGACACACCCGGTGAGCTGTATGAGGCCGCTGTAAAGACTGTGGCGAACTGACTGCTGTGAACTTTGGAGGGGAGTCGCTGGCTATAGATGGGGGATGGGAGGTCATGGCAATGTTTGTTATTTAGGGCTCTATCGATCGGCAGGGAGCTTGGGGATTGGGCGGCTGCCCGTTGGCGACCAACCCTCCCTCAGTGCCCTTAAGGCACTCCCGCAGTGACCACTGCTGGGTTAGGCAAATGCTGGTATTTGAGTGTGTTTGGATGGGAACTAGCCGGAGGGCACTAGGACCTGTTCTGGGGAGGAGGGGGAGTTGGGGCTGTTTGGGGACGTTAAAGGGAGGGCACATCATCGATGTTGACATGTTGACACGCTTACGAGGTCTAGAGAGCGGTTGGAGGGAGGTGCACAGGACATTATGGGACAATGGGTGATTCCGCTAATTTGAGATGTATAACCTGGAATGTGAGGGGGCTTCATACCATGACGCGATGCCACAAGATCCACGCTTACCTAGTGCGCAGGGGGGTACAGATCGCATTGCTACAGGAAACACACTTGACGAAGGCCGAAGGGCTGGCATTGCAGCGTAGATGGAGGGGTCAAGTTTACAATACTACATACTCAGCATTTGCTAGGGTTGCGCTGTTGTGGGTTAGAGCGGGGATCCCGTTTCAGGTAACCAAGCAGGTTATAGACCCGGAAGGGAGATTTGTAGCCATAGAGGGGAAACTATGAGGTAGGGACATTGCTTTCTGCAGTGTATACGCGCCCAATGTCGATCAGTTGACCTTTCTAGCGAGACTATCCAGATCCCTGGCTCATTTCCTCGCCGGACCATTATTGATGGGCGGTGACTTTAATTCGGTGACTGACGTCTCTCTTGATAGATCACACCCCCCCTGGCGGACTCTCCGCAACGCCGCACAGCCAAAGGCAGGTTAGAATGGCAAACGAGATGGGGCCTGCTAGACGCCTGGCGCACTCAGCATCCGTCTGATCGTGATTACTCTTATTACTCGAGTATGCATGAGCTCCATGTAAGATTGGACGCGATGTTGTGCTCCCCGATACTGATACCGGCGGTAGTGCGAACTGAGTATCTGGCGAGGACAGTATCAGATCATAATCCTCTCTTACTTGCTTTGCAGTGGCTGCCTAGTGTCTCGAGTGTCCCCACTTGGAGATTGCGTCCAGAATCGCTGGAAGATCCTATTTTTCACAACGCACTAGAGGAGCGGATTACACAGTATTTCGAGGAAAATGCTGGCACGACTGCGGCAAGGGCAGCGGAATGGGACGCCTTCAAGGTGGTCATAAGAGGGTTTTGCATAGGGAAGCATGTGGGGGTACGGAAGGTACTCCTGGGTGATTTAGATAAGGTTGACAGGGCACTCAGTGAAGCAGAACTCCTGAGACCAGGTCACCCTGAGCTACAAGAGAAGGTTAGCGCTGCGAAAGAGGCAGTGGCAGCAGAAACAGAACACTTGCGTAGCTTTGACTATAAAGCGTACACAGCGCGAAGCCTCACAAAGGGCGACAAAGCAGAGACCCTGTTGGCTTGGCTTGCTAATCCTGCGAAAAGGGGTTCCCCTATGGTGTCCATGCGTACAGCGGGCGGTGCAGTGGTCTATACCCAGGATGAGATATCACAGTGTTTTGTGAGGTATTATGAATGCTTATATACCAGTAAATTAGCGGCCGACGTCCCGACCATGGATCTCTTCCTGGAGGGGCTCTGCTTCCTGACACTGGATCGAGAACAAGTGAAGACACTGGGTAGGGACATAGAGCTGGGAGAAATACGAAGTGCCATAAAACGCATGGCACGCAATAAAACCCCAGGTCTGGATGGATTGCCCATAGAATTTTATGGGACATACGCTGAACATCTGGCGCCCAGACTGCTGGAAGTATAAGGAAGCGAACCACCTAGGGCGACTGCCACAGTCTATGCGAGAAGCCTTGGTGATTCCATTATTAAAGCCAGGGAGAGAGAGCAGTGATGTGGCATCATATAGACCACTATCGATGCTGACCACTGATTATAAACTCCTAAGTAGCATTCTGGCATCTCGACTACTGCCGTACATGACCACACTGGTCCACGAGGACCAAGCTGGCTTCATTCCGATGCGTAACACGACCACGAACATACGCCGATTGATGCGGTTGCTGGAGGGGGACCATGTAGAGGCAGCCAATTATATTATCGATAGACATAGAGAAAGCGTTCGATAGCCTTGAATGGGAATATCTTTACAGGGTGATGGGACGCTTCGGAGTGGGGTACGACTACCTGAAGTGGACGGCGGTGCTTTACACATCGGCGGTATCCAGAGTGAGAACGGGCACGCTGATATCGCCCCAGTACCAGATGGAAAGAGGTACGAGGCAGGGTTGTTCGCTGTCTCCAATGCTGTTTGCATTGGCAGTGGAGCAGTATGGCATTCTGGGCGACTCTCCCACTGTCGCACGCGGGCCGGATAGCACTACTAAAGATGGTGGCGCTTCCAAGGCTATTGTACTACTTTAGGACACTGCCGGTGTGGGTGCCTGCCGCTACCTTCAAACTCCTCAAGTCAATGATAGTGTCCTTCCTCTGGGGGACGGGACGCCGACGAGTGGCACAGACAACGTTGGTCAGACCTAAAACGGAAGGTGGATTGGTGGTGCCAGACTTTGAGTTATACTACCTGGCAGCTCAACTCCAGATTTATACGCAGGAAATAGCGCGCAAATTCAGAAGACCGGAGCTTAAAAGGGGCCAGGCTATGCCTCGCCATGTCATATCTTTCATAGCGTTGCAGCAGAGGCTGGACCTCAGGAAGAAAGAGCGATCAGATTGTGCTGGAACCGCACACAACGTAGAGCAGGCGTACTTCACCCGTATGCCCCCGAAATCCCGGATGCTAACGGCGCTGCCACACGGTGGCGACTGGTCGCAGTTGCAAGATTGGGAGGAGGCGGGAGTCCAAGTACTGGGGGACCTATACAAAGATGGAACGTTGTTGCCATATCCGACACTTTCGGAGAGGTTTGATCTGCCGAGAGGGGGCTTTCTGCTTTCTGCATACAGCATTAACACGGGCTATACAGTTGCATTGGAAAGAGGGGCTGACAGAACCAAAAACAACATTGGCTTGCCAATATACTATGATGGCAGCGGGAACTTTTAAGGCAGTTACGTGCCTCTACTCCAGAATGATTAATGAAGGGCTACCACCCCTGGAGACGTTGAAGGGGAAATGGGAAACGGACATAGGAAAGGATATTCCCGAACCGGCATGGGCGCAGATAGTGCGGAAAGCCTGGAAGAGCACACGGAATGCACGATTCCAGCTGGTGCATTTCTATATCCTCAATCGAGCATATTTGACTCCAGGGAAGATCAAGAAATACTTTAATATAGAGTCCGCAGCATGCCCCAGATGTGCGAGAATCAGAGTAGAATTAGATCATATGCTATGGACATGTCCAGTGTTGGAGTTATATTGGAAGGAGGTGAGAGATACTCTAAATGCGGTAACAGACAGGGGCTTTGAGTTTGACATGGCCGTAGGGATCCTGCACTGGTTTCCCCATACCCCCAGGACCAAAATCACAAGTACATTTATTGACATGGGGCTTATACTGGCGAAGCGCGAAATTACACGACATTGGAAGGGGACAGTGGGGCCCAGTGGCGCAAGATGGAAGAACGAGTTCCTCAAGTGGGCTGGGGCTGAAAGCGACTTGAGATTCCGAAATGCGCGTAGGCAACGCAATGAGAAGGCACTAGAAACGGCTCAAGCGTGGGACGCACTGGCGCAGTCGCTGCGTGATTACGGGACACTAGAGGAGGAAACGGAATAGTAACAGGATTGATGATCTTCCCCGAGACATGACCGGCACATCATGCAGGACACTACCTGATTACCCCTATGCACACATTTAGTAACGACTGACATTACATATAAGCATCGATGATGGGGTTCCAGGGTGGGGGGTGGGTACACTGGGAGCTCATTAGTAAACTGTGACAGGGCATGTTGGGGCCAGCCCTTAATGGGGGTTATGAACATAGTCTGGATTGCAACATTAGTTCACTGCTGAGAATGTAATTGGGGGAAACCATGACGTGAGCTTGGGTAGCATAGGAACTGCAATTTATTTTGTATGATGTGTGAAACAAAAACCCAATAAACATTTGTTAAAAAAAAAGGGGCCCACCTCTAGACAACCCCAAGTCTGGTCTTAGGAAACTACACAGACTTTTGGGGTAATCAAGCGGGGGAAGGAAAGGGTAGGAACTGCAGGGAGGGAAATCTGGGAAGAGAGAAGAACACTGGATAAGCACAACGTCCACAGATAATAACTGAATACAACAGTGATTGTGGTGTGTAACTGCCTCCTAACCTCACCTGAAAAATAAGATAAGTGGAGCCTAGACCATAGAAGAGAGCGGAGGACAGTGGCAAGATCACTTCATCTTTTCAGGGTTTGCAAGACAAAAGGAATAAGAAACGTTTATGTAAGGAATAACTGTGATATTTACATTCTCATGGCATGCATCTCTCCTATTCCCATGACACCTACCAATGTGGTTGAAATTAGGTTTTGGCGCCGAGCCAACGATGGCGACGTACCCTCTCTGACCTCTCTCCTAGAGCAAAATAAAACAACAAGACAATCGTTAAAGTGATGTAAGCCAGGAACAATAACCTCTTGTTCCTATTGCTATCTCAAATGGAGTAATACATAAGAAAGCAAATGTCGTTTTCTCCTTCTGTGCAAACATGCTCCTCGATACTAGGAGCAATACGAGACTTCTCTGCAAGAGATCCTAAAATCGTGGACCCCGACCACCAGAGGAGTAATGGAGCCAAATGTACTGAAAACCCAATCGCAGGCACGATATGAAAGACTATTGAGAGATAACCTATTCCAATGGATGATTCATACAACAAAAGAGTCAACCAAAAGGACTCCTCTGCACAAGACCCTCAAACAAGTCTTAGCCAACAGAGGAGTTTCTGGCCAATCACGGACTATGCAGAGTTGATTCCGTGCAGACCTGGGAAAGAATCACTGTTCTTCCATGAAGCGAAAGTCAAGGACAATGGACGACTTTAATCTCGTCCAAGCAGAAAAGTAAGCCCTCTGTAGGAATGGGGCAAAAGCACTCTTACCGCTTTAGTGAAAACGAAGGATTACCAAAGGAGCCAGCTGAAGCCGCGGAACAGGAATTATCGGCACCGTGTCTTCCTTGAAATCCCCTCTAATACTGTTCCGGGTTTGCGTAGCGTCACGTGCGGCGTGACCTGCACAGCATGCCGGGAATTGTAGTTCCTGTATTGAATCTCCCTGTCACTGCTAGCCGCAACTAAAGCAGGCAGTGTTTACCAGCGGCCGGGAAATCGCGACACTCCCCACCACTTGTGCTCCCTCCTGTGAAAACCCTCCCAAAAAATATTTTATAGGCATCCTTGGAACCTATTGAGCTTATGCTTACGGTGAACCAGCATTACATGTATTACCATCACCGCCTACCTTCTATCTAGTACTTGTGTATTCCCTGATTTCACTTCCTGGATAAAGTTATCTACTTCAACTGGGTCTGAGAAGTTTGTTTATTTATTTATTATCTTATATAGCGCCTGAATCACCCCCTGGAGGGGTATCTCTGCGCTTGTGGGCAAGTAGGGGAAGATGCCGATGCTGTGGGAGACCTCTAGAATAAAAATGTTTTCAAGGACCTTCTAAAGCGGAGGTAATCCTTGCACTGCCTAAATGCCAACGGGAGCTAATTCCAATTCCGAGGGGCAAGGTAAGAGAAAGTCTTCCCCCCGGTCCTAGCTTTGCAAATAGGCGGTACTTTAAGAAGTGATTTTGTGCTGGATTGCAGGCCTCTAATGGAGTGTAGTGACTCAGCTTCTCCGTCAAGTATGTTGGCCCGTTGCCATATACTGCTTTATGGGTAATGCAGCAGATCTTAAATAGTATTCGCTTGCGCACCGGGAGCCAGTGCAGTTTCTGCAGCAGGAGATTTGACAGAGATCTATAGTGGGCGTTCAATACCGGACGCGCTGCTGTAGTCTGCACTACTTGCAAACGATCCAGTGCAACTTCATTGGCTGAGATCAGTAATGCATTACAATAGTCCAGTCGACTTATAACAAGAGACTGGACAAGGGTCTTCCGAGTGTGATCAGGAAGAAATGGAAACACACGTCTCAGAAGGCCTAATACATGGAAGCATGAGCTAACCATTTGAGACACCTGCTCCTTCATATTTAGGCTCTGTTCGATGCGTACCTCAAGATTCTTTACTGATGACTTCGAAGCGGGGGGACACCCAGCTCCCTGGGCCACCATTCTGGTGTCCATAACAAGGTGGCTTCTCCAAAAAACATAATCTCTGTTTTCCTGGCATTTAGCTGGAGATAGTTGGTACTCATCCACTGAGATATTGCTAACATGCCGGCAGAGAAGTTGGGTAGGGCTGTGGTAGAATGTTTGTCAAAGGAGAAGGTGAGCTGGGTGTCATCCGCATAGGGTATTGGAACAAATCCAAATGTCCTCATAAGGTTGGCCAAGGGAGCAACGTAGATGTTGAATAAGGTAGGGCTTAAGCAAGATCCCTGTGGTACTCCCTTGGACAACTTCTTAGATTTGGACATATATGGGCCCAAGCTGACTGTCTGGGAACGGTCGGAGAGGAAGCTGGTCATCCACTGCAGTGCCTTATCTTTTAGCCCGGACTCCTCTAATCTTCTGAGCAGAATTTGATTGTTTATAGTGTTGAATGCCGCAGAGAGGTCTAAAAGCACCAATAAGGTGGATTGACCTCTGTCAAGTGATATCCTAATATTGTCCGTGACTGCCACTAGGGCTGACTCCGTACTATATTTTGGCCTGAAGCCCGATTGTGAAACATCCAGGCAATTTGACGCTTCGACATAGGCTGATAAATGTATGTTAATGTGTTTTTTCAGCATTTTGCTCAGGAGCGGGAGGAGAGATATAGGTCGCAGGTTAGAAAGATCTTTCATGGAGGCCTTGGTTGTGAATTTTATTCTGCCAAATCACTTTTAAAAAAGCCGGGAACCTCAATTGTACAGATGCCCCCAGTTTCTTCAACTCATCAATTCTGTTGCCCAGTTTCCACTGTCAATCAGCTGTCTCCTTTGAGATATCTGACCTAACTCTGTAGGACGCACCTAGTGCTTGGTAAGATTTTTCTTTTAGCGCTAGCCCCAGAATTTTTTCTTTTACTGAGTATGAGAGAAAAATTACCAGGATCTTTTGTGGTTTCTTTCGACCTGGGTGTAGTTTGAAAGGATCTCTATTCACTCGCTGGATTTCTGCTTCTAAGTTTAACGAGGGGACCTCCTGCGGAAACGAACAACTCAGCAAATTTATCACAAATTATTTTATATCTGATCCTTCCAACCCCTCAGCTACACTCAGGATTCTAATATTATTTCTCCTGCCATTATTTTCCAGCCTTTCAAGCCTTTCCGCTAGTACCCTCTCTCTTTTTTCAACCGCTCCATCTCTTGTGTATTTGATTGCGTTTTAGCCTGTAGATCTTGGAAACCCAACTCCAATTCTTGCGTTCGTATAGCAAGACCTTCTATCTTTCCTTCCAGGCTCAGACATGCTCCCTGAATTTCCCCCTGATTTGCCTCTGAAATATCAAAACGTTCTTTAATCTCCAGCGAGAGGCAGCACAGCATCTCCTGCATTGCATCCTTGCTCTCTGAGATACTGGTACTATTAGCCACTTTCTCCGGAGTAGATGGACCATCGCATCCCTGACATTGTACTAAGACATTATCTCCTTCATCACAGGCCTCAGACGGTAATCCCTCCATACACAAAGGCGAAAATCTATTGTGCATTGTAATCTCTGAGAGAGCTGGAGAGATATCAGGCTCACTGGAAGGGACGGTCTTTGCGCTGAACTTCTTTTCCCTGTTCTGCTTTTCTCTTCCCAGAGTATTTTTTCAATCCATGCTGTCTGTACCACCCTCCGTACCTTTAAGCTCAGACCTAAGCTTAAAATAAGATCTCAACAAGGGGGTGATTTTCTGAAGATTTCTGGCTGTGGCTAATTGTTTCTCCTTTAGCGGGACAGTGTTCTCTGATTTAGTAGTTACTTTTTTTTTGGGGGGGGGGGGGGGGTGCAGATCTTTATTAAGGCCAGTATTTATTTTACCTTTCCTCTGACTTGCCTGTAATTTTACCGTAGGTTGCCAGGTGATTTTTACAATCCCTGCAGCCTCCTCCAGTACCCAGGGGGAACAAATACGTGATGTTAATGTATAGCGTCTTTCCAGTGGGGCCTGGGAAATATCTATATTCTTGGGGTAATTTGCCAGTGACCCGCTAGCCTCTCCTGCGGAGTCTCTACCCTTAGAGCAGTATGACCATTTGTACCCATGTGTTCGTCTCACTTGCTTCCCTTTTCATGGTTCAATGGATTGCCCACATTTAATTTCATGTCACCTACCGTCTTTCCAATATTTAACTGTTCAGCCAGATTTGCACAATTCCTTTTTGAACACCAGCTGCCTGCGCTGCTTGTGCTGACTCTGCCAGCTCTACAGTCCTCACTTCCTCGCAGCTGCAAAGCCAGGCAAAGCACTTGCAGCGCACCTGCCGCCACAAACCAAGAAGGAGATCCTGGCGCCACCATTCGCTTTCAGAGCCTCAAGAACCTCCGAAAATCCTCCACTGAAGGGATTCTCCCCGCACTCACCCCGCCGCCAATCAAATGAGCTTCACCGGGAAAAGCCGCGACCAGAAGGGGGAACGGAAGACAGATGGCAGCGGTAAGCACAAATTAAAGATTCACGGATCACCCCTCGCTAAGCTCCCGAACGGCGTCTCAGTCGGCAGCCATGTTTTCCTCCTTCCGCCCCTGCCCCCACAAAACGCACTAGATTTCTTCCTTCACATGGGCAAGCCGAGGAATATGCCTCTCATGGTAAAAGCTGAGACGGAAAGTGGAGGTGGGAGGTTTGGGTCTTCCTGACTTTCAGATATACTGTTGGGCGTTTTAGCTTAAAAACAGCAGAATGCTTTTACAAAGACCTGATGACTCTCTAATAGGGGCTATGACTCTCTAATAGGGGTTATGTTTAAATCCTGCACTACTTCAAGAATGGAACCCTTCTGTAGCATAGAATTCACCTCTATGTCTACACCCTTCTGCTGGTCTAAAGTAAAATACAACTCTCTGGGGGAAACAGTCTGAATGGATACCTCAAGAAAATCTATCTTGAATCCCTGAACGGTTTCTAGAACCCATGGCTCCTGTGTAATTGTTTCCCAAGCCTGGGAAAAAATCTGAGACGGACCCCCACTCTTCCCAGGGAAGAAGAAACAGGAGACATCTTTGTCCTCACTCTGGAAACTGATTGAGCCTTGTCCAGGTGATCTGAATCCTCTTGCACAGTAGGCTTGTCCTCTTTGTGGGTAGAAGCACACCTACACACCAGACTGAAAGCCCCTCCGAAGCCTCCTTGTCTAAAATGAGGCCTCTGGGAGGCTCGGCGGGATAAAAGGCCACTTCTGCCTGACTAAAAACACCATGGTTAAAGACCCTATTCATGTTGGTTTTGGCCTTGTCAAGGGCCATGAATGTTACCAAAGAGGAGCCCTGGGGTTCTCTAAAAGTTCCCTCTCACCAAGGTCACACAACTTCGGCTTGATCTTCATTAAAATGACCCTACGTCGCTCGGCATTCCGAAGAAAAACTAATGCCCTTTGGCTCCCACCCGTGAGTAGTTTTACATCTACAGGGATCTTATTGATGTAAGTCTCCTCCGTCATGTCAATTATTCTAGCAAGGGGACCTAGCACATCAAGGAGGCTGTCCTGGAAGGCTTTAAGGGACCTTTAAATCCTAGGATCCCTGCCAAATTTAAAGAGAGAAATAATGAGCTCTAGATCCAGGTTAGGGGTTAGGCAAACTTTTTCCTGGATCACCGGCATTGAGCACTCAGCTCTCTGAATATTGCGGGCTTCTTCCTCCAGAAGGTTTCTGATCAATTCCTTGATGAATTTTCCCACATAATCACTGAAGCCACCTGTCAGTATTTCTGAGGTGCCTATTATTTTGTGGGAAAACATTTCTTCACAGATACTGCGCCAACAACCAAGGCAGAGGCATAGCCATAATTTTCAAGGAAACCATCCGCTGCACCATCACCAATGATAACCCCACACCTCTCATTGAACACATCAACTTCATATTACAAACTGACATGAAGAGCACGATAAGAGGGATCCTCGCCTACAGACCCCTGACACCCTGAGCAACATTTTGTGACGCTATACCCAACCTCATCACCCCCCCTAGCAATCGACTCTCACCACTACATCCTACTTGCCGACCTCAACTACCACATCGACAAACCCATCAATACCAACTCCATCACCCTCCTGGGGAAGCTGAACAACATCGGCCTCAGCCAACTGGCCACCAAACCCATGTACAAAGCCGGCACACACTCAACCACATTTTCACCTCCAGCGAAAACCTACAAAATCCAACAAGACCCCGAAACATGCCAGCTGGTACACCCAGAACTCAGGACCACAAGGCGCTTCTGCCACCAACTGGAGAAACAATGGTGTGCCACCAAGATCCCAGCTGACAGAGCAGCTCACAAAACAACCCTCAGCAACTATCAATGGCACATCAAAGAAGCCAAGAAAGCACCCATCACCACTCGCGTCAACTTCGCAGCCAACAACACAAAGGAACTCTTCAAAATAGTCAAAGAATTCTCCAACCCAACAGCCTTAGAGAAAACCATCCACCCCTCCCAAGAACTCTGCGACACCCTCTCAGACAACTTCCGCAGCGAGATCAGCAACATCTACACCAATTTCAACAGTCAACCCACCACCCTCAACTCCAATGATCTCAACCAACCAACGAACACCAGCCAAACCATCCCCATCTGGTCACCGCCCTGACCTTGTCAACCATCATGTCTTCCATCCACTCCGAGGCACCCACCGATGCCCTACTCTCACCACCTCTACAACCTCGCAATGAACCCAATCGGCACTCAACTCACCAGCATCCTCAACACCTCCATCTCGACAGCAATCTTACGGGATAGATGGAAACACACAGATATCAGACCCCTCCTAAAGAAACCCTCCACTCACCCCAGCGATCTCAAAAATTAACGGCCGATCTCTCTGCCCCCTTATTCACCTAAAGTACTTGAGAAAGGCACCAACCAGCAGCTCACCGATTCTATGGAACAAAATCGCCTACTGGGTGACTCTCAATCAGGATTTCGTGCCAACCAGAGTACTGAGACCACACTGATTGCCACCACAGATGACATCAGAACACCCCACCCTGACCGTGGAAAAACTGTGGCCCTGATCCTCCTCGACCTCTGCGCACCATTTGACACAGTCTCCCTTCAACACCCTCATCAACCGACTTTACAACATAGGCATGCAGCAAGACTCCCTCAGGTAGTTTGCCTCCTTCCTTACAGATTAACACAGAGCATCCCACTGTATCCCTTCACCTCCGCACCCAAACACATCATATGCGGCGTGCCACAAGGATCATCCCTCAGACCCACCCTCTTCAACATCTACATGACCCCCCTCGCAACCATCGTCCGATACCACTGACTCAACATAATCTCCTACAATGACGGCACTCAACTGATCCTCTTGGTCACTGAGTACCCCTCCAATGCCAAAATCAACTTCTGCAATGCCATGACCAACGTAGCCAAATGGATGAGAGACAACTGTCTCCAACTCAACTCTGACAAAACTGACGTGCTGATCTTCGGGAAGAACACCTCTGCATGGAACCACAGCTGGTGGCCTGCAGAACTTGGACCCACGCCGACCGACCATGCTTGCAACCTCAGCATCATCCTCGACAGCCAACCAACCATGAAACGACAAGTCAATGTCGTTGCCTCCTGCTTTCACACACTTTGCATGCTCTGCAGACTCTTTAGATGGATCCCAACCAACACCAGAAAGACTGTCACTCAGGCTCTTGTCACCAGCCACCTTGACCTCAGCAACGCCATATACGCCAGTATTTTCGGTCCTTCACTATCCCCTTGGAGTTAGACAGAGCCTCATCCTCTGTAAGGAGGTCATACACGTCCAAGTCCCCCTGGCCTAAGTCAAAAGTTTATTAGTCTAGGGGCCCCTCATTCGGACGTTCTTACTTTCTCATGTTAGAATCTTGTGTGCCATTATGTGCACCTGACATAAACATGCCGCTTTGGACACCTTTCAAATTTGTGCCACGTAGGACACCCAATACCTTCAAGGTGCCTAGACCTCCTGATGTCTTTGAGGTGCTTAGCCCTCCCATGTATTTTGAGGTGCTTGGACCTCCTGTATTACTCGGAGAAGAAGCCTTTTTAACATTCTTTGTCTTCTTTACTCTCTTGCCCCCTTTCTCGCTGCAATCAGAGTCTCCTCTGCAGCGGAACCACGATCAACCTCCTCATCAGACGCCAGTGTCTCTTCTTACTAATGACTTGACCTAAGGTCTTGCGTACGCAAGAACGCATCTCTTGCTGTATGAGCCTTTTGATTAAGTTCTCATTTAATTTAGTATGCAGGACTTCAGGGATATCAATCTCCTGATCTGACATTTTTTTTCTATATAAATATATAAGGCAGGAGGTACTCTTCCGAGCTCTAAAGCGATTAATATTAGTAAATAATAACCAAAGGGAGCTTTTCCAGATTAACCTTTTGGTTACCCTAGTTACTACAATGATAAAGGAGAGGTTCTTATTCCATCCTTTTTTTTTTAACTACTGGATGGACAGCAATGCCCTTATTAAAAAGGACGAGGAGGGCAAACTCAAATCAAACTACAAAAATCAGGCACTAGAAATCCGTAGGAGTTGCAAGGCAATGAGAGGTGTACTGGAGAGACAGCTGATCCCGGAGACACTGCAACTGACTTTGTGACATCACAGTGTCTCTTGGTGATCAGCAGCATCCCACTTAGTAATAGGGATGTAGCCCAATCCAAAATGTAGGCCCGATAAGCGCTGTGTCGGCAGAGCCATTATGTTGTACTTTGTATAAGAAGACACTTGTAGTCTGGATGTAAGTTTCTTGAAGTCTTCTTTAATAATCCATGTCTAGCAACATCAAACAGGGATCATGCAGGTACAACTGTAATCCAGCTCTAGTAACTCCTATGCCAGCCCCTGCCAGCCCCACCAGGAGGAGCCTGCCTAGCTGCTCAGCCCATCTCCAACTGTCACACACTCATACACACAGGCACCCAGGCATTCCATTCATCACAGGCACACCAACATTCCGTCACCATCTCTTGCTCTGGCTGAGCAGCTAGGAAGACCTAGGCTGATTCACATAGTAATGTAAATCTTAGAATACAACATTATCCCTTTCCTTTAAAAATGAAAACAACACTTGCAATCTTCAAAGAAAGGAACTATAGACAAAAAGCGAAGATGTCCATATCTAAGGGATGAAAAGAAAATGTAAAACATCACCAAAGAGAGAACAAAGCTAAAAAGAAAAGATGGGCATGGTATTGACATATTAAACATGCATCAAAAACACCATCTTCACTAATGAAAGTTGTTAAGATTCATTCATTAAATATAAAGCATCACACAATTGCAATATGGGAAGGAAAAATAAGAAAAACAATGGAAAGCAATATCACATTACAAATAACACCGTCCTTTCCCAAAACAGAACAGAACATTTAAAAAGAGAAGGGTGGACACACCCCACGACAAACACCAGAGGCAAGAAACTAACATCAAGGGTGTACAAACACTACCAACACACGTGTACCATAAAATGGATCACATAGAGAGTACACACACAGTGAGGCGCAGGGCGACTTACACACAGCAACATCTGAAGCACGGGGCGACTTACACAGAACGACTTGTGACGCGCAGGACGACATACACACGACAACACCTGAAGCGCAGGACGACTTACACAGGACAACACGTGAGACGCAGGGCGACTTACACACAACAACATCTGAAGCGCAGGGCGACTTACACAGGACAACATGTGAGGCGCGGGGCGACTTACATACATACAACACGTGAGACGTGAAGCGCAATGCGACTAACAAACACACCACAAGAACATGGGAACCACCCACCAAAACCATAACCACCGTCAGCTAAAGGGGAAACCAGTGATGTCCACCCTCGCAGAGACATAAATATCCCAAGACATAAATATCCCAAGCTGTAAAAAGCGTAAAACTGTGGCATCACTAAAAGAATTAACACCTAACACAAATCCACAACCACTAGAAGAGGTGGTCTAAACCCCACACCGGTGAGCGATCTCTCACCTGAAACAAGACAAAGCAAAAGTGCTAGCGTAAATGAGATAAAATAAAAAAAAAAAAAACGTACACTGCTATTCAAAATTTAGCATGAATTCCGAAAATCTCATTGACTCGTTCTGTTCTTTTCTAATATTCCAAATTAGCATGAATTCCGAAAATCTCATTGACTTTTCTAGGTTCCCTGTAATACTTCCCAGATCCACTGTTATACTTCACAGATCCATTAGAAGGCAGAATAAACCTTTGCAGTACATTGAAATGTAGAAACGTCACCGTATCTGTAATGACAGAAGAATCCCCCGACGTGAAGAATGACGAGTTGAGTGTCCGACACTTACATTTTTAATTTTCATACAGCAGCCGTCTGCCATAACATCCCGCAGTCCCGTAGAGGAGAAAATGTGTGCACCATCCTAGGCAATCGCACACCTCAAGATTGACAGAACCTCACGATAAACCACAAGCACAGTGGGACCGGACAATGTTACTTGGTCAGACACAAAATGGAGGCACGTTTTGGCGTAGTCCCGGAAGGCTCACGGCACGTTGGAGTGCCAAAACGTCGGGAAGATCGTCAGAACTGAGGCAGACCAACACGTCAGAGCTCAGATGATGCATGACACACTGATGAGCAAGCTGCTCGCGAAACAGAAGAGCAGGTAGGCGCGTGCATTGTTTTTTTAATTCAAAGGTGTCAGTCAGTTGAAAAGCTAGTTGGCCGAGGGCAAAAATGGACAGAAATATAGTTTGCTTCATAGTTTTGTCAAACCGTGCACAGTAACCAAACAGCGTGAAACAGGATGTGCCACGACCCCCTCTGTCCACAATAGTCAAATATAACTTTTGGCCACAGAAGTGCGAGTTTCCGCACATCCAACACGTGTGCACTTAACTCCAGATCGATAATCTTGCTCAGGGTCACACCAGTATCCTCCTTGGAAAAAAAATTGTTTCTGATATTGTAAATAAATCCGAGTCCACCATACACAAGTTAGACATAACTCAAAGTTTCCACTCATCCATTGCTGAAAAGCTTACAACAGATAAACCGTTTTTCATAGTCATGCCTTTATCCACTTTGAAAAATGACCATGTCTGTGCTAAAAAGGCACAAAGCTTAACGCCACAGCAACGCTCCTTGCTTCACAGAGTTAATCCATAACTCAAATCTTGATCAGCCACAGGCGCTCCTTACTACACAGAGTTAGACATAACTCTAAACTTGACCAACCACAGTTCTCTTGCGCAGTGGATACATCCATACTGCAGGGTAAAAGTCTACACCAACATACCCAAACTGCAAACAGGCCATACCTGTGGACAAGTCCATGGAGTAGGATCAGGCAACAAGTTGGGGCTGTCCGATGACAGGACACTGGTGGGGCTGACTTGCCTGTTACTCCATACTTTTTCTTTCTTTTTTTTTTCCTCTGATGTTGCGCTGGTTACACTGTTTTCTTAGGATTCTCTGGATTTGTGTTCAGTCCTTAAGTACGCTTGGGTCTTGGTCCTTGGTCCTCGTCGCCAAAAATATGTTGTACTTTGTATAAGAAGACACTTGTAGTCTGGAAGTAAGTTTCTTGAAGTCTTCTTTAATAATCCATGTCTAGCAACATCAAACAGGGATCATGCAGGTACAACTGTAATCCAGCTCTAGTAACTCCTATGCCAGCCCCTGCCAGCCCCACCAGGAGCAGCCTGCCTAGCTGCTCAGCCCATCTCCAACTGTCACACACTCATACACACAGGCACCCAGGCATTCCATTCATCACAGGCACACCAACATTCCGTCACCATCTCCTGCTCTGGCTGAGCAGCTAGGAAGACCTAGGCTGATTCACATAGTAATGTAAATCTTAGAATACAACACATTACCCAGCGCTTTCCTCGAATATTGTTTTCCTGGTGTCTCAAGCTTGTGGGATGCGTTGGGTAAAATTTGCCTTCAGTGATGAGGAGCAAATGGCAGTCGCTGGCTATCCATGCGGGGGCCGTTGCCATGAGGAGGCATGGCCCTCCCCCCGAGCAAAGCCAAGCAAAGGCAATGCAGGACCCACAACGCCTGTGGGTCTGCGAGCGATGGGGGTAGAGGCTTCAAGAGGTGCCTGTGAAAGCCCCGAACAATGACCGGAGTCGGTCCCCGTGACAGATTTAGAGGTGTTGGGGCGCCTCTGAAAGACCTGAACAACGACCGGAGCCGGCTCCATGTCCTGCCAACACTATCGGCAAGGCCAGACTCACGATAAGAGGGAGAGTGTTGGAGGCTAAATGGAAAATAGTAAAACATCCTTAAATCCCAACGTTAGATTAGAATGAAACAGGAGGAAAAATAAGCTAGGGGATGTTTCCATAAATTGGAAACTACCCAAAATGTTAATAAAAAGCATTAAACAAAAATTGATAAAGACATTGAATGAAAGGCACTTATAAGTGTGGAACTGCATTTAAAAGAGGCAGACTGTTACGAGCATGAGTCTGTTATAAGCCTTGAAGATTCTGTTCTGGAATAGTTTCGATATGATGTATAACTTTAAAGTGGCTGCGTGAAGTGGCATTAAACAAATAATGCATAATGGTAGCCTCTGGTCTTGTAATGAAATTGCTAATGAGCAAAGTATTGTTAAACTATACGGTAAAGAACTCTCTGCTCAGAGTGAATTATGCCCAACCTGCATGGTGAAGTGGGTGAGAGGAGGAAGAAGGATGTGGCAATATGCCCAATAAAGCCAACTTCTTAACTGAGGAACCAGATTTGAGTCTCTGCATCAAATCATCATCCTGTGATTCTGGGCAAATCACTTAATCTCCCTTGTGATTTAAAAAAAATATATATATTTTTCAGTTAACACAACATAAACAAGAACACCCAATAGGCATCATTACAGTGTATGTATACAGATCGAGGACCTCATTATCGGCACTTAGGACTGTAGGCAGCATCAAGGGAGGAACGGACTCATGGGGAAGAAACACAATAACAGACAAGTAAAACATTGTGGGGAAGTAGCCAAGCCCGGCACATCTGTAGGTGGTGAATATCCCTAGTGGCCACTCACTCCCTCACCATCAGACCCCGACCCAACTGGTGTACTCAACCCACCTCCCTCACTATCAGGCTCATCATGGGAGGAAAGCTCCCCTTCTCCTAGCCCTGACGCACACATGACTCGCCAGGCGTATAAGTTGTCCTGCAGTTTCTCGTCCCTCCAAACGAGTTGCATGTGAGTTTACTCAGCCAGGGACCACTCCCGGACATCCCTAAGCCAAATGGGCACCTCCGGAGCCCTGTGCCCCATCCAAGTAATCGCCACTCTGCGTCTGGCGAGCACCAACATTAATTGTAAGAGTTTATATGAGAGGTTCCTTTTCTTGGGTCTGGGGACTAACGCAAGCAGAAAATGCAGGGGTTCCATCGCTATCCGAAGGCCTGTAGCTGTGACTATGCGTTCCACCACCCCCAACCAGAAACGCCTAACCGAAGGACAGTCCCAGGCTAAGTGTAGGAAGCCCGCTCTCTCTGCGCTACATCTAGGGCATCCATCTCCTCTATCCCCAGAGATACGCCTCAGGGAAACTGGGGTTAGGTAGGTGCGGTGTAAAAAATTAAAGTGTATCAGTTTAAACCGTGCTTTGCACGAGACCTTGCGCGTGAGGGAGCCTATGCGCTTCCACTGCCCCTGTTCCAGTGTAGTGCCAAGGTCTGCCTCCCAGGCCGCCTGGGACGGTGGCACCGGGAGGGTGTAATCCTGTTTCATGGCCCTAAACAGAAGAGAGATCAGTTTGCACCCCTTGCCACAGGAAAGAAGGATGTCCAAGGTGTGAGTCAGTGGTGGTGCGTCCGGGTACTGGGGCCAGTTAACCTTCACCACATCCTGGAGTCCCCGATAGTGCAAGTATTGTCCCCTCCCCAGGCCGAAGGCCTCTTTCGCCTGCTCATAAGTTGGGAAGGACTCGTTGGGGTAAAGGTCAGCCAGAACCTCGCAACCACCCTCCCGCCAGGAGTAAAAAGACATGAATTTCTCTATGTCAATGAAGGGGGCCAGTATCCAGACTGGGAGCTTCCTATGGAAGGGTGCCCTCCGTAAGACCCTCTCAACAAGCCGCTGCCAAGTGCCGGCCGTGTGAACAACATAAGGAAGAGTCGCCCCCCTGCCCTGCATTATGGCGACCTGTAGCAGCTGGACGTCCGCCCTACCCGCAAGGAGGCGCGTCTCCCAGTTGTCCACATCCGTAAACCTACGGGCCGTATGCTGCAACTGTGCCGCATAGTCATTTAAGTCGAAGCGTGGCGCTTCCAGACCCCCTCCTCATAACTGCGGACAACAGTGTGGAGTGCTACCCTACCACGCCGACCCGCCCAGAGCAGAGAAGTGAGCCGCATATTGAGAGTGTGGAAAACTCGTTGGGGGAGACGACATAGTGAGTTCTGGAGGATATATAACGTCCGAGGAAGCATCACCATCTTGGCGACGGCCAGCTGTCCCATCAGAGAGAGTGGCAAAGAATTCCAAAAGGACACCGACTGCTGTAAGGACGTGAGTATGCGATCCACGTTCCGGGCCAGCAGCTGCAAATCTCTCGGGGGCCACCTGTATTCCAAGATAGCAGAACCCCTCTCATTCCCATCGCAGCCCGAGGTCTGGTAAGTCTCCCAAGGGCACCGAGTCAAGGCCCGCGAGCGGAAAAACCAAAGACTTACTGCGGTTAAGTCGCAACCCTGACGCCTTGCCAAACCAATCTAAGTGGTGCAGTAGTATCGGCAGTGCCTCCCTGGGAGCAGTCAAATAGAACAATGCATCGTCCGCATATAAAGAGATGATGTTGCATGTGTCCCCCACCATGATACCCCATTGTTCCATATCCGTCCGGACTCGGATAGCAGAGGGCTCTTTGGCCAGGGCAAACAGGAGTGGCAAGAGGGGACACCCCTGGCGTGTACCCCGTCCCAATCGCCATTCCTCAGACCGTGCGTGCGATAGCAGTGTTCTCTACGCAATCACATTCAGCTAATTTGGAGTTATGTGTTTTTTATTTCACCGCATCAGTGTTCTCCTGTAGTGGTTACTATTTAACTGCAGGAGACACACATTAGAGACGTTTATGGAGCCGAGTGTACTATCCCTGTCGGTTCAGAATGTGGAAATATTGAAGCAAAGACACTTTGTGGAAGGGGGCTCATCCTGGGGTTCCTGCTCTCCTCCCAAAAGATCAAACAATACGGAGGAGGAAGGGTCGGAGGGAAAAAAATATTTAAAGACCTACCCAGGGTGGAATCCCCTATTGAATCAGTTCACTACCACAAACACACACTGGGGGTCCTCCCAAAAGACCCCGATGAGGGCAAAATTAGGATTTTAAAAAAAAAATCTTCATTCGTGATTGTACCAGCAAAGCAAATTATACATCGAACATCACACATTTCTAACAATCACGTTTTTCCAGTTTTCGCCCCAACAACAGGTATCCCATTTATAATCATCTTCCTTTTTACCAAATACACAGAGTTCGTATAGTAACAGCGCACCCCTCCCGGTGTGCTGCAAACCATATCTACATCCCGGAAGTTTGCATGAAGCTTTCTTGTTTACAGAAATAACTACGGAAAAAACCTGTACCCTTCCGCCCCCACCCCAACTATCCCACCCTCTACCCTCCCGTCTCCTGGTCGCTGCGGTCGCTTATGTAAGCAGTGCCCGGGATCCTCAATACTGACTGCTCCGGTACAGTGTTAGGGAGTGGTTATGATCATCAGACCTTTCGCCGATACGATTGGTTTCCCATCATCCATACCTATCGTGTGCCTCACGGTCTATCTCCCTGGGACTGTGGAGTGTCCAGCCCTTCCAATGCCAGTAGCATAACCTCCCAATCTAAGGCCATTAGGTCCTTCTGTTTCCCAGTGTCCTCCTCCTTCTTAAGGGTGATACTCTCCGCCCGGCCCCATTTCACCACATCTCTCTTCCACGTCTCTATACTAGGTATTCTGGGGGATTTCCATCTCATTGTCAACACTCGAACCGCCAATAGGGGAGCCACATCTATAAATCTCAATTTGGCCTTCAATGTCTTGGGGCGTCCGCGAGATCCCACTAAGCAATATAGGGCGTTCTCATGTACCTGCATATGTGTAGTCTCTCGCAATATCCCACACACCTGTACCCAGTATCCCCTCAATTGTGGGCATGACCACAGCATGTGGAGGAAGCCCGCCTCATCTTCCCTGCATCATGGGCAATAGTGGGGGGGAGTCGGGGAACATCCGGTGGATCTTTCCTGGGGTTAGGTACGCCCTACGGAGAACCATAGTCTGGATGAATTTAAATTTCACATTCCGTGAGACTCGTTTGGGGTGTTCTAGTATCGTCCGCCAGGCGATATCTGTTCGTTCCTCCCCAGTATCTCGCGCCCAAGTATCTCTAAGTGTATCAAGGGATATGGCCGCATGCGCTCGGACCCCGGTGTATAACCATCGCACCAAATGACCCCCGGTACCCATGTAATACATGAGATGCACTAGGTCATGCTGTATTGGTTGGGTTCTTTGTGGCGCCCAAGTGGTCCGGATATAGTGGGACACTGTAGCATGCAGCAAATACTGTCCGGCGGAGGCCCCGGTAGCCCGTACAAAAGTGTCATGGTGCAGGAGGACATCATCCCCAAAGAACATCCCAACCTCCTCAATCCCTGCATCCGTCCAGTGGTGTAGTGTTCTCCTCGTGAGTCTCCCCTGTGGCGTCGGGATGCCTAGCAAAGGTATATTCCCCGCATAGGGTGTTACTGATGCAGTGTAAGCTAGGGCCTTCCTCCAGCAAACAAGATGAGGATTTTGAAGATAAAATCAGAAGAATTGTATTGGAAACGATGGTGGGCATACATGCACCTGTTAATCCACAGAAACCGTAGCTTATATCTTCTTCTGGATCTGACTCTGAGGAGAAATAATCTACTATAGACCAATACGGAAAATATATTGACAAAGAAATATTACTAGAAAACATTATCAGACTGCATCACAATATAGGTTGGAAATGCCATCCACTTCTTCTGATACAGTCCTCAAATAGTTTTTGAAGGCTCCTTAACCAGAACTATCTAGATTCAACATGTTCTGGATGTTTCAAAGCATGAGTGGAACGATCTAGATAACATTTATGCGACCATATTAATGTCTAGACTGTACTTACTAGACAACATGGATAAAAAGATTCCAGAGACTAAGATGGCGTATTCTGTGGTAGCTAGTTTGGTCGGGCACACTTATATTACAGTTGACAAGATCCTCAAGCAGCAAATGGACAAATAGATTGATTCCACAATCAAAAATAGTGACACTGGAGCACACCTAGCCACGAGAGTGGGGATATATGGTGCATGTACAAGCCAGTCTCTCATTTCTGAAATTTTAGAAATTATTTAGAGCTGTACAAGAGGGAACTGAATGTTCTAGCTTACTGTAGGCAATCAAGAAACAAGCCAAGTTCCTTTTGGATGTCTCCTTTGATGTGGTGCATGCTTCAGCTTTATCAGAAGGAGCTAATGAGGAGACAAGAAAAAAACTTTTTCCTGGCATATTGATTCCTTTTAAAAGTGTACAGCTTTACAAATGCTTTTTGAGAGAGTGTGGTTGTTTTGAGCATAATTGAAATACAAGCTACATTATTTAAGGAGAAGAAACATTCTACCTCCTTCAGACAACCTACTATGCTACCGTAAAACTTTCAGTCTTCATAGTAATCTCCCTTTCGTCAAAACTCAGTGAAATCATATCACATTACTCTGGCTTTTCCAAAAGACAGAGAAATAAGAATTTCAAAAATATCTTAGATCAAAGTCAAAACCTCTTTCTCCAAATAAACATCAGCGATCCTAACTATGCAGAGGAAAGATGTCCACCCTTTGGAGGCCAAAGGAAGCACTTCAAGATGGTGCAGGAAATATCCACTTCCATTGCTTGAGTCTTGTGTGTGATCAGAAGGGGTTCTCTCATCGAGTTTGCTACTAAGCCACCATAAACTGGGACCATAACTACTCTGTGTCCCTCAGACCCGATCTAAAATGAAGCCATGTACAACACAGTAAGGATTATGGAAGGAAGAAATTATTCCTGTACCCTAGAAAGAAAAAGTAAAATGGTGCTATTCTTTTGTTTGCCTAGTACCAAAACTACTGGGAAAGTTCAGACTAATTATCGCCCTCAGGAAGCTCAACAATGCCATCAAGAGAATACCTTTCAAAATGGAAACTCTAAAGAACGTAATTCCCTTAATCATGAAGGGGCATTTCATGATTACTGTTGACCTAGAAGATGCTTATCTATTTGCCTATCTACTTGCCCTGTGTCCCTGCCAATCGGGTTCACAGGGCCTGTGTTCTTTCCCTAACCTGCACCATTGTTTTCACAATTGGCACGACTCTGGCCTACCTGAAAGTCCCTTGTAAGGGTTACCTATGGTAGCCAGGAAAAGGCCTCTGAGGGGCGCAGCGTGTATTTAGCCACCCTCAGAGACCTCTCACCGGAAACATGCACAACTGCCATTGCAGCCTGCATGTTTTCGTGCAGCTAAATGTGAAGAGTCAACATGACACACATCTATGTGTGCCCTGCCTGCCCAGCACTGCATGAGGCCTAGGTAAGTCACCGTTAAGGGAGGGTGCACTATACCTCATGTGATGACTTTTCTGCATAATATGTGATGCCCAACAAGTGACCTCTCATTAAGCAAAATTACATTTCCTGGACTCTGGAGGTAACTCCTTAGCCTCTAAGATCATAGACCCTCCATCAGATGTTCATCATGTTCTTTTTGTCCCTTTCTATAACTAAATATATCACCTTGGGAACACAGTACCCCTTGCATGTTTCCAGAAAATTCCATCATGAGTTTTTAAATACCGCAAAAGCTAACCCAAACAACATCTGAAGAAATTGAAAACAGTCAAAAGACATGGCGAATATAGTTAATTTTCTGCGTTCTTGATGCAATGGCACCAGATGGTAGGCTGAAGAGAGAGCTATCATTGAATACCACTCCGCTCCTTTACTTAATGTTACCATATTTTCACTATTTAGATGAAGAAACCGATCCACCACTATGTTATTATTCAGTCCCCTAAAGTCCACACCCAATCTAATCTTTCTGTTGGCACATCACTCAACCACCAAGAAGGAAAACTGTACAGAAGACTCCAAAGGTTCTATCATTTTCACCTCTTGAAGTGTTAGCAATTCATTTTTCACCTCTTCCCTAACCATCATCAGTGTAAACCCCATCTTATCTTATTGTATCTTGAGAATGTAATTTTCCTTATTAACCAGATATATAGAGTTCATGGCTACCCAGCCAAAGGTTTCCCAGTGCTACATTACTGCATGGATACCAGAGAATGTCCTGATTGCTGATCCTAAAGTCCATGGTTAAAACAATCAGGTTTTAATCTTCTTATGGAAGCCTTTTTATTGGATTTCACATTTCATACATGTCATACAATAAGCATTCTCAACTGCTGTGTTTTACATTTAATTAGTCCTGTTATCATGACTAGTGGTAGTAAAGGAAGTCATCAAGGAAGTTAATCTTCTTATGGAAATTTGAGAGTGATCTACATGCTCTAAGATCCGAAGGGAAAGAGTTCCACAGCTTTGGGCCTAAGAAACAGAAGGCACAGCCTCCTTGCCTGGATCTCCAAACACTGGGCACTGAAACTAGACCCGTGTTACTTGAGCTCAGAGGTCGGTTTGGTGTATACGATAACAACAGAGATCTTAAGTTTCTAGGACCAGAGTTTGAAGGGCATTTGTGCACGTAACTTAATGCTTTAAATTGGATCCGCCGCTCAATTGGGAGCCAGTGTAATCCACGAAGCATGCAGGCAGTGGAATGGTATTTGGGTGGATGGAGTAAGTCTAGTAGCAACATTCTGCACCACCTTGAGTCTCCTAAGGTATTACTTAGGGACCCACAGGTAAAGAATATTTCCACGGTCAGGCCTTGAGATGACTAAGGTCTGGATGATTGTTCTCTGAGCCGAATACGGGAGAAGCCCTAGAATCTTTCTAAGCCATCTCAAGTTGCCGAAACAAATGGCTGACACTTTGATAATTTGGTGGCTCATAGAAAGATAATCATCTAGACAGACTCCAAGGTTCTTGACTTCGGGGGCTGGGGTTTGTAGAGCACCCATTGCAACTGACCATAGATGCGGACCCGACAGGTGGTGACTATTGCCTAGAAGAAGGAACTCTGTCTTATCTCCATTTAACTTTAATGAATTAGTATTTATCCAAGTGGAGACTTGTTTGAGGCAGCTGTTCAGAGCCTCCGCTGTATGCTTCTCCTGGGTTGAAAGGGAGACAACGATCTCAGTATGGTCTGCATAAGATAGATAGGTGAGGCCATATGCTTCTACAGTGTCCGCAAGGGGTCTTACATAAACATTGAATAGTGTTGGGCTCAAAGTAAAGCCGAGAGGGACCCACATGGCAAGTGATGTAGTATAGAACAGTACTGCTGCATGTGAACTTGAAAGACACAGTCCTTAAGAAATTAACTACGCCAGGACAAGGCCAACTTCTGTAGCCCCATAACCTTCAGTCTTTGGAGAAGGATATTGTGGTTCATTGTATCGAACGCTACACTGAGGTCTAACAGAATCAATGCAGCTCTGCTACCCTTGTTAAGCTGTTGCCATTTAATTTTGTGAGAAAAGCTTTTCAATTTCCAAACTTTCCCTTTAAACACTTTTGAAAACCTTTCTAAACCTGCAGTTTTCATGTCTTTGATTGTCCCTATCCCAAGTACTTTTTCTTTGCTGTTAGGGTGTCAAACAAAGCACAGCACTCTTTGAAACTTCCAGCCTAGAACAGAAGGCCCTTTTCTTTCAACAGAAAGCTTACACACAGCCTTTCTGTCCTTAAATTTAAAAAGTAGTAATGACAGAATAGGTGACCTAGACTCTGTAATTATTTGCAGGCACACCCTAGTTGTAATCAAGTAATATTCTGGTTGAGTTTTGCACATTTGACACCCTTTAACATTCTATATCACATCACGTGAAGTATTTTTCATATCACCTATGAAGGTCACTCTACCTACTTTAAAAGTGTTCTTCTTTTTCTAACAGCTTAGCAAAAATGCCCAACTATACTACAGTATAAATGTTTAGTGTTAGTTGCTGGCTTTTTTTGATTGAGATGTGAGATTGTGATTTTGACATCTGCAACATGGTGTTCCTTTTTTACGTACAATTTATTTCCAATTGCTGTTCCTATTTTTGTATTTTCCCCTCTGTAATCCCGAAAAAGCCCTCTGCTTCATGTTTCCTTTCACCTGGACATCTGCTTTTGCAATAACATTTTTCAGAGGTTCTTTAAAATATAGCCATAATGTATCCTGTATAGCTTAATTATTAGTATGCATAACAATCTAATCACCGACACATTCATCATGAAGATTGCAACTTATAGCGAGATTTCTTTTAACTAAGCCTTATATAGTCTCACTGGGTTCCTCGTTGCAATGAAAAAACTTTTGTATAGGCACAAATTGATGGTTCGAAATGTGCATTCAAGTCAGAAAGATCATTTAATCACTTTCAAGAGCTCCCAATATTTTCCCATCTGTTCATATAAGCACAATCCCTCAGGACCCAATGCATGTGATAATGTTTTATGTTTCCTTGCTGGAGTAAGAATCAGAGGTCATGCTAAATTATTGAAACATTATTCAAAAAGTACTTTTCCCATTGTTGTCAACCCATAACAGGAACCCTAGGAACTTATAACAAGCGTTAGTAAATGCATTAGTTTCATCTATGTGACTAATAATAGGCTTTTCTTGTTGTAAGTTGTAGCTTGCTAAGTAGTTGTACAATATAAGTTACAGATAGTCTGGTAAAGTGTTATGACTTATTTATGCGCAAAAAGGCAATATAATGTGCTATTACTAGTGGTATTATAAAGTGGGGAGATTATGTAAATGGTGAAGGACAAAGATAACAAAACATATACCTAATAAGTAGACTTGAAAGTGATGCAACTATACGGAGAATAGATAAGGGTGGGTGAAAAAACATGCAAGTACAGTGTAAGGGCTGTTTTTGCAAATCCAAAAAAGCAAGAGACCGAAAACTAGATGAAAAGGTGTTTTTTGGTTATTGTCCATTGTTTGAGCAGCTGTACAATATAAGTCAAAGAAACACACTGAAAGTGAGATTATTGTTTTATTGAGGTGGGCAAGATTTTTTAATTCATTACAGATTTCTCTTACGAAGTTTTTTTAAAATTTTGCACCCACATCTGTTTTTATTATTGCGTAAAAAAACTAAACTTAAACATGAACATAAACTTTGAAACAATAATGAGCATCGCTTTGCTATCCAAGGAATTCCATGAATTAACCTGTCCCAAATATTTCTGTCTTCATCGCTTGATGAACACTGATACTGATCCCCAACATGAGAGCATTCCTTAGATGGATGCGTCCTGACATACCATGCCTTATTATACATATCACCACTTAGCACTGTGGATCCAGGCTTGAGGGAGTGGGGGGAGTTAGAGAATTGTTATATATATCATCACTTAGCACTGTGGATCCAGGGTTGAGGGAGTGGGGGGAGTTAGAGAATTATTGTGTTTACTCATATCTATGCAAAGAAGATACCTTACTGAAAAAAGAACAGCGGCACAAATCCCATATATTCACCTAACACGCTTGCTCACAAAGACAAGCTTTGACACAATGCGACAACAAAGCCCAGTAGCTGGAATTTTCGAATTAACTGCTCTTGAAACTATACAGCCTCCTTTCCCAGCCAGTAGAAGGAACAGGCTCCAATCACAAAACTCGAGGAATACTTTTAGAACAGGCCCATGACTGTGTTTACAGTCCAAGACTCTGCAGCAGTTGTCTGGTGCTGTAATGTTACACAGAAACTGTTCCAAAGGATAAAGGAGGTTAAAACAGCCCTTCATAGCACCATGGAGCGGGTCCGTGTAAAGCACTGGAATAACTTTGTTCTGGTTTACGCTACATTATGTGCAAACAACAAACACATGACTGTAATGACAGAGGTATTGTTATTGTTTGGGCTGATTATGACCGTTGCCCACCACCATCTCGGTATATGTTGCTGTCACTCGAACACCTATGATGTTCTTTTTGTTTCCGACTTTTACCTCACTTACTAGTAGGGCTTGCCTATGTGCTTTGGCATGATCTTATGCCTTCTTGCATACTGCTTTTGCTTCTTTTCGGGCCTAGAGGCCTATGCTCGAGCGAAGCCATCTTCTTTTCTGACACTATTCTGCCGAGCTCTTTCAGGTGAAAGGTAATGTTTTAGTTTTCATGTGCTGTTCGCTAGCAATGAACCAGCAGGGACCGGTTCTTATCGGTGGAATATATTCTCTTCGCGCCGGAGACGCAACAAACGCTTGGCCAGCTGCTGTTGTGTGCCTGGTACGAGGTGGTACAGGAATCTTGTGAGAACGATAGGTGGGTTCTTCTAGAAGCTTCGAGAAAGAGACGTACTCTATATTAGTGAAAGCGGGTCCAAGTGAGAGAGAGTTGCTGATCTGGCTGTTTTGATGATCTGATGAAGCATCACGCTGCAGACGTGTAGTCGTGTTTGTGGAGCAGAGAGTCCTGACCCAATCAGAAGAGGGACAGAGCGTTGGATCCTAATAAAGAATGCCTAATATGGCGAGACGTTCCATATAACTTTCTAACTATATCTTTCATTTTTCAGGTTCTATGTATGTGTATGTGTTAATGAATGATTGTGATATTTAGTTATTTCTTTTATTTGCCTTGTCATCCTTTTATCATGTAATAAAGTCCCCTTGAATTATACATTAGTGTCCTTATTTCTTGTGGAGGAAGACGGGACCCCTTTTTGACCAAGTGCTTACGGAGGGACGGTTTAATTCCCCTCGAATGGGTAATTGCTGATTCGGAAGGGAGATGGTCTCTAAAACAGGAGCATTCAAATTACAAGTAAACTTACCCCCAATATAGTGCAAGAGGTATGTACTGATTTTCACCGAAAGGTGTTGATGTCGCGATTGCCGAATTGATTCCCCGGAAGGGTGCTGATTTCGCGTTGCTTTGCTGATTCACCGGAAGGTGTTGCTGTCGCGATTGCTGATTTGATTCCCCAGAAGGGTGCTGATATAATTCCCCAGAAGGGTGCTGATTTCGCTTTGCTTTGCTGATTCACCGGAAGGTGTTGCTGTCGCGATCGCTGATTTGATTCCCCAGAAGGGTGCTGATGTAATTCCCCGGAAGGGTTCTGATATCGCGTTGCCTTGCTGATTACGTTGCTATACATATCCTCGGAGCTATGATTTAATATATCTTTATTATTTCTTTCTTCTATTATATCTTTAGTTATTAGTATTATTCCTTTCTTAGGTAAGTATTATGAAAGTGTGGTGTTTGCAGGCATTCTAAGAAGGGACTGTGATGAGTAATGACCCCATAGACCCTATATTTAGCTAAGACACCCGATTGTGAGGAAAATATCGGCCATTACAATGACACAGTAGAAAAACAATTGTATTAGCGTCAAACACATGACACCGAAAAAATTCTATTTTTTTAGCAGAAAAATATCCTAAGGAATGTGAAAATTAGTTAAAAGTTCCACCCTCTAAATGTGTGCAGCCAAGGGAAGATAAGTATCGGTAAACAGTAACTGCTGTGCAGCCTTAACGCAAAGACTCTTGGGCCCGGTACCACTACACCTACTGCACCATTCAAATCATGACGCTAGTGTCTGCAAGATACCTGCACATATGACTGCCTGTTTAGTAGTAACATTTAGTAAAAATCTGTATTTAGTGGGGGACCCTAGAGCTTTTGGTCCCAGTACTACTGCACCTGCTGCACCATTTAAATCAAAGCAGTTTTAATTGCAATTGTGACTGCCTATTTAGTAGTAAAATATAGAAATATTAGGTGTTTAGAGGAGTTCTGCCAACTTTAGGGCCCAGTGCCACTGGGCCTGCTGCACCATTCAAAACATGACCCTATTGCCTGCAAGGTAACTGCACTTGTGACTGCCTGTTTAGTGGTAAATTATAACAATATTTGGTGTTTAGAGGGGTTCCTAGAGCTTTGGGCCCCGTTTTAACTGCACCTGCTGCACCATTCAAATCATGACCCTAGTTCCTGCAAGATAACTGCATTTGTGACTGTTTAGTAGTCAAAGTTAGCAATAATCTGGATTTAGCTAGGTCCCTAGAACGTTTGACCACTGTGCCACTGCACCATTTCAATCATGACCCTATTGCTTGCAAGTTAACTGCACTTGTGACTGCCTGTTTAGTAGTAAAATATAGCAATATTTGGTGTTTAGAGGAGTTCCTATAGCTTTGGGCTCACTGTCACTGCACCTGCTGCACCATTGAAATCATGGCCATAGCACCTGCAAGATAACTGAACTAAAGACTATTTGGTGTTTAGAGGAGTTCTGACAACTTTTGGCCCAGTGCCACTACATCTACTGCACCATTCAAGTCATGGCCCGAGAGCCGCAAGATACCTACACTTGTAAATGCCTGTTTAGTTGTAAAATATAGCAATAATCGGTGTTTAGTGGGGGGCCTAGAGCTTTTGGTCCTAGTGCCACTGCACCTGCTGCACCATTGAAATAATGACCCTAGTATGTGCTAGATAACTGCACTTATGACTGCCTGTTTAGTAGTAAAAGTTAGCAATAATCTGTATTTAATGGGGTCCTTAGAGCTTTTGACTACAGTGCCACTGAACTTGCTGCACTGTTCATATCATGCCTAGTTTAACTGCAATGTAACTGCAATTGTGACTGCTTGTTTAATAGTAAAATAGAGCAATATCAGCTGTTCAGAGGAGTTCGAGCAACTTTTGGGCCCGGTGCCACTGCACCTGCTGCACCATTCTAACCATGACCCTAGTGCCTGTAAGATAACTACATTGGTGACTGGGTGTTTTGTAGTAAAATACAGCAATAGTTGGTGTTTTTGAGGAGTTATGACAACTTTTGGCCCCAGTGACACTGCACCTGCTGCACCATTTCAATCATGGCCCTATTGCCTGCAAAGTAAATTGCACTTGTGACTGCCTGTTTAGTAGTAAAATATAGCAATAGTTATTATTTAAAGGGGTTCCTAGAGCGTTGGGCCCCAGTGTAACTGCACCTGCTGCATCATTGAAATCATGAGCCTAGTAGCTGCAAGGTAACTGCACTGGTCACTGTTTGGTGTTTACAGGAGTTCTGACAACTTTTGTCCCCAGTGTCACTGCACCTTCTGCGCCATTTAATTCACGACCCTAGAGCCTGCAAGATACCTGCGCTTGTGACTGCCTGTTTATTTGTAAAATACAGCAATAATCAGTACAAATCACAGTGAAACAGCGAGCCTATAAATCAGCCGCACCTCCCTCGTAATAACCCAAATAGAGTCCAAAGGTCAATAGTTTTAAGCCAAGTGGCAGGCACTTCCACTTGCTTCCGCTGTTTCCAGAGAGCGATCCAAAGACCAAGGCAAATCCTTCCACAAATGTGGAGTGCACCACCTACACCAGTTTCCACAGTAAGTTAGTCCACCATGTCCATACAGTATATCATATGTTCTTTATGTCTCACAAGAAGTAGCATAAAAACAGCCAACGCGTTTCGTCCACTACCTGTGGATTTCATCAGAGCATGATAAATTATCATATTGGTATCGCTGATGTGTCGCCAAAGAATCTTCTTAATAAACAGTCTTTACTGAGGTGCCTAGAGCTTTTGCTCCGGTGTCACTGCACTTGCTGCACCACTGAAATCATGACCCTAGTGCCTGCTAGATAACTGCACTTATGACGACTTCCTGTTTAGTTCTAAAATTGAACAATAATCTGTATTTAGTGGGGTATCTAAAGCTTTGACCACAGTGCCACTGCACCTGCTGCACCATTCAAATCATGTCCCTTTTAACTGCAAGGTAATTGCAATTGTGACTGCCCGTTTAGTAGTAAAATATAGCAATATTATCTGTTTCGAGGAGTTCTGATAACTTTTGGGCCCGGTGCCACTGCACCTCCTGCACCATTGAAATCATGACCCTACTGCCTGCAACATAACTGCATTTGTGTCTGGCTGTTTAGTAGTAACAGTTAGCAATAATCTGTGTTTAGTGAGGTCCCTAGAGCTTTTGATGACAGTGCCACTGAACCTGCTGCACCATTGAAACCATGCCCCTTTTAACTGCAAGGTAACTGCAACTGTGACTGCCTGTTTTGAAGTAAAATATAGCATAATTAGGTGTTTAGAGAAGTTCTGACAACTTTTGGCCCCGGTGCCACTGCACCTGCTGCACCATTTCAATCATGACCCTATTGCCTGCGAGGTATCTGCACATATGACTGCCTGTTGAATAGTTAAACATACCAATATTCGTGTTCATTGGTGTGCCTAGAGCTTTTAACTGCGAGGTAATTGCAATTGTGACTCAGCACAAGATTGCGGCCGTAATGATGCAGCAGCAGTGGGGATCAAGTGCAGCCCCGCCTGGGAGCCGGACCGACCTCTGCCCCAATTGGATGTGGCGGGAAGTCAGTACTGAGACCACAATTATGGCTGTGGAGTTTATGGGAGTTGTCATTAGAGCGTACTCTCAAACCACCACTAGAGCTTAAATCGCAAATACGCAAGCCATTGCTGCTGTGGTAACCTACCAGCTTGGATTCCATAGCATTGAGCTCAGCGAGCCCCCTCTGATTCACACCGCTGCCAACCTCTTCAAGGAGATGTGCTACAGGTGTCGGGAGGATCTCATGGCAGGAATTCTTGTAGCTGGATGGGACTCCAGGAAAGAAAGGCAGGTTTATAGTGTTCCCCTGGGTGGAATGATGGTGCGTCAAACCCTTTTCCATTGGTGGCTCCAGCAGTTCCTACATCTATGGTTTTGTGGACTCCTCTTACAATCCAGGAATGATAAAAGAAGAGTGCTTGACTTTTACTGCCAATGCTGTTGCTTTGGCAAAGGAACGAGATGGCTCCAGTGGTGGTGTGATTTGTTGGCTGCAATTACAGAAGCGGGAATCGAACGGAAAGTCATCCTTAGCAATGAGTGGCTTTACTTCAATATTGATTGAGAGACATTCTCCCCTAACTCTTCAAATTTGTCCCATGTTCGCTGTCCTTGCGGTGCAGCTGGACCATCTTTTGAGTTCTTTATTTTGTTATTTTGATGTGTTAAAATAAATGAACTGTTTAGTAGTAAAATATAGCAATATTATGTGCTTAGGGTCTGGTGCCACTGCACCTGCTGCACCATTCAAAACATGACCCTATTGCTAGTGGCGTAACAAAGGCCCCCACGGCCCCCGCCGTGCTGGGGGTCCGATGTCCAGGGGGCACCCTCAGCATACTACCCTGATGTGACTTCTCCTGCTGAGTCCGGAGGGGGGCCCTCCATGTAGTTTGCAGGGGGAGCCCTCAAGTTTAGTTACGCTAGTGCCTATTGCCTGCAAGATATGTGCCCTTATGACTGCCTGTTTAGTAGTAAACTATAGCAATATTGGTGTTTAAAGGGGTACCTAGAGCTTTGGGCCCCAGTGTAACTGCACCTACTGTACCATTGAAATCATGACCCTTGTGCCTGCAAGGTAACCACACTTGTGACTGTCTATTTAGTAGTAAAATTCTGCAATACTATGTGTTTAGTGGGGTCCCTAGAGCTTTTGTCTTCAGTGCCCCTGCACCTGCTGCACTATTTAAATCAAGCCCATTTTTTATTGCAGGGTAACTGGAATTGTGACTGCCTTTTTAGTAGTAAAATATAGCAATATTAAGTGTTTAGAGGGAAAGATAACAAAATGTAAACAGTAAATGGTGTGTAGCATTAACCAAAAGTAAAATTGTTCTAACCACCAACGCGGATGGGAATGAGTAGTTAGGCAACAGGACACTGATAAGAGAGACATAGAAGGGAGAACAGGCTACAACCAATAGAAACGGAGGAAAGTAAACTGGCAAGCATACCGACCAATATTAAAATGAAGGTGGGATGTAAGTCCCTTCCAAGATATACAATTGATTTCACAAGCACAGCGTGAAACCTAAAAATAGTTGCGGAAGCTTCAAAGTTAACTGTTGTACTGATGCCATATTTTTATACTTTGGTTGATAGCTAAATATAAATTAAATCCCCTTCTATGTTTTTCTTTTCCCAAATATAACATGTCTTGCCATACATCAGTAAAGTAAATTGATCCCGCTGCTTCAGTTTGCTGCTGCGTAGTGCACAACCATGCTTGCTCAGCTTGCACTGTTTGATTTCACATAGCTGTGTCAGCTCAGGCGGTGACGTGAGGTCACTACCCACATTGTTAACATCTGCAGCTCTCACGCATGATGTGATCTGAAACAAGAGACTTTCTCACAAGGCTGTTTGCGAAGGGTGGTAAGAATACGCAACTTCTCTGGTGAGCCAGGGGCTGACGAAGGAGGTGCTTACTAGGGAAACTCAAAAAACCACAGTGGTGGTTAGCAACTGTCTCACAACTATTTAGTTGTATGGTTCCTCAATCATAGTTTTACCACCGTTCTCCCTTTCCTATACCTTTGTTTTTTTCACATTCCTTCTATCACAATTGTGTGTTTTGTTCTTTCACTTATTGGATTCTTTGACTACTCTGCACTACTGTCTGTACTTACTGGCGTCCTGTCCTCCTGTTCCTGCATCCTCCAGTCCCTGGATTCTCTCATCTCTATGTTCTCCAACAGTATAAGGTTTTCTCCTACAGTCACCAAGTTCTCCGATTTATGCGAAGGATTTCCGGTACTTGTTTGGCTCGCTACCGAGATTCCTCTAGTGAGACCTAATAAGTTGCACACTGGAGTATTCTGTATCCAAGGGCATAATTGTGTGTTCTTGCTAATGCTGACATTTACATACGCATAATGAATAAATCTGGTAGTTTCTGTGTTGGATATACCTTGGCCTGACAAGACATACCTATCTGAGCTGCAACCATTCCATCAAGGAGAAGTCACTTTCTGTTCTTTCTCTCTCGCTCTTGATTCCATAGAGAGCAGTATTTTCCTAGCCTTTTGTACAACTTGTGCTCAGGTATCTTTCTTGGTGTGGAGGCTCGAGGATTAACATTGAAATAGTAATCCACCAATACAAGACACTCACAGCTTTCAAGACTCAAAATCAAATGAATTATGTTTCTAATCCCATCCAGACTTTGGCACATGAGGATTTGGAAGAAGCTAGACAATAAAGACCTTTCTAATTAAGTACAATCATCAAAATAGAAACCAAGAAGGAAGTTCCAGCGACCAATATTTTATGAGCAAATTCTAAAGCCATAACTTCTAAGAATCTTCCCAGTACAAGAAGCATTCTAATTATATTTCAGAAGCAACTCTGCCTTCTCCTGAAAAATATGACGACGATCCTCAGAAATGTCAAGCCTTTATGGCTCAAGGTAAAATACAATTCATAACTCAAAGTCAAGCATTTCCCACAGAAATATCCAAAGAAATGTTTATTCTTTCACATTTAATAGGATGAGACTTAACATGCTCCACCGTCTATATGATTAACAACCGCCCAAATGTAAATAACTTACCAGTTTCTGGCGCTCTTCGCACAAGTCTTTGATCAAAGACAAACAGAACAGTCAGCTCATATGGGATTAATAGTCTTGAGGCAGGGAAATTGTGAATTAGTGTCCTGTATTAGTCATTTTCCACAATTTCGGGCAGAAGCCAAATGGATGGATGAGTCCGCTCTGGCAGCTTTTTATAATGGCCTTCATGAGCAACTAATAGACACATTATCTGTTGTGGTCAAGCAACCTTCCATTAATGATGTATTAATTAACCTACCCTTTTGGATAGTGGCTCAACACTGGAACAAAGATTGACTTCTACTTATATGACCATAAGACTAACCAAGAGGTTTGCAGAACAACCCATGCATCCTGTTTCCCATATGACCAGGATGACCAGGATGGAAAGAGAGGAAACACAAATAATTCCTTTTTTTATATTTCGGCAGAGAGAGACTTTTTGTAATTATCTGTCCTCCATTACAGGGGAAATTAATTGCTCAGTCATGACCGGCAAATCTAGAGTGAACTTACATCATTCTCCATTGTTTGCAACCAATAGAGCTCATATTCATGTAATAGTTACTGTTACTATATAACAAGCACCAGTAACAACTATAGCGATGATCGACTGTGGGGCTTCAGCATGCATTATCTCCTGAAGGTATCTGTCAGAGGTTTGTCATAAATCCCCTAGGCTCACCCGCATGACTGTTGACTTTGAAAGCAAACTCAAGAGACCACTGGCATGACCCTTGTTAGACAGTCTACAATACATTCATTGTCACACAACAAGCTAGTTAGATTGGTACCTGGCCGTTTGTCCTGAAGAATACCCATTCAAATTATATTGTGGTTTGAAACATCGACAGAGTATTAACTTGGTCACCCATCATGTGTATCAGTCATGTTTCTATGTTGTGTTTAATGGAAAATTAATAAAACGGCATATGTGGAAAATGTCACCCATAGACTGTTGGACGCCTTAGCCTTGAACCTATACGTGTCTGTTCTTTTGATTAAATCTAGTTTATGTGACCAGTGTGGGTTGTATATCATTTTCCAAGCACCTTTCACATTTTTTTTACCCTTTCTCTTGCACTATGTCTTTCCTGGGAGCACCTATTACCAAACCTGTCTGTTGGTTTTTTTCTTTGTCCACAGATATATGTATATGTTACTATTGAAACGCCTTTCATTAATTGATATGTTGAAATTTGCTTTGGCACTCTTTGCGACTCCCAGAGACAAGATAGCTTTCTAATGAATCTGGAGGGAACATTGTGTACTAAGTACGGCTATTACGAATACCTGTTTATACCTTTCATCCTGTGCAACCCCCCCATCAGTTATCCCACAGTTCATCAATGACATGTTTCGAGACATTTTAGATACTTTTATGGTCATGTATTTGAACGAAATTTTGTATTATGAGAAACACTTGTATAACTAAGGTAACATAAGAGCAAGATTCTTCTCAGACTATGTCAAAATTCAGCGATCTAAGAAGCAGAGAAATGTATTTTTAAAGCTCAACAGCCATCCTTTTTAGGGTGTTATCTTGGACAAAGGTGTTCAAACGGACCTCAGTAAAGCAGGTCTGAAAGATTATGTGTTTTGCCAATTTTTATAGAGATTTTCCTTTTTTTTAAAGCAAATTTGTAATGATTTCACAAAGGAATACACCAGCATTGTATCATAAACCCATGAAAGTCGTGGATTACATATGAGACTCTGCGCAACCCATCGGACAGATACCATTAAAATACAGTTATTTGACAAATAGACAGTCCCGTCAACGATCAGCCCACCTCCCCCAACCATTTCCCCCACAATCTGCGATATTTCTTGGGGCACCCACGTGCGTCATACATAACCTTCTCCTGCGTGGCGCACCAGTCCACTCCAGTCCGCCATCTTCCGACACTCGGGGGCTCAGGGCATTTCCATGAGGCCCGATGTCTCTCTTAGCAACCACCAATGCTGTAGTTAGAAATACTTTATTGTTCCTAGACCCATCTAACCCATCAGTAATACCCAGGAGTGTGTGCTTCGGGTCATGGGGGACCTCCCACCCCAAGATTTCAGTAAGCTCGTCCTCTATTTCCCTCCAGAGCCGCGCCAGGTCGGGACAGGCCCACACCATGTGAAGGAAGTCCGCCGGATCGTGACCGCATCTAGTACAGGCTGGGCCGGACTAAACACAGCCCGATGGAGGCGCGCGGGGGTGAGATATGCTGCGTGTAACTAGTAGAGCTGGACCAGGCGCAGCCTAGCGGATGCGGTGACTGTTCTAGGAGCCATAAGGGCATCACGCCAGTCCTCTTCCTCTAGGGGCCAACCGAGGCCTCCCACTGAGCCCGCAGTTGGTCTAAGGAGGTGGGAGCATTATTAATAAGTGTACGATAGACACGTGAGATGTCACCCTTCCCCAGGTCCCCAAACATCTGAGCTTCAGGTGGGCTGTGGCGGGGAGCCGTGTGCCAGTTGTAAGGTGTGGGCAAAGGGCATATCGCAGCTGCAGGTACCTATAGAATTGTGATTGGCACTGTGAAAATCTGTTTTGGAGGTCTCCAAAAGAACGCAAATGGTCCCCCACCCACACGTCTCCCAGCTGCGAAACACCTATGAGGTCCCAAGCCTTGAAACCCTGCAGTTCGTTCACTTCTTTGAGCCAGGTCCCATTCCACAACGGAGTACGCTGTGTCAGCGTGTGTGTCTACATGGTGTGCCGCAGTGCAGCCCTCCAGGCCAGCAACACCGAGCGCGTCACCTCGGGGAAGCGAGTGGAAATAGGGGCTCCGTACATCATAGACTGAATCTTAGAAAGGCCCAGCTCTCCCAACTCGAGCCTATAGGCTGGGTCTGACCAACCCCCATTGAACCAGTAATGTAAGGAGAGAAGTCGCGTAGCAAGGTAATATAAATTTTGATGAGTCATTCCTAGGCCCCCGTCAAACGAAGGGATCCTACAAGTATTCAGCGCCAGTCAGGACCTACCTTTCCCCCACAAAAACCTGGAGGCTATACAATCTAGTTCGCCAAACCAAGTTTTAGGAAAACACAAGGGGGTGTTTTGAAGAACGTAAAGGAAGCGGGGGAGGACCATCATTTGACAAAGGGCCACCCTTCCCATGGGGTTCAGGGGCAGCGACTGCCACTTCTGGAGGTCCACATTGGCACGTTTCACCAGAGGAGTAACGTTGAGGACCCAGCTCAGCTAAAAATATTTAAAAGATTGACGGCAAAGAGGTATTACAGATTGCCAGTCAAAGCATTCTGTGGACAGATGAAGGGGGACCAGAACCGATTTATCAGGGTTCAGCTGGAGCTCGGAGACCCGTTCGAAGGAGTGCAAAATGCGAAGACAATGCTGTCCCGATTGGGCAGGATCTGCTACGTAGATGAGGACGTCGTCCGCATATAAGGCAATTTGTCCGGCTTGGTGTTGGGCCATTCCCACCCCCGCACGTGCTCACACGACCGCATCAGGGACACCAAGCCCACATCAGGGACGCCAAGGGCTCCATCGCCAAAGCGAATTGCAGAGGGGAAAGTGGACAGCCCTACCTTGATCCCCTGCGAATAGAGGAGGGTTCCGATAGGACCACATTTACAAGGACTCGAGCTCTCGGGAAGGCATACAGAACCCTGACCATGGCTCGGAACCAGGGACTGAGGCCCATCCTCTTCGAGACGTCTCTGAGAAACCCTCAATCCACTGAGTCGAAAGCCTTCTCGAAGTCTACCAGAGGAATCGCCAGGTATGGCGTTAGGAGGTGACGGTGGGCCAGAGTGGATTGCAATCTACAAAGACAATGCAGGGTTCCACGTTAGGGCATGAACCCGCACTGGTCGGGATGAACCGGTGTGGATAAGTGGGGTTTAAGCCGCTGGGCGAGTATTGTGTCGTACACTTTGATCTCTGTGTTAATGAGTGAAATTGGGCGGTAATCAGCACAACGGACGAGGGCGGCTGGGATTAGGCAGAACCACAATGGTGTCCATGTCCGTTTCACAAGGGAAGGAGCCCTTCTCCACCACCTCCTGATACAGCCCCACCAGGTGGGGTATAAGCATGTCCCGATAGTGTGCATAATATTCCTGGGGGAGACCATATGGACCCAGTGTTTTGCCGGAGGAGAGAAGGTCGATCGCCTCCCTAATCTCCTCGCAGGTGATAGGGCGGTCAAGGTCAGCTTGGGTGGTGGGGCTACACAGGGGAGGCTGCCACCGCCATCCACCAGCAAATCCGAGAGCGAGAAGGTGGTAGGTCAGGCCTCATAGAGCTGATGGTAGTAAATGGCAAAGGCCTGTGCCATATCCATAGGGGAGGTGCACAGCGAACCGTCCTGTGCCACAATCTCGGGGATTATGCGATTCGCCCTAGGGTATGTAGCAAGGTTCTGGTCACCCCAACCGTACACCCTAGTCACGGATGAGCGCCAAAGGAGTTTGGCCTCGTCCAGCGACAGCTGCTTGATCTCTGAGCGAAGCCGGGCTAGAAGTCTCGTATCGGAAGCATCAAGGGATCGGGCCGGGGTACGCCCCAGGCGCAGAGCCCGCGCCTCCCGCATGGTAATTTGCTCCAATTGGACCTGCCGTTGGATCTTGAGCTGGCCCTTAGTGACCCCGCTAATCGTGGCCTTGCCCACCTTCCTGGCTGAGGAGACAGACCCTTAGTTAGAAAGGAAGTAAAGCCTGAGTTCCCGCCCCACCACCTTCCGAAACTCTTTATCCTGAAGGAACCAGGCCTTTAACCTCCATGTCCGACGGGCAAAGGCGGGGGGGACCTGTACGGATCACCACTGGGGAATGATCGGAGATACCTCTTGGGAGAAGTGAGACGTCTTGAATCAGGAGGCAGTCCTTTGATGGAACAAAGATGGTGTTGATGTGAAGAACTTTGTAAATTTCGCTCTCAGGGAATACTTACTAATATAACAAAGAACTTGGCACAGAAGCTGAAATATGAAAAAGACATCTTTATTAAATACAATTAAGTGAGGCTACGTCACCCAACTGCCTTAGCAATTGAATGATGCAGTCTGCGGAATGGTCTCAGCACAGACCTTTTATACCATTTATTATGCCCTAGGCACACATTTTCTCTTTGAAGTACATTATTGTTGGTCACTCCCAGGACGTGCACACAAAGCTCTGTATGATGACAAACCCACTTTTCAGTTTGTCCAGCCCAAAATTAATCATCAAACAAACCCATAATAAACATTCTTCTTTAGACAAGCTGGACAAGAGACCCATAATGAAAAGGCCCGCAGCCCACATCATAAATAGACCATAAAGAAGGAACAGAAACAGATAGGAGCAAGATAAAGAGGTGTGTGCGTGTAAAATACACATTGCAATGTCCTGCTCTTTGATCTCTATCTGACCAGCTGCCTAACAAGGAACTGGCTCAACGAGGTCAGCCTCGGGCAAGGGAGTCAGCTTTCGCCAGGTCATGCAGGAGTCAGCACAAACCCATGCTAAGGTTATGTCCTTAAATACTTGTTCTGCCACAGTGAGGGCCTACTGTAAGGGCAATCCACAAAATGGCCGCCATTCACAAAATGGAAGCCAAGGGTACCAAGACGAAAATGACGATTTGTCGGTGAAATCGTTACTGGAATATGACGAAAATGCTTGTACATAGTGTACTAGCCATTCTCGGTCTTTTGATACCAAAATCGTCATGCTACGACAAAGTTTATTACACGAGTCCAGAATTTTCAGTACCACAGACGCTCCTTTTGCCCTTACATAGGCAATAACCTATACTCACGCTAGTCTGAGTCCAGGTCTATATTTATCAAATCATCAAGATGTTGCTGAAGCATAATCCTATTACTTAGCGACTCTCTCGGGACAGGTCTCCTTACACACGCAGTAGCACAAAGGCCATATATGGCAGGACCAAATAGGGAATGCCTCTATCTGTAGTATGTGGTACAAGACCACACACCCAACAATTAGTGATGTTCACTACTAACTGGTGTCGATGCAGAAACTGTACAACAAGAATTATCAGTAAACTCTGACCTCCTAACTAGTCCATATTCAGGTAAAATCTGGAAAGTATGCAAAGAAGTAGAAGTAGGAAGAGACATAGGTTGGGAGGTGGGTACAGATGTGAATTGGGCAGCAAAAACAATACAACCCATAAAAGACAATGCCATGTTTAAAAAAACACTAGAAAACACGTCATTAGGAACATATAGACAAAGTATTGACCGCTATTACAAATAAATCATAATTTTCCACAACCCTAAGCAAAAGGTAAATCCTAAAATTATCTAGTAACATTTTAGGTCTTCCTATGCCTTTCTGTAGTTCATTATATGTTCAAGTGAAACAGTGGTGACCCTCATTAATGCTCTGAGGTGAAAAGGGGATACTCTTTCACAGAAAATGGACTTTATTCTGCTTTTACTAAACAGAATACTACTTTAAAATAATGCCAGCAGAACAATAAAATCATTCTCCTAACACGTAGTCTATACAATCACACGGAAACCTCTTGTGAAACCAACTATGCCCAGAGTCTGTTCAAAAAGCCTCTCTGGCAGACTTCTATTGTCCAATCAAGTCTGCTCCCGTTGTTGCATGAGCCTTTGGATTCAGGCCTCCCATGCTCTTGATGTTCAGTATCTGTTGGAGTGCCCTCCTGGCAAACACTCATAGCTCATTCACAAAGTCTCAATGTCTATAGGCTGTGCACCGTATCTCTCCTCTGCGGCAGACACTACTGATATTGTGCGCTTCATTGGTCAATGGGCACAGATCATCTTGGGCAGACCCGGGACCATTCTAAGACTCCAACACTCATCATTCAGTGTCAGAGGACGCTCAGGCCGCTCTTTCATGGGCACCAGAATGGAGTGCCTTTTGCCACTCTTGGATCCTCCGGTGCACTGCACTACTGTTGAAGCAAAGGAAAAAGGGGTGCGTGTGTGGCCAAAAACTCAGGCCAAGGGGCTCAAGGGACTGCACACTGTCAGAGGTTAACCAGCACATAACAGACGCTCTTTTGCACTGCTCAGGGGACTGCACACTGTCAGAGGTTAACCAGCACATAACAGGCGCTCTTTTGCACTGAAATCTCAAGGGACTGTGGCAAAACCAGCTCCTTCTTCTTTTCTGATGTTGAACGCCTTCTGATGAAGCAAGTGCGATGCTTTAAACAGTTCATTGTACAACAAGTGGACTGCAAACAGGTGGCCTGCGATCTTCAAAGGAGTGGCCACACGCCATGGGACAATTCTGCGTTGAAATAGACTGTCATTCTTAAAGGCAATACAAAAACAAAGGCAATAGGCAAAACAGTGCCTCTAGGCTCTTCAATTGGGTTTCCGTGTGAGAGCATATCTTTCATCATCATAGCGACATGGGAATTCTATCTGAATGGATGTCCTCACACATAGTGGCATCGTATAATTGGGTAAACACATTTTATCTCAATTATTACATATAAGTGTTCCTAAAATCCTCATCTAGAACATCTCAAAAGCGGGATCACATACATATTATCATAATAATTGTGCATCAGGTGGGACTATGCAATACAAAAGCTAATTATCAAGATGTGGAAACAAATGACAAGAACTAGAGAGTCCTGCTATTTCCATTATTTAAAATACATCTGGTTCATTAAAATTAAAGCAGCAGAAAAAGGAACTAAAGACCAAATTAGAATAGGCATTGAATTTGTCATATTAAAAAAAACGTAATGTGTCTCCTATTGAGGTGGAAAGCTTATCTTACTATAGTATTGAGTCAGTTAATCAGTCCTAACAGTCCTAACAGTTAGGCTGGAAAAACATCAGATTAGGTCTAAAGAAAATTCTTAGAAACCAGTCTAGTTATGCAACAGGGAATTATACATAAAATGGGGGTCCATGGTACATTACTGAAATCTGAAAGTGCAAACCTGAACACACTAATAATAAATAAAAGTTGACTGGTGAAAGGAATACAGAAAAGAGAATAGGACACAGCTAAAATCCCCAATAACTAGGCCTGATGTGCTTGGGTGATAGTCAGGCATGTGACAAAAAATTAAACCTGGTTTCTTTTATGGTCCAGAGCCATAGGAAGGCCACTTAGGAAGCAGAATAAAAGTGACTAATGTGATATAGAAATTAGGTCACCATGTACAAGAGTCACAAATCTATAATTTATCCTTACGTCCAATCAGGATATATAATTTTAGGGCTGCCTGTTCCTTACAGAAAAGGGCAGTATCGTGACTACAAATGACACAATTTGCTGTTTATTTTTCTTCAATACTTATAGCCAAATTTGACATACACTGGTGAAGTGTTGTCTGTCTGGTTCACAATATGTAAAGAAAATCATATCTGTGAATTTTAGTATCAGCGAAACTTTTACCCAACTGTTGACAGCGACACGTATCGTCATACATGTCCCTCACAACAACACAGGTGAATTTGTAATAATTTCTTAAGCGGCAACATACAACATAAAACATGCAAAAACGCACAAAACGGACGTCAAGCCATCAGATATATTCGCTGTAAAACGATAGCATATATAAATGAGCGGTGACGCATAATACCGTGTAAGGATACCCTCCTGTTTGACAGTAGATCACCAATAGTGGGTATCTGCTGTCAAATACAACTTTCGGACACACAGAACCAGCAAGAAAAATTAATGATAGAACGAAATACACAAGCATGAAAAACGCATGGACATTTCTTTTCAAAGGAGTTGCGCAAAAAAAAAAAAATCTCATTTCAACCAACCAAACTCACGTGTCTTGTATTGCTTAAAATCCCCCAGGCAATCCATGAATGATCTGTGAGCAGAAGCGAAAAGGAAAAAAAATACACAGCACACAGAAGAGAGACATTTCTTATAATAAACAGACATCAATTGTAACTTTTAAGCAGAAGACAAAACATGATACATATTAAGAAACACAAAAATAAATTTCCATTACTTAACTGTTACCATCTTGTCAGTCACCTTGCAACATGAAGCCTTTTTAACTTTTAGATGTAAAATCCTTTCCCTGACACCTAAAATTAGTCTTGTGCCACAATCTCCATGATAAAAAAACTTCTTAATTAGTAAATCGTTCTTACTTATTCATGTAGGCTTCAAAATTTTAGTAAAAGGCTGCATCCTATTTTTTTTGTCTAAGACTTAATGCAACACTTCGTTTTCTGTCAAATAAAAACGACTAGCAGACATTATTTTGTAGAGCAAAAATACAAATGTCATGATGTTGGGACTTTTAAAGAAACCTTTCAAGAAACCTTTTTTATATTTCCCTTTGGAATTAAGTCTTTAACTTTAAACCTGAAATTCCACCTTTCAGAGGCCTGTTTAGCAATGTTATTCTGCATTTCACAGAGACAAGGCTCGAATTTAAAAGGTCACAATGTCAACATGACAAAGACAGAAGGCCTACTACATTTACTGTGAAGTGTTCACACATACCAGTTTTTAGAACAAATGTTTGGTACCACCCTATACAATGGTACTCATTTTAGCAACCTAACATTGATGAACGTCTGAAATGGGCCCCGCTAAATTTAGAACCTTCAACCCTGATATTAAACACAAACCTCTGCACCGGGCACATTGGCTCACCTAGCTATGAAAAACAATCTCAATAACAACCCGCAAGTTTGTATTATACCCAAATGTATGCATTTACTGAAGCCAGAGACACTTTCACTATGGTAAATGACAAGAATCTGTGTTAAAACCCCATTTACCTCAATTTCGACTTTTATCTTTGGGGCACTTAAAAATAAATATCCTATAATTGTTTTACATATTAATCATCCTCAGGATGTTCTTTACACGTTACAGATATTTGACATTAGTCATATCTCATGTAAATCCTTGGAAAAATGAGTTTTTTACACCTGCGCCAAGTGAAAACCAACATGCAAATTACCTAATTACACCGTAACACATAACTTAAATCAAATTTTAATACTAGGAGGTCATAGTATGAGTATTAAGCTTTATAAATATCAAAAAACGATTTTAAAAAGCACTTATTTTTTTCTCAAATAATTTATCCATAATTAATAATTTTTCGTTCAATGAAACCAATTATCTGTTTTTATGATAACTCCACATATAAAGGTAAGCTGCATCCCTTGCCTATCATTTTTAGATGCATTCATTTATGCGCCTACGCACAAAAAGCCTAACTTAAAACATGACATTTTTCGCGCCATTTTTAAAGGGCAATCAGTATTTTCAACAGAACCAAAAATATACTTTGAAAAAGATGTTTTAAGAGAGGAAAACCGTATTTGGAATGTCTTCCAGTGATACAAAGTGATGAACCTTATTTTTGTAACCCTCTAAAACACTATTCTGAAATGAAAAAAAAAATCCAACTGTGCTAAGTCCTGGGCTAAATAAACATTCCAATATTATTCATGGTCTTTGAAAAACAACATCTGCTGCCTTAATGGCAGGAAAGGCCCTGCACAAGGCTGAAACTGAAACCTGGGCACGCTTTCAGTCTTACTGAAAACAGACATTTAACGTTTTTTTTAAAAATGCGCGTGCAAAAAGATGCATTTAAATCTAGCAAGAAAAAATTCACTTTTTTAAAAAAGTGTTTGCCTTTTACATGTACACAATGCATGTAAGTAAAAAAAAAAAACTACAAATTCGTTTTGCTACAAAAGACACAATTATTTTTGAGGCCTTCATATTCCTAGTGAATGTGAATTTTAACTTATCTTATCTATTTTAAGCATTTAACAGTTTGCACATATGCGTTTTTGATTAGTCTGTAAATTAAATAGCAACATATAGCGATTTTAGCATGTGACATAGTAAATTGCTGGAGTGTTATTTAATTTCTACTTAATATTAATTCATCTGACATTTTTCTTAACAGACTGAAAACATCAAGACACCTACAAACACACATTGAGAGCTCATTGCAGACATAAAGAGAAAGTATTCAAACACTCAGGACACACAATACAGCGCTGTAAGCTATTACTGAAGTTACACTAATGAGAAAAACCACATAGACATTGAAACACACATTGAACCCACAAATCGACACTCAGGACGAAAACAAAGCCATTTGTAAATACTAGCTGTGAGTCATATTTACAAGAAGCACGTCGCAATAGGGTTCCAAAAGACTGCAAAAAACATAGCCCAACAGACTGCTGTATGTGCACGAAGCCACAATACACTTAATTCACTAGCTTTGGCTGGCAGAACACCAAAAATCGTTCTGCATATCTCCATTCAATAAAACTGCGCAGAACAAAGGATCCTTGTTTTGTATTATGTCATATTTTAATTCCCTGGGGATACAAAATCACCAAGGAAGAAATATGTTTTTAAATCTAAACCTATTTAGATATCCCCTTTAGGGGAAGCCGGCTAATCCAAACGTATACAAAGTTGGCCAACACAAATCTCCAAATTTGCTAAGATCAGGCATCTTATAGCTCACTAATCTAGCTTCAAACTTCAAGGGGCTATCTCTATCGATACACTCGTAAATATACAAGACCCTCGGTTTTTGAAAATTGCAATATTCAAATAAAAACTAAGGACAAATCAACTAAGAACCAATCAAAATCTAAGAATAAAAGAACAAAGGACTGGGAGCGACCCACTTATACTTAACTCTTACTTTTACTAATCAAAATATTATCCGGATTCTAACTGTCAAGTGCTACATGACCTAATGGTCTTTTTAAGAATACTCACGCCAAAAAGGTTATCAGTCAGGAGTGACATCATGTGGAGGATCAAAAATCAGGAAGGTCAGAAATATACTGGGCTGCAGAATTAAAGAATCTCCAGAATCCCCGTGCACAGAGTACCTTCTTAGTAGAATCTTGTTCTGTCCTTCTCAGTTTATTTCAGTCTCCTGGCACGATCACTCCCACAGAAAGTCACTTCTCTGATGATTCCCGCGTTAGGGCGCCAACTGAAGAACTTTGTAAATTTCGTTCTCAGGGAATACTTACTAATATAACAAAGAACTTGGCACAGAAGCTGAAATATGAAAAAGACATCTTTATGAAATACAATTAAGTGAGGCTACGTCACCCAACTGCCTTAGCAATTGAATGAGGCAGTCTGCTGAATGGTCTCAGCACAGACCTTTTATACCATTTATTATGCCATAGGCACACATTTTCTCTTTGAAGTACATTATTGTTGGTCACTCCCAGGACGTGCACACAAAGCACTGTATGATGACAAACCCACTTTTCAGTTTGTCCAGCCCAAAATTAATCATCAAACAAACCCATAATAAACATTGTTTTTTAGACAAGCTGGACAAGACCCATAATGAAAAGGCCCGCAGCCCACATCATAAATAGACCATAAAGAAGGAACAGAAACAGATAGGAGCAAGATAAAGGGGTGTGTGCGTGTACAATAAACATTGCAATGTCCTGCTCTTTGATCCCTATCTGACCAGCTGCCTAACAAGGAACTGGCTCAACGAGGTCAGCCTCGGGCAAGGGAGTCAGCTTTCGCCAGGTCATGCAGGAGTCAGCACAAACCCATGCTAAGGTTATGTCCTTAAATACTTGTTCTGCCACAGTGAGGGCCTACTGTAAGGGCAATCCACAAAATGGCTGCCGTTCACAAAATGGAAGCCAAGGGTACCAGGACGAAAATGACGATTTCGAGGTGAAATCGTTACTGGAATATGACGAAAATGCTTGTACATTGTGTACTAGCCATTCTCGGTCTTTTGATACCAAAATCGTCATGCTACGACAAAGTTTATTACACGAGTCCAGAATTTTCAGTACCACAGATGCATGCCTGAGTGTGGTGCTCCACTGAGGTGCGTGTAAATTGTCTAGAGTGCGGGTGCCAAACATGCCAGGCATCACATACACCCAGGGATTCAGCCCTCGCCACCAGCTGTTTTGCTTGTGCAATCCTGCTAGGGGTGGGGGCCAGTTGTGTCCAGGTCATGTGCGGAGACTGCATTGAAATCGCCCCCAAGGAAAGTGGGACCCGGAGGCCAGGAAGCCTGAAGGCCAGCAAATTTGGTTAGGGTAGCGTTCAGCATTGGAGGGGGGGAATAGAGTGATATGAGGTTGAGGCGATGACCATTCAGCTTGCCACTAAGGGCCACCAAGGTGCCCTGGGCATTGAGGGTCGTCTGTACTGTAACAAAGGGAAGGGAGCGCTTCACCAGAATCGCTACCCCGCGAGAGTTGTGAGTGAACCCCGAATGCCAGGCTCTATCATACCCGTATCGCACCAAAAAGGGGAAATGGTTTCCCAACAGGTGTGATTCTTGCAGCAACAGAATGTGCACCCCCAAACGCTGTGCATACCGTAGGACAGCCATGTGTTTGAAACGATCCAAGAAACCATTAACATTCCAAGACATGATACACAGGGAGGTGGTTAGCGATGGTGCGTCAGGCATAACGGCTGTAATAGTGTGGTAGTGGGTCCCTATGGGAGGAGCATGGCAGTTGAGGCGGACATCGTCTGGCTTACCAAGGTGTCTGGAGTGGAGTCTACATGTCCCAGTTTGCGCCAACTAGAGTGTTGTGTGAGTGCTGGTGTGACAAAACTAAAAAACAAGATAAACAAAATTAAGAAAAAACATTCGGGGCAATGGCCCTGCCTCCCCAATCCCCCATACACTTCAGGAACGGAAGCATCTGTCGCCCCAACAATAAACTAGTGAATGAACACCCAAACTACAATGCTTAGAAATGGGAAAGCGTGGAGGACCCCTCCTCTTGTCAGGATGTGCTTGAACGAGTCCATCAGTAAGAAGGAAATGTTTCGATGTGTGAGGGCCGTCTCCGGCCGCGAAGCCAAGACCGCAGGCAGAGACCCCCTCAGGCAGGGTCCTTCAGGAGCATCGGGCTGTGGGAGAGATCTGTGTTTTTATAGAGAGTTTATAGACAAATCCTCACACATTGTGAAACCTATTACTGAGCTAACCAAGCAAGACCAGCTGTTTGTGTGTGAACCTAAACAAAGAAAAAGTTGTCATGATATTAAAAGAGGCTTTTACATCTGCTTCTGTCCTGCTGCACCCTGATTGTGCAAGACCTTCTTTTGTAGCAATGTATGCCTTGTACTTTGTAATTGGTGCCCTGCTTTCACAAGAATGTCCAGAAACGGAACATAGATCAAGTAGCTTACATCCCAGAAGCAGCGAACCTGCTATTATATGGCTCTATCGGCGGGTTCTATCAAAGAGATATCATGCCTATACAGAGCGCTGCGTGCAGATGGACTGCGACCACTGGAGATGCTCCGACTCCAATGGGAGGGGGACTTAGGTACCCATACCGACCAAAGAGTTTAATAGCAAACTAACTAGGACACCGAAAATGTCCAGAAATGCTTGCTTCAAATGAATAAGCTACTATGTCCTACACAGGACATACCTGACCCCTGAACGAGTGAGCAGATACTTTCATGTGCAAGATGCTGCCTGCAAAAAGATGTGACGCACTGCAGACCATATGGTGCATATGTTCTGGGAATGCCCTCAGTTAAAAGAATTCTGGACACAGGTGGTACAAACAGTGGGTGAGGTCATAGACAAAGAACTAACATGCACTCCAGCACGCTGCCTACTGGGTTGGTTCCCACATTCGACCAATGCAAAGGTTACAAGCAGATTCCAAGACCTGGCATACAGCTTGGCTAAGATGGAGATAACCAAGAATTGGAGTGCGAGAGGGGCCCTAGGATAGCTACCTGGCGAAGTAAGTTCCTGAGGTGGGCAAGCTGCGAGGGTCGAGTAATGATGCAGGAGGCTAAAAGAGGGCTACGAAATATAGAGATACCAAGGGCCGGGGAGGCATTGGTACAGGACCTAGAATATCCAGAACCAGAGCCCCCAGACGATGAGGCAAAGACCGCATAGGGTGGGATCCCCTGACATGGACACGCCAACCATAATTAATATGCACTGAAATACCAACTATCACACAAATATTGATAGCATACCACGCTGGAGCCACCCCACCCTACACACACACGACTAGAGAAGTACTAACACTTTTCACCCATCTTCACGCGCGAAGAGCCAACAATAGATGACTCAGGGGGAGTGAAAGGGGAACTCCTTTTGTTTTTGTTATTAGTGCATAATTACTTGAGAACACATATGACTTGTTGGTATAACAAAGGAACAAAGTGAAATGTGAGAAAACTACTTTCAAATCAAACAATGTGCCCTATGATTATGTACTAAGCTGATGCAACGAAGAATAAAATTAATAAAATCTGTTTAAAAAAAAACAAAAAAACATCAAGTAGCTTTCCATTTACAGTCTTACTTCCTTTTGCAAATTCACTGTTACATTTTGGTCGGACCAAGTAAATCAGAATTATTTTGAAAGAGCATGACCTTTGCTACTTAGGAATTCCTGTTGTTTACTAGTTTTTTCACAATTCCATTACATCACATACCGAACAGCTAAAAAGCATGGAAAGACAGATGCTTTTTCTTGGCAAGGAAAGGAAGACTCACTAAGGGCCATAGGTGTCAAGCCTTTTTCCCGTTCGCAAACGGGCCGATTATCAGAATATGCCTGTTTGCGAATGGGAAAAAGCCTTTTGGGATGTATCATCCCAAAAGGCCATCGCAAAATAGAGAATCGCAAAATTTGTGATTCTCTATTTTGCTAATGCAATTAAGGAACTGCAAATTGCGATTCCTTAAATGCAATTCTAGAAGGACCAGAAATTTGCTATTTGGCCTTAAGGAATCGCAAATTACCACCAACTTCAAGTTGGTGGTAATTTGCGATTTTCTAGAAAAAAAGCGCAGTTTTGCTTTTTTTAAAGTGCAATTTGACGTACATACATGCCCTTAGGGCTTGTATGTGCGCAAAATGTGCACACATGCATATTTCAGGGGTGCAATAGGGTGTCCTTTTGGCACCCTTGCAACCTGGAAATTGCATTCTCAATTTGCGATTCTCTAATTGGTAATCTCAAATTGAGAATGCCATCCCATTCATTCTTATGGGCCTCCTAGCCCATAGGGATGAATAGGAAGGTATTCCTTATTTGCAAACCTCAATTTGCGATTCGCAAATAAGGAATATGTAGGATTCGCAAAATTTTTTGCAAATCCTACATACATTGTATTTTGCGATTCTCTAATTGCGATTCCCAAAAAATCGCAATTTGAGAATCCCAAACTCTTTTTTGATACATATGGCCCTAAGTTAAAAGCAGATCCTTTGAAAAGGAAGATATATCAAGGACGCTAAATTCATGAGTGCAAAGGTATTCGTCTGTGAAAGAAGTTCAAGCTATAACAATTATGCTACAACACTCCCTGTGCTGGACATTTTTGAGGTATGAAATACTCTGAACTTAATAAATAATTTCTTCTTGTGGCCTAGATTCAGAACAAAGCTACTTTTCACAGTACAGTTGGAATATGTGGACCAATACCCACACAGCCCCAGTCCAGACTATCAATTGACTTTATTGTCAAATTGCCAGATTCCACAGTATGGACATTTTTAAAGGTTACAATTGACTATCTTTCCAAAATAGCACATTTGATTTCATCACCATGGTTTCCCAAAGATACTGAATTAGCACAGGTCTTTCTGAAATAGATATTTAGACTACATGTACTTCATGAGATTATTATCACTGATAGAGGAACTCAGTTTGTCTCCCGCTCTGGAACATACTGTTAAAACAATTGTGATCAAGGTATCTAGTTACCATCCTCAAACCGATGATCAGATGGAAAGGGAAGTAGAACAGTACTGATGCTATTTTATTTCTGACTATCAGGAAGATGGGGTAACATTGATTCCTTTAGCTATATTCACATATAGGAACGCTACACAAATTTGTTGAGGTTTCCCTTTTACAGTACTTATGGATTACACACCTGTGTTTGGCCTATCTAATTTAGTCTGGTAGACGTGCCCTTTGTACAATTCATTCCACAAGACTTAGCTCAGGTTCCTAAGAGTATGCACTCTCCTAGTTGCTAAGGCCACACATAAAAGGTTTGCTGGCCATCAGAGAGTTCCTTCTTCACAATATTCGGTGGATGATTCATTTTGGCTGTCTACTACACAGTTAGTCATAGCTGGCTCCCATTTTAAGTTCTCGCCATGTTTCGTAGGTCCTTTTCTTATTCAAGGGTTAGTGGGGAAGGCAGCGAGTACATTTTTCCTAATTGACATTTGGAAGAGCTATCCAGTTTTTAAAGTACAGTTGACTAAGGGCCCATTGAGATCCAGGCCTCCACCAGTTATGACACTAGAGCGTCATGCTGAATTTGGAGGTAGCCACCACCTAGACTCCATCTAGAGAGAAGGATTGTTCAAATAGTTATTTACCAGGAAATGTTGAAGCAGTAGGTAGATTTTTTATTTTTTTATTTTAAAGAGTTTTATATAGCGCTGGCTAGACCCGAAGGTATCAGAGCGCTTTACATGAGAATCAACAATGTAACAGAGAAGGTTCAACAATTACACAATACATCCCCCAAAAAAATAGGCAATACAATTAGGAGAGGAGAGAAAGGAGAGAGAAAAGTAGTGGGTGGGGGCAGGGGAGATGAGAAAGGGAGGATAAGGGAAGAGACAAAAGGAGAGACGGAAAGAAGTCTTTCTAAAGACCGAGTGCGTAGGTGACGACCAAGGAGGGAATCCACGGCCCATCTCCCCTATAGCTAAACCAAGTAGCTCCATCGGGCATCAAATAGTTCAGTCTCAATACATTGAGAAAGGAGGGAAGGAGAGACATAAATAGAGGGAAGATGGGGAGGAGACGACGGGAGAGATGAAAGGAAGTGCAACAATGTGGTTCAACAATATACCAGAAAAGGATCAACAAGTAAACATTATATCAAACAATCAGCAATACATTAGGGGAGGAGAGAAAGGAGAGAGAAAGTAGAGGGGGGTAGGGGAGGAGAGAAAGTGAGGATAAGGGAAGAGACAACGGTAGAGACGAAAGGAAGTCTGTTGAAAGACCGACTGGGTAGGTGACGACCAAGGAGGGAATCCACGGCCCATCTCCCCTATATCTAAACCAGGTAGCTCCATCAGGCATCAGACAAAATAGTTCGGTCTCAAGTGGCGAGGGAAGACGTTCACAGAAAAACAGGGTGGGGACAAAGGGCAAGGTGATGTGAGGGCAGAGGACAGAAGCTGGAAAGAGTAGGAGCGGAGAGTGGGGAGAGTTGGGGGAAGGGAGAGGGGGAAGATAAGGTCAGGAGAGTCGCGGGAGCGTTAGCCCGAAGTCCGGCTTGGTAGGTGATAGTCAAAGGAGGGAGCCCAAAGTTAATCTCCCCCATAGCTAGCGAGGTAGCTCCACAGGCATCATACAAAAGTATCTAGGTCTCAGCTTTTCTCCACAGACCTGTTATAGTCGCCATCATGGGATGTTTCAGCTTAGATGAGTTAGCAGCAGTGGATCTCCCAGCAGGGGTGGTGTACACGCAGGGACACATCAATGCTCCCCCTTTGCATTCAGCACCATGTGGCCCTTCTGCCTCACTTTCTAGTGCCCTACAGCCACCTCGCGCACCGCTATTGATCAGTGGTTCTCCTCCTCTCAGGTCTGCTCTCCTTCAGATTCCCCAGCCACCACCGATTGCAATCAGCCCACCAGGGGCCTTCCATATGAGTCAGGAACGTGCAATTGGCTACACTTTCCTTTCCTGGTTCAGTTCAGCGGTGCTACTCAGCACGTCTCACAGTGTGGGCCTCTGCACCCGTTCGGGCAGCCAAGTTGGCGGTCGGGCCCAAAATGGCAGTGTATCATCATGGGTCCTTTGTACATACTACTCACCTGATAAGAGAGTTCAACACACACTTCCACACAAGCCCAGCGAGTCATTCCTGCAAGAGAGGAGATAGTGTATATCTATTTCCAACCTTAAGGTTCTTGGAGAATTCTCTTTTTTGGTTTTAGAGCCCTTACAGGCTAATCGTGTGGCATGCTTCATCATCGGGCTCACACCTTATGCGGGTGTTGATATCAGGTGGGCTCAATCCCACTCTTAGAGGGAGTACTTTGTTATTTTTAAATTGCCCTTTCCTTGTATTTGACACAAAAGTTCATGTGAGGATCTAAGGGAGGTGTTAAAACTGCCTATATTGCCGGGGCCCTAGGGCAAATTGAAAAAAACAAAATGCAATGAATGCAGTATGAATATTGTTCACACTCTTTACTGGGAAATGAGTCAAGGGATAAGTAGTGGGATCTTGCAGGTCCTGAAGAAATTCAGAAAATTTAGACCTGAAAGGAACATGTTGACCTTATAGTTTGGAAATAGAAATACACTATATCCTCTCTTTAGGGATGGAACTCTGTTGTATGGTAGCATAGGGAGGATGAGTGCTACAGTTGCTTCCACATCTTAGTCACTACATCTAATTTGACTCTGCGTTGCGTCTTGACTTCAAAAGCAAACATTCCCATACTCTATGCCAGTAGGATTCCATAGTAACAACCTAAAATGAAATATTATTAAGGGGAAAACAACTTAAACAGAAGCTCACGGTCTAACCTCACAAAACCCTACTCTTCCCACCTTATCTTTAGTAAATATTTTAGTAATGTATGTAATGTGTTAAACTGTAATAACCATTGTACTGTGATTCTGTTGCTATCAAGAGCATTTGTCAAAATGTTACTGTACCTTGTTCAAAAGAATTGGACAACATAGTCTACATCAGCCTAACAGCCTGAAACTCTTGATGCTTTTATTACCCATTGGACTATTTAAAACCTTTTCAAAGTGTACAGATTCATAGTGTCACTTATTTAGACACAGATTAATAGACATTTATTTTGTTTTCCAATTATCACATTTACATAATTCTGGTACAGTTACTGGAAAAGAAATCAAACAAGGCTGTTAAGAATGGTTGTTCTTTTTGCTATCAAAAAGTTTACTCTACATATGACTTCACCTACTACCTTTAACCAAAGGATAATGAAAGATAATATGACGTTTTTGATGACCTGCAACAGTAAAAGTATTGGGGAGGGTTTTATTGGCCCGTTTAAAGACCTGAGCGGAGGAAAATAAGGTGTTGTCAGATGTAAAATTTTGGTTTAGGCCCGGAATCGGCCATGTTGCACATGTGCTAAATCTACATTTGATAATTAGCAATTATGTGACGGTTAAAAAGGGGGCGATACATATGGCTTTCTTGACCTGACCTTTTTATAGAACATATAACACCCAGGCAACACACAAAGACTGGCAAAATTAGAAAGTAAAACTATAATAAATAATAATGATAAAGCACTGACAACAATATAGAGAATACATTTTAATAAATTTGATAAAATAGTGTCATGAAACAGTTTATTGAAGCCCGAGGGGCCCCACTGTTATCAAAGGCTGTCGCACATTTTGACGGAGGCAGACTGAGCGCATGCACTGCTGACCCCTATTTCACTGCCGCCCTAATAGGGACCGACGCTCAGTTTTAGTGGGTTTTAGTGTCATGGATGCTGGCAAACCACGCGCTGGAGCAGCTACAAATTGGGACATACCAATGAGAACTGATCTGTTTTGTTTGCGGAGTTAAGCAGATTATTTATAAGAAAATATTTAAAAAATGAGACGTCATTTGCATACATAATTACAAGGTGAACGCATGTGATATGTAAACTGTACTTAAAGCCTCCTTCACTGAGGGTACAAAGGACGACATGATGCATCTTTATCTGCACCCCCTTGTTCACTAGACATATTGCAATGGTGCAGCCGGCCCGTAGGGTTGTAGGCTAAGCTATATGTACTGCCATCTTGAACAATTAATAAACGTCTTTAATAAAAAATAAAAAAAAATAAAAAAATGAAACAGTTTATTGAAATAATAATTGATTTAAAAGACAATAAAAATATTCCTTTGAATAGATATATCATTGATACATATGTTATACATAGAATGATCCCGTTGACACAAAAGATGGTTTTTCGTCTACGCGTTTCGACACGATATTTATGTCTTCCTCAAGACATTACCATCATTATTCAATATGTGTATCTTCAGATATTGGCGTCATAGACTGGAGTGGTGAAACAGGATAAATGCTACCGGTGCAACCTTGGTGGCTGAAATGTAGCGGTTAAGTAATTCAGTCACTCTTAGGCCAAAGGTTAAATGACAAAGAAAGCCACGTGAGGTCGGTTACAGCAATGGCATCATGGTTTGCTGATTCTCTATGATGTTCGTTTGACTGTTCAAAGGATGGTCGTACTTCAGATTTGAACTATAGAGATACAGGACCGGATGATTGCTAACGAGAAGTTCTAATCACGAGGGATTTCTAGAGTCGTTATGGAGAGCTCATTGTGATTTGCAGAGCGAACGAAAATCAATAAAGTCTGTAGAGCGCTGGCGCCTATAATTGTTCAGAGGCATGCGATAGTAGAGAAAGGGTTCCGGGCACCTGATGCTTTGTGCGGAGCGGACCGGCTGTTGAGCAATATATAGATGCAAATGTATCTCTTAACGGCTCGGGCACGGTGGTAGCGTTTAAAGACTCGATTATCTGTGTAAAGATACTTGCTGGTCACTGAAATGGCGTCTCGTGTTTCGTCGGGATGAAACCTCTCTTGACCTGACCAGCACCTCTGACCTGGTTAACCAAGAAATTTTGGGGGTAATAATACAGGTCATGGGCGTGGATTATAGTTTGTTTGTTATGGCACCCAAGGCGAAACATCAATTTATATAGATTATCCAAGGGGGGTCAGACAGGGTTGCATCTTGGCCCCCCTTTCTCTTTCTTTTACATATACATGGAATTTCCCAATACCTGATTGATCTAGTAAGTTATGTGCCAAAAATGGGCTCTCATACAATCCCAATCCTTTTGTGTGGTTTTGACGGCCCATATGGCCAACGGTCTTCAGAGTTTATTGGATGGTTTTGCAGAGTTCATGGGGGGTTTAGATTCAAAAGTGAATTATTTAAAATCATACATAATGATGTGTGGCCATGCTGGTACAAAATCAATTAGGGCTTGCCATCTCTTTGGCAAGTTTTCTACAAAAATACATTACAAATATGTGTATATACCGAATCATTGACACCAGAGAATGTTAAAGAATCAGAAGGTATATTAACATTCATATACCATGATTGCTTACATTAGCCCAAAGTGCCATTGGATTCATATATACGAGTGAATAAGAAACACTGGGTACAAAATACACAATGGGTGCAGAGTGTCACAAATATAAACATTTAAATCCACAAGACATTACATATATTACTTAATAGTTCAAGACAAAAAAAAATTACTGATGGTGTCCAGATGTTTGTTCAAAGAGACTCAAGCTTATGTCCTTATTGCTAGGATGTGAGGTATGTTTGAACGCAATGCAGAGCACCAGTAATGATGGTCGATGTTTTCGACTCTATAATGTCATGTGCTCATATCTAGCATCACCACGGGTCTTCATCAGGAAAAAGGAATATGAATAGATGGCCTGTGTGGTAAAGAATGATGGGTGTCAATGTGATAGATGATATAGAAATAAATAAATAAATGTGCCTAGTTGTGTGAGAATTAAGACATTTAAACGTCTGCATATGCTGCAAGAGTAAAAGGCAAAACTTTATGGAAATATAGTTTCACTAAAGCAGATGTTAACAGTATTTCGTCAGCGGGAAACTGGTAAGAGAAGCAGAGGAGGAACAAGTTTTGAACATGTTGGGGTTCATCATGCAAATTCTCAATTTCAAGGATCACGATTCCATCCTGGCTGAGGCCCACAAGCAGCAGAGTCTTCGCTACAAAAATCACACCATCATGGTTTTCCCTGACTATACTCGAGAGGTCCAGGGTCAGCACCCCTCGTTTGGGGAAGTTAAGCAAAAGCTTAACATACAGTACAGGCTCCTTTTTCCGGCACGCCTGCGAGTGGTGTTCTCCAACAAGACCCTGTTCTTTGATACCCCTGAGGAGGCTTGGACTTGGCCACGGAGGAGCGTCCCCTGTGGGCCGGGGACCGACCTCTATCAGCCGGAGGAGTGCCTGGTAGGTCGGGCATCCAGGGAGTTCCTGGCCCCCGCGCAACCGCTCCCGACATAGTGCCTGGTAGGTCGGGCATCCAGGGGGTTCCTGGCCCCCGCGCAACCGCTCCCGACGATGCCGTGGCCAGAGGCGTGTCCGCTCGGACTCTCCGCTGGGTTCTTGTTGGCAGCCGGCCCGTCTCCTGGTAAGCCCTCGATTGTTCAGTGGTCTGGCTCCTAGAGTCGCCTGGACCCTGAGAGCACCTTGCCCCGGCCTTCACTGCTAGACCTCCCCGACAGAGACCTGTTGCGCAGCCTGATGCTCATCAGGGATCCCGCTTGAGCCTGTCTCTGCCTGCCGGGCTTGGCTCTGCGGCCGGAGATAGCGGCTCATCTCATCACTGCTCCAATTTTGGACAGGCTCAACTACACACATCCTGCAAAGAGGAGGGGTCCTCCACGTTTCCCAGTCCCGAGCGTTTTAATTTGTTTTTTTGCTAGTTTCCACGGTTAGGGCGTTAGGGTGACAGATGCTTCCGTTCCTGAAGTATAGGGTGGAGGGTGGGGCTTGGGTTTGTATGGGGAGACCGTTGTCCTGGGGTTTTTGTTGTTCTTATGCCAGCAATATTACCTCATCTTGCGACATCCACACAGTGATCAACATTGTCCTTCCATGTCTCATACCCCACGCGCTAGCACCACTACGCTCTCTGCGCAATATGGGCGCTCGATCATTACCTCAGCCTCTCCATGTCCGACAACCGAACCAGTCTCACCTCCCTTCATATTGTGTCATGGAACGTTAATGGCCTCCTGGATAAGGTTAAGCGGACTGCAGTCCTGCGCTATGCCCAGCGACACAATATAAACATATTGCTGCTTCAGGAGACCCACCTGGTAGGCAACCGTTGTCCCTCTCTGGCGCGCTATGGTTACGGCGCGATTTGGCACTCTGGGTTCACCCGTGGGTCTCGCGGGTGGCAGTCCTGCTGCGCCGCGCCCTCCCTTTTGTCGAATGTACAGTCATCCACGATCCGGGGGGTTGCTTTGTTATTTTGGAGGGGAGCATCGGGACCCAACCCTTGAATCTGATAGCTGTGTACTCTCCCCCTTCTCTGCTGGCCTCCAAGCTCCGGCGCCTTGCTCCACTGGTAGCTGCCCTATCCCCGGGGACCACGGTAGTGGAGGGGGACCTCAATGCGGTTATGGCCCCCCTTGGCTAAAAGGCAACATCAGGAGGCTCCATGCGACATGTGGCTGTCTGCCTGCACACACCAATTCTAATATGGCCAGCCGTAAGTGCCTAAAGAAGTGCACGGTAAGTAGCATTGGAATATTTACAAACAAATATAGGAGCTTCGGCAACAGTTCCATTTTTGGTATTGCTATACGCCCTAGCAAGGAAAGGGGTAAATGTTTCCATCTACGAACTTTAGTTTCAACCCAATCAATAACTCTCCCATAATTTGCCGTCCATAATTCCTGCACAGACCTACTTATCTGAATACCTAGATACCGGGTTTCACTTCCCGCCCATTGTAAGGGATACTCCATGTCGAAGGGAACAGTCCCGTCAGTTAGTGCCATGAGCGTGGATTTAGCCTAGTTGATTTGTATACCCGTCAGGCCGCTGTATCTAATCAGTTCCCTCACTACTATATCGAGATTGTCTTGAGGATCAGTCACATAAACCGTCATGTCGTCCGCATACATTGAAATCAGTAGTCCCCTGGATGTGAAGCCTATGATCTGGTGTGTGTGGTATTGGTCTAGCCACCAGCGGTTCGTTCACGATAGCAAAAAGTAACAGCGATGGGGGGCAACCCTGTCGTGATGTCAAAGGGCTTTGACACCTGCCCATTAATTCTAACCCTCACCACTGGATTCGTGTACAGAAGTTGGATCTGTTTAATAAATATGGGACTGAAGCCCATGCAGGAAAACAAATGAAAAAGAAACTTCCACTTCAGGGATTCGAAAGCCTTAGTGGCGTCCAGCAATGCAGCCACGGCCTGTACATGAGGGGCCAGGTAATGTAATAGACCAAATATTGTACATAGATTATGGGTGGTTGACCGGCCCGGGATGAACCCAGATTGATCTGGAAGTACTATTTGCGGCAGCATCGGCTGCAGCCTATTGGCCAGGAGTTTCGCATAGATTTTAGCGTCAAGGTTAATTAAAGACAACGGTCTATAAGAGTCGGGCAAGGTCGGGTCTTTATCTGGCTTGAGTAAAGCTACGATCGTAGCCTCTCTCAAGGTGGGGGGAGTACACCAGTTTCCATTGCCTCCCAATATACATCTAGTAGTCTGGGGGCTAGGATATCCACGTACTCTTTATAAAAGGCCGCTGTCAGACCATCTGCTCCTGGGGCCTTGTAGGCAGGCATGCTATTTATGACTTGTCATACATCCTCCACCGTTAGTGGCATCTCCATATATTCTCGGGCTCCATTATTAAACCACGCCAGAGCTACCGTATCTAGATAGTCTGTCATGTCGACCAAAGTCGGGTCCGTGCGAGACGTGTACAGCCTTTGATAATATTGTGTCATGAGTGCTAGAATGTCTTGTGGCATCCTGGCAATTTCGTCCCCGTCCGACTGTAGTTCCATGATATAGTCAGCTCCTCTTGGAGCTCGTAGCAGCCCTGCCAACGTCTTCCCAGCCCTATCTCCCTCACTGTATCGTCTTGCCTGTGTATACTTATACAGGTAGGCCGTCTCCCTTTCAGCCTCCTCCCGATACAACGTCAAGGTGGACCGTATTAACGCTGTGGTAGAAGGGGAGGGATTTGTCTGGAAATCCCGTTCTAATTCCCCAATCTCGCGTTCCATCCTCTTCAATGTAGATCGAATGTCTTTAGGGCACCCGCTTTCATAGCTATGCAGTTACCTCTGGTGACCACTTTGAAAGCCTCCCATAGGACCCCTGGTGATTCTACTGACTCCTCATTCAGTGTGAAATATTTCTCTATTTTCTCCCTGAGTCCTTCCCTGAATACCTGGTCCAGTAATGCTCCAGAAGGGAACCTCCAAGCAAATGGTTGTCTATAGGGCGGTGGTATGTGGATTGTCAACAAAGTGGATGCATGGTCAGATAATGTGCGTGGACAGTGAGCAGCGTCCACTACCCAGGCGTGTATGTCTTTCGTCACCAGCCAATAGTCCAATCTGGACCATGCATTACAATGGTGTGTCACATATGTGCCCTCTCTAGCAGTTGGATGAAGTGCCCTCAAAGAATATACCAACTGCAGATCCATCATGATGTCAGCCAATGTCTCTGCGGATTTCGGATGGTGTTCACGCGACACTCCCTGTCTGTCTAACACTGACGACAGCACAACATTAAAATCACCCCCCCATAATATTGCCACATTTGCCATTGCCTGTATCTTCTGACAAAAATGTTGGAAAAACTCTGGAGTATCTGAATTTGGTCCGTACGTGTTAACTATCACCGTCTGGGTATTGTATAGTGATCCCTGCAGGAGTATATGTCTTCCCTCGTCGTCTGTGTTTACATGGTGTGTCTTCCACTGAAGCCCCCTACGCACCAAAACAGCCACTCCCCTAGCATATGTTGAATATCCCGCTTCCACTATTTCACCCCATCTACTGTTTCTGGGTGTACCCCCTGTCTTGGTTGCTAGGTGTGTCTCCTGCAGCAGGCAAATATCAATTCTGTGTCTCGGAAGGTAGGAATGCACCAATCTCGTTTTCCTACAGTCATTCAATCCACGTATATTCCGAGACAGGCATCGAAGCGTGGTCATGTGCATTTGACGTGTACCAGTCATCAATGTGCTCAAATACCTTCACGTGCTCGTCCAGCTCTACATGTTCGGTATGCCGGTGCCAGTGTCTCGGTGTCGTGTCTAGACAAAGATTGTAATATGACCAGTGCAGTATATGACAGAGCAAACAAAACAAATAGAACTCCCCCCCCCCACCCACACCAACCCCCCAATCAGGTTGTGTCACGTCCCTACCCACCTCCATTAACCGTAAACTAGCTGTCCACAGTAGGAAATCTAAGGGAATCATCCCTGGGGGGTAAATGGGCCCACCGGCAGTACACCCCTGCACTCTCGGCAGGGTGGCCTGGCAAACGATGTACAGTCGAGGATGACAGGCCCATCCAACCCCAAATGACCACTGTTTTCTATCATATCAATATTGACTATTAAGCATGCAAACTGGGCTTTATCTTATGTAAAAATAAACCAGTAAATGTAAAATAGCATTTTCTCATCACACCGCACAATGGCTGGCCCCCTGCTCCCCACTTATCTGCCCATCCAGCGAACATGTCCTGGAGCTTCAATCATTATCATCTAGGGTATTTTCAGAGTGCGAGTCAACAGCTGCCACCTTCTGTTTTGTTCCTTCGCCAGCTGCTTTGCGTAGTTCAGTGCTGCCTTCGCATCTGTGAAGACGGTCGGCCTGCCAGGGCCTTGAACCCTCAGTTTCGCAGGGTATATCAAAGGGGATTTAGTGCCAGTCTGTTGAAAGATCTTTTTACAGAGCGATATTGTTTCCCTTAAACTGTATCTCCCCTCTTTCCCTGGCCAGCCGTAATATCGTGTCGCGATCTCTGTAATTAAGCACTCTGGCCAGTATCGTCCGTGGCGGTGCACGCGTTCTATCAGGACCATTGCAGAGAGATCCTGTCCAAACAAGTCCGACATCATCATCTCGATGTAGTTCTCCATGTTCTGAATGTCTGTTGTCTCTGCAATCCCCGTTATAGTATGTTATTCCTCCTGGACCTGGCTTCCAAATCCTGATTCTTTAATCTGATGGCGTGCAGCACTCCGTCCATTCTTCGCAGCTTCTTGTCCAGATCTGTTTGCCCCTCTTCCATCTCTGTCACTCTTGTCTCCAGCACGCTGATGCGGCCCTCCTGCTTCTCCACCCGTTGCGTTATTCTATCCATTCTCTCCGCCAGGGAATCATTTTCGTGTCTATTCCCTGGAGGCTGGTTTTCAAGTCTTGAAACATCGCACGGATATCCTCTGGTGGTGGCTGCATCGTACCAGCTTCCTCACACTGTTCTTGCTGCCCTGCATCGCCTTCCGCCGACTTGGATTTTTTATCGAAAGTAAGTCTGGGTTGGCGCGTGTCTGGTTTCCCCATGGTGTAGCCCCTTGCACGGCGCTGCGAGAGTGGCTGAAAGATACCCTCTGCTTTACTCGCCGCACACATGCACCAGGTTCGCTCTTCACCGACATTGGTTTGCTGATAGACTCCCAAGCGTGAGCTCCTCTACCTGCCAGTGGAGTACATCAACATCTATCACCTCGCGGGGGTTCTTAATAGGAATGTAGTATTCTCTGTTCGATTAGTGCCACTATTGTACTCTTTTTGGTCTAGACAGCGGGCTGGGCAGTGCACTCCTCCAGCGATTCCAACCAGTGATGTACCACTGTACGTATATTCTCCATATTCTAATTAGTTCAACGTGCCTTTACTGCATGCCCGCAGCGAGTTTCGCGATCGACCTTCGTACCACACTGGCTCCAATTCTTCCCCACTTCACAGGAAATATGCCCTACTCACAATTGCGTCTTACATTTCGCAAAGGAGCCGTTTTTGCTATAAGTCTGAGAGTGCCAGTGCTGCTCTCGTTCTATTTACAACAAGGGGTGGTGAGGGACAGAGTCTCTGAATTAAGCAGAATACTCTCACCCAGTCAAGAGATCAGGGCTAGATCCAACACCGTTTTTTAGCTCATTGCACCATCCCAGTTTCAGAACCTGGCTGTATGCAAATTAGTCTGTTCCTGTCCCAGTGCATGATGGGAACAGGGCAAACCAAACTACAAAAGCCAATTCTTACACTGGGAAGGAAACAAGCTTCCGGGGACCGGTTTCTGGCATTACAGCCGTCTTCGGCCCGGCTTGCTTGAATCCTGATGGTGCAATGAGCAAGGGACTCATGTCTGAGTATACCCTTCCACGCTTAGGGTGGACAAAATTATTTACAACAAGGGGTGGTGAGGGACCGAGTCTCTGAATTAAGCAGAATACTCTCACCCAGTCAAGAGATCAGGGCTAGATCCAACACCGTTTTTTAGCTCATTGCTCCGCCTCGTGGCCCCTTCTCACACCTTCAGGTATCTGCGCAGCTTCCTACACTCACACCTCACAGTGCTATGTGGGCGCCGTCCCCCACGGTCTGTGGCGATCAATGTGCTGTGTGCCGCTATACTACTTACTGGCTGTCTCCTCACAGCGGACTGCCACACACCTGTCCCAGCACTAATGGTGGTCCCACGCCGCTATCCCGGGTCGCTGTGACACTCTTAGTGCAGCCAAGGACCTCCGCAGCCCAGTGCCTCCTCGTCTTGGTTCATAATTTGCAGGCATAAAATGGCAGCCGTGCTGTATCTGTTTTTGCCCGCCAGGGTCCCGCGCCGTGTGTCCGGTGCGTGTTCTATCCCCTGCGATCTCCTGGGCACCTAACCATTCGCTCCCAATGTGTCCCGAAGAGCGTCGTAGACAGCTACACCCTGGGACCTCAGCGGGCGCTCCGTCCTGTGGCGCTATGGCAGCCAGCACACTTCACTCAACGAGGCGTGCCGCTGACCGCAGCTGCACCGCCCTCTTGTCCCATGTGCCGCGTCATGGCATTCTTTTCACTACATAGCGTACCTTTTCCCCTCGGAGTCTGCCGTGAGCCACCCACCGTTCATGCTCCAACCAGCGCGCAGCGCGCTTCAGGGGCAATTCCTACGCGAGGCTGCGGCTTCTCTCAGCGGCCCGCACTTAGGCCACAGTCGCCCACTTGATATTCCTCCGGTATGTGGGCGGTCTCAGCTGTAACAGGGTCCTCCACCGCATTCCACAGGCATCAGAACTTCCGGTAGAGTCGGTGGGCCGTCCTAACTCAGGGTAATTGCGGATTAGTGTCTCTATTTATGCTGCCGGCTGGCGTAGCCGCTCTATTAAGCGGCCATGTCGCTGCACGGCCAAGCCATGCCCCAAGGAGTTAGGTAAGTTAATGGAAAAGCTTTTGGTGAAATTCCCAAAAATTCTGGTCTTATTGGTAGGGAATTTTAATGTTAAAATCCCCAGTAAAATATCAGATGATTACTTCCAGACTGCAAATGATAATGCATCGGATGGCGGACAATGCAGCGCTGCTGGCGGCGATCAGGCAGTCACGGGAAACATTGGACTCCAAGATAGGAGCTGTGGGTGCGGACGTCATGTTGCTTCGGCAGGATCTCCGAAACACCGTGCAGCGCATCACGGAGGCAGAATCCCACATTTCGGTGGTGGAGGACACAGTGGGCACACTGAAGAAGAAGGTGTCTGCTCTTGAGTCACTTACACAAGGCCTGGCAATGCAGGTGGAAGGTGCAGAGGGACGTGCCCACTGCAATAATCTTCCCTTTATTGGGTTTCCATAGGGGTGCAAAGGTAATGATGCGGAGAGTTCCTCGCTGTGTGGCTCAGGAGTTGGCTCGCACCTGACTCGCTTTAATCATGCTTTGTCCTACAGCGAGTCCACCGTGTGTTGCTGGAGAAGTCGCCCCTGGGTGCCCGACCCCACACCATCATCGCCCATCTTCTTAACTATAGGGATAAAGGTGTAATCCTGCAGCAGGCCAGGGCAAAGGACTCTTTCATACACGACTCCCACCGCATTCTTATATTCCCGGACTATACCAGGCTCGTACAGCAGCGCAGACAGTCCTTCATTGAGGCTAAGGCCCGCCTTCTGTACTCTCTGCTATACCCGGCCCTCCTGCGGGTGGTATACAAATCACGCACCCACTTCTTTGAGTCCCCGGAGAAGGTGTTCCAGTGGCTTGAAGAGATGGTTCTGCTTAAACTCCACACTCCACCCAGGATTGACTCTAACTCATCGCCTACTGGTCCTGGACGTGATCCCCTGGGAGAGGGTGGCAGTCAGCGGCATCGGTCGCGATCTTAGAAGAGGTCCAAGGGTCGCAGTCAATCCACCAAGAGACTACCTTGAAGATCAACCATAACATTCAGCGTCTTGAATGATGTAGCTCCGACAACTGTAACTATCCATGCCATATGTCACTAACTGTACATTCTATTGCAGGCTTGCATCGTCTAAATAGCCCCTACCTAACCCTCCATTGTTTGTTCTTCTGTGGGCAGGGGACTCTTGCAGGGGATCCATTGGCTGCTCCTCGCCACTATCCCTGTTTGAGTCTTGGCCTGGACATCGCCGCTACAGATACTTCCACTTCTGGATACTTCCACTACTGTGTGGTATTGGGGGCGGGGGGGGGGGGGTGTTGTTGGGGATATCATGCGGGTTGTTTGCTGTTTTTTGTTTAAGCCACTGTTTTCCTTGCTGTGTATGATTCTGGGGTTATCACTGCCATAAAACGCGTGGTAAACAGTCAAAATATCGAGTAAAAAATATCGATTGGACATAATATCGAGTTTAAAATATAGACAGGACAAAATATCGAATGGACGGAGTATAGACATCAAAAATATTGTTTTTAAGGTAAGTAATGTAATATCGAATGTTAAAAATATAGAAAGTTAAAATATCGAATTATATAATATAGGTTATTAAAATTATCGAATTTTTAATAATATCGATTTTTTTTAGTGTTTTTTATGTTATTATATGTGTGAAAAGTGTGTATTTATGTTATAATTAATTTTAAATAATGAAATTTGTTTTTTGAATTTTTGCGTAATTTAATTCTGTAGCTGGTTGTGGGTTTATTGGGGAATAGGGTGGGAAGTAATTTAATTATAATTAATTAAATATGTAAATTTATTTATTGACATTCATTTTGAATTAATTGTTAAATAATTTATATTTGGTAATTAATTAAATTTTAATTGGCAATAAATTTGAATTAATTGATTAATTGCTAATTATGTTAATTTTACTAATTTATTTTCTGTAGCGGGTTGTGGGTTTATAGGGGAATTGGGTGGGAAGTAATTTAATTAAAATTAATTAAATATGTAAAAATATTTATTGGTATTTTTTTAAATTAATTGTTAATTAATTTTTTATGGGTAATTAATTAAATTGTAATTGCTAATTAATTTAATTTAATTGATTAATTGCTAATTATGTTAATTTTACTAATTTATTTTCAGTAGCGGGTTGTGGGTTTATAGGGGAATAGGGTGGGAAGTAATTTATTTATAATTCATTAAATAATTCAATTTATTTAATTGTATTTAATTTGAATGAATTGTTAATTAATTTTTATTTGTTAATTAATTTTAATTTGTAATTTTAATTAATTGTTATATTATATTAAATTGGTAATTACTTTAAATTAATTTTTTATAGATATTAATTTATATGTTTTTAAATAATATATGAAGTATTTACTTTCCCTACTGTTGCACTCTCTGGAGTGGGAATAGTAATTTTTACCCCTATGCTATCCAACGCTTTCCCTACTGTTGCACTCTTTGGAGTGGGAATAGTAATTTTGACCCCTACGCTATCCAACGCTTTCCCTACTGTTGCACTCTTTGGAGTTGGAATAGTAATTTTTACCCCTACGCTATCCAACGTTTTCTCTACTGTTGCACCCACTGGAGTGGGAATAGTAATTTTTACCCCTACGCTATCCAACGCTTTCCCTACTGTTGCACTCTTTGGAGTTGGAATAGTAATTTTTACCCCTACGCTATCCAACGCTTTCCCTACTGTTGCACCCACTGGAGTGGGAATAGTAATTTTTACCCCTACGCTATCCAACGCTTTCCCTACTGTTGCACTCTTTGGAGTGGGAATAGTATTTTCTATCTCTACGCTATCCAACGCTTTCCCTACTGTTGAACTCTTTGGAGTCGGAATAGTAATTTTTACCGCTACGCTATCCAATGCTTTCCCTACTGTTGCACTCATTGGAGTGGGAATAGTAATTTTAACACTCTTGCTATGCTACGGTAATAATATTGTATATTTTTTAATAATATTATGTTAATATATATATATGTTTTAAGAAATAAAATTGTATTATTTTTTTTATAACTTAAAATAATTATTTTATAATTTTAAGGTTATTTAAGTATTTTTAAGTATATTTTAGTTATTTAATTTTAATATTTTTTTAATTTTACCTTAATTTTAATAAATTCGATATTTTTACAAAGTACATATTTTTAAACGATATTTTTGATTCGATATTTTTGTACTTACCTGTTTGTAGATAGGACTTCGATATTTTTGTAGTCGATATTTTTCAGGCGATATTTTAAGTGCCTATATTTTTGTAGTCGATATTATGTCAGTGATCCAAAACGCGTCACTTCTGCCTTCATATACCACTACGAGTAATGCCACAAGACTTAGAGTGGGTCGAGAGTAAGGAGCTCCGAGTCATTAGCTGGAACACGAACGGCTTGCTTGATAAGGTTATGCGGGGAGCTGTGCTGCGCCAAGCTAAGCATCACAAGGCGAGCATTTTCTTCTTGCAGGAGACCCACTTAGCTGGTACTAAGACACCTTGCTTGGGGAGGTTTGGATTCGCCCATATCTATCATGCTGGCTTCCCTAGAGGCTCCCGGGGGTCGCAATTCTTATACACCGTAGTGTCCCCTTCATTCACAGTCAGACGTGGTCGGACCCTCAGGGTAGATTCGTGGTAATATGCGGGACATTGTTTGGGGAACCCATTGTTCTGGGTAGTGTCTATGTCCCCCCCTATCGCGTGGTCCCTTGTTGAGAAACTGACAACACTCTGGGCTGAACTTCCGTTGGGGTTGACCCTGGTTGGGGGAGATTGGAACGATGTTATGTCCCCGGCACAAGATGGGTGGCGTGCCACGGCTCGAATAGCAGAGACTCAGGAATCCAAACTGCTATCCCTAGTTCAGGGTTTGCGATGGGTTGACTCATGGCGGACCCTACACCACCCTACGTGTGTGTACACACATTTTTCCGGAGCTCATTGGTCCTTTTCACGTCTAGATTATCTGTTCCTCTCAGGGGCACACACTCATAGGTTGATTGCGGCCGATATTCTCCCTCAGGGCCTATCAGATCATTCCCCGGTGCTCCTTCTCTTGTCTCTGGATCCTAGGCGCTCCCAGTTTCGATGGCGCTTGTCACCATGGCTGTTACACAGTGATAAATATAGAGCACATATCCATAATTCACTTGCAGAATATCTTTTATTAAACACAGGCATGGTGGACTCCCCGGTTACTTTAGAGGAGGCGATGAAGCCCACTATCAGGGGATCAGACTTTGCCTTCTGTACAGCGAAACGACGACAGCCCCGTGACAAATTGATACACTTTGAGGCCCAGCTGCTCGACCTGGAATGTGCTGTAAGGGGCTCAGAGGGAAGCGTTGTGCACAGGCAATTGCTGAGTGTACAGCAGACATACGCCAGAGAACTCCCAGACAAAGCCCATTTATACTGGCTCGCCACTCGTAGCCGGATATACCAGTGGGGGGACAAATTTAGTACCGGGTTGCATTGTCTGTGACGACAGGCGCTGCGCCCTCAGACGCTTCGGTGCATACGTGGTCCAGACGAGACTGCTCTTACGGACCCATCCGCCATTGCTGACTGCTTTGCCTCGTATTTTGCGGACTTATACGCTCCCACACGAAGCTCTGCCTGCAGCACTTTTCCAGAAATGTATAGATGATTTTCCCCCTCAGGCCCTATCTGATGAGGTGCGAGACACGTTGGATGCTCCCTTGTCAAAAGAGGAATTGCTGACTGCCCTGCTTGGTTTACGTCCGGGAAAGGCGCCGGGTCCAATGGCTTCCTATGAGAGTTCTTCCAGGAATACCACCCGCAGCTATTAAAATCCTACCTAGCTGCTCTCTAGGCTTCCGCGGAGAGTGGTGGTCACCCACCGTAATGGCGGCATGACGAAATTGTTGTGTTTTTGAAGCTGGGTCACCCCCCGGAACAATATTCGTCCTGCCGCCCGATTTCTTCACTCAACATGGAAGCCAAACTCTTGGCCGAGGTGATTGCCAATCGCTTCGTCCCACATATTATGGATTTGGTCCACCAGGCAGGCTTCATGCCAGGCCGTGCTACGCGACATAATATTAGACATGCGCAGAAAGCAATAGCCGTGGTCGACAGACTTGTAGGCCCCCGCTGCATTCCTCCTGGCAGACAGGAACAAGGCCTTCGACTCCCTTAGCTGGACCAATCTCTTTGCCTTGCTCAGCCGTCTAAACATAGGCCCCCTGGTTACTTAATCTTATTCACTTACTGTATACAGACATATCTGCTTTGGTCCGGGTGGCCGACTCGGCCTTCAGACACTTTCCTATCAGGCGGGCCATTGGCGTCATGGATTCGGATAGATGCGCAGATATGCGGCTTTGAATGGGCACCAGGAGCTTCCGATCGCGTAGCACTCCCTGCGGACAACATTCTGTTCTTTCTCATGAATCTCGACCGGACTGGTCTACGCCTTCTTTGTATTATGCAAGTCTTTGGCGAGACCTCCGGCCTCTACATGAATAGGGGAAAATCATTTCTTTGGCCGCTGCTGGCGCTGATCGCCTGGGCGACTGGTCGCGAGAGGTAGTGGTGGTCCCTGATGGCTTTAAGTACTTGGGCGTCTTTCTCTCAGCCTCTTAGACGTTGGCGTGGTACAAAAACCTTGCCCCCTCTGTGGATACAGGTGAGCCACAAGACATGCATGTGGTCTCACATGCCCCTGGCGGAGTGGCTACCCCTGATGTTCACAATGTAGGTATCTTCCTAGACAGTAATGAATCACTATAAACAAATACAGAATATGTGTCTCATATATCATGTACAGAAAGTGTCAAGCAAACAAAGGCAAAAAGATAATCTGATTTATTTAATACTTAAAAAATAAAGGTAAAAACAACATACATACTCAACATGTAATATTTACTATTAATAGAAAGGTTTGTTTAAAAAGAGGAACAATATACAATTCATAAGTACAACAATTAATTTTTAAAAAAATGTATTCAATCCAATAATTAATGGTGTGGCTGAACTGTGTGTAATTCTTAAAAAACATTATACAATCCAATAATTAGTGGTGTGGCAGAACTGTGTGAATTACACACAGTTCTGCCACACCACTAATTATTGGATTGTATAATTTTTTTAAGAATTACACACAGTTCAGCCACACCATTAATTATTGGATTGTATAAAAAAAAATAATTTGTTGTACTTATGAATTGTATATTTTTCCTCTTTTTAAACAAACCTTTCTATTAAGTTTATAATGGCTCTTCGTAAGGGATGAGGAAGGGCTTTTGGGAGGGAGTGGGTGATATTTTAGGATAATTGAAAAGACCAGAAGCAACCACGGTAGTTGAAGAGGAGTGGGTTAAGTATATATACAATATAAAAGATGGTAACACGAATAAGTTAGCATGCTTCAGATGTTCAAACTACAAGATTATAGCAGAGGGACAGCTTTCCCTAACTCTCACAGGAATAGGAGTACAAGATATCATAAATCCCACGCTCAAGGAATAGAAGGATTATTTGCTGATATAATAAAACTTAATCCTAGTCTGTGGCCCCAAATTTTGACCTGTGCACGTCTGTCAATAATAAGTAGTGAAGACATACCTGAATCTTGGAAATGAAGTATAAGGATTGTGCTTCATAAATAGGGGCCTTGTGAATCTCCCAAGAGTTACCAAGTGATTACCGTGTTGGACATTTCAAGTAAAATGTATGCTAAATATCTTTTACAAGCTTTGGGGGAGTGGATATTAAACGAGGGAGTGCTCCCCCAAGGTACAACTGGATTTTTGTAGGGGTTACTCTACAGGTGATGGATGTCTATTATTAAAACTGCTGGCTGAGGATTATGCCTTTAAAAGAAACCGGCCTCTTTATGTTTAATATATAAATCTGTCTACGGAATTTGATACTGTTATTTGGGCTCTTCTTTGGGAAAAAATGGCCAATTGAAATATTCCGCCTGGATTATTAAACTTCATAATCCAACTTCACAACAGGTTATGGACAAAAGTGGAAAAGGGTAGTAATGGGGCAATAACAAGGAGGATATATACTCCTAATGGCAAGAATGCATGTTAGCTCCTTTGCTTTTTTATATATATATATTACCTTTGCACCAAAAGCTTTAAACCAGGTTCGCTCATTTCCTTCAAAAATAGGCACGGATATTATTTATTCCCTGTAATAAGCAGGTGGTACAGTTTTATTCGATCTCTTTCAAAAGCAATTAGATGCTTTCTCAGAATTCTGTAGTGCAAATGATCTAATAATAAATGTTTCTAAAACAAAAGTGATGGTGTTTTCGAGCAGACGTATATGGAAATTTAACCAGAAGTGGTGGGTAAATGGTGCCCAATTAGAGGTGGTGAAGGAATATGGGTATTTGAGTCTCCTTTTTAAATATAAATATTAATTTTAAAGAACACATAGAAAATAGGAGTAAGGAGCTAGGGCAATAGCAGATGCTTTACAAAGACTGGATGTAGTGCTTAGGAATAAATCTTTAGATGTTCTTAAAGAAGCCCTTAACTAAAGAAATGTAAATTTGCTCTTGTATGGCTGTGAAGTCCTCCTAGAAAAAATATCATCCATTTTCCAGATATTGAAATGTAGATTTAGAAAAGGTGGCTAGGCCTCCAGAATGGTACTGTTAACAGTGCATGCATTGAGACTGCCGTTTGGCCTGACCAAAATAATATTTAAGTATCAGCAAAGGATCCTTAATTACTGGACCTGTCTTACTAAAGCAGCTAATGGTTTTCTAAGGCAGGTAATCAAAGATTACTTACAGTCACATATAACGGCACCATGGAGTACAAATGTGCACATTATCAAGGATAGACTAAATATACTGCCATTGTTTGATACCCACTGTGTATTCTTGGGCAACTGAAGAGAGTAATAAAAGGTGTAGTTAGAGACAAATCTAGAAATTGTGATCTAGAAAATGCGGTTAAAAAAAATAAGTTGCTTCACTTATTGGAAACGGATTATAGGGGTGCTCCACAATCTTATTTGTGTGATGTAAAAAACGTCTATGTAAGAAGATGGTTATTGAAGGATAGGATTGGACTGGTGCCAGCCTTTATTAAGCAGAGGATGACTAGTAAGGATAGTGTGGACATTCCTCTTTGCCCTTTTTGTAAACATTTCCCACTGACACTTCCTCACTTGGTTTTCAGTGTGACCTTTGGGAGAGATAGGAAAAGTGTATTACTACTGATTTTTAGAGCATTTAAAGTTCACCGCATTCAAAACCTTTTTTTAAAAATCTTAGGTTGTGACAATATGAGATTATGTTATGGGACACTGTCATAAGAGGCCTTTAGCAGATCTCTGACGACTTTGTCCATCCACTCCAGCAGGGACTCAGAATGAATCTCTCCTAAGACCCCGGGCACCATTATGTCGGCACGTCTCCTCCAAACTTCCAATGTTTCGATCTATTCTTCAAGTTTCAATATTTCTGCACTTGTGGACTTCTGAAAGTTGTTCAGGTTGTTTGCTTATTTTGTAGTTGTCATGATAGATTTTTCTAGGTAGTCTAGGTAGTGCACTCTTCCTTCTAACATCTCTGCTGCCTTTTGCAAAATCAGCACTTGGTCACACATATCCTCCAATTTCTTTTCCACATTTCTCACCTTCATTGCAATCATGCTTGTTTTTTCAGCCATATGCAAGTTCGCAATAGATTTCAGGAGGATTTCAGGAGAACCTGTTCCTCTTTTGTAAAACTCTGTCACCAGGCACCCCATGTGACTGCTTCCGTGCAGTTCTCTCAGTTGTCATATAGGGTTAAAAAAGTCCTCTCTGGACTACTTTCGGGTGAAGATGGATGAGGGCTGAGAAACAGATCACAACCTCCGGTGTTAAGTTTGCCTCATGTGTGGATGTGTGCGGGTCCCCTTCGTTACACTCATTGGGGCTCACAAATATGGGGCAGACCACTCAACTGGCACAAGCCTTCTTCGTGCAGGGGTCGGACCACTCACTAGGAGAATGCAGTTCCACCCTGGCTCAGTCCTCTCCATGTGCGGTACATATTTAGGCACTGAATTTCTCTGCGGGCCAGGTCGTCTGCTGCTCCTCTGTTGCCACCATGGCCTCAGCCAGGCCTACTGTTGTTGGCGGTGTTCCCCACCATCCTCCATGTCTTTCTCCCTGTAGGAATTAGGTCATGCAGGGCTGATGGGAGCTACACTTGCTAACCCTGGGTCTGGAGCACCATTGGATGCTGGGGGTCGCTTGGGGCACCGGCTGATAACATGTCCCACCTCATTGCAGTGAAAGCAGGTAGGGGGACCTCTGTTGTCCTTGGGGTCTCTGTAGTCCCGCCTGCCCCTAGGGGGCCATGGCTGTCTAGGTCTAGGGGGTTGGGGAGGAGCTACGCGCGCATCCAGGATGGCCTCGTGAGCACAGGGCTCCCGAGTCCCTCGCTACCCTCCGCATATATCCTGAAAGATATCCTGACTTTGACCACGGGTTCTTGCAGATGAACCTCAGCTGACATCTTAGCTGTTTTCAAAATTTCATTTGGACTTCGGGAACCGCAGATACGCCGATCGGAGTTTTGGAGGCCCGCCCCACGGCAACACCGGGAGCTGGCACACCAAGACGCCGGGGAGTAATTGAACAACAGCGGCCTGAGGGGTTTCCCCCTGTTGCACTGAGTTGACTTTCGGTTTCGTGTCTGGGCTGCTGCCTTCTCTAATAGCGTGATTGCCTCGCTCCCCCTTTGGGGTCCAGCCTAACTCTGCTGCCTGACTATACGCCAACTGTTCTGAGGGTTTGGGTGTTGGGCTAAGCTGCTGCTTCTGCCCTTTCAGCCCATCTTCGTTCTTTGCAGTGGTCTGGGGGTGAGCGGCCATTTTCACCAGGTCTCGAGGGCCCCCTCGGGGCTCACCATTCAACATGACCACCAGGCCTGACAACGAGAAGCGGAAGACTACAACGCCTCTAAGCGGGGGACCGATTCAAACCAACGTCATGGATCGCTATACCCAACCCAAGGGGTCCCCCGGTGGTGCCAGTCGAGCTTTTGAGGGCCCCACTGACGATCCGACTGCGTTGGCCGAATTGACTTTGCAGGACGTCATGGGCGCCATTGCCAATATGCAGACTTCCATTGGCCAGCAATATGAGGCTGTCGCTCTTAAAATAGACACTGTAGCAGTTGATGTTACTTTGATCAGAGCTGACTTATCGAAGACCAATGGCTCAGTCCTCTCCATGTGCGGCACATATTTAGGCACTGAATTTCTCTGCGGGCCAGGTCGTCTGCTGCTCCTCTGTTGCCACCATGGCCTCAGCCAGGCCTACTGTTGTTGGCGGTGTTCCCCACCATCCTCCATGTCTTTCTCCCTGTAGGAATTAGGTCATGCAGGGCTGATGGGAGCTACACTTGCTAACCCTGGGTCTGGAGCACCAGTGGATGTTGGGGGTCGCTTTGGGCACCGGCTGATAACATGTCCCACCTCATTGCAGTGAAAGCAGGTAGGGGGACCTCTGTTGTCCTTGGGGTCTCTGTAGTCCCGCCTGCCCCTAGGGGGCCATGGCTGTCTAGGTCTAGGGGGTTGGGGAGGAGCTACGCGCGCATCCAGGATGGCCTCGTGAGCACAGGGCTCCCGAGTCCCTCGCTACCCTCCGCATATATCCTGAAAGATATCCTGACTTTGACCACGGGTTCTTGCAGATGAACCTCAGCTGACATCTTAGCTGTTTTCAAAATTTCATTTGGACTTCGGGAACCGCAGATACGCCGATCGGAGTTTTGGAGGCCCGCCCCACGGCGACGAGCTGGCACACCAAGACGCCGGGGAGTAATTGAACAACAGCGGCCTGAGGGGTTTCCCCCTGTTGCACTGAGTTGACTTTCGGTTTCGTTTCTGGGCTGCTGCCTTCTCTGATAGCGTGATTGCCTCGCTCCCCCTTTGGGGTCCAGCCTAACTCTGCTGCCTGACTATACGCCAACTGTTCTGAGGGTTTGGGTGTTGGGCTAAGCTGCTGCTTCTGCCCTTTCAGCCCATCTTCGTTCTTTGCAGTGGTCTGGGGGTGAGCGGCCATTTTCACGAGGTCTCGAGGGCCCCCTCGGGGCTCACCATTCAACATGACCACCAGGCCTGACAACGAGAAGCGGAAGACTACAACGCCTCTAAGCGGGGGACCGATTCAAACCAACGTCATGGATCGATATACCCAACCCAAGGGGTCCCCCGGTGGTGCCAGTCGAGCTTTTGAGGGCCCCACTGACGATCCGACTGCGTTGGCCGAATTGACTTTGCAAGACGTCATGGGCGCCATTGCCAATATGCAGACTTCCATTGGCCAGCAATATGAGGCTCTCGCTCTTAAAATAGACACTGTAGCAGTTGATGTTACTTTGATCAGAGCTGACTTATCGAAGACCAATGAAAGGGTCAAGTCTCTGGACCTGAAGACTTCTAGCCTCACGACCGATGTCTCTGATCTGCAGACGGAAGTTGGACGCTTGCGTTCCTCCAACGATCTCATCGTCCATCGCCTGGAGGATTTTAAAAATAGGGCCCGGCGCAACAACATACGCCTTATCGGGGTCCCTGAAACTTCTGGTGCCTCGGCGACTGATCTTCTCGTTGAGGACATCGTCTTGAATCACCTGGCCCCCACAGGCCTGAGTAAATTTTTTGCGGTGGAGCGTGCCCATCGAGTGCCGGGCGGAAAGCCGAAGTCGGGCGCCACGCCGAGACCTATCATCGCCAGGATCTTCAATTTTAGGGACAGAGACATCATCCTACAGGCCTCGAGAGTAAGTGGCCCAGTAAAATTCGAGAACACGACGGTGAATTTCTACCCGGACTTCACGCAGCTTGTTCAGAGACAAAGGATGGGGTTTCAGGGAGTGAAACGAAGGCTGAGAGACTTGGGCCTGAAATATGCAATGCTCTTTCCAACCAGGCTACGTGTCGAATATGAAGACCAGACTTTCTTCTTTGATCGTCCTGACGGAGTCAGTGACTGGCTGGACACCCTCCCCAAACAGACTGACTCAACCGGGCATCCGGGTGGAGCCGAGGGCGGCGTATCGGAACAAGAGTGATATTATGTTTCCTGATTTCTGAACATTCACGTATTATTCGGCTGGGTTCGATATTTCTTCTATTATTGTGTTTTATTGCTACGTACCCGAGGGTGGCGGGGGGAGTGGGACTCTTTCCTCCTCAGGGGTTTCTTTTCGTAGACTAGTTTACTGATGGGGCGACAGGCACACTGCAAGTTGGGGTGGCTTTTGAGTCTAACGCAGGGGTGCAGGGTGGGGGGCGTTGTAATGGGTTCCTATTGGGGGGAGGTGGGGGGTTATTGGGTGTTTGTGGGTTTCTTTCAAGGCAACGTATCGTATTTCTTCTCCATTAGGTCATTGTGTTCGCTGTGGGGTGGACTCTGCACTTTTTGCTGGAATGGGGGTTAGTGGGTTGAAACTAATGTGTTGGAATGTCAATGGGTTGGGGGACAGGATAAAACGGGGTGTGGTGTTGCAGCTTCTGCGGCGCCTCTCCCCCGATATTGTGTTGCTGCAGGAAACGCATCTGGTTGGGAACACGTGCCATGCCATGAATCGGCGAGGGTATCGTCTTGTCGCACACTCTGGCTTCACCTCTGGTTCTAGGGGTGTGGGTATCCTCTTTAGGTCCTCCCTCCCCTTGGCAATCGATGATGTGCTTCTTGATGATAGGGGGCGCTATGCCGCTCTCACTGGTAGATGGGAGGGGAGGACTGTCTCATTTGTCACTGTATATGTCCCGCCGGGTCTACAGACCTCGACTTTTGCTGATCTTGGGCGTGTAGTACTGGGGCTCCCTGAGGGCCTTTTGGTGATAGGCGGAGACTTCAATTCGGTTGTCTCCGGTGCCATAGATCACTACCCCCCCAGGGATCTCCCCAAGTCGCAATCCTGGTTGAGTGGGTTCCTGGAGACATTTGGTCTGGTGGACTGTTGGAGGTTGCTGCACCCGGATCAGGCACAATACACCTTTCACTCTGGTGCCCATGGCAGTCTGTCCAGACTCGACTATATTCTGCTGCTGGCGGCGCTGTCCTCCTCCGTAGGGGAGGTAAGGCAGCTCGCTCGGGGCATATCCGACCACTCCCCAGTCTGGCTTTGCATGGATACTACTATGAGTAATGAGGGATGGGTCGCCCCTATCAACCCATGGTTTCTTCGCGATCCCAAGACCCGTACCGAATTGGTGAAATCCCTTGATCATTATTTTGTAGAAAATGTGGGGTCTGCGTTATCTGCTGTATCGTTGTGGGAGGCGTTTAAGACTGTGATACGTGGGCAGGCTTTATCTTTGATCGCCACCGCCAAGAAAAGTAAGCATGAAGAGGTGGTCCGTCTGGAGGCGGAGATAACCGCACTGGAGAGTGACTTGGAGCGCGGAGTGTCCAGTGCCAAACTTCATTCCCTCAGCCTCAAACAATTGGATTATAAGGCCCTGGTTACTGAAGCTGCAAAGGTCATGAGCAGGGAACAGCAGGGCAGATTGTATGATGTTGGGGATAAGGCAGGTAAATTGATTGCGTGGCTGGATAAGAAAGAAAGGGCGAGTCGTGTAGTTCCTGTGATTGAGAACCTGGACGGAGTGTGCGTGACAGACCCGGCTGCGATTGTTGAATGCTTTGCGGAACACTTCCGAACTGTGTATGCTCCGGTCTCTGACAAACCGGAGGCTGACTCTCATTTGTTGCTTCGCGATATTACTTTGCCCTGCCTGTCTGCGGCTGACAGGGACCTGCTGGACGCGGTACTGTCGGCTGATGAGGTGGCTACAGCCATTCGTTCAATCCGCTCTGGCAAGGCCATGGGTCCTAATGGTCTGCCCATTGAACTGTATAAATTGTGCCCAGACAAGCTGGCTCCATATCTTCGTGATATGTTTCTAGAGTCCCGCGACTCTGGCTCCCTCCCATGTGACCAGCGTCTTGCTACTATCGTGGTGATCCACAAGGAAGGGAAGCCACGGGATCGCTGTTCATCTTATAGACCGATCTCGCTTCTAAACGCTGAACCGAAAATTCTGGCTAAGGTATTAGCTAACCGCCTGACGAACGTTATCAGCGATCTGGTCCATCCGGATCAGTCCGGTGTTATCCCGCACCGTAACACGGCGCTTAACCTGCAGCGCTTGCACGGTGTTCTCGCGAGGGCGGCGTCTCTTCGTGAGCCGGCCATCTTGGCTTCCTTGGATGCTACGATGGCCTTCGATACTCTTGAGTGGCCTTATCTTTGGGCCGCTCTTGTGAAATTCGGATTTGGCCCCGGGTTCATCGGCTGGGTGAAACTTTTGTATGCGGAGCCACTGGTGCAGGTGGTCGTGACTGGTCGGGTCTCAGCGTCTTTTGTTCTCGGGAGGGGCACGCGGCAGGGCTGCCCGTTGTCACCACTGCTTTTTGCGCTCGCCCTTGACCTGCTGGCTGCCTGGTTGCGCTGGGAGCCCTCGCTTAAGGGGATCCAGTTGTCCCCGGACTTCGAGGATCGCGTCTCGCTCTACGCGGATGATATTTTATTGTACCTTACGTCCCCTCGAAAATCTCTTAATGTTTTGTTCGATGTGCTCACTTCGTTTGGGAAAAATTCGGGCCTTGTTATCAACTGGGCTAAATCCTGTGTATACGTGCTCTCGGGCGGTCTTCCTCCCCTGCCTCGCAGATGCCCCATTCGGGTCTCTCCAACGGGCTTTAAGTACCTGGGGATTTTTATATCTTTAGACCCTGCGGCTCGCTACGAACATAATCTGCTCCTCCCCTTCAAAGATTGAGACTTGATGTTGTGCGCTTGCGCGGGCTGCCGCTATCACCGCTTGGGCGCGCAGCCTTTTTTTAAATGATAGCCCTGCCGCGGTTTTTGTACGCGCTTCAGAATATGTTCGATGTTATTCCGGCAAGCTACTTTAGAGAGGTTGAGAGCCTGCAGATACGGTTAATTTGGGATGGACGTTCGCGTATTTCCCTCGCTAAACTCACTCTTCCATGGTACAATGGGGGTATAGCGTTGCCGGATATTAGGCGTTACTATTGGGCCTCGCAACTGAGTGCGATCAATCATGCGACATATGCGCCTGCTCCTAACCCGGCGTTTGAGATGGATAAGTATTTGCTACCGGGCGGGGACTACAGGAGAGCGCTCTACTCCAAGACGGTGGGTAAGGATTTATCTGGACCTACCAAGATTGCTGTACGCGTGTGGCATGCTGCGAATGCATCTGTGGGTTGGGAAGATCGATTGACTTGTGCGACCCCCTTGTATGCTTCTGAAAGGTTGGGATGTCTCTGTAAAACGAAAGGGTTTGAAAAATGGGATATGATTGGTATTAGCTGCGTGGGCGATCTTTGGGTCAAGGGCAAAATCAAGACCTTTGTGGCACTAAAGACAGAATATGAATTGAGTGACAGGGAATTCTTCCGATATACACTGATTCACCATGCCTTGAGTTCGGTTCTCCCTGCGGGTACTATCGTCCCCGAGTCCTCCCCCCTTGAAGATAGGATCCTTGACGGTCACGTCCCTGACAGTACCATTTCCCTGACATATAAGAAGTTGATCAACACCCGGGTGGATCTGTTAGTGCGTCTCAGGGAGGTCTGGACCTGCGATGGTTTGGAGCTGGACGACGAGGATTGGCAGGCTGCACTGTCCTCGCCGAAGGAGGTCGCGATTCCTGCCCATCTCCGTTTCGTTCAGCTCAAAATCTTACATCGTGTATATATTACTGGTCCGCACTTGATTCGCATGGGTTATTCCTCGGACGGGCTATGTAAGCGTGGTTGTGGGATGCTTGGAACTTTCCTCCATATACTTTGGGAGTGTCCGGAGGTGGTGCAGTTCTGGAATAATGTGCATGCAGTGATGGGTAGAGTCACGGGGGTTGTGCTGCAGCCCGAGGCCAGGCGCTGCCTGTTGAATGTGTGGGAGCCGAATGATTATAGTGTGGCCCAGACGCAATGGGCGACCCTCGGGAATATGATTGCCAAAAGGGATGTAGCGCAGTTGTGGGGTTCCCAGCGCCCGCCCACAGTATCGGTGTGGAAGGAGAATATGGACTGGTGTATGTTCAGAGAGAAGACTGTGTATGTGGCGCAGGGCAAACCTAGAAAATGGAATAGTATCTGGAGCCAATGGAACGCATACCGTGGAAATCTATGTGCGCCCCCGTTCGTGGACAATCCCGAAGTCCCTCTGTCCCCCTGATCCGGCATTCCATGTATTATGTGCTTTTTGTTATCCTTTGAATTTGTTTCCCCGCTGGCCCCCTCCCCACAATATGTACTATTGATCTGTTATATAATATTGTGCCTAGGTGTCCTCCTATGTGAACACATGTCCATGTATACTGTTTCCTTTTTGCCTTGTATTTTGTTTTTTCTTCTTTTAATAAAAACTTTTACAAAAAAAAAAAAAGGTCTGGGGGGTTGGGATTCCTTCTCCTGGGAACAATTTTGGGGCCCTGGTGTGGACTCCTTTTGATTGCCCTTGTCCCCCCCCCCCACTCTTCTGCTGGGGATCCTGTCCACCTTTGGCTGTGGTACCCACAATTCCTCTGTGGACCCTGGTACTTGTCCAGCGGTCCGCCTCCTTAGCAAGCTCAATGGGGTCTGTCAACTTGCTGTCTAAAAGATGCTGGCGCAGCTCTGGAACACAAAGACTACTCAAGTGCTCCCAACTGATTAAATGCAACAACCCCTTAAAATCAGTTACTTTGCTGCCCTTCATCCAACCTTCCAGTGCACGCAAGTACAAATTCACACACTCCATCCAAGTCTCAGATTCTTTCTTCTTAGAATTTCTAAACTGCAGTCTGTACTGCTCTGGAGTAAGTCCATACCTGAGACATAAGGCCTCCTTCATATTGGGGTAGGTCATGGCACCTGCTAATTCTAAGGGCTCCAGAGCACCCCTCCCAGAAGCCTCAAAATGTTTCCACAGGCCCGCCCCCCAATGTTGTTCAGGCACACCATTCATCCTCAATGCAAACTCATAGAAAGTAAATCAGGCATAAATATCTTCACTCCTATTGTAATTCTGTACCAGATCCTTGGGAGTATATACTTTACCCCCATGCACTGGCTGCGCGCTGCCACCTTTTGAACTGGCATCCATCTCCTTGGCTTTAAGATCCAGTTCTCTCATGCTCAACTCATGAACCAAAAGCAATTTCTTCTCCTCCAAGGCACGGGCATTTTTGCTCTCCTCCGCCGCCTTTTCTACTTCCAATTGTTTCATTTTCATTTTCATGACTTCCAAGTCATATTCTCTTACTCTCTGATTTTCTTGTAACTCTTCTGGGGTGAGGCCCCTACCGGAATGGTTGCTGCCGGCCCCTGAGCCTACTCTGCCCACGGGCAGATCTGTGGTTTGAAAAACATTCCCTGTGTTCACATCATCATTTCCCTCTTGTGCCTCCCAATGGGCCTTCAAGATTCTCTGCAGCTCCTCCTTCCTGTAGGCGGTCTTTATGGGGCACTCAAACTCGTGGCAGAATTTCCTAAGGTCATCAACTTTGTAGGAATACAAATCCTCAATGACAAATTCCAACTCTACTTCTGTCTCCTTACTGGGTGCCTTTCCTGTTGTAGACATGATGCTTTGAAGAGTTACTCAAAAATAGAATCAAAAAATCAAAACCAGTAGTATGCAGTGGCGTAGTGGTCTGCACTCACTAGTGATGTACACCAATCACTGTGGGTCTAGTACAAATACAAGTTCAAATCCCCACCGCTGACCACCAATGTTAGATCTGGGGGTCTCTAGTTGACAGAGGTAGGTACTGTGATGTATTTCCTATGGGAACTGTATCAATATTCCTGTTTCTGACCCTTGTCCGGTTAAATAAATCAATAGTGGCCATACAACGGCACAGAACCCGTTTTCTGATTAGGTCATAGCGCATGGTACCACATTAGGCAAGCACTATTCCCCCAGCCCCCATAGAAAGCATACAGAGTTCTCAAAACAAATCAAACCTCCAGCAACCTGGGAAATCCCCCGCAGCTATTGTTTTGATTTAACCAAGAACTCCAGTAAAGAATGTACGAACGACCAGTTCTTATGACATCCTTATTGACGTATTTATGTCCATCCTTACGTCAATCTCTGCACCTTTCAGGTATAAATATTACCGACATTGCCCTAAGCAAACACACGGTGGTGACGAGATTGGAGCAGCGATACTTGCCGAGGAGCCCAGCAGATGCAGGAAGCCCACGGACGCTGCCCCTCCCTTTTGACGCGCTGAGAGAGAGACGCTGCCTTTTCTCTTGCCGAGAAATCCAGCCCCGGCGTTTCCAGCCGCCCTTGCGGGCAACTGGGATATCGAGTCCTGAGATTGAGATACCAGCCCTCCAGCCTTCTAAATCCCAGGTACTGAACTGAATAACCCCTCACAGAGAATTCTTGAATCAGATCCTTGGCAAAACAAACTTAACTTAAACTGCTACTTATCTACTCCCGCCCACGTATTAGGCTTAGGTCAGGTACACTGGGGTAGGCGTAATTAGAAGCACCAGTTGAGTACGATTAGTCAATGTATATATGTATATAACTTTATCCATTTTAAGTATCATATGGCTAAGAAACCATATAAATGCTTTTACAGTATTATTTTATAATTCTGTTTTTACTGTATGCACTTTACTTAACTATAAGTATTGCAATAATAGCGATTCATTTCTCTTGTATGAGAAAAGAGACTGATCAATAAATAACATCTTTTTATTGAAACACGCCCATCTCTTATTTCTCTACAAACTGGTGAAACTAAGAATGCACGTACTGACTGAGTAAAATAAGTTGTCTTTTGTTTTCACACGACTCTGGATATATACTCTTGATTAGGGGAGAGCAAAGTTGTCATGTTCTATGGTTGTCAGAAACTAAATCCCTTCTTGTCTATCCAGGGAGGTTAAATTCCTCCTTGCCTATTCGAGAAAGTTTCTAGTGAACTCTGAGCTAGCTGGCACACACATAACTTTAAGTCTAATATCGTCAGTAGAAGACCTAGTTAACCACAGTCCTACGTCTATACTATTGAAGATATTATTCCAATGCGCAGAGCCTATTGGGATAATAGGAACTACACTACATGGCGCCCAACTGTTTGGATAGGCGATAAATCTAACGCAAGACATTAGAGTAACTCAGTCGTGCTTTTTCACACAGACCCCTTTTTCCCATAATACTCCAAAGACGTCTGGAGTGGGTGAAAGGTTAAATCCGCCAAACTTCGTAGGAGGAGACTCCTATGTATGGTTCTTGGTTTATTCAACGTTGAAGGATATACTGTTCCAAATATATTGTGCATCTAATCTTTGTTTCCATAGAAACCTGATCTGCAAATAAACAAAATAACCTTCCTGACAGTAAAATGTCAGAAACTGAAGAAGATAGGGAGGCAGCTAGAATAGCAGCTCAACTCCTAGCGAATGACAATAGTCTCCTACAGCAAGACCCGGAGGCAATACTCATCCCGGTCAACATAAGAAAAACTATAACCTTAAAACTTATAGAAAATGGACTAACACCGCAAGGTGGTACAGTCATATTCGTAATTGAGGCACACGAATATCGGCAGACAGAGGTATTCTACTCATGGATAAACTTTCCAGCAGCAAACGCTGTAACAAAAGAGTTCCACTATTATAAAATAGAGGAACCACCGGATATCTACACTCCTTTCGAGGAAGTGGAGATACCACTCAAATACCAAGAGCACCTGCTCTGGTTTAATGGTGCCCTAAAACATAATAATCACATCACCAGGCTCGGTCCACTAGGTAGACCAGGAGCAACGTGGCCGGTCCTAGCCGGATACACACCACATCCAGACATTGAAGAAATGTCTGCACCAGATCTTTTAGCACAGCTAAAACAACTAATTAAAATACACAGACAATTAGTCCAATATATAATGCGGACTTCAACAGTCCAACCAGCTATTAAAATTGCACAGCTGACCCCTCATCAGGGGAACACAAATAAAATCACACCACAGAACATACAGTCCTGTCTAGGTAAAGTACCCGCAAAACGGGAACAAATTCCATTCTGGTTAGCACAAAAAATCACTCAAATAGAGGCGGTATTTCCGGATACCACCGCTATTGAGAAACACAGGATTCTGACTATCTGTCTTCCAATGGCAATCGCACCACATATAGAGGACTGGAACACTTGGGGTACAGTCTTTGCTTCCGTTTACACAAAAACACATGGTGTTCCATCCATGTCAGTAATACCAGACGTGCTGAAACAAAGTCAAGATGAATACGGTCCAGAACCGGCCCTAACTCTGGGTATGAAATTACTAGAAGACTTCAAGCAGGCCTCGGCAATATTACTAGCCAATATAAAGGGAGAAGCAGCAAATGTGGCGATCCGCCAGAGGTTGAAAGAGACAGATATAGCAGACCAACCATTTGAAATTGCCAGAATCATAGAAAAATCCTATGAAGAACTAGGAAGAGATAGTTTGGGTGGAATACCTGTGAAACCCCAACTAATTGAAAATCCTGAAAAGGTATTTATTAAAAATAATCTAAACACTCAAAAAAAGAGCTGGGATGGAAATAAACAATCCACCCATAAAGAAAAAAGATTCCAAACCAGAGGAAGGTCTCCTCGGCGGAGAGAAAGATCTCCGGACCAAGGACGCAAGTCTCCCCAAAGGGAGCCCTCTGTGAAAAAATACAACCTTAGAAATAGGGATAATATAAAGAAACCTGACAGATATCAAGATATTGATACACGTCCCTCTCAATCTTTTCAGACTTCCTCGCAGAAATCGGAAAGAAGAGGACGATCAGAACACAGGGAAGAGCACGTCAAGTCCAAAGACAAGGAACCTGCTCATCAAAATAAAAAATTACAATTTCCAAAGAAGAAGGTAGCCAGTATTAAAGTAATCAAACATGCCGAGGATACTGAGGACACAGCTGAAAAACGGAGAATGGGCTCAGACAATGCTAGACAGCGCAGCAGAAGTGAGCATAGCTCGCAAGATCCTGATGAATCATCTGGAGACAGTGGACACGAATGGGTACATTCAGGTGGAAACTGCAGATACCAGAGTTAGCAAACCTCATAAAATATATTAAATAACTTTACGTATAGAGGGAGATAAGACTAGGAAAATAAGGGGTCTGTTTTGGGATAATCTCTCTAAAGGCTATGACATCCTTCTAGCTGAAAAAGACTGGCCACCAGAGTTTGTCAGGGAGTGCCCTCATGGCGAAGAAATAATTATGCCTGCCTTCTCTAATCATATTCCAATACATAAAAAGTATACACTTGCAAGAAAGTGGGCAGTAGCTCAAGCTCCTGCATTATATAAAAATCATGTGGGATGGGATGAGGACTCTCCTCCTCACAGAATCCAGTTAAAATCACAATCTACTGCACAGAGGCAGTACCCAATTAAGCAAGAAGCTAAAAAACAGGTAAAAGAGATCCTAGATCAACTTGAATACCAGGGGGTGATTGAAACTAGCACCTCACAAATGAACAATCCTTTGTTTCCTGTCTCCAAACCAGATGATTCATATCGTCTTGTTTTGGACTACAGACACTTGAACTCATGTTGCAAAACCTTTGCAGTACAAAACTCACACAGTGCAGCACTAATGGATAGCATAGTGCGCAAAAAATACAAAACAACATTAGACATCTCTAATGGATTCTTTTGTCAAAATATAGCACCAGAAAGCAGATATTTGACCGCGTTTTCAATAAATGGCGCGCAAAACATTTTCTGTCGTTTACCACAGGGGTTCAAGAACAGCCCAGGATTATTCTCAGCGAGAGTAACAGAGTTACTACAAATATATGATGATGAGGCATTATCATATGTCGATGACATCTATCTAACAGATGATGACTTGGATACTCACTTGAAAAGAGTGAACACCATAATACTTGGGTTCGCAGCAGAGGGTTACAAATTCAACTTTAAAAAGTCAAGAATTGCCCATCTAACTGTCCTGTTTTTGGGATATGAATTATCAAGTGAAGGCAAAAGCCTGGCTGACAATTTCCTAGAGAAATGAGCTATAATCCAAGCACCAAGAACACTAAAAAACTTACAATCAATTCTAGGTTTCCTAAATTTCGGAAGAACTTACATTATAAATTATGCAGAGAGGGTCAAACCCCTCTATGACTTAATAAAACCAGATTTTAAAAGAATCAACTGGACTCAAAAACACACAGAAATTTTGAGATCTTTACAAACAGACATGTTAGTTAAAACAAAACTACAAATACGTGACAACACACGCAATCTTGTGATTCGAGTCATCCCAGGAAGATGCGGATTCATATACCTGACCTCTAATGAGGGAGAAAAGGTACCAATAGCATATAAATCACACTTGTACACAGAAGCTGAAAAGAGGTTTAGCATTAAAGAAAACATTGTTCATGCAGTTCAAACGGCTGTAGCAAGAGAAAAAGACCAAGCTGACGGTAGACGTATTACAGTCAGAACAGCAGAATCAGCTTTTGAGGCATTAACAACCCCATGTAATTTACCGACAACAGCATTGAATCCAGAATGGGTACAATTGGTAAATTCTATTGCTACAGACAAAATAAAATACTATTTTGATCCGGAATTGAATGAATTAAAATATCTAGAATATGAAAGGCAATATCCTCTGCCAATCGACATTCTGCCTTTACGACAGTACGCCTGTGTAATCTATACAGACGGACATGCTCAACCCTCAGTATGGGGAGACCAAGCATACAACGCCACATGCGAGATTGTAAAAGACGTGTGGCGCGGAGGTAAACTGAGACCTCTATTTACAAAAACACACTCAGTAGAAAATAACTCAGAGCAACAAACTGAAATAATAGCGTTAAAAATGGCGCTAGATAATGCGGATCGCGAATTCCCGACACTAATAGTGTGCGATTCATATTACTGCGTCAAATCATACAATAACGACTTGCAGAAATGGGTTGAAAACGGGTACAAAGATGACACAGGTGCAACAATAAAGCAAAAATCGCTTTGGGAACAAATAGTTCTTTTAAAGAAAGAACTACCAAAGACTCACGTGATACACTCACTGAGTCATCAGCGTGATGGCGTTCACGTTGCAGGGAATTCATTGGCTGACACAGCCACAGCGGTAGCAACTAAATCGGCTTCCGTAGCTACAAAAAAGCGTTCAGTAAAATACATTGACGGTGAAACAGTGCTGGCGGTGAAAACGTCATCAAAAGGCGACTGCTCAGCTTTACCAATCAACTATCCACTCAATTATACATACATAATCGATGCAAACTCCGTTCCTTTTGCTCGAATCCCTGGAGTGGGGGATAGAGTGATTCCAAACATGAACAGGAGAGTCTTGTTAATAGTAGACGCACATATTGGCGAGGGTCTTAGACATCACACAATTAAGGATTCTCTAGCAGAATTACAATCAACATACTGGTGGCCAGGAATGAGTCTGGACCAACACCTATTCGCGAGAAACTGTTCAAACTGCAACAGAGATCGCAGTGGTGAACGAAACGGTGTATTCCCACGGCTTTTTGCTCAATAAGGAATAGGCTAACAACATAAACTCACCCAGTATGAATAATGCGTCTTATTAACATGTAGAGACTATTTTCACTTGTAATGTAGACCCCAACTTTCGGCTGACGTCTGAACTGTTATAAAAGATTTGCGAGTCTATTTATTTTATTTATTTAAAATATTTATATAGCGCGGCTGTCACCTTGCAGGTATCCTGGCGCTGGAGAATACTCCTTAAGTGGGGAGACTGAGAGTGAGTAGCAAGTGATTAGGATTTAAGGAAAAAGCCAAGTTTTAATACGTTTTCGGAAGGGAAGGAGTTGCGGTATTTGGCGGATGTCAAGTGGCAGACTGTTCCACAGTTTTGCAGCTGCGACTCTGAAGGATCTTCCCCCAGTCCTGCCCTTGTTGAATCTAGGTACTGTGACAAGGCAGGCTGAGGCAGAGCAGAGAGTTCTGGTGGGGGTGTACCAGGAAAACATGGCTTGCAAAGGTCTGGGCCCGACTCCGTGCAAGGCTTTAAAGACAAGGCAAAGGGCTTTGAAAGCCACTTGTTGCTTAAGAGGGAGCCAGTGCAGCTCGGCCAAAGCCGCTGTGGCAGAGGACCTCCTGGTCCAGCCAAGAGCTAGCTTGGCGGCGGCCGACTGGACTCTTTGGAGCCGATCCAGCAGCACAACTGGAGACTCAAGTAACAGTGCGTTACAATAGTCAAGGCGACTAAGAATAGTGCACCTGACTATTAACGCACGAGCTTGTGCGGGGAGGAGTGGCATGATCTTGCGCAAAGAGCGCAGTAGGGCAGAGCAGATCCCCACTGTTTTCGCAACCTGGGTTTCCATACTCAGCTTGTTGTTCATCGTGGCCCCCAGGTTGCGAACAGCGGTGACTGGCTGTGGTTTTTCCGGTGTTTCCGGAGGCCAGAATTCGCTAGGGAATAGGCGTGGTATTTGGCTTCCAGCGCAAAACAGAACCTCAGTTTTGGAGGAGTTGAATTGCAGGGAATTTTTGTGCAGCCAACCAGCCGTCTCTCTTAGGCAGTCGTGAAATGATGTTAGAGGGATAGAATCATCTCCCTCCCAAGAGAGAATGAGCTGGGTATCGTCCGCATAGTTAATAGTTTTTAACCTATGGGACTTTATTAACGTGATCAGGGGCTTAAGGTACACGTTAAACAGAATGGGGCTGATGGACGAGCCCTGAGGCACCCCGTGGGGCACTGAGACAAAGGTGGATTGGAATGGGGGGAGGGACACAGCCTGCTTCCTGTCCCGCAGGTTAGAATGGAACCATAGCAGAGCCGTACCATCCACCCCAGCCTCTCCGAGTCTCTTCAGCAGAATCCCATGATTAACCGTGTCGAATGCGGCAGACAGGTCCAGCAAGATCAAGGCTACTGCCTGGCCCCTGTCTGCACGCATACGAAGATCTTCCATGGCTGTCAGGACAGCTGTTTCGGTGCCATGGGCTGGACGAAAGCCGAATTGGAAATCGTCCAGGATGTGATTCTGCTCCAGGTGAGTAGAGAGACAGGAACTCACCCATCATTCGGTAACCTTTGCCGGGAAAGGCAGGAGGGAGATAGGCCGATAGTTCGACAAACATTCAGGGTTTAAGAGGGTTTTTTCAACAGCGGGGTGATAAGAGCCTGCTTCCAAGGAGTAGGAACAGATCCGCAACGCAAGGATTGGTTGCAGATCCTGCACAGGGTGCCGAAGAGTTCAGATCCAAAACCTTTCCAGATTTTTGGAGGCAGAGGGTCGAGAGGGGAGCCCGATGTAATCCCGAGCGCCAATCTGTCGAAATCGGTTTCTAAAATGGGGGGGAGTTCCCGCAACCTTTCCATGGGGTGGTGCCCTGAGTGCATCAGATCAGGGTCGGTGGTGCTCGCCTCCGGGTTGTTGGAGCTGTCCGATGGTGGGGAGGTGTTCAGGTTGTGGATGATGGTCTCAATTTTATCTTTAAAAAATAGTGCGAGATTGTCGCAGAGTGCTTGTGTGGGTGGGATTGTATTTTTGGCACAGTCGGGGTGGGTAAGGTTATTTAGAATCTGGAAGATACTTTTCGAGCTATTGGTAGCGTTGACTATGGTGGAGCAGAAGTAGTTAGCTTTACTTTGAACAATTGTAGTTTTATATACCCGTAGATTAATTTTCCAGAGTGACTTATTGGTGTCGGAGTAGTCTTGCCTCCATTTCCTCTCAGATTGTCTACAGGCTAGTTTGAGGGCTTTCAAAGAGTCGTCAAACCAGGGGGCTGGTGCTCTGCTCTTAGGTTTGCATTTTTTCTGGGGGGCAAAGGAGTCAGAGGTAGAGGATATTTCTGTACAGAAGGCATTATAGTTGTCCTCCACCGAATTAGTGGGGGAGAAACTGTTTTCCACTTTAAATACGGTGCCATAGGATCTTAAATTATCCAGAGCTTTCCAGTCTCTGTACAGAAATTCAGGAGGGGTACTGTGTGGCGGCCTTCTGGCTCCGTTGCTAGTTATGTAGAATTTGATGAGCGCGTGATCGGTCCAGCACATAGGCAGGATGTCGCTCAGGTGTACTAGCTGAGGGGAGGAAAAAATTAAGTCAAGTTGGTGCCCTGCTGTGTGGGTGGGTTTGTTAACCAGTTGCAAAAGCCCCACGCTTTCACAGGAGAGTACAAGATTGTTCAATGCAGTGTCCAGGCTGCCATTTGGCCAGAGATTGAAGTCACCTAGAACGATCAACTTGTTGTGGGAGGTAGCCATATTAGTAAGGATGGTGAGTGGCGATTGTTGTTGTTGGGAATTAAAGGCTCCCGGGGGGCGATAGCAAATAATTGCCGTGAAGGTGACTCCGGGGTGGCAGTTTATGAAAGGCCGAGGAGTTCCGTTCCGGCAACTGGGTCCATGTCTAGGATGTTTATAGACCATGAGGCTCTATAGATAATGCCTACTCCACCACCGCGGCCCTTGGGTCTAGGAAGATGCAATATTTTGAAATCAGGGGGGCAGGCCCAGTCTATAATGGCATATACGCTAGAAGCATGCTACGTCCTGACCAAAATCTTTCCTTTAGCTCTAAAAAGCTTGTGGGGGGGTGCTTGGCCAGAATGAGCATTGCATTGCGGGACTCTTCTCACTTCCTTCCTGAGGGAAACGGGATGGTGTAAAGAAAAAACCAAGGCATAGAGCAATCAGTAACAGCAAAGGTATTAGGTTCGGGAGCTGGGTGGGTCAAACATCTAATAAGTGTCCAACGTAGTCTAAACAATCTGCCAAGAAATTCTCTGAGAGGTCTCAGTCCATACGAACTGTTGTTTGGGACTAGAATGTTAGTCCAGGACTTAGATAGTCAGACTTCAGTGGTTAAAGAAAAATGCTTTGATATCAAAGATCGCTTGGCTATTTTACAGGACTTAAATGAAACAAGAAGAGACCTGAGCAACATAAAGTTGAAACAGCAGCCAATAACCACTGAAGAGAAACCACCTGTCCCAGCAAGGCCTGTCTGGATTCCAAAAATCGGGGATCTGGTCAGAGAGAAGATCGCGGTAAAGAAGGAATTTGGGCCTTCTTACAGAAAAGCAGTTCCTGTCTTGTCTGTCAACGGGACGAGATCAGTAGTATTACCGCCCCTTGCTGGTAAAAAGGAGAACCGAGTTGTATCCATCGACCTGGTTAAACCACAATCATGTGGCCAATAACAAGTAGTAGGCCAAGTGGACTCCCAAGAAGTAGCAGAACACCAAAGTTTGCTACAAATACAGAGGTTCAAACTGAAAGATAATCACATTTGAAAAATCTACAGTGAATCAACAAGGACTATGCAACAAAGCAATAGAACTTGAACCTCTAAAAACCCAAATCAAAACTTTACATCAAGAAACTCCACTCTACAGTGATGTAACCACGGACTATGCTAATGAAACAAAGCAAATCCTAAAAACAAAAAGTAATCCAGAAGCAATTGAAACAATTGACAGAACAGCATCAGGCTACTTCATGAACTTCGATGATTTTTCTGAGGATCCAAGTGAACCTGAGGAACAGCCGACAACAAGAACTTTTAAAGACAAAGCAAAAAAACTTTTTCATCAACTAAAAGAAACCTATTTGATTTCTCCATGGATTGAAATTTGGGTGGCATTTGGTGCATTTATCCTCATACTTTGGCTCATCATGGTACTATGCTTGGGACATTTCATTGAGGGAAAATATGCTAAAATGGACACAGCAAGCCAGAATATCAACTTGGTCCTTAAACCACACACATCTTCACACGTCGAGAAAAGAGAACTTTCTTCTGTCAACTTCACAGCCAATCCTATACCCGGCGGGGTAGCATGGGACAAAACTGAATATGAAATATATGGTCCGGTTGAACTCCTGAAGTATCCACACCAATTTAAGATTTCATTGAGTGACTTTGTAAAACCAAGCACATTCGCTGATGATTGGGATTTTGAAAGTATTAATGATATGATGTCTGATCTAGTGATGTCAGCTAAATTTACAGAACATGATTATTTACAAGGTTCATCTAATTACGATCAAATGTTTTGCTATAACCATTATGGTAACCATTATCTGCATAAATCTACTCAGCCTAGAAATGTTTTAAATTTTAACCAATGGGAACATTGTGCAACCCCACCAAAAGGCAGTTCAAAAACATTTTATGATAAATATTCATACTTTTCAGGGTTTAACACAAGTAATGCAGAAACATTCTACTTCAAATTGTTAAATAAGACAGGAATGAAAACCATGCTTACAAACACAAAATTGATATATTCAGACTCATTTTTTGAAAAAATGAATACATTTGGTTTTGATTTCTGGAATGATAACATTGAAACGAAAACGATCTGGGGCACAAAAGATTGGCAAGTGCAAGGTATAGAATCATTATTTAGAGCCTGCATGATCCCAGAACAAATTATATTTTTGAATGACACAATTCAGCAGACCACCTGTCTTGGTCTAGCCAAAATCAAAGACTTAAACAAACCGTCTATTCCAAAGCCAACTATGGATAATAATAGCACCTCTGATGTTGAGATAGACGTAAACAGTATTTTAAACCACAACAGAACTCATCCTGAATGGAAACAATGGTTGATCTGGCCCACAGACACAAATAACTGTCAAGACAGATTCCTGAACAAAATACAGGGTTTCACATTGACCAGGCCAGACCCTAGATACTCCCAAAGACAACATCCAGGGATTGTAACTACTTACAGTGTGGGAAAGCTCTGCCTTCAATGGCTACATACATCCACACTGGCAGAAATTAAGCAACACCTAACTTTGCTTAAAGAAGGTGCTGACTTGCGCGATTATGGGACCACGCAAACAGCGTCAAAAACGTTTCATAGCGGCCTCTATATATGCAGCTTATAACGAAGCTTGGAAAGAAACTCAAATTGAGACAGCAGAAAAAATACGGGAAATTGACCGTGTTAATTTGGAAAAATCACTTTCTGTTGTAGACAATGGGTTAATGACTCTGTCTTCCAGAATATATTCACTGGACAGTATTGTGTCATCAGCAATCGATATAATAGAGCAAGACTTACTGATGTTACAACACGGTCAGTCTCAATTACATTCTATTGTACAGCTTGGCTGGACGTTACAAAATCTGCGTTCAGGCTATGTGCCTTGGCGTTTAATCAACACAACGTCATTATTTAATATCTTTAACCTTACTGATAAACAAATCAGTTTGGCACAGAAGGGTGCTGACTATACAATTCTGAGCATTGAAAAACTTGAGAGATTACCATTGACAATGTCAGAACGACCTGTCATTGAATGGATAATACATGGGATATTAAATATTCCGATAACAACTTTCCAGTTTCAGTACTGCCAAAAATATATACAGGCAGGCCAGTATGAAAGGTTGGGTAAAGGATACATTAAGTCGACATGGGACTTGCCCTATACACACACATGTGTTAGTAATAAAGGACAGAGTGTATTTCTTAGTGGCAATAATTGTGCAAAGTCACTAAGTGGTATACTTCTGTGTCAGGGTTTAAGTTTGCATGGGGCCTGTGAAGGGACTTCAAATAACCTTTCATGTCACCAGCTAGGCACACCTGCAACACGAATAGAACCATTCTTTAGGAGACTCTCGAACGGGAGTTACATTCTAATTGTAGATCGCAGATGTTGCAGCCTAATGCCCGGAAAACCTTATCTCGTAAGCGTGACTACCAGGGTCATGTGCTGTGAAAGAGTATTGTTCCCAAACGATACTCCAGACAGGGAGGCAAGGGTATGGCCCAGTTTTAATTTCTCTTCTATTCGAATTGATACTTTAAGCAGAATGAAGACTGTGCTCCTACAGACGCCAACCAGGTTGACGTCATCAAAAGAAACGTATGATCTCCAAGTTGCAAGGACGACGGCAGAGATTCATTCACTGCTATCAACGAATAGCCCCCTACACTTCGCAGAAATGTTGAACGAAATCTTAAATATTTCTGATACAAGTGGTATCGCCAGTGTATTTAAGACAGTTTTTTCAGGCGCTTTAACACCATTCAAAGCGATCCTGGGTATTTTTCCAAACTTCGTCCATTCCCTCTTTGGCGGACTACCTCTCCGGTTGGGACTAGTAGCAGGCGTCCTATTTTTGCTACTTTTGCTTCGATATGGCAAACCGTGTCACAGACATGACTCCAACAACAATGGAAGAAACGATCCTAGCTATCCGCTACCGGGACCGCATAACTAAAGTCCTTGGATTAGCACGGCTACGCAATTTAATATGACTTGGTTTCTTTCATTCAGACCCTTGTGGCAGACCTGTGTTATGCCTGTATTAAGGTGCTTGCTATGCGGCGAAGAATGCGTGTTGGACACCTGTCTCACACTACAATCAGAAGTGCCATTGGATGCAGAGACTTTGTTGAGTCCAGTAAAGGCTCATGCATTGTGCTGTCCCCAGCGGCTACCAATCCTGATGACGGCATTCGTGGAGACTTCACCACTGCGATTGAAGGGTAGTGAAGTACAAGATGAAAGCAGCATCGATCAGGTACGACCATCTGTCAGCTATGCTGATCAAACCATCACTGAAAGCAATCATGCTCATGACTGCATGGTAGCGTCATTTTCCAACCTTGTCGAACTCTCACCATAAGCTGTTGACTGTTTTTTCGAACATCTAAATGATATTATGTTTTCACCAGAACAGAAAGAATGACTTTGAGCAAACGTGCACACAGCGTTCCCTGAACTCTGAATTTGGCCTTCAAATTTAAAAATAAAGCCACTAAGAATTCTTCGAGTCTGCTCCTGCAAACAGGAACGTTCTCCAAAACATCCAAAATATTTACCTTTCAGGCACTTATCTTCTGCTTAAAGTAAACTATTCTTAAAGAACAGACACTTCTATTTTTAGGTACCTGTAGGAGACATTACCTCGACTTCTAGGTTATTTACACATAAGATTGTATTTCTATGTGATGAAATGGACTCGCACTTTCTCTTCTGTACTAAGAGCCATTTCATGTGTTATTTTCGCAAATCATTCGTGCAGATATACAATGTGCATTCTCTTTGAATGATTACACTGCTTGAATGCATACAGTAACTATTTTCATTTTTTTATGTGTTACGCAAATCCAAAGTAATGCAAAATTAATGTATTTTGGGCGGTTTTGAATACACATACAATATTAGTTATGTTTACTATGCTTAGGTTAGTAAATATGGACATAGATTCCGTGGAGTGGGTGTGATGTATTTCCTATGGGAACTGTATCAATATTCCTGTTTCTGACCCTTGTCCGGTTAAATAAATCAATAGTGGCCATACAACGGCACAGAACCCGTTTTCTGATTAGGTCATAGCGCATGCTACCACATTAGGCAAGCACTATTCCCCCAGCCCCCATAGAAAGCATACCGAGTTCTCAAAACAAATCAAACCTCCAGCAACCTGGGAAATCCCCCGCAGCTATTGTTTTGATTTAACCAAGAACTCCAGTAAAGAATGTACGAACGACCAGTTCTTATGACATCCTTATTGACGTATTTATGTCCATCCTTACGTCAATCTCGGCACCTTTCAGGTATAAATATTACCGACATTGCCCTAAGCAAACACACGGTGGTGACAAGATTGGAGCAGCGATACTTGCCGAGGAGCCCAGCAGATGCAGGAAGCCCACGGACGCTGCCCCTCCCTTTTGACGCGCTGAGAGAGAGACGCTGCCTTTTCTCTTGCCGAGAAATCCAGCCCCGGCGTTTCCAGCCGCCCTTGCGGGCAACTGGGATATCGAGTCCTGAGATTGAGATACCAGCCCTCCAGCCTTCTAAATCCCAGGTACTGAACTGAATAACCCCTCACAGAGAATTCTTGAATCAGATCCTTGGCAAAACAAACTTAACTTAAACTGCTACTTATCTACTCCCGCCCACGTATTAGGCTTAGGTCAGGTACACTGGGGTAGGCGTAATTAGAAGCACCAGTTGAGTACGATTAGTCAATGTATATATGTATATAACTTTATCCATTTTAAGTATCATATGGCTAAGAAACCATATAAATGCTTTTACAGTATTATTTTATAATTCTGTTTTTACTGTATGCACTTTATTTCACGTTAAGTATTGCAATAATAGCGATTCATTTCTCTTGTATGAGAAAAGAGACTGATCAATAAATAACATCTTTTTATTGAAACACGCCCATCTCTTATTTCTCTACAAACTGGTGAAACTAAGAATGCACGTACTGACTGAGTAAAATAAGTTGTCTTTTGTTTTCACACGACTCTGGAGATATACTCTTGATTAGGGGAGAGCAAAGTTGTCATGTTCTATGGTTGTCAGAAACTAAATCCCTTCTTGTCTATCCAGGGAGGTTAAATTCCTCCTTGCCTATTCGAGAAAGTTTCTAGTGAACTCTGAGCTAGCTGGCACACACATAACTTTAAGTCTAATATCGTCAGTAGAAGACCTAGTTAACCACAGTCCTACGTCTATACTATTGAAGATATTATTCCAATGCGCAGAGCCTATTGGGATAATAGGAACTACACTACAGTACCACTGTCCAAATAGGGACCCTTGCTTCTAGTCAGGGTAAGGAGGAAACCCTCTGAGATAACCCCAGCTCGCCCTCTAGGTAGCTTGGCACGAGCAGTCAAGGCTAATTAGAAGGCAATGTGTAAAGTATTTGTACCAACACTCACAGTAACACAGTGAAAACACCACAAACTGACTCCACAACAGTTTAGAAAAATAAAGGTATTTAATCTAAACTACACAAGACCAAAACAACAAAAATCCAACATACACAGTTCAAGAATATGGTTTCAAAAGAGTTCTTAAGGTTGCGATAAAGTTCTTTAGGTTGCGATAAAATAATCCACAGTTGCGTGAAAAGTTCACAGTTGCGACACGTTTAGCTCACAGTACCTTTAGTTGCAACAAAGTTCCAAAAGCAGAAGCTGGTGCGGTGGAAAACAAGCGATGCGTTGCTCCTGAGACACTGGGGAGGCGATGCGACAGCCCCGCTGCAGCAGCGGGCGTGTTGCGACCAATCCGGCCTGTATGGGGAGGAAGGCAACTTGTATGGATTCCGGTGCGTAGGTTCCGTAGGAAGTTTGTTCTCGCAAAGGCACGATGCGACGATCTTTGGAGTTGCGACGATCTCCGGGCCGACGATGCGCGGACCAGCGATGATCCTCTCTCTCGTAGCTCCTCGATGCGATGGCTTCGGCGATGATTCTCACAGCGACGTGATGTGGTCTGCGAACAGGCGGTGCGGCGATCTCACCCAGCGACGACAGGCTCTGCGACGACACTCGCAGCGATGTTAGACTTCCCACACCGATCGGGTGTGTCCCGCAAATGAAGGATGCGACGGCTCTGACAGCGGCAACAGGCGCTGCGACGATCTCGACCTTCGTAGCGGCGGGAATTTCCTCGCACTGTCGGGGATGCGCTCCGCAGCGAGCGATGCGATAACATTTCTGTAGCAAAGTCTGTCAAGCTTAGTTTCCAGCTCCCCAACACAGGTACAACTTCCAGAGGCACCATACATGGGCCAAGCACTCCAGGAAGGACAGAACCCTCTCAGTAGAGCTCAGGGGAAGCTGGGGGTGAAGTCCTTTTGTTCCTGGGACTTCAGAACAGGGAGCCAGCTCTTCTCAGGCCCTTGGAGATTCCTTCAAGCAAGGGGACACAGCACAAAGCAAAGTCCTTCCCCTCTCCTTGGCAGCAAAGCAACAGCAGGGCAATCCAGCAGAGCAACAGCTGGACAATCTTCCTTCTTCAGTTTCAGCTTTCTCCTTGGCAGAGGTTCCTTCTTGATTCCAGGATGATCTAATTTTCTGTTGTCAGGGGTCCTGTACTTATACCCCTAAAAGTCTTTGGTCTCTTTGTGCAAGTGGGCCCTGAGCCCGGTCTGAACCAGTTCTGGGTGTTTCTTGATCACTTTGTTTTCCTGGCTTCTCTTTCCTTTCAGAGTGAGGGGCAGGGTCGTCAGCCGCCCAGCAGAAGGCAGGCACAGCCCTATTCAGGCCCAGGTGCTATCTCCACCCACCACTCAAGTTGCAAATGCAGTCATTCAGCCTAGGGCTGAATCAGCCAGCCTCCTGGGGAATACCCAGCCCCTGTTACTCTCAAACCAGACAGTCAATACACAAACAGGCCAAGGCACACAGGAAGGTCAGACAAGAGAACAGCAACTTTCTAAAAGTGCTGTTCTCAAAACACAGGATTAAAAAAAAACTTTCCTAAACGATGTGTTATTAAATTCTGAGTTCAGGGATACTAGACTCTTATGTCCTATCTTCTTCCTATGGAAAGAAATGCTGGTAGCCACTGTAGCCAGCATCCCCCATGTTAACCTATGGAGCAAGATAGCCTTACAATAGTGAAAAACAAAAATGGCTGTAATTCACTACCAGAGCATGTCACCTGCACCAGTACATGCTCTACCTTTCACATACACTGTAGCCTGCCCAGGGGGGTACCCTGGGCCTTCCATAGGGGTTACCAATGTGCACAAAAAGGGAAGGGTTAGGCCTGATCAGTGGGGACACTGACCAGGAGGACATGGCAGTTCACAGACTGCACACAGGCACTGCAGTGGCAGGCCTGAGACACCATTTTAGGGCTACTCATGTGGGTGGCACAATCAGTGCTTCAGGCCCACTAGTAGCATTTGTCATCACCAGCCCTGGCACACCCAGTGCACTTTACTAGGGACTTCATGGTGATACAAATATGCCAAACATGTATATCCAACCAGAATAACAATTTACATAGGGAGCACTTACACTCTGGCACTGATCAGCAGTGCCAGAGCGTCCAAAGCATCTAAACCAGCAAAAACGAAATCCAGCACAGCATCAAAAATACAGGAAGTAGAGGCAAAAATATAGGGGGAAATCACGCCAAAGATGCCAGGTCTAACAATTACACTTTCTTTTTACTTTTTCCACTTCCAAGTTTGGGCCAGGCCACCAGAAATCCTCACACAAGTGCCCTTTAGACTTCACTAAACCAAGATGCCCTTCATTCTATTACTCTCTTTTTAAAGCTACTTAGCACTACCACTCTCGTGCCATGAATTACTGAACCATCTCATTTGGCTAATTCCTCCTTCATATTCCAAACAAGCATTGGCATAGCCAATAGGTCTCGCTTTTGGGACCTTATAAGTGTTTAGCCATGCAACAGTTGATGTTGTTGCACCAAGGATATTGTGCTGCATAACTAAATATTTATAAGGTCCCAAAAGCGAGACCTATTGGCTATGTCAATGCTTGTTTGTAGTGGTGTCCACGTGTAGAAAAAAGTATGTGGTGCAATAGGGCGAATCCTCCTGAGCATGTGGATAATGTTCAATTTAAGCTAGCGCTGACCTCTGGGACAGAGGGGCGTCTCCCATGTGCACTCCCGGAAAAAATGTACAGTTTGAGTTCTTCTTAAATCATTTGAAATAACTTCATTAAACTTGACGTTCGTTTTTAGGTCGAGCGACCTATCTCAATGCGCATGCGCATTGAGCGGGAGCTCGATATATTGCGGCTTAAACAGAGCTTACCGAGATCAGGCGATTCCCAGGCGATTTCTTCCAGTGCACGTGAAAGCGCGTGCACAATGCCACCAGCCGCTTGCCTCGCATTACCACATCAAAGGCAAGGCGGCCTCGTCTCAGGCCCCTGCTGCTTCACACCCTCATGCCGCTCTCCCCGCTCCGCCCCCTTCCCTGCCCGCCGTGTCGCATTTCTCCTCGTACTTTCACTTTGACGGCCGCAGGCCGTCTCTCGTGTTTCTCCTTGTCTTTAATTGGTCATCTATTGTAAAGCAGACCCTCTTTCCAATAGCATTGGTCCTTTGAGGGCATGCCGCCCTTTCCCAGTCCGCAATTTGTCTTCCTTGGATTGTCCCGCCCTGTGTCGTCTTCCTCTTTTATTCGAACTCCTTGCTTTCACTAGATTTGATACATTTGTTTCCCTACGTTTATTTTACTTTTATCTCCCCCCTTTCAATATTTGGTCTACTCCAGCCTCTTCTCTTTTTTCTCAATCAGTAGGTCCACGGTTCCTGTTTAAATGTGCTTACAAATATGCTTGTGCAATGCGTTTTTTACATCAATACGGTAGGATTTGTCGGTCCCCGCACAGATGTATCCCCTTGATGCATGTTAGAATAAATTGTCCCTCTACGGTTACCGTCAGCGTTGGGCGTTGTTTATGGTCGCTTTCCACCATTGCCTCATCTATCTGGCAATGCGTCTCCAATAATATCCCTGCGTTTAACAGTCACCGCTGCCCGCTCCCTCCACCCGCCTGTCGGCGGTTCTGCTCTGTCACCTCATGGCGATCTTCGTCATCGTGAATAAACAGCGAAGCTCTGGCAGCGGGAATCATATTTTTTTCACACCCTCTAATGTGTCTTTTTCTTCTCTTTACTTTCCGAAGTCTGTCTTTATTTATCCTGTTTATTTATCCTGTCTCTCTTTATGTTCCTATCTTGCTTGCATTTTTTCCCTCGATTCTTCGTCCGCCATGGTCTTCATCCGCCATGGAATTACCAATACGTAATTGCGTTTTGTTGTATTATACGTCCTTTTACACCGCCGCCCCCTCCCTCTGTGACCAGCTGCAAAGCTATAGCAATCGCGTGTTACACTCTTTCATAACGGGGGCTCAGTCACATCTTAGGACACGCATACCCCTCCTACCATCCATAGCCTGCCCTCAAAAAAACACCCAGCGGTGACCAGGGCAGAGTTAGATCTTGGCAGACACATACCCCTCGTACAATCCATAGCGTGCCGTCCTAAACACACCCAGCGTTGACTGGGGCAGAGTCAGATCTTGGCAGACACATACCCCTCGTACAATCCATAGCGTGCCGTCCTAAACACAGCCAGCGTTGACCGGGGCAGACTGACAATTAAACAAATCAAAAGCTTTTTCGGCATCTGAGATACAAATGTGAGCTGGAATATGTTTGGTGTTAAGAAAATCTAGAGCTTCAACTAAATGTGTGTTAGTAGACAACCATATTCCTGCTATAAAACCGTTTTGGTCCTGATTTATCAACAAACCCACTACCTGGCTCAATGTATTTGCCAACATTGTTACTATTTTATAATCAGAAATTAGCAAACTGATTGGTCTGTAAGAGTTTACATTTTCCTAGTGTTTGTTCTTTTGGAGGAAGCTTACAAAAATCACAGTATTAACAAGCATTGGCATAGCAGATAGGTCTCGCGTTTGGGACCTTATAAGTCTTTAGCCATGCAACAGTTGATGCTGTTGCAGAAAGGATACTGTGGTGCATAACTGAATACTTATAAGGCCCCAAAGGCGAGACCTATTGGCTATGCCAATGCTTGTTATATTTTTGAATTTATCATCTGTTCTTTCTTGGTAATGGTTGTTATTCCTTCATAACAATGGATTGCAAGTAACAAGCGTTCATTTGTGCCCAATGTATTTTGGGCAGATTGCCCTTCTTCAGGGGCTGTACAACTGAAATGTAGAGGAAACTCAGGTTCAGTGCAAGTGTGGCCAATGGGCCAGAATCATCCACAGGGGCTGTTAGAAGGTAAAAAATGTGTGTGCATGCATTGCCCAATTGAGGTGGGTGTGTAGTATTTTAAACATACACCGTAATCCCAATATGGTGAAGGTATGATGAAGGTCAGTGATGTTAAAATTAAAAATGAGGCTAAAGATCGTTAGGGTGATGCTCAGAACAGTACCTCGTTGACCGGGAATCATTTTGGTGCGAGGTAAGATCAATAACTAATGGGGTAAGCGAAGAGGGTTTGTGCAAAGGAAACCGCATTATTCAGATTGGTGACCAAATACACCAGTGAAGTGTAAGCTGTAATACGGTACGTGAATAGGTATACCGGTAGTGAGTGAAATCTCCACGTGATACGGTTGAAAGAAAGCTTTTCTAAAAAAAGATGATAAGCCCGGTGAAACAAGTAAAAGGGTTGCAATAACGCAGTGAGCGGGTAGCGTGTGTAAAACTTACATGGAGAACTTCGATCAGTTTTCCATAGTAGAACGCTGTGATACTGAATAGAAAACAAACGTATACAGTGAAGTCAAAAGCTGAAAATAAAGAAAAAACGTTATTGATAGGTAAACAAAGGTGATAATCCGTGAACTTACCCGTGTTAAAACGATGTTCGGAATGTGTGGTTGTTCTTTCGGAGTATAAACAAGAGTGACTGGTTCAACATGTGATATTAGTACGTGCATGATACCGGAAGTGTGGGCATGTCCAAAACTACTTGGAAAATAGAGGTGAAGAACAGACTCATAGTCTATTAGTGAAATCAGGACACATAGTGTGACAGTGGAAATCATTTCAAGAGTAAACACCAGCAAAGTCTGTTTTTTTTTTGTAAAAGGATCTCATCATTGTGTAACATACGAGCGTGAAATTCTAACATGATTAACAAATGTAAACGTGTTGCAGACTACTCGGATAATGAGAGTAAACAACAGACTCGTAGTTTGTTAGAGCAATCAGAGCGCACGGTGCAACTGTGAATTACATTTCAAAAGTTAAAACCCCCAAATTCTAGACAATTGCTGTTTTAAAAAAAGAAAAACAATCTCATCATGATGTATCATTCAAGCGTGAGATTCTAAAGTAATATGCAAGTATGACTGTTGTTGAAAACATGTCTTTAAGCAGTGCTGTACAGAGTCTGTACTGAGTCCCAATACATTGGATAATAGTAACAAGTGTTACTCAGTGCTTAGAGGCAGCAAAAGTACTATACAAAGCACTACATAAAAACAAGCCTAAGTCCGCGAGTGGTGAGTGCAGCAAAAGGAAATTATAAAGAGTGGTAGGTGCGCAGCAGCGGCAAAAGCGATGGAGCTCCAGTTTAGCGCCTTGGGCGCTGAAAGCTGGTGGCTGCGTGCGTGTTCGTGCGCGAAGCCGCCAGCGCTAGGCCAGCAAAAGCCTCTGGTAGCATTTTGAAAACCCCACTTACAAAATGTCTTGCAGAGCAGCGCATGCGCTGGCTCAGGCGAGACCTAAAAAGACAATCAGCCTGATTCATGTACGGGCCGTTTTGCGTGTCCCTAATAGCGAGTAATAGCGACTCGCTATTGAGGAAACGCAAAACGGCATTCATGTACTTTTCGGGGAAAAAATAGCGACTCGCACGCGGGCGCTAAATCCGTTAGCGACCAACAAAAATCGCAGAAAAATCGCTATTCCCGGCTACCTGCGTCGGGATAGCGACTCGCAATCCCGTGCGATCGGGATAGCGACTCGCAATCCCGTGCGATCGGGAATGCGACTCGCATTCTCGCGCGATCGGGAAAACGGGAAGTCGCTTTCCGAGCACAGTGATGACATCACAACCAGGAAGCAGGCAGTTCCCACCCCCAAACACCACAGCGAGGCAAACCTCCGAGGGAGCAAGTCGGAAGCAGACGCTAAAACAGCGATAGCGACTTCTCTACCGACTGAAATAGCGACATATCCACTGCCATGTCTGAGGAAGCTGTCCCTGGCCCCAGCAACAGCGCAGGACGAAAGCGAAAGCTCAAGTTCTCAGAGCAGGAGCTCGAGAACCTCATTGAAGGGGTGGTGGCCAACCATGACCGGCTCTTTGGGGCCAACTCCAGAAAGGTCCCAGAGCAAGACAAGCGGAGGATCTGGCTGGGTATAGCTGCCAGCGTGAACTCGGTGGGTGTGGCCGATAGGTCATTGGAGGAGCTAAAGAAGCGCTGGTACGACCTCCGAGGTCGTGCCAAGGAGAGGGTGGCGGAGCGCCTTGGAGAGGCATCGGGCACTGGAGGTGGCGGACCGACAGTCCCACCCAACACACCTCTGGAGGACCAGGTTGAGGACATCCTTGAGAGGGAGGCGTGCGTTGGCGTGACCCCTCTGGACTCCTCCCGCCCCACCCAAGACACCCAAGGTAAGTGGCATGCGACTGCGACCCTGTCCCCTATGACCGTCCCTGACCAAATAGGCTCACTTATTGGCCCTTAGTCATGCCTTTGTTGCGCATCAGGGAATGCCCTGAAGCATTGTGGGAGATGTAGTATGTCCACAATGTAGTAGTACCCCAATGCAGCCAGACAGGTCCCAAATTACGCAAATCCACTGCCATCCAGGGAATGTCACCCAGCATGCATGTAACATCAGCACGTCTGACAGTCACATGCAACTAATGAGTATCCACTTACCCTCACAGGTGGCGCAGACAGCAGTGACAGCGAGAGGCTGCTGATAGATGAGGAGGCCCAGGAGGAGGAATCACAACCAGAAAGCCAGGCACCAGCCCCTGCCGCTCAAACAACACCAGCAGCCAGGCCCCCCACCAACGTTGTGGCCCCTGCATCTAGCATCCCACCCGCAGCCAAGGCCAGGCCCCCCACCGTAGCTGCATCTGGATCTGCCGCACCACCCGCAGCCAAGGCCAGGCCCCCCACCGTAGCTGCATCTGGATCTGCCGCACCACCCGCAGCCAGAGCCAGGCACCCCACAAATGTGCCCCCAGTCCCTGCCGCACCAGCAACGCCTGCTGCAACACCACCTGCAGCTGGTGCCAATAGATCTGGGCCTGCGACAGCGGCAACACCGCGGGCAATCAGCAGGAGGGGCAATGGACATCGCTATGCCTGCATGAGCGTTGAGAGACGCATGCTCCGTATCCACCAGCGCCAGTCACAGCAGCAAGGTGCCATCCAGCTCCAGCTGCACAAAATTGGGCGCAATGTGGCGGGAGTTGGAGAGCGCATGGACCGCATGACGGCGGCCATGGGCCGCATGACTGCAGCCATGGAGGAGAACACTGCTGCGCTGCTCAAGCACCGCAGTGTAGCGAGCCGGCGCCACCACCAGCTGATGAGCCGGCTGTCGGCCTATAGCAGGTCGAATTATGTGGCAGCAAATGCCACCACCCAGTTGTCGCGGCGCTCTCTCACCCAGCAGCACCAACTAGTGCAGTGCTGTGAGGACATCACCAGGGTGCTGGAGCACCTAACCACCGCCGTAACGGCACTACACACACCTGCGCTACCGGCCACTGTAGGGGGCGACGATGCCAGTGAGGGTGCCTCCAGCGTGAGCAGCCAATCGGTCACACTGGTCCCGCCACCTAGGCACAGCACCAGGGCAACGCCTGGTACAGGAGCCCAGGAAGAGGAAGAGCCTCAGAGGCGCTTGGGCATTACGCGCAGGAGGCGCCATTGACACTGTCTGCATAACACTGGCACAGGCTGACGCTAAGCCTGCCAAGTACATGCACACTGCAGTATGACGCAATACTGGTATTTGTAAATAGTTGGACTGATTACCTTTTTGTTGTGAATGAAACAAATATATTTTTTTGCTGCACACATTAGCCTTGTGTAATCATTACATTTTGCATGCAATTGTGATATGTGGGGTGGGGGAAGAGGGTGGGCTAGAAATTGTTCACTGTGATGTGGTTGCGACGTCTGTGGCCTTCAGCTGGGTTCTCCCCGCGTGCATGGTGCATGTGCTGGTGGCCGGTCGTCCCCTTCAGATTCACTGCCTGAGATGTCAACAGGTATCCGGCGCTTGGTTGCAATGTTATGGAGCATTGCACAGACAGCCACAATGCGGCAGCACGCAGCAGGACTGTAATACATGGCCCCACCTGTCTTGTGCAGTATACGGAACCTGCTCTTGAGCAGGCCAAATGTCCTTTCTATACAGTTCCTTGTCCGGATGTGCGCAACGTTGTAGCGCCGTTGCTGAGGTGTGGCAGGGTTGAGGTAAGGGGTCAGGAGGTATTCCCGTAGGGCGTAGCCACTGTCACCTGAATGAGAGGAGAAGATGTTGATTGCCTGTGCAGCGCAGTGACTTCATTGCAATGTGACATTGTCGACAAAGTGTACTTACCAAGTAGGTGTCCTTCCCCAAACTCTCCTCTGAGCAGTCGTGTGTGGAGTCCACTGTGCCTGAAGATAAAGGAATCATGGGTACTCCCTGGGTACTGTGCGACAATGTCAGTGATGATGGTCTTGGCATTGCAGACCATCTGTATGTTGAGGGAGTGGTAGGACTTCCGGTTGCGGTACATATACTCCGTGGCAGCTGGTGGGCAGATGGCGACGTGGGTACAGTCGATGCAGCCGAGGACATGGGGAAAATGGGCTACATTGTAAAATTGTAGTTTTGTCAGGTCCAATTCCTGTTGGCTCGTGGGAAATGTGATGTGGCGGTGGAGCTGGGTGAGCATGGCGTCAACAAAAGTGTGGAGGCAGCGTGACATGGTGGGCTGGGATATCCCCCCAGCAGCCGCTACTATGCCCTGGAAACTGCCGGAGGCCAGGAGGTGCAGGCTGCACAATACCTGCACATGTGTAGGCACAGAATTGTTTCGCCTTGTTGGGTGCTGCATGTGGGGGTCAAGTTCTTGTATCAGCCAGGTGATCATTTCCCCATTCAGCCTGTATTTGGCATAAATCTGTTCTCTGGTTTGGCCCAGCAAGGTGACCCGCTGCCGGTAAATCCTTTCCTGCCTCATGCGTCTCCTCCGTGCTGCTCGCTGTAGCCTTCGCCGCCTCACCACCATGTACATTCCTGGCATTGTGGAACGCCTAATGCTGCTGCTGAATGTCCTTATGTGTGATTGGTCAGGCCTGGACCTGTTGGTGATTGGCCAACTGTTTTTCAAATTTTACTTAATCATGGCTTTTATGGTTACCACCTGCTTTGAGTTGTCCTTAATTTGCGCCGCGCAAAAATGCGATTTTGGGGTTTTCCGCTATTGTTTCTTTTTCATGAATGCCAATTGAGAATAAATTGCGTTTCGCTATTCATTTCGCAGATTCCGTGGTTGGTCGCTATTTCCGTATCGCTAATGCGCGACTACCGGGACTCTGCGACTATTATAGCGTAATCGCTATTTAAATCGCTATTCTGTGTTTGCGAATTCGCTATTTTGTACTTGAATGCCGATTCCGTGTTTTGCACCCGCAATTGCATTTTCGCAGCCATTGCGGGCGCAATTTCGCTTCATGAATCAGGCTGAATAATTCTAGACTGATCAAGTTCTTCTAAGGCCATCCATCATTCATAGAGATCCTACAGCATGACAGAACCTCACCCTTGTCCACCTCTTTTTTCCATTCTTCTTCCAAAACTACTCAATTGGTAGCTATTCACGCACTCTCCTCAAATGAGATGTCATCTTCCACCATGTCATCCTCTGAAGAAGTCACTGGCACAAGTCTAGAAAGAAAGTCTGATGCTTGTTCTTCATTACAGAAATGTACTCCACATAAAAGGTATACTCTTATAGTGCAACCATCCATCTCCTGATCCGAGCAGACACAGAGTTCAAACCCTCCTTGGCATGTTTCTGCTTTAAAGGTTTATGATCCAATGTAACGGTAAACACACAACCCCCCACACCCCCATTAAATGTTGCAACTTTTTAATGGCCCAAATGTCGGCTTACATCTCCTCCTCAATGACTGAGTCGTTCAAATCAGCCCCCTCAGTACTCTTCTCACAGTGACCAATTCAACTCCTAAATCCCTTTGCAACGGGCGGCATCTTGTCCCATTCCAATGGTGTCTGTAGACACTTTACTTAAATTGTGCCCCCTTCTTGCACAACCCATGCAAAGTGACCAACTTCACAAAAGATTAGGGATGTACCAACTACAAAATTCTACTATACCCATAAAGGATTTGCAGTTACAATTAACATCCACCAACTCTTTCCTGGGTTCTACCCCATTGTCGGAAATTGAATAGCCAAGGCAGGTAATCTCCTCTCTGGCAAATATGCATATTTTCACCTTCAATGTCTAGTCAGCATCCTTTAACCAATTAAGAACTTGATTGGTACATCATCTTGGAAAGCACCTTATCACAACAATATCGTCCAGTTATATGTGCAGAACGTTTCGCAATACTGATGTTGCTGAGACTAGCCAGAATTGCATACTAAGGAACTTATAGGACTCCTTGGGAGTAATGAAAGCTCCTAAGATTTCTTAATCAATTGGACCTGGCAGTATGCGAGGCTAGGTCCAAGGTTTTGGAGAACCTGTCATCCAACACCGTAGAAAGTATCTCTATCAGATTGGGCAGAGGAAATGTATCCAAGACCCTTCCCTGTTCAATCCTCTCAGGCCAACACACAGCTTTGTGGACCACCACAAGTTGAGCTAACCATTCAGTTGTCTTGATGGGCTTAGTAACTCCTTCCACAGACAATCTTGTTAACACCCTTTTCACTGCATTCTGCACATTCAAGCATATCCATTTTACTCTGGCAGTAGCCGGAGTAGCTTGTCTTTTTAAGCTTTAGTTTGTGGGTGTAATTACAGAGACACCCTACCTGCAAGTAAGAAACTGCAGGATAGCAACTAGGAAAGTCATCTCACTCATCCGACACCTGTCGCACACACACATGTAGACTGGCACCCTCTGGTGGGGCCATCCTAGAAGAATGTTCCCTTTCAGGCCTATGTGTACCTTGCCTACCACAAAATGTCCTCGATACTATATGAAAATATCCAACCATCTTGAAAGTTTTCCCTTCATAGCCTCCTGAACAAACGTCCATCCATTTCAACTTAATTTGTTCCTCATAAAGTTTCAAAAGCACCTGTGAAGGGATAATGCTCCTCCACTTGGGTCATCGGGAGTGTAGTGGTGAGAGAAACAAAGTAATAGGGATAAAGAGTGAAGAAAGGGATGCATGGGGAAGTGAAAGATATACATAAGGGAGAGAGAGGGGCCCTAAAGGAGCAAGAGAGATGGGAGGGACTAAGAAGAGAGGAGGTTAAGGGAAAAATACAAAGAGAGTGAGAAACAACGCAAGACTACAATAGTGTTAGAGGAGGGTGATGGTGAAGGGGTGAGACAGGCAAAAGTACGATGGAGAAGGCAAAGGACAGAGGGAGAAGACAGTACGAAGTAGGCAACAAGAAAGTGTAAAGAAGGAAGGAGATGAGAGTTAGAGAAGTAGAGTAGAGTAGATGACGAGGATTACAAATAATGGAGAATGTCCTCACATCTAACAAGAAGAGAATAAAAGATAGTGTCTTATACATATTTTAGTTCACTTGTGGCCCAACACTTTAGGAGCTTAAATTGTGGTACATTTCCAATATGAAGAGTAGTCTGCAGTCCACCAGTGGACTTTCTTTCCACAGACATTATTTGGGTAGAGGAAATAATGTTGGTGGATAAGTGTGAAGAGTGGCTTAAGGACTCTTCCAATGGGTGTAGATATCAATGGCGCAACAGGTGCAGATGCACCAAGTACTGGGGAACTGTGATTACTGTGGGATGTTACTACCTAAGAAAGCGTATTGTTCTTCCCTGCACTAGGAACCATGGTTCCTTGCCACACCGTTATCTCTTTCTCTGTCAGATACTTTACAGACTAGACACATCAGGAAAGAATCCCAGTTTATTATCATACATACTGGTACTACCTGCGGCCATAAGTTCTCAATTGTTGTACTCTGTAAGTCAGATATACTATTGGCCTGATTGTGTGTCTAACTGTCCCAGGCTAAGAATACTACAAATGAGCTGCCACAAAGGGTATGTTCTCCATCTGAGTACTATTAATTGTATACCTTTTATCACCTCTTTTTGTAGTAAATTCTTACACAATAACTCGAAAGTATATTTATTGATAGTAACCCGGCACAGTAATCAATGCAGCTCTTAACAGCCTCCTTCTTTTCTGTCAATACACTTCCCAACCATCATAGAATCCTTCTCCTGTAGAATTCCTAATTGACATCATAGAGGCACTGCGTAATTTTATCATGCCTTGAGCCTCACATCAAACAATCCGTCAGTTCTACACACAATCTTAATTTTCCATTGGATTTTTTCGCTACTTTCAATGATGCCATTCAAGCGGAAGATCTGATTGGTTTGATACTCCTGCAGTCTGTAGTTTATCTCACTCTTTAGAAAATTCTTCTCTTACCATTATTAGTATATTCCTTGCTTTGTAGATGCAAGGCATAGCATTGTCCTTCAATATGATTCTGTGTTGGAATCCATCAAGTTTTCAAATCACATCCGAGTACACATTTGGAAATATTTTTTAATTCAAGTCAAGTCAAGTCAAGTCAGAATTTATATAGCGCACTACATACCCAGAGGGTCTCAAGGCGCTTGAGGAAGGGGGGGGAGGTTTACTTATCGAATATCCAGGTTTTAAGCTGTTTTCTGAAGGCTAGGTGGTTTTGAGTAAGGCGGAGGTGGATGGGAAGGGAATTCCAGGTTTTGGCCGCTAAGTAGGAGAAGGATCTTCCGCCCATGGTGGCTTTGTGGATGGCGGAACAGCGGCGAGGGCTTGGTTGGACGAACGCAGCTGGCGGGTGGGGGTGTAAAAGGAAAGGCGCGTGTTGAGACAATCAGGTCCAAGTTCGTATAGGGCTTTGTGTGCGTGGGTGAGGAGACGGAACGTTATTCTCTTGTTGACGGTGAGCCAGTGAAGGTCTTTCGGGTGAGCGGAAATGTGGTCTGTGCAGGGGATGTCTAGTATGAGTCTGGCTGAAGCATTTTGGATGCGTTGGAGTTTTTTCTGCAGTTTTGCGGTGGTACCGGCGTAAAGGGTGTTTCTGTAGTCCAGACGGCTTGTAACCAGTGCGTGGGTGACCGTTTTTCTTGTTTCGGTGGGGATCCAGCGAAATGTTTTTTTAAGCATGCGTAGGATGTTGAAGCATGATGAAGAGACGGCGTTGACTTGTCTGGTCATCGAGAGTGAGGAGTCCAGGATGATGCCCAGGTTCCGTGCGTGGTCCGTCGGTATGGGGGCTTTTCCTAGGGCCGTTGGCCACCAAGAGTCGTCCCAGGCGGAAGGGGATGAACCTAAGATGAGGACTTCCGTTTTGTCCGAGTTCAGTTTCAGACGGCTGTGCTTCATCCACTCGGCTACTTCTTTCATCCCTTCATGTAGGTTGGTTTTGGCGGTGGTTGGGTCTTTGGTGAGTGAGAGGATCAGCTGAGTGCCATCAGCGTAGGAGATGATGTTGAGGTTGTGTTGACGTGCGATGGTTGCGAGGGGGCTCATGTAGACGTTGAAGAGGGTGGGGCTGAGTGATGATCCTTGCGGGACACCGCAGATGACGTTGGTGGCCTCTGACTTAAAAGGGGGGAGGCGGACTTTCCGAGTTCTTCCAGCGAGGAACGAGATGATCCAGTCCAATGCTTTTCCTTGAATTCCGATGTTTCTGAGGCGTTGTATCAGGGTGCTATGGCAGACTGTGTCGAAGGCAGCGGAGAGGTCAAGGAGGATGAGGGCGACTGTGTCTCCGTTGTCCAGTAGTGTTCGAATGTCGTCTGATGCTGCGATGAGGGCGGTCTCGGTGCTGTGTTTGGCTAGGAAGCCAGACTGTGAGGAGTCGAATGATTTGTTGGTTTCGAGGAAGGCGGCGAGCTGATTGTTGATGGCTTTCTCAATGACTTTGGCAGGGAATGGGAGGAGCGAGATGGGGCGGTAGTTTTTGAGTTCGGTGGGGTCAGCTGTGGGTTTCTTCAGAAGGGCGCTGAGTTCGGCGTGTTTCCAGCTTTCTGGGAATGTGGCGGAGTTAAGGGAGCAGTTGATGACATCTCGGAGATGGGGTGCGATAATGGAGTCTGCTTTGTTGAAGATGTGATGGGGGCATGGGTCTGTAGGGGATCCTGAGTGGATGGAGTTCATCAGGCGAATGGTGTCTTCTGTGGTGATTGGGTTCCAGTCGAAAAGGTTATTCGGAGGAGGTACAGGTTCGGAGGTGAGTGGGGTGGACTGGTTTACGGGTTGGTTGTCAAAGCTGTTATGAATGTCGGCGATTTTGTCATGGAAGAATGAGGCGAGGGAGTCGCAGAGGACTTGCGAGGGGGTGATGTCGTTAGAGCTGGCGGTGGGGTTGGTGAATTCTTTGATGATGTTGAAAAGTTCCTTGCTGTTGTGGGCGTTGTTGTCTAATCGGTCTTTGAGTGCTGATTTCTTGGCTGTCCGGATTAGTTGGTGGTGTTTGCGGGTGGCGTTTTTGAAGGCGGCTTGGGTGATAGTGTTTGGCTCTGTTTTCCAAGTTTTCTCAAGGGAACGACAGAGCTTCTTGGATTTCTTAAGGTCATCGTTGAACCAGGGGGCGTTCTTGCTTCCTTGCTTGATTTGATGTTTTTTCAAGGGTGCTAGTTTGTCGGCGGTTTGGGTTAACCATTGTGTGAGGTTGATGGTGGCTTGGTTAGGGTTCGTTGAATAGGCAGGGTTTTTTTGAAGAAGCGATGTTGAGATCTGGTCGATGGTGATTTTGTTCCAATTTCTTCGCAGAGTTGGTTGAGGGTGGTTGTGGATCGAGGTCTTATTGTAAATGAAGTGGATGCAACTGTGGTCCGTCCAGTGGAGGGGTGTGGTGTGAGTGAAGGAGATATGCTTGCTGGAAGTGAAGATAGGGTCGAGTGTGTGTCCTGCATAGTGTGTGGGGGTGTTAACAAGTTGTTTGAGTCCGAGATTGGCGAGATTGTCCAGAAGGGTGGTAGTGTTACTGTCGTTGCTCTTTTCCAGATGGAAATTGAGGTCTCCCAGTAGAATGTATTCTTCCGAGGGGAGGGCGTGTGGGGTGATGAAGTCAGTGATGTCTTCGCTGAATTTTGTACGGGGTCCTGGTGGCCTGTAGAGGAGGGTGCCTCTGAGTGTGGTATTGGGGTCGGTGTGGATCTGGAAGTGAAGGTGTTCGGCGATAGCGAGATTGTCTTCTGAGCTGGTTGAGACGCGGATGGTGTTCTTGTGGACGATGGCGATGCCTCCTCCTGTTTGAATGGTGCGGTCCTTACCGATGATCTTGTAGCCGTCCGGGATGGCTATGGTGATGTCTGGAGCTGAAGAGGCATTCATCCAGGTTTCTGTTAGGAAGGCGATGTCCGGAGAAATGGTGTTGAGTAGATTCCAAAGGTCGATGGCGTGTTTGTGAACCGAGCGGGTGTTGAGAAGGATGCATTTAAGGTGGTTGGTGATGGATCTCTGTTTGGTGTTTGTTGGTTTGGTGTGGGTCTTGATGCAGGTGAATTTGCAGGAGTGGCAGCTGAAGGGTCCATGGGTGTGTCCTGGTGCTGCTTGGGCGCAGTTAGGGAGTCGGCCAGGGTTAAGTGCTAAGAGGGTGGAGGCGTCGTATGTAATGCGGGAGGGGTGGGTGATGCGGGGACCAGGGGGTCTGGCGCTGGGCGCGGTCCAGGCGCGGACGGGCTTACCTTTGGCGTACCTTCGGCGCGACCGCAGCACGTGGACGCTGCACGTTGATTTATTTGTCTTAAATGTGGAGTGTAGGGGGGCGGAGCGTGGGAGGGGCAGCCGGGAGGCGGGAGCGGGGAGGAGCCACGGGCCACGAGCACAACAAAATGGAAGGTCAAAAGTGAAACTGACGACACGAACACACAAAGGCAATTCTAAACTTCTCAAAGCAATGCAGCGCAATTGTTTACAAAGCGCAAGTGCAGACTAACGATACCAAGCGCTGTCCCCGTCGAGGCGCTCTCACTCAGCCAGGTAATGGGCGCTGTGTGATCATCGAGGCGCTGGGGCTGCAGGCGATATCGGGCAGAGCAATGTTCAATCTGCAGGCAATAGGCGCTATGTGATCGTCGAGGCGCTGGGGCTGCAGGCGATATTAGGCACAGCAAAGTTCAATCTGCAGGAGGGGTGAAGGTTAAAGGCAGGGAGCGAGGAGGAGCGACCGACCCAGAGCGAGTCCAGCTGGTCACCAAGTTTTCCAATCACATCCGAGTACACATTTGGAAATATTTTTTAATTGACAACTCAAACTCATACTCTGACAGGTTCCTCGCTGTTCAGATCTAAAACTATTCCAAGATCTCCAATGCCCTTCCACCCCAAAACAGATGGGCCCTCCTTTGATACATTCAATTTGCATTCTGCACTTCTGTTCTTAAATCTAAACATTAACCTCCTGAATCCCGCAATCTCTATATCATCTGCTGTAAAACGTTTAGGAGAAACATCAATTGGTTCTAAGTATTCTCCTAATGAAGGTACACGTTTTTATACCATACATCTCTATTTAAAATAGTATAAGAAGACTCTGAGTCAGCCGCTATCTGTAATTTGACTCCCCCAAAATCCATTTCACAGAGAGGTTTCTTTTTTTATCTCTGGTTTTCCCAGCATTGGAGATGTGTGCTTATCCGAGGTTTGTCCACCCGAACCCTAATTTTGTATGATATTTAAAACACATGTTTGTGTCTTACCTTATCTATGAGCCAGGCTCTTTGTACTTGCTAGTTGTTCGCCAGCGCCCCGTTCCACCTCGGGTTTTCCCGCTTGCTGTAGATGGCGCCGGCACAGATTGCTGTTCTCTCCCTGATTGGGGAGCGAGGGTCACGCGCTAGTTCTGCCTCCTGGCGCCACCCTACTTAATTCACTTGACCTGCTCCGCGCAGAGCGGACGCGCGCAGCGGGCGTGCGGGCGGCGCGCCGAAGGCAAGCCCACCTGCGCCTGTCCGTGCCAAGATCGCGCCAGGGAGGCTGCCCTATCGGCCCTACCGGCCACTCGCTCACAAGTAAGGCTCTGTTATAACAGAAAGCTCCTGCTCGAACTTAGGCCTGAAGTCAAGTCTTGCCACCATACCATTGACCCAGAGGCTCTTTTAGATAAAATGGTTAGTGGGTGCCGGAATTGTGACCTTGGAAACGGGAACATTTTGAAGTTACAGCTGATCCCTACTGTACCCAAGCACGCTCCCAGTCTGACGACTGAAAAGGGGTTTCTTATTAATGCAAGGTCGTTAGTTAAAAACAATATTGCTTTTAGAGACTTTGTCTCAGCCAGGAACCCTTCTTAGGTGTTTATTACAGAGACCTGGGCAACGGATACCTCGGGACCTGACCTGGTTGATGCCATCCCTACCGGCTATGCTCTGTCCAGGATGGACAGAGTTGGTCGCCGAGGAGGAGGAGTTGGAATCCTTTATAAGGACTCTCTTAACTGTCGCACTGAGTCTCTTTCTACTCCTTCGGATCCTTTCCAGGCTTTCTACTTTTCCATTCATTCCTGTCCTTCTGTCTCTTTTTCTAGCCTCTTGTTTTATAGACAACCGGGGCCTAGATCCTCTTTTAGCCTGGATATTACCAAATTGCTAGAGCTGTTTATTGAGAGGCCCAATATTACTCTCCTTGGTGATTTTAATTTCCATTGGGAGAATGTGGGATCTAGAGATACTTCGGCTCTTCTGGAAACTTTGGACTCTTGCGTCTGGCTCAGTTGGTGGTAGGCCCCACCCATCTGGCAGGGCACACTCTCGATGGAGTATTTTCCAATGACCCCAGGCTGAAGGTGGGACCTTCGGTCCCTCTAGCCTGGTCTTACCACTTTGCTGTACCGCTAGATCTGTCCTACCAGGAAACAGTCCCCCCTTTGCCAGATCCTAAGAAGTGGGAATTCAGAAGGAATTTTAAATCTATCAATAACGAGGTACTCTCTCCCTATCTGAATGAGTTGGCGCCTGCTGATTCGCAGCATGTTAACTCGGCTGCTCTTGAACTTGCGTATGCTTTTTCAAGGGCACTGGATACCTTGGCCCCGCCTAACAGCATTACTCAGCTTCAAAAAGGAGCACAAAATGGTTGGGAGGGATTAATACCAACAATCAATACAAGTCGGGGTTGGTTAATTTCCAAACTAACGGAAAGCAATTCTACAGTTTATATAACACATTACTATACAATGATCACAAAACTGGTCATCATCATAATTACTAATTTTATTTATAGTAATCTGTACTTCAAAACTGATAGTATTATTTTTAACAAATCACATTCTATGTTATATCAAATGTACATATATACAATTATCTGTAAACACCGGAACAACCTATATCTACAGAACAATTTCAGAATCGCAAGCAGCATAAATATGTCACATAAATCAGGAAATAAGTGCATAAATCAATTCCATTTTCACCTCACAGAAATAAGAATCATGGGCAGTGTCCCCCTATTCAATCAGGAGGTCCACTAAGAGGAAGTCGTGTGAAAACACAATTGGTTCAAGAAAAATATATGAACCTGACTTCAAACTTGTGTTTAACCAAACTAATACTCAGGTACACAATATCCACAAACTCCTCTTGTCAAGAATCAACTGTCGACGCGGACGCGTTTCGGCCTCCAGGAATCTTGGCCTCCTCAGGACAAGGGTGAATAGGCAACTACTATTTCAACCAAAAATGATTCTCCAACGGCTGTCCAGAGCACACTCAATCTGGGCCGTGCTTAATCATCAAGTGTCATTATTTCACACGTGGCAAACTAGAGACGCGGACCAACCTCCTCTTCAAGTGCTTCTTAAGCAATTCGCTTTCCCTTTATTAATTTTAAACAGCTACAGGGTCGCCAGCAATCCACGTCTGAAGTCGTCCAAGTAGACGCCCAAGTACACAGCATTACTCAGCGAGGAAGAGTCCCTCGTCTCCCTGGTACTCAGACAAACTTACGCATTTGAGACAAGGGTGTCGAAAACAGGAGAGGCTCTGGCGGGCCCATTTCGATCCCTTGGAGAAGGAACAACACAAACTCTGTCTAAAGGAATACAAGTTAGCCATTGTGGAGGAAAAGAGGGCTTATTTTTCTAAGGTTACTGCCTCTCTTAACTCTCCTAGAGATCTTTTTAAAATCATAGATTCCCTATCTTCTACCCAGGTAGCAGACTCTATAGTGGAATCCCAGGAGCTGTGCGATAATATCTCTGCCTTTTTCCATACTAAGATCTTGGATATTTATGGCACGCTTGAAACTTTAAACTTGGGTATGGGACTCTCTATTTTCCCTGCCTCTTTTGAGGCCACGAGTCTGCCTGGTGAGCAGCTCCCGAGACTTCTGTCCTTTCCTCTCTTAATATCAGAGGTGATGACCCAGCTTCTGGACAATACTAAATCCGGCTCCCCCTTAGACTATTGTCCGCTCAAAGTTTTGAAAACCTGCCGGAAAGCGGTTATTCCACCTCTTATGAATGTTATGAACCGTGCCATTTCGGAGGGAGTTTTTCCCTCCTCATGGAAGATGGCGGTTGTAAAACCTCTCTTGATGAAACCTGCTCTAGACCCAGGAGTCTTGAAAAATGTTCGTCCCATTTCCCTTCTTCCTGCCCCCGCAAAGATGTTGGAGTCCTACCTTAATCTCCATCTTAGTTCTTATCTTAGGGACGCTGCCCTCTTGGATGTCTCTCAGCACGGCTTTAGGAAGCATCACAGCACTAAAACGGCTCTTACTTCTGTTGTTAACAACATTTGCTCTGAGGTCGACAAGGGCCATACCACTCTTTTGGTCCTGTTAGACCTTACGCCAGCCTTCGACACTCTGTCCCCATCTATACTGGTATACCGCCTCAGGGAGTTAGGGGTCGGAGGCCCTGCCCTGAGCCTTCTTGCTTCCTTTCTTAACGAAAGGGAACAGAGAGTGAAACTGGGCCAGTTTCTGTCTGCCCCTAAACCTGTGCATTGCGGGGTCCCTCAGGGCTCTGCATTGAGCCCCACATTGTTTAACATCTATGTGGCCCCACTTGCCAGGGTGGTTAGATCATTTGGGCTGGAGGTGCTGTCCTATGCTGACGACACCCAAATAATGGTTTCTCTTATTCACTCAGTGAAGGATTCTGCCCAGACTTTCAGGAATTGTATGGAGGCTGTCTCTCAGTGGATGGTGCAGAACTTCCTGAAATTGAACGGGGAGAAAACGGAGGTTTTGATCTTTGGGGGCAATCAGGATATCTGGTCAAGGGATTGGTGGCCGCCCTCACTTGGGGAATGCCCCCCCCTTGCCAGTATGCTAAGAACTTAGGGGTGCTAATGGACACTGCCCTCTCCTTTGACCGTCAGGTCAATAGGACTGTTTCCACCTGCTGTGGCATCATTAGGGTTCTCAGAAAGATTGCCCATTATCTTTCCCCGGATGCTCGGAAACAGGCTACGGTAGCATTAGTATCCTCTAGACTGGACTATTGTAATGCCCTTCACTCGGGCGTTAATAAGAGCCTTATCCATCGCCTCCAACTGGTCCAGAATGCTGCAGCTAAGATGGTTCTGAACCTCCCTAGATTTGCGTCTGCTTCTGTAGCCCGGGAGAACCTTCATTGGCTCCCTATACACTCCAGGATCACTTTTAAAATTCTCTGTTTATCTCATGGAGCTTTCCACGGCACTGGCCCAGAGGGGATTAAGTCACTTGTTCATCTTTATTCCCCTAGTAGATCCCTTCGTTCCGCCCATAAAAACTTTCTTGAGGTCCCCAGGTTTGTAAAAGCGAAATGGGGAGGCAGAGCGTTTTCCTCTGTAGCACCCAGATTGTGGAACTCCTCCCCCCCTGAGCTCTTGGGGCAACCCTCACTCGTTTTGTTCTGTAAAGCCTTAAAAACTTGGCTCTTCTCTAAAGCATACTTGTAAAGCCGACTTTGCCTGATTATGTGTTGGATGACCTGCTTTGGCGCCTTGATGCCCTTGGGCTAAGTTTTGCGATATAAGACTTTATTCATTCATTCATTGTCATCCGAATCTTCTATAGGCTTCAATAAAAACCGGCCCCACGTCAGGGCCCATGTTAGCCTGACGTGGGGGCGGTTTTCCTTGAAATCTACTAGCTCTGGTCATGATACATGAGTGTATGGGGAATTTATCCAAGTTACATATGCTGTGATAATACTCTTGCCACTCAAATTTAATTTTTGTCCTATACGTTAATATTAAAGCCCTGATGAAATTCAATGACAACTGAACGAAACGCGTTGGCTGGATGTTGTACATTGATTCAGAGACTTTGTTCTGTTCTAATAAAGGAGAAACCTGAAAGGAACATTTGCCATTACTTATTTCATTATTGAATCTTGGAAGAGAAACTCAGTGGTGCACCATTCCAAATACTCAAGATTCTTGATCTGCGCTGCAGTAGCGCCGAACGACGGCAGGTGCTGGATTTGTTGTGCACACTTCTATGGAAGATTGAAACATTGACACACAAGGAACGAAATAGTGAGGTGAGGATTCTATTGTCCGCCGTCGTTTGGCTCGTTTGATATTCTATACAGTGGACTTACTCGTTTTTTTCCTAAATGCGCACTGCCTCCTGCTTGTCTGACTGGCATGTACAGGCAAATGGTGGACACCTGCTTCCGGTCCGCCTACCAACTCTGCAGCTACAGACTGCCCTTGTTTCTTTTAAACAGTTGTGCTAGCACTCTGCTTGTAGCCTGCATGATGGGCAGCACTCCAGCAGCTCACCTTAGCACTCTGGAAGCTCACCTGCATAGCAGAGCAGGGGCTTTGCTCTGCTCATTTGCCATATCTTCCGCTTTCATCCTGTTTTAGTATGCAGCACGTGACCAGTTCTCCTCACAGGCAGAACGGAATCTCTGATCTGCTGACTTGCTGATTGCAGCCACGTCACTGTAAGAGTACGCACTCTCTTCAAATGTGACTCCGGAGAATTCGTGATGTCGGCTTTTCAGAAAACAAAGACACCACTTCTGCACCTCACGTCGTAGGACGTTAGTCCTCATACCAGGTCAGATCGTCGCCAATTCTTTTTGTAGTAAATCCAGTGCTTTAAATGGGCCAGTACTGTACGGTATCGAGTACTGGCACTTTTCTATTTTGAGAGGGAGAGTACCTGCACTTCTCAAGAGAGACGTAATACTTTTAATTGGAAAGTACTTGCACTTCTCAGAAACAAGCAGGTGCTCTGATACAGAGTACCTGTACTTCTATTTTTTCCATTTCAAGCACTGAGTAAATCCTTACACAATTATAATTTGAAAGTATGTTTATTGATAGTAACATGGCATGATAATCAATGCAGCTCTTATCAGCCTCCTGCTCCTTTGTCAATACACTTCCAACTGTTATAGAATACTCCTCCTCAAGAATTCCTAATTGCTATCATACAGGCAGTACATTTCTGTTTTTTTTCTTTAAATTGCTGGGACTTGTAGTATTGTTTATGGCATTATAAAACAGGACTACAAATCCCACAATTCAAAGAAAAACCGTGAACTGGAACAGCATATCACGCATAGACCTGGAAAACTTGGCAGCTATCATGTCATTTTGCCTCGAGACACACATCCCACAATACTAAATATAGATCTAACAGTATACAACACTTTTAAAGCCCCTTTTAGGCAGTGCATTTCAGAAAAGGCGTAGTTTCTGAAATGAATTCCTTCTGCGTTGATCCTTATCCACTCATTATAACATGTCACTCCAAGTGTCACTGAAAGGTCACACATGGCACGCTGAAATTAAATGTTACACACATAAGCAAACAGAAAACTTGGCAGCTATACTTCTTGCCCCTAAAATATCGATAACTTCGGAATGCCCTAAAATACAAGCTTACTGGGAACAGGTATTGACTGAGCTCTCAGAAGTGGGCGAGGCAGAGATCCGGCTTGACCCCGGATGTTGCTTGTTAAATATTTGGCAGCCGACAGACCTCAACCTGGGACTACAGACTAGGGCGACGCTTGGGTTGGCAATTGCGAAAAGGAATATTGCTAGGAACTGGGGATCTGGAATAGTGTCCACACGGACACAATGGGAAAATGATATGGATGCAGCAATGGTGGCAGAAAGGGCAGTCTATACCCATAGGGGCTGTCCCAAGAAATGGTCCAAGATATGGGGGAAATGAAACGAATGCCGAGGGTATATTTGTGAGCCTCCACAGGTCTCAACGAACCTTGAAGCTAGCCCATAAGCCCATAAGTTTTCAAAGTAATTATGTTGCATGCAGTCAAATACTAAATGCATAAGTAATTGTTGCTTGTTGTATCTAGAGTCCTGCACGGTATTGACACATAGCCATGTATAAGCAGCATATGCTACCCTCTATGATAGCCGGGATCCAGGTTGGGTGGGGGGGGGGGCAGTGGGATGGGAAATGTTGATTGAAAAGCCAAACGTATATTGCAAATACACACTGTGAGCACGGAAAACCATATACTGTATACTTGTATTATCAATGGAAATGATTTTGTTTATTGATGTTTATTTTATGCAGAAATGTACAATGCTGATGACAGATTGCTAATAAACATTAAAAAAAATCGAGAACTTCATGTCAGTCAGTGGTAAACACAATTCTCCCTCGTTTTGACAAAAAAAATACTCTCCCTATTGGACTTTCTCAGATTTTGAGGATGTACGAAATAAGGCGAACAATAACGGAATCTGCCTGGAATAGAATATGACGTTTCGGAAAGTATGCGATAAACGGTTGAATTACTGGAAAAGATCGGAGTAACTATCGAGCATTTTTAAACAAATGTACACGATGCGCCAGCCCGCATGCAACAACCGAGAGCTGGATATCTTGCAAGATGGCGGCCGGAGGTGGACAAGTAAGCAGGTCGAGCTGTTTAGTCCTGTTTCTTTCTCTATGTCTCTGTCTAGTGTGCCGTTTACGGTAGCTGGTGACATTCTAATTCTCTTGACTTGACCCTTACTTAGAACCTGTGTTTCACGTCAGGAAGGTTCCCAGGAACGATGCACCCCCAGCTATACTCCCGGTTGCTTTACACCCGGTTGCTATACAACACAAGCCTGCGTCCCGGTGAGTTCTTGCTGGTTGGGAGGAGTGGTGACCTTCAGCAGCTTGCTGCCTGTGGCTGTTGAATTCCCTTTTCATGCTGTATTTCCACCACTCGCTAACGTTTGGATTGTGTCTACGTGTGCAGACCGGTCGCGCTCTGGAAAACCGAAGCTCAGGCAGCTTGGCCCTTGTATTTTTCTATGTTTATTTTTTATTATAATTTTATTAAATGCGATTTTATATAGCGCGAACTTTACCCAAAGGTGTCAGAGCGCTTTACAGAAGGACCAGTTACATTACGTAAGTACTTCGGAGTGACCCACTTGTGGGACACTGTTGTATTTCTATAGGAATAACAACATATCAATGCAGGAGTTTGAGTAGAAGATTTATTATGAATAAATCTGTAATAATATAAACCCACAAGAACAGGCTAAGGAAGAGCAATGCTGTCGTGTCCAAGTCACGGAATCGAATGACCCGACAGCAGAGCTCAAACACAGAACATGGAATGCGGTATGTGTCATAATAGAATACAGTACACGTAATAGAATTAGAAATAACAGGTGCAGATACAACATCTCCTTTCCATAAAAGAAAAAGAAAACAAAAGTAAGTAAAATAAATATCATAAGGTTCAACAAGTTTCAATACAAATAATAATCTTTAAATTTGGAAGGCATAACAATGTTTCTCTTAACAGAAGTCATTTTCAAATCAGAATCAGATAAAGAACTTTGACCTGCATCAACCTCCTTAATTGCAGAATTAGCATCAGCAATAACAACTGTTTCTGGTACCTTATCTACAGAATTTGCATCAGTTTCTACATCTAACAGATTACTCTCACCCACTCCCTCACCAAAGAAAGAATGAGAATTAGTTTCACTAACACGTGAAGAACTTTGAGTATTTTCAAAAACTTCGTGATCTCTAGATACTAACCCTTGATCAAAATCAAAAGGAAGAAAAGGTTGCACAACATCCAAAAAATCTTTGTAACATAAAAAGGAAGAATTTCTTGAAATATTCTTATCTTTAAGTTTTTTTAAGATTATGTCTTTTTGATAAGGTTCAAGCTTGACAACAGCACTCTTATTCCACCAACCCTTATTCTTAATCATAACAGATGAATTAGATGATCTAACAACCTGTTGGGGTAAAGAAAACTTAGATTCACCTTTGACAACTTTTTTTGGTTTTTTAATGATTACCCAATCACCAGTTTTAAATTCAAAATTTGATGGAGAAATATTATTAGCAACTTTATATCTTTTCTCAAAATTCTGCCTGACACACTCATCAACCGAATCAGCTTCTGAAAGATGCAACTTATTTAAAGAAGATGATTTATTATCAAAAAGAGGTTTGATGATATCATTTGCATCTCTGCCCTTCAACAAGAAAAAAGGGGTAAAACCAGTGATAGAATGCGGAGTATTAAGATAACTCCAAACCTTGTCTTTTACATGTTTCCTGACCTCCATTCCTGATGACAAAGCTGTTTGTATGCCTTCTTTGAAAAATTTGTTTGCTCTTTCAACCAGTCCATTTGCAGCTGGAAAATACAAAGGACTTTTAATATGCTTTATGTCATATTTATTAAGGAAATCCACCATTCTTTTAGATACAAAATGTGTGCCATTATCGGATACTAATTTCTTTGGGAAACCCTCTACATTAAAGATCTTCTCTAGAAATTCAATTACAATATCCGTAGATGGAAATTTAACAAAATCATATGAGATCCATTTAGAATAATAGTCAGTTAAGACAATTAAATATCTCATATCTTCCGGCAAAATATTATAAGGTCCCGAAAAATCAATTGCTAATTTTTCCCATGCTTGTTCAGGCAATAAATTAGTAGATGTAAAATTCTTTTTACTCTTCCAATGCTTGTCGGACAGAAGACATTCAGGACACTGGTTAACAAAATCATCAACTAAATTATCCATACTAGGCCACCAATAAAATTTTCTCAAAATTTTCTTGGTACCAGACATTCCTGGATGACCAGAATGAGCTCTCTCTACAAGACCCTTTCTCAAATCACAAGGCGGAATAAAAAGTCCACATCTGGTGATGAACTGATTTTCCAAACTTAATTCAGAAGAAATTTGCTGATAAGGTACAAGATCTTTACTAAGACTTCTAACAGGTGGCCATCCCTTTCTAATGTATTCCTTGATTTTTTTCAAAATTTGATCTTTCTCATAACCATCCAACCAATCATTTTCAGAAAAACATCCCAAAGAATTGTCACAAGCATCTATTGCTGAAACTACAACACATTCATCATCAAGACTGTCATAGGATCCAATCTGATTGTCAAGAGGAATTCTTGACAAACAGTCTGCCCTAAAATTCGCTCCTCCTGAGATGTGTTTAACATCAAAATTATACTCTTGTAGCCTAGAGATAATCCTAACTAGTCTTGAAGTTGCATGGCCTGTACCATTCCCATTCATCAAATAAATGAGGGGTTTGTGATCTGTAACAAGATCAAAACGAGTTCCCCATAAATAACACCTGAACTTTTCGACCGCCCATGAGCAAGCCAAAGCCTCCCGCTCTATGGTACTATAATTGGTCTCAGCTGTAGTTAAGGTTCTTGAAATAAAGGCAATGGTATTTTCTTTTCCATCCACAAACTGTGTGAGAATTCCACCAAGACCTACACAACTAGCATCTACGGTAACAACACACCTAACACCACAAGAAAATGGTTTCAAAGCTGGTGCATTCTTAATCATACCCTTGACTTTGTTAAATGCTTCATCATGGACAAGAGACCATTCAAACTTTTCATTCTTCCTCGTTAAACACCTGAGAGGTTCCACCACAAATGCATAACCATGCACAAAACGTGCATAGTATTAGCTTAATCCTAAAAAAGATCTAAGAGAGTCTTTGTCAATTGGGGCAGGTGCAAGCATGATGGAATCAATCAAGTTCTTTTTTGGTTTAATGCCCTCTTTAGTTATAGAGTGTCCTAAATATTCTAATTCCTGAACTAAAAAACTACATTTCTCTTTTGACACAGTCATTCCTCTTTTACTCAAAATGTTTAAGACCTTGTCAAGAGTTTTATTATGGTCTTCGACTCCATTTCCAAAAATGAGTATGTCATCCTGAAATGCTTGTACCCCTTTGATGTCTCCAAATAACGAATCCATTAGCTTCTGGAATACACTTGCTGCAGAAGCTAATCCAAAAGGGAGTCTCGTATATTTGAAGGCACCAAAGGGAGTAACAAAAGTAGTAAGATCTTGTGATCTCTTTGACAAAACAACCTGATGGTAGGCTGATTTTAAGTCTATTAATGAAAAATGAGTGGAATTTCCTATTGCCATAAGCATCTCTTGAATCAATGGTAATGGGTGACAATCCACCAAAATGTTTTTGTTCAGAGAGCGCAAATCTGCACACATGCGCAACTTACCATTTTTTCGTTTGGCCAATACAACTGCAGAAACCCACTCAGAGGAATCTGTAGGCATAATTACTCCATCTTTACATAGACCATCCAAATGCTCTTTTAACTCTGCTCGCACACTTAATGGTACATTTCTGACTTTGTGTATAATAGGTACAGCATTGTCCTTTAACTTAATGTCATGCTCAACACCCTTCACACAACCGATTCTATCTTCAAATACTTCTTTGTATTTACTAAGAATAGAATCTAAGTTATTATAAAATACTTTCTCTCTGCAGATATCTATAGAAGCTATAGGAATCTCACCAAGGATAATAGGAGTGTCACTGCCAGGTTTCAACATAATGCCCATCTTACCTAAATCACGCCAACCAATAATATCTTTGCCTTTTTCAACTACATAAACTTTTGTTGTAATTTCTCTACCTAACAGTTCAACTAAACCAGTGAAGTATCCCAATATTTTGAGAAATTGTCCACCAATTGCCTTAGGATTAACATCAGCAACAGAAAGTTTACTAGGAAAAGGATAATTGGCATAAGTTATTTCATCTAAAATGGTTATTGGTGACCCTGAGTCTGCCATTACTTCTAATTTAACACCATGAATAAAGGCTTCGCCTAAAGGTGCTTTGAATGTAATATCAGAGTCTTCTAAATTAACATTAATAACAAGGTTACCAATATCGTCTTCCATGTCATCTAAGGCATTTACACTAGTATGTGAAGTATTTCTATTTTTAAAAATAGATTTGCATGCACTTTCAAGATGTCCAATTTTCCTACACTTCGCACATTTCTTTCCATGTGCTGGACAAATAGGATTATTAGCGATGTGAGTTTTGGAACCACAACGATAACAAACTACATTCTTTTTTGTAGAAATGGATCCTTTTTCTTTTTTAAAGTCTTGTAGCTTACTCTTATTTGTTATAGAGCATACAGGTTCCGCATTGCTTGTTCCAGATATAACTTTAGCAGAAACAGAAGACCTTTCAATACCAATAGCGATGTCGATGACCTCATTTAAAGTGGGATTCCTGCATGCTAGAAGACGTTCCTGAACTTTGTTTGAATAACAGTGAAAGACTAATTGATCTCTTAAATAAGTATCGAGCATGTCCCCAAATTCACACTTAGAAGCTAAAATACGTAAACTAGAAAGATAGTCTTCAATGCTCTCATCTTGTAATTGTTTTCTCTTGTTAAATCCATGCCTTTCTACCATTATATTTGGTTGTTCTTTAAATCTTTTTTCCAATCTTTTTACAGCCTCAGTGTACTCATCCCAAGGAATGAACTGACCAGGTGGTGGTTCACTTTCAGGCATATTATCAAAGATTTCTCTTCCAGCATCACCTAGGAGTCCATATAAAACAGCTTGTTTCCTCTCCTTTGTATAATCTTTACCATCTATTGCAATAAGATAGCTTTCAAAAGATTTATGCCACTGTTCCCATTTAACTGGTGGTTTACCAGCATTCTGTAGGAAAGGATTTATTTGATAAGGTTGAATTTGGTAAGCCATAGTCAAAATTTTCCTTATAACTGTTCTATTATCTTTTATCTAAAAAAAAAATTTTTTTTTTTTTTTTTTTTTTTTAAAAGAGTTAAGTTCAGATATCGTAAACAAAAATGATCCGATTTATAAATAATTAATATTACCATCGACGATCTTCTTTTAATGTGTGAAAAGACCTTGCTCGTTTTTCAACCGGTGATGTTTCCCTTTGTTTACGAGTGAATCAAAATGGCCGCTGCGTGGTGTCACGTTGCTTGACCTTGCGTGATGACAGAGTGTAACTGAGCTGTTTTGAACTCGCGCACAGAGTTTCCTCACTCTTCTCCTCTCGCGCACAGTTCCTGATGCCGCTCTGCTCTCAGCTCGCCCCTCTTCACACGCGCTCGTTTCCCAACGATTTAAACGGAATTCAGGTAACTTTTAAACGAATTCAGCTTAGCGACGTTAATATATTGGTAAATTGATCTTACCATATGAAGATAGTCGCTGTAATTAATTTCTTCCTTTCTTGAAAAATAGAGTCTTTTCTCGGTGGGTATTTCTATTTAAACTCGAACTGCCAAAATTTTTTTTTCAATGAAATTATCTCCAAGATCCCAATCCATCGTCGCCATATTTATGTTGTATTTCTATAGGAATAACAACATATCAATGCAGGAGTTTGAGTAGAAGATTTATTATGAATAAATCTGTAATAATATAAACCCACAAGAACAGGCTAAGGAAGAGCAATGCTGTCGTGTCCAAGTCACGGAATCGAATGACCCGACAGCAGAGCTCAAACACAGAACATGGAATGCGGTATGTGTCATAATAGAATACAGTACACGTAATAGAATTAGAAATAACAGGTGCAGATACAACAGACACCCCTGCGCCGCACGGCCACCAGCTGCTGCGTGTGCCCCTCAGCCCGTCCCTGCCTCGCTGCCGGCCGACTCGGTTGTCATTTGTTTTGTTTTTGTTTTGACCGTCATTTGTGCTTGCTAAATTGTTTCCTTGTTTCCTTGCCCGTGTTAGCGTTTTCTTCTGTTTTTTCTGTATTTTTCTTTTTCTCAGCTTGTGTCCTTCCTGATTGCCCGCCTACCCTCGCCGCCCTCCGTCTTCCCTCCCCGCTTCCCGCCACCACCGCAAGCCCCGCCCTTTTTTTCTTTCTGTTCCCTCCCCGCTCCCGCCTCCCAGCTGCTCCGCCCACCCGCGCACTTCGCCTTTATATGGCGACCGTGCGAACGCGCAGCGGTCACGCGCAGCGGGCGCGCCGATTGTGCGCCGAAGGCGCGCCAAAGGTAAGCCCGTCTGCGCCCGTCCGCGACCGGATCGAGACCAGCGCCAGGACCCCTGGCCCCCGAAGACCCCGACCGACCCGCCTGACGTACTCCGCCGCCACCCTCATCGCTCTCAACTCCGGCCGACTCCCAGAATGCCATCAAGCCACCCCAAGACGTACCCACGGACCCTTCAGCTGCCACGCCTGCAAGTTCTCCTGCATCCGGACCTGCCCCGCACCAGCACCCGCCAAGTCGAACACCAGCAGCACCCACCTCAAGTGCATCCTGCTCAACACCCGCTCCGTCCACAGACACGCCATCGAACTCTGGAACCTCCTAGACGCCACAGCCCCTGACGTTGCCTTCCTCACGGAGACCTGGATGAACGCCTCCTCAGCGCCCGACATCGCCATCGCCATCCCAGAGGGCTACAAGATCGTCCGGAGGGACCGAAACGCCAACCAGATGGGAGGAGGCATCGCCATCATCCACAGAAGCACCATCCGTCTCACGACCAGCACCGACAACACCCTGACCAGCGCCGAACACCTGCATTTCCAGATCCACACCAACCCGAACACCACCCTCAGAGGCACCCTGATCTACCGACCCCCTGGACCACGCACGCAATTCAGCGAGGACATCGCCGACTTCGTCAGCCCGCATGCCCTCCCCTCCGCTGACTACATCCTCCTGGGAGACCTCAACTTCCATCTGGAGAACAACAACGACCGCAACACCAGCACCCTGCTCGACAACCTCGCCAACCTGGGACTCAAGCAACTGGTGTCCACCCCCACCCACCGCGCCGGACACACACTCGACGCCGTCTTCTCATCCAGCACAGACATCGACTTCAGCCACGCCACAGAGCTTCAATGGACGGACCACAGCTGCGTCCACTTCACCTTCAAGAGAACGACGACCCACCAACACCAGCAACAGGCGGCCCGCAGAAGCTGGAACAAGATCACAACAGACCAGCTCGCCACCTCCCTGAGCCAGCACCCCCCTGCCAGCTCAGCGAACCCCAGCCAGGCCGCCGACAACCTCACGAAGTGGATCAGCAACTGCGCGGACGAACTCGCCCCACTGAGGACCCCGCCTAGCAGACACGGCAGCAAGAAGGCCCCATGGTTCACCGACGAACTCAAGAGCTCCAAGAAGAACTGCCGAGCCCTGGAGAAAGTCTGGAAAAGGGAACCGACACCGAACAACAGGACCTCCTACAAACTTGCCACCCGGAAACACCACCAGCTGATCCGCGCCGCCAAGAAAACAGCATTCAAGGACCGGCTGGACAACAACGCACACAACTGCAAGGAACTCTTCAACATCGTGAAAGAGCTTTCCAACCCCAGCGCAGGAAACAACGACATCACCCCATCGCAAGACCTCTGCAACTCCCTCGCTTCATACTTCCACAACAAGATCACGGACATACACAGCAGCTTCAACAACCAACCAACGCACACCATGACCGAACAACCACCCCCCACCACCACCCTCCACGCCTGGACCCCGATCAGCACCGAAGACACCATCCGCACGATGAACTCCATCCACTCCGGATCACCGGCCGACCCCTGCCCTCACCACGTCTTCAACAAGGCCAACGCTGTCATCGCACCCCACCTGCGAGACATCATCAACACATCCTTCGACACCGCCACCTTCCCTGAGAGCTGGAAGCACGCCGAACTTAGCGCCCTACTCAAGAAACCGACAGCGGACCCCACCGACCTCAAGAATTACCGCCCCATCTCGCTCCTCCCGTTTCCAGCCAAAGTCATCGAGAAGACCGTCAACAAGCAGATGGCCGCCTTCCTCGAGACGAACGGATCCCTCGACCCCTCACAGTCCGGCTTCCGAGCCAACCACAGCACCGAGACCGCCCTCATCGCCGCCACCGATGACATCCGAGCCCTGATGGACAATGGAGAAACAGCGGCCCTCATCCTCCTAGACCTCTCCGCGGCATTCAACACTGTCTGCCACCGCACCCTAGTGCAGCGCCTCAGCGACGTCGGAATTCAGGAGAAGGCACTGGAATGGATCATCTCCTTCCTCGACGGAAGAACACAGAGAGTCCGCCTGCCACCGTACAAGTCAGAGGCCTCCGAAGTCATCTGCGGCGTCCCCCAAGGATCATCTCTGAGCCCCACCCTCTTCAACGTCTACATGAGCCCCCTCGCGGCCATCGCACGCAAACACAACCTCAGCATAATCTCCTACGCCGACGACACCCAGCTGATCCTCTCCCTGACCAACGACCCCGCCGCCGCCAGAGCCAACCTACACGAAGGGATGAAAGAGGTAGCCGAGTGGATGACGACCAGCCGCCTGAAACTGAACTCAGACAAGACGGAGGTCCTCATCCTGGGCTCTTCACCCTCCGCCTGGGACGACTCCTGGTGGCCACCCGCCCTGGGCACCGCACCCAAACCGACAGACCACGCACGCAACCTGGGATTCATCCTGGACTCCTCCCTCTCCATGACCAGACAAGTCAACGCCGTCTCCTCGTCGTGCTTCAACATCCTGCGCATGCTACGAAAGATCTTCTGGTGGATCCCCACCGAGACCAGGAAGACCGTCACCCAGGCCCTCGTCACCAGCCGTCTGGACTACGGCAACGCCCTATACGCCGGTACCACCGCCAAGCTCCAGAAGAGACTCCAGCGGATCCAGAACGCCTCAGCCAGACTCATCCTCGACATCCCACGAACCAGCCACATCTCCGGACATCTGAGAGACCTTCACTGGCTCCCCGTCAACAAAAGAATCACCTTCCGCCTCCTCACCCACGCACACAAAGCTCTACACGATCAAGGCCCGAGCTACCTCAACAGCCGAGTCAACTTCTACGCTCCCAAACGCCACCTCCGATCAGCCAACCACGCCCTCGCCGCCGTCCCCCGCATCCGAAGAGCGACTACAGGAGGAAGGTCCTTCTCCTACCTGGCCGCCAAGACCTGGAACTCCCTCCCTCCCGACCTGCGCCTGACCCAAGACCACCTCTCCTTCAGGAAGAAGCTGAAGACCTGGCTGTTCGAGCAGTAGCGGCACCCCCCCCCCCCCCCCCCAGCGCCTTGAGACCCTACGGGTATGTAGCGCGCTTTATAAGTGTCACTGATTGATTGATTGATTGAGTACATGAGTGACATAAAAGATACAAACAGAAAAACTCAAAATTCACAAAAGAATGGTTGTAAGTCCAAACGTCTACTACAGATATTAGTGATTAGCGTTGCATATATATGTTAAAAATTCACTCAAGGAAAAGATACGAACAGAAAAACAATAAATTCACAAAAGAATAGTAGTAAGTACATACGTCTATTACAGGTACTAGTGGTTAGAATTACATATATACATGTTGCAAATAACTCCAGATTACATTTTAAAAAACGATTAGGGTTGGACAATTATATATAACATATTTACAGAGCATGACATTCTTGCCGTCGTTCAGCCGGGAGTTCAGGTGGTGTTGCAATTAGGGGTGGTGGTCTTGGGTCCGTAAGGATCCCCGAGGTGGATGTGGAGATGGCCGTAGGGGGTAAAAGGCCGGGTCGTGGTAGGCGGAAGCAGCATGCTGGATCCCCGGGCTGATGTTGGTGTTATGGCTTGGTCCCCGCTCCTTTGCCGGTCCTTGCACCGGTTACCTTCTGTCTTGGGGAAGGTCCTCGACCCCTGGATCCTCCAGGGGCACCGCTCTTCTCGCTGTGAGTCCGGGCATGCAGAAACAGACGGCTCTTTCGCACAGCTCTCCTTCAGTAGCAGGGAGACAGTCCTCTTTGCAGGCCTTCTCAACTAGCCCAGCCCTCCGCATGGCGTCCTTGTTGGGCCAGTGGGTCTGAGCAAAATCACGATGGGTTAAACCCAGATCTGTGACTGGGGGTGAATGTTTTGCCATTGTGTAACATTCTGTCCATCATCTTGTTTGTTTTGCTGTTCACCCTATGTGGGAAGGGTATGCCCAGACGTGGGTCCCTTGCTCACTATGCCACTGGAGTCAAGCTATCCTGGCTGAAGACGGCTGATAGCCAGAAACCGGTCCTAGGATGCTTGATTCCGGTCCAGGGAAGACATGGCTTGGCAGTTTGGGCTGGACTGTTCCCATGTGGCACAGGGTCAAGACTGATTTGCATATGGCCATGTCTGAACTGGGGTGGCTTGTTGAGCAAAATAACGATGGATTAAACCCAGATCTGTGACTGGGGGTAAATGTTTTGCCATTGTGCAACATTCCGTCCATCATCTTGTTTGTTTTGTATTCAGGATATTGGCTTAATACTCCGCCCACTTTCCGCTCATCTTTTTAATTGGCTCTTGTCCCTGTCCTTTGTAAATGTTTGCTTTTCATTGGTCAATAGGCTTAGTAGTCCCTTCTTAGTACCGCCTTGTCTCTTGTAACCTCCCATGAAGACAATCCCCTGTTGCATGTGTTTTTACTCCCTAGGTTTTAATTATAGCCTCCAGGCACTATTTTCTTAAAAAGTTTCAGGCAAGACACACACTTGGTCCTAAGCTAAACTGGCAGTGGTTACTTCACTTACTAGAACATCTCACATTTATATGAGAAGTATATAAATTTACCTTCAAAAGCTCCACACAGAGTACAACCTAATCCGAAATTAATGTAATAATTATTTTGTCACATTTCAAAGCTATTAATTGTATAAATGGACATAGCTATTTAAATGTACTTGTAGTACTGTCTTGCGTGCAATACATTATGGGTTGGATGGATTTACCATTTCTTCTGCAGGGTGCAGTACCATATGTGACCAAAAGAGGTCCGCAGTGCAGGTGCCTTGCTCACTAGGGACCTAAAGGGGCTGTTTGCGGTATTGCACCTAGACATGCAGTGCTGGTGCCTTGCTCATTAGGGAACACTAGGAGCAGCTTGCGGTACTGCACCGCGACATGCAGTGCTGGTTCCTAGTTCACTACGCAAGCATTTGCAAGGCACTAGGCCTCGCATTACTGAAAGTATGAGCTATTGTCGTTGCATTATTATTTTCAGCGCCAATACCTCAATCAATCACTGCATATGCTTTTTCTCATCTTATCTGCTGGAAAAAAGTACATTTGAGTGCCTGGGCTTCTATTAAACACAAAAAACATAGGAGTGGTCTATCTTGCCTAATATTTTTTACATATTGCATATATTGACCCAAAAAAAATGCAAGCTTGCCAAGAACAGATCTATTGGCTTTGCCAGTGGTGGTTGTTCTTTGCATTGACAGTTTTAATACGTGGTTCATTGCACAAGCTAAATAATGACAATGTTAAAGTCAAAATCCTATTTTTCTCGAGAGGACCTCCATATTAGGTTATAGAATACATAAAATACTAAGCAGTGTTAACAACGTTTAAATGTGACCCGCAGTGTTTCATAAAGTAATAGTATAGACCAAGCATAGTATTTCAGATGTGCACAGTAAGCTGATGATTCAAACCTTGAAAGTAACCACTGAGGCCACGTGCACACATTTTCCACGTAATGTAATATGTTAGCTTGAGGACCAGCATCTCTCTATTCTGTTTAAATCCACAGTGATTTTAAAGATGTATGCCCGAAGTGGGAACTTTGGGTAGTATTCCATTTTAAAGAGCTTAACCCAGAGTTTATCACTAAGCGTCCTGTTGCTTCCTACCCAGCCTGGGTACATGCACATGATCTCACCACACATGGAGCTTGCTTTTACATGCCTTTATTCCACAGTGTGTAACCATTAACGGAACATTCTACTTAATTAATTCTATCACCCACGCACTTAAGTCACTGTTGTACGGAGTCCATCAGGAACCAAAAGGGTCCGATCATTTCCACCTCCCAAGAGCCTACATCTCCCCCTTTGTTAAATTAAAAGTACAAATGATACATTATTTACATCACAACTTTTCAATTAATCGTTTTGGTGCTAAAATTAATTGCCCAACTATTTTCAGGTGAGGCTGCGGAGATACAGGAGAAGTTTCCATGACTGGCACTGTTGACAGAGACACTGGTACAGTTGTTGGGCTCTCCAGGTTCTCAGGTGGATAAGTCTCACTTATGACATCGGAAGTTGGCGAAAGTCAAGGCAGGTGCTTGAAATGTAAATTAACTTGTGTAATGGAGTTTTCAGGACAGTGAGCAGTCCTCATTTGTCCTTTACTAGTCGCAACGCTCAGTGGGTCAGCATCAAAAGGTGCTTTAGACTTGCATTTCCATTTCTGCCTGACAATAACTTGGTCTGCTCTTTTGAGCACAGTGCTCCGAGCCCAGCAGGGTCTGCCTGCATAGATCTTCATTTTGCGTTTGTGAGACAAATCAGTAGTGCGAAGTTTATCAATGTCAATAGATCTTTCATTGGTCCATTGTGGCAATTTGGTTCCTATAGCGCTTCCAAACATTAAAGTGGCATGGCTTTCGGCCGTGGTAGAATGGGGAGCTGACCTGTATGCACGAAGCATAGACTGAGTTCAAGCTTTTCCAGCGCAGTGCGCTGATGCTCCTAAATCTTTTGACAAAACCATTCGCCTGTGGTCAGAGAGTTGTTCTTTCCTAGTACTTGACACTGAGATGAGTGGGAACATCTTTACATTCTTGACTGTTGAAATCGGGCCACTGTCCGATTTCAAAATCGAAGGAACACCCCATGTTGCAAAAATACTTTTCAATCTTTCAATGACTTTCTTGAGTTGACGACAGATCTTCCACAAGGGGAAAATGTGAATATTCATCAACAATTACTTATTGATTATGTCCATTGTCAAGGGGTCCAAAGAAATCAATTCCAATCTTGTCCCATGCTTACTTTGGAAGATCAGATATGTTTAACAGATGCAGGGTTGTTTTGGATGATAAGCAGATGCACAAATGACATGCACTTAACTCTTTTTCAACTCTTAGGTCAACATGAGGGAACCACACTTTGTCCCGTAGAGCTTGGTTAGTAGCAACAACTCCACAATGTCCCTCATGGGCCAGGTCAATGACTTGCTGTCTCAGACTCTACGGTATGACAATTATCGACCCTTGTAAAATGATGTCTTCTTGGGTGACTGAAAGTACTTCCTGTACATTTTTGCATTTCTGGTATTCAAGGTCATCATGAAAAAGTTGAGTATGTTTTCGCCACGATTGATGTGTAATAATGTCTTGGAGAATTGCAAATCTCCATCAGTGCTTGTGGCAGCAATGATTTGTTCCACAGATATGGCAGCTGGGGCACTGGATTTCATGATGAAGTTAACATAAGCATCAACCACTGTCGAAGTGTTGACTTGGCACCGTGTTGGTACACATGAGAAGTAGTTAGTAGGGTTTTGATCTTTTCCTTGATGATGTAATTGAGCGCGCTACAAAACAGCTTATAATATATAATATATATAATATAATATATGTACAATCGTATAATCCTAATCCTGCAGTCGCAACCCCTGCCCCTCAATGCATGGGGGCATATTGGCATTTTGATTGCTGAAAATGGTGAATAATGCTTGTTCCTCTGTGACAACCGTGAACTGCTTCCCATACAGGAAGACATGAAAATGCTCACAAACCCACACCACAGCGAGGCTTTAATTTTCAGCATGTGGATAGGCACGTTCAGCCAATGACAAATTCTGGCTAGCATTATCCACATTGTGTCTTGGGACATTGGAATGACTAGCGTGCTGGACAAGGCTGGCACCCAACCTCACTTGACACTGGACGTGCATCAACAACTTTCGTCTGCGATTTCGGATCAAAGTATATCATTTCAGTGGCATTCTCAATTGCATGCTTGATTTTCTTGAAGCTTTTTTCACATTCACGTGACCATCAAATTGGAACATTTTGTTTTATTAAGACTCTCAATGTGGCCCTTTCAGTGGCAAAATCATATATATACCTTGAGCAGTAACTGGCCATACCAAGAAAGGATCGCAGCATAACCTGGATCCGGAGTCATTCGCCCTATCACAAAAGATATGACCAAAAAACTTGAATTTGGTTTTATGAAACTCGCACTTAGCAACATTCAAAATAAGACCTGCATCGGCAAGCATACAACACACTTGTGTATGAGCTTTATCATTTTCATTTCTCGTAGCTCCAAAAACTAGTAAGTCGTCACTATAATTGAAAGCATTTGTGACTGGCTGTATTTTGCAACCAATTACATCCTGAAAGAGTTCTACAGCTGATGACACTCTGAAACATAGCCTTTTATATCTACATAAACATGAGTCGAAAAGGTAGTAATGTACCTGCAATTTTCTTTCAGTTTGAGTTGATGATCCCCTTTGTTCAAATCTAGGCGGAAAAAGACTTTAGCTCCTTTCAACGGCGTAATCATGTTAGCAATGTTTGAACCTGGTTGTCGTTTTCTTTCAATCCTTTGGCGCATATTAACACAGATGTGCTCAGCTCCTCCACTATCCTTCGGCATTACCACTATGGGTGGTACCCAGGAAGTCGGACCAGTGGACCCCTCAATGATGTTATGCTTTAATAGTGTCTCAAGTTCTTTCTCTTTTGCCTCTTGTTAATGATATGCAATTCAATGTTGTTGTTGAGCAACAGGACGGATGTCCTCATTTATGTGAAGTTGCACTTTCTTTGTTTTACGTCATCATAGTCCAAGAAACATGGATGAAAACTGATTCACTATCTCATTATAGGCATTGACTTTTTAGTTTACAGAAATAAGCCCCATGCCAGTAGCCGTGCTGAAACTGAGTAAACATTTACTTGATGAAAGTGCCTTGTAGTACATAAATTGGTGCTTGTGCTTTCGTCTCTTGGTGCTTCACAGTTGCTATAAATGAACCTTGACTTTGCAGTGACGTCAAAGCAGCCCATGTATACACTTAGGTTTTCGACAGGGTTAAACAGGGCACTGGAGACAGTTCATTGTATTTTTCCAGTGGCATAATGTTTATCAACGTTCCACTGTTTATGATATAAGGTATGGAGTACCCATTCACATTTAAGTTTGATTTTGGGACAGAGTCCAAATGAATTTCGCACTTCCTCTTGTTCTAGCTTCAGCGGGCAGTCTTCCTTGCAAGAAGCTAATCCTACATGTGCATGTTTTCCAGCAGTCAACATTGACATCGCACACCCATCTTCTTCACTGTTGCTTGACAATGGCAGTGATAAACTTTTAGAGGAGGAATTTGACGACAATCAAAATTGGTCAGTTTCTTCTTGCCTCAACTGATGTTGCTGCTAAGCCTTGTGGGTGTGGTTGGAACATCTCTTGAACTTGCTGGCATCCATTTTGTTTTCTCGATGTGATGCACTTGATCTTTCCCTCTCTTTGCAAGCGTTTACAGAATGGTGCTCTTTCCCGCAACCTTTGCATCCCTGTCAAATGGCAGGACATTTACCTTCATGTGGAGAGGAAAATCCACATTGAAAAGACAACTTTATTTTCTTTGGAGACATTACTTTATTGCCTTCTAACTTACATTTAACACTTAGCACTGATTTATTTTGGGCCAATCTGGCCTCCATGTTAGCTGCTTGTCTGGCAGCTCTTTCTTCCTGCCCCCTGCAGCCATGAGTACTCGCTCCAAGCTGAGTGTCTCTTTCAGTATTCGTCGTCTGATGGAATCAGAAAGACAACCATTTATTACTCCAAGATGCATGGCCTCTTCATCATTGAACTTGATGAGCAAATCAAGTCTTTCTACAAACTAATCCATTGTTTCACCAGCTTTCTACCTTTCTTGTTGAAGATGTACCTTTCATAGTCGACTTCTGGCATTGGATTGAACTTTATGTTCAGCACCTCTTTGATTTGACGGTACATCACTTCACTGTGTGGTATTTCCTTTATCACTTCTTTTACTTCTTCACCTGCCAAATTCTTTAGATATTTAATCTTTTTATCAATTAATTCTTCCAGTGCATCAATAAAATCATTGAAATTTCGATCTAGGCAGTCCATCTGTTGCCAATATTTTGCTATTCGGCAGTATCACAGGGAAGCGGTGGCCTAAAGAAGGTGCCGTATTTGATGCTTTGTTGGGCAGCCAATTGGAAAAGAAATCTCACTGTTTCAACCACCACTCCGTGCCTTTCAGTCAGTCCAACGTGATTCACCAGCCTCGTGAGCACAACCCTGTGCTTCTGCTTGGGTTGTGGCACCTGGTGCTGATGTCGGATCACTGTCTTTACTCAGGTTCTGGTAACCATGATCGTATTCTCTATATACCTGGTTATCACAGCCGATAATGTTTCTCTGCATTTATTTGCTTCTACTCACACCTTGCAGTCGTAACTTGTTGCACTTTCCGTACCTGGTTGTCACTGCCTTTACCATTGTCGTACTGTATGAATGACTGCTCTGTGTTCGGCTGTGGGGCAGTATCTCATGTCTCGACTTTACCAGCAAATTTCTAGCCAAATGTTGGACCTGGCTCTTTTTCAGGGTTCTCTCCAAGCATTTTGTCTTCCTCTGACCTTCTTTTTGTTGGCTTTAGGACTCAGGGGCATTTTACCACTGCTAACCAGTGCTAAAGTGCATATGCTCTCTCCTCTAAAACAAGGTGTAATTGGGTTCTCCATGATTGGCACAGTTTATTTACTAGTAAGTTCCGAGTACAGTGCATCATGTGTGCCCAGGGCCTCTAAGTGAAATGCTACTAGTGGGCATGCAACACTGATTGTGCTACCCACACACGTAGCCCTGTAAACATGTCTCAGACCTGCCACTGCAGTGTGTGTGTGTGGTTTTAAACTGCCACTGCGACCTGGCAAGTGCACCTACTTGCCAGGCCCAAACCTAAGGTTAACCGTAAGTCACCCCTAAGGTAGGCCCAAGGTAGCCCTATAGGCAGGATGCAGTGCATTTAAAAGGTAGGACATGTACTGTTGTGTTTTACATGTCCTGTTAGTGAAATATTGCTAATTTAGTATTTCACTACAGCAAGGCCTATCTCTCCCATAGGTTAATATTGTCTCTGCCTTATAACATCTTACAAGTGTATCTGCCAATTGGGAGCCGATGGAAAATTTGAGTTTTGTGTCTCTGGAAATATATATTTTAGTGAAGTTGTTTTTGAAAACATCAATCAACAAAGGAGCGTCACTAATGAAGTGACTATAGGAACAAACCGATTTAGTTTATCAGCAAGTGTGCAAGTACAGAAGAAACCATGTTAGGTTCTTAAAAAGGCCCTCACTCACCACTAGTTGGTGACATGCTTCATCATTGGGCCCCACCGGGAGTGGCCGAATGCCACCCCAGTGTGCTACAACGCCAGAAATACTGCGGAGCTGGTTCGTGAAAGTGAAGTGAAGGGTTTAAAATGTCACAATTAGGTCAAAAAAAGTATTTTATTAGTTTGCCAATTGGACAGTATAAAAACAGTGAAGGATAAAGGACCAACATTCAAAGTCGAAGTTTATCCCTATGTGTAGTGATTTAGGTCAACATGAACATGTTTCAGCCTATGTGATGTAATTAATCAGGCATTCATCAAAACAAATGTGTAAGTGAATAGTGTCATGTAGGAACCCTGGCGGTATGGGCGCGCTAAGGTCCACCCTGACCAAGGGTTACTTGTGTGAAAAAAGGTTAAAAATGAATTACAAAGATTCCAACGTATTGGAGTGGAACCGAGTTTATTATTGGGCGCTACAGTTCTGAGCCCCATTGGTCACGGGGGTAGGGTGGATAGCGAAATGGCACACCGCCTCCTTGGCTAGGCACCAGGTCTTCGGGATCCGGCGCAGGGGTATGCAGGTGCAATAACGGGTGCCTAGCCAAGAGGCGGTGTGCCATTTCGCTATCCACCCTCCCCACGTGACCCATGGCGCTCAGAACTGTAGCGCCTAATAATAAACTCGGTTCCACTCCAATACGTTGGAATCTTAGAAACCTTTGTAATTCATTTTTAACCTTTTTTCACACTAGTAACCCTTGGTCAGGGTGGACCTTAGCGCGCCCATACCGCCAGGGTTCCTACATGACACTGTTCACTTACACATTGGTCCTGATGAATGCCTGATTAATTACATCGCATAGGCTGAAACATGTTCATGTTGACCTAAATCACTACACATAGGGATAAACTTGGACTTTGAATTTTGGTCCTTTATCCTTCACTGTTTTTATACTGTCCAATTGGCAAACTAATAAAATACTTTTTTTGACCTAATTGTGACATTTTAAACCCTTCACTTCACTTTCACAAACCAGCTCCGCAGTATTTCTGGCGTTGAAGCACACTGGGGTGGCATTCGGCCACTCCCGGTGGGGCCCAATGATGAAGCATGTCACCAACTAGTGGCGAGTGAGGGCCTTTTTAAGAACCTAACATGGTTTCTTCTGTACTTGCACACTTGCTGACAAACTAATCGGTTTGTTCCTATAGTCACATCAGTAGTGACGCTCCTTTGTTGATTGATGTATGATTATTCTAGGGGTATAGGAGCGTCTCTTTTCCTTCCCTGACTCTCTTGTTGTTACAAGTTGTTTTTGAAAATGCAAGTTTGAAAATGCCACTTTTAGAAAGTGGGCATTTTCGTACTGTAACCATTCTGGGCCTCTACCTGTCTCTGAATACACATCTGGTTTAGGATGACATTTGGGCTGTTTGTGCATTCAATGTAGACAGTCACACAAAGGTAGCTGAGGTGTGCGCTTCATATCTTGATGGTCAATTACCAGGCTGATGGGCATTCCTGAGCTAGAGTGGTGGGTGGAGCTGTCACTGACACGTGAATAGGGCTATGCCTGTCCACTCCTCACACAAAGCAGTCTCCACCCCCCTGGAGTGTGTCTGGAGCGCGGCAGGGAAAGGAATGGTTTTATGCACTACAAAGACTTTCCTTTGAAGTTTGTTTACTTCAAAGGTGGAAATGGGTACAAGTACTGGAACACTGACTCCATATGCTCAGAACACTTCTGGTTTGAGGACATTCTGCCAGGAAGAAGAGCTGGATTGCTTTCAGGAGAGACAGACACTTGGTTGTGCTGGCCTGCTGCTTCTGTCCTGGAAGTAAAAGGACGGAACTTTGTTTTCTGTATCCTGCTTCCAAGGTTCTCCAAGGGTTTGAGTTGCGATTGCCTCCTGTTAAGAAGTCTCAGGGTCATCAAAGACTTCACCTGCCATTACCTGAGCTCTTGTGCTGAGAGTCCTGACTTGCCAAGTGGTGCCAAATCCAGTTCCTGGGCCCTTGGAAGTGAATTCTGGTAATAGCAAGAAGAAAATCCACGTATCGACTCCCAGCATCATTCTGAACCGACGCTGATCAACTCGATGAATCGCCACTGCCAGTACTGGAGAATGATACCCACTTGACGCAACAACCGCAGCTTACAACGCAGGCCCCAGCTTTTTGTTGCAGGGCATCAGATGAACTGCTGCTGCATGAGTTTCGAGTACCACATCACTGAAGACTGCGACGCACCGCTCTGACTTTGACGCAGCGTCTGCCTCATTGCTGTGGGACCGACGTAGCACGACTGGTTTTTCAATGCATTGTCTCTGGGCGCTTATTTTTTTCATCAACTCCACGCAGCAGTAAGGAACCGACACATCGTATCCGCAAACAAAGCCTCACGTCTCCTGCAACAGTAAGGAACAGACACATCACCTCCACTGTCTAGTGGTAATGAACGAATGCCTCACCTCCCCTGTAGCAGTACCGAACCAACTTTTTCGATGCTTCACATCCCCTGTGTTTTGTATTTTCTTACATTTTTGACGCATCTCAGGTTCTTTGTCCTAAACGAGTGCATCCATTGATTTTTATGGACTGTACCTAATCTTCTAAAAGTGATATCTTTGCTTGTGTATGTTGGATTTTTGTCATTTTGGTCTTGTTTTATTCAGATAAATAATGGCCATTTGTCTAAACTGGTGTGTTTATCCTTTTGTTAGGGTTTTCACTGTGTGTGCGTGTGCGCACACATACACACACAAATACTTTACAAATTGCCTCTGGGATAAGCCTGTCTGCTCTGTGCCAAACTACCAACAGGGTGAGCAGGGGTTATCTTAGCTGTGTGACTTCCTTACCCTGACTACAGTGAGGGTCCCTACTTGGACAGTGTGTAAACCTCTGCCAACTAGAGACCCCATTTCTAATAACGAAACAAGCCAACTTTCTATAAGGCCTTCACTTTCTTCACAGGCCTTGCACTGGCTGGAGTGGCGCTTTGACTCTACATACGCCAAACTTCGATTTTTTTTTCCCTAAACTGAGGCACACGTTTCACGCACAAGCAGTTTGCTGGACAATGACAAACTCTCTGGCCGAGCCCTGTGTTCTTCGGATCGTGAGGTTTATGTAATCTCCCTATCTCGTCACCAGTTGTAGCGTCCTCCCCAGCCCGGGTACATGCAAATGATCATGCCACACACAGAACTGGATTTTACACGTCTTTATACATTCTATCACCCACGCACTTACGTCACTGTTCTGCGGAGTCCATCATTTCTAACTCGCAAGACACTACATTTCCCATTGTTTTTTTTCAATACTACTGGTTGAAGTGCTCGTGCTGCACTCATTTGATCAGGTCTGAGAGTGAATCACCTGCGGGGAGTGGCTTTTACTCTCTTTCAGATGTGCCACTATAGTATTTTGACTAATTCACAAGCTGGAATACTTTGCTTGTAACGTTAAATGTTTATTGGTTTCATGCTTGGCAAAAACAATAGTTTGCAAATCCAGTACTTTGCTAAAATGCATGTGTTTGAGCCAGCTAAAACAATTCTGTGCTGGTCGTTTAACAACGTTTTTATCATCTAATGCTCTCTTTGTGAAACAGAAGCTTACCCACAGATACATCTGTGGCTTAGTAGTCGTTTTAAATACCATTTTTTTTTTACATATGTTAGTACATTTCTTCCCATATGAAGTGTTTGTAACAATGACTCAAACCAACAAGTACTTTTGTAGTGAAAACCATAATGTAGGTGCGCAGTGTTTCTTTTATAACCAATACCCACATGAACTGGTTGGAGTTCATTTTTCAGCAGATACAATGCTGCATTTCAAATAACTACAACATCGATAATTATCCTGTGGTGTAAGCATGCCATACTAAGTAGTAGCTCTTATTGATTCTTGTTTGAGTGGTGTGGCTTGCATTTTCAAGAGCAGGAGTTCTGGTACCGGGCCCTCTCAGGCACAAAACGGGTATTCAATTCAACTTTTTACCATAGACGCCATTAACCAAAGGATGCCCCGGCTATAGGACTCTGTGGCATGTGCACAAAATGTAGGACTTTCAATATAGAATGAGAACTGTGTATGACCACTCCAGCTGAGAATGTTGATGCTCAATTGGTGAGAGTGGTTAGCTGGAGTGGAACAAGACAGACCTCTGGTGGATGGGGTCTCTGGAGAATCTTACTCAATTAAGGACAACTTCATTGAATACTTCGGGTGGTCTTATCTTTTCTACATTGGTGACGAGGATGGGATTTGAAAGAGTTATTTGAAAGAGAAGGGTTTCTGGTTTCCTTGCTGGCTGACAATGGGGTCCAAGTGGCCTCGAATGCTACGGGAGAGTTTTTGATAGAAAGAGGCATTCGACATAGGAAGACCGCTCTATAGCATTCTGAATCAAAAGGTACGATCGAGCACTTTGACGCTTTAAGTAGCCGAAGATTGTTTGCAGCAAGCTTTAGCTAATGGTCTAAATTGGATGGCAGATTTGAAAAGGATGGTTTGCTTGTACCGGCTGACTCTTCGTTCGTCAACGGTTGTCACTCCTTTCTTGTTGAAAAAGAGATTTCCTAACAACATGGTGAGTCCAGCACGGGTGAACAAGTTTACATAGAAAGACGCTACAGCCGCAAATGTGGATGAGAGAATTAAACAGGAATATTAGAAATGGGTAATGAAGGAGAAAAATGTTTTGTGTAAAAGGAAGAAAGGCTTTCATGCAAGGATGGCTGTGAAGAGCACTAAGGTTGGATTGGGTGAAGAAAAAAAACTCAAGGAAGGTTGATTTGTTAGAAAAGTTCACTCGGCCTATAAGAGTTACCAAGCTCTTTCGTAATGCTGTGAAAACGGGCTCATCGCCTTTGGAACCTTGATAGGGTTGCTTTGTGGAAGAAAGCTTTTCGTGTGAAAACGGGGAAGAATGGTGTTGGTTCTGGTTAAAAGCTCCAAGGAGTTGCAAGGTGGACCATCTGCTAAAAGGAAGAGTGCAATTGCAACAGAAGACAAAGAGGATCTTATGTTGTCTAAAAAGAGGAGCGGAAGTGTGTATTGGAGGCCGGCTCGTTTACAAGATTTTGTGTCTATTCTTGTACCACGTTTATCATTTGTTATACAGGAATATATATATATATATATTATATTCACTGAAAAAACCATAGGTTAGAGACCATATATAGTTAGCTGGACATTTTATTGATATAAAACCAATGAAATTCCATATATAGTTAGTTGCACTAACTATATATTTCGCGCATCCGCAATCCAATGCTGATGATGTCACATATTACATCATTCATGACATGGTCAGTGACATCACTGATGACATCACTGATGACATCTCAAATGACATCACTGATGACATCTCATTTAACATCAATGATCACACCACTGATGATATACTTCATGTGATAATACAATGCACCTCCTTACACTCTAATATAACCTCTGTTACACCTAGTGTAAAATACAGAGTATCATTTTTGAAACCATTGACACACGAATACCATTTACTACATACGCACTCACTGATTCCTACGTCTACACACACATTCACTCATTCACCCATACAATCACTCGTACATACAGTCACTCATCATTACAACACTATCATATGCACTCATACACCTATGCAGACACTCACACACTGCCACTCATCCATGGAGTTACTTACACACCTAGTCAGCCCTGTAAAGAATCAATCACACTTCCATTTTCACATCTATACAGTTAAACACAGAACACCTTACATTTTCAAACATATACTAACACATACTTACTCTCTTATACAATCACTGATACAAGTACACATTGATCTGCACAGAGTCACACACCTCCCAGCCAGCCACACACACACTCAGTCTCTCATACAAATACTTGGGCAACCAATCAATAACCCATATAGCCACTCATATAGCTACTGATCAACACATGCAGCAGCTTGCACAACAACAGACATACTGATGCACACTTTCAGACAGTTTAGTCACTAACCCATGCATTCAGTAAGACGCATTTAATCACTCCCTCATACAGTCAATCACGCACCTACTAAAACCTTCATTCAGACACTTATACATCCACTCATTCTTCAATATGTAAAACATATTTAAACTTTACAGAAACACACAGTCACTGGATGATGTCATCAGTGATGTCATCAGTGATGTCATTTGAGATGTCATCAGTGATGTCATCAGTGATGTCACTGACCATGTCATGAATGATGTAATATGTGACATCATCAGCATTGGATTGCGGATGCGTGAAATATATAGTTAGTGCAACTAACTATATATGGAATTTCATTGGTTTTATATCAATAAAATGTCCAGCTAACTATATATGGTCTCTAACCTATGGTTTTTTCAGTGAATTTTCAAGGTTTTGTAAATGCAAATTCCTAACTATATATGGTCTATAACCTATGGTTTTTTTCAGTGAATTTCATTGGTTTTTTAAAAGCTAATATCTATAGCTGTAAAATATATTCTTTATTACATGACGTATCACGTAGCCACGTGAGACGCCTCATGACGCGTCGCATAACCGTGACGTATCGGCTCTGCAGCGCAAACAAAACCCGTAACGTAAGCACGCCGGAGCACGCTTACAGATATATATATTTTTTATTAACCTTAATTAGACAAAATCCACACGTGCACATATCTTGAGGCCTTGCAAAGGCACATCAAACAAACAGTCCCTACAATTTTGCCAAGTTTGGTGGAAATCTATTCCCGTAAATTTTTTTTTACTGTTTCTCTTGGTTTTCCCCTTGTTACTCTTACCGGGACGCTACCCGGTACGCGAACCAGACGCTCCGAAAACACAAGATGGCGGACTCCCGTTACGTTGCCGGTTAGCTGCCCGGTTAGCTGCCCGGTTCGCGTACTGGGACGCGCCTCTACGGCGAAAAATCGCAAAAAAATTTATTTTATTTTTTTTGCCCTGCGGGGCACTTTAATATCCCCCTCATCAATCCTAGGGGGTCAGGAGGGGTCTACCTTGCCCCCTTTCCTTTATTTCCCCCTTCGTTTTTCACCACATCTTGTCTCTCGATCCTACCGAGAGACAAGATGGCGGCCGCTCCGGACTGTTTAGAATGTTGACAGACACCGGAGAGCCAATCAGCTTCGCTTCGCGAAGTTCCGTTACGCGTCCGGTACGCGAACCGGAGCGCTGTCACAGATATATATATGTTTTTAAAATGTTAATTTCGCAAAATCCACTGGAGCACATATATTGAGACATAGCAAAGGCACGTCGGGCAAACCATATCTACAATTTTGCCAAGTTTCGTGGAAATCCATTCAGCCGTTCGAGCTAAAAGTGAGTCCAACCGCCCCATGGAAAATTGCATGGGAAAAACGCGTTTTGGGACCCCCCTTTTTTCTCGCCCCCCCCTTGACGAAACCCCCCCAAATTTTCAGGGGCTGCTCAGAAACAAAATGTTCCATTTTCCTGAAAATTTCATCCAATTCCGTCCTCAAACGCCAAAGTCATTCGACATAGAATTTTCAAAAATCCCATAGGAAAAAAATCCTAACTATATATACCTACTGGCGACCGCCAGTAGGTAATATATATATATATATATATATATATATATATATATATATATATATATATATATATATATATATATATATATATTGCTTGTTACCTTGTCCTTTGCTTTCTATGTAGAGCATGTACGGTTTATCTTATTTATTTACTATTGTGGGGGAAGTGTGTGGCATATACACGTAATGTATAACTATATAGAATGAGGACTGTGTATGATCACTCCAGCTGAGAATGTTGATGCTCAAACGTGAGAGCGGTTAGCTGGAGTGGAACAGGATGGACCTCTGGTGGATGAGATCTCTGGATAATCTTACTTGATAAAGCACAAATTTATATAATATTTTGGGTGGTCTTATCTTGTCTACATACCCCCTGGGAAATGCAAACAAAAAGGCAACCGTGTTGTCACATGACCTTCTCAGAAGGCTCAGGCTAGCTATTCATAACATGACCCAGGGCCAATGCTTTAAATGGAACAAAAGAAGTGCAGGTACTCAAACTGTGTGGTGAACTAAGGGTGGCATTTAGGGCAGTGCTACAGGCAGGAAAGGGATGGAGCTACGGTCTAGACACTAAATAAAATCAGGGATTTCTTGGTTTGCAACTGAGACATTTCTGACAACTTTAGAGTAATATGTCTATGCTTCCTAGAGCTGTGGTAGTTTTGCTGAAGGGCTGGCAGAGTAGACCCTGCAGGATGTCTTGTGTAAGTGTTGTGAGAGGGATGCAATGCTAATGATTTTATAATCAGTCTGTTGTTAGAGCAGACAGTTTGAAAAGTCCTGTACATTATGTCCCTTTACGAGAGGTCTTTCACAGCACTCTCCAGGTTCTTGATGGTCAGCCCATATATCCTGCTGCCTTTCACCCTGGGTGAAATGAAGAATCGAAAACGCTTCAAGTTGTGGGTTCTGTGTGAAAGACTGCGGGCCACTGATTTCTGCCCTTCACAATCGTAGTGCGAACTCCGTACGCTCGCCCAGACCTTTGCTTTGGTAATAATGCATGTAATGACCTTCACTGAAGATGTTGAGCTTTTTCCTTAAATCGGTATCTTTCTTAAGTCAGGGAAAGCAGGTGATCTCAACATTAAAACAGAATGCCTCATCATTCCTTCACTGATTTTATTTTTTCTTTTTTCTTCTAGGAAGTCATTTTTGTTTCAACTTCATTCCACATTTAGTAATCATTTATTTAACACAATATAGTTGCTCAAATAATTAAACACAATGCATTAACTTTTAGTATAAAACAGGACGGTGAAAGAGATGCCTATCTAGTGGCAGACTTGCACTATGTGTGTGTGTGTTGTAGACTAGAAGGAAGTCCACGTACAAGTATGTAGCTTTATTTTCATAATTTTATTCAATATGAAGAAGTCCATGAAACTAGCCCATCCTCAAATGACCTCCAACCTCACAGCTCCATTACTGAATGGCATTAGAAACAACCAATTTAGCAACAGGACCTGCAGAACATGGAACGGCGTTTGCGGGATGCAAAGATTCATACAACAACATTAACATGGCGCCCTCTAAGGCGCGAGAAGAAACCTGTACTAAAGAAGTCGCATGAAAGCGTGTGTCAGCATGTAACACATCTCCCCCTTTTCAACAAAAAAATATATTTAATTTTTTTTAGACATTCTATCACTTTTAGTGGTGATACATTTGTATGCAAGATATGGCCTTACAGAGCCTCCAAAAATGCTTGGACCCACATGGGACCTAAAACACACATTATTAGCAGTTTGTTGGTCACTTGAGATTGCAGCTGCTGAAGGGAGGTAAAAATAAAGCATCCCTTGAGATTGCTGCAAATGGCTCCTAACAACTTTGTTCTGAAATTCACTCAACAGAACCACATTTTTTATTGCCCACCATCGCCCATCTTCCAATAATACCGATGAGCGAACAACCTTTTCTTTTAAAACTTTTTATTGAAAAAGTTTGGCATGTAGACAATAAGGTCATAGCATTTCACATATAATCAGTAACACACAGTGCGATAAGACATCAAGACCCTTTTACCACAGTACAATATGATTGTCCTCGGGAATGCCACATTATCCAACATTATCAACAACATCATCTCAACTCCCCAGTGGCATACATATCTCCCCCCGGAAGGTGTTCCATGGCCCCCATATTTGCGACCACTTCTTCGGGCATCCCCTGGAAACATAAATAGGTATCTCTGTCACCATACACCAATCCATATCCCTGTTCCCGTCAGCTATACACGGTGGGTTCGGAGCCCTCCACAGTTGTGCGATATTCCGCTTGGCCTCAATGAAACCCAAAGTGACGCAGATCCTCTCTTTGGCGGTAAGGTCAGTGGGGTCCCATATGTTCAACAAAATCGATTTGATGATGCACTGTATCTGCTGCTCCAATACTTCCTCCATCATGAGTACCACCCACTCCCAGAATTTCTGAATTGTCACATATTCCCAGAGTGTATGGATGAAGGTGCCCGCTTTGTCGTACACAGCCACTGTCTTTGGCTTAGCCCATATGGACCTACAAGGGTCCGGACAAATATGTCCTATGGAGGATCTTTAGCAATTGGAGTCTAGACGAGATGGCAACTTCACGGGGAGAAGCCACTGCGGCCCGCCACTCCTCATCCTCCAAGCAAGCGACGTCATGATCCCCTTTACCTCTTAGGCGGGTTAGGGGATCGGTCATGTTGTTAATAAGCTTCTTGTATATGAGACATATGGCTTTCTCTGGCAAATCACCATCTAGGATCCTGTCCTCTAGCGAGGAGGAATCAGGGAGTACTGTACCTTTAGGGAGAACTGCAAGCAATGCGTGCCTAATTTGGAAGTATCGGAACTGCTCAGAGTTGGCCATTTCAAACTTCTGACTTAATTGGGAGAAGGGTATGACATTGCCCGATTTCCAAAGGTCCCCAATTCTGGAAATACCAATGATATCCCATTTGTCGAAACCCAAGGAGCGCGACAGCTGACCCAGCTGGTTACAATGCCAAAGCGGCGCAGCTTGAGTGAGCTTGCCCTCTCGACCCAGGCTTTTAGTAGCGTCCTTCCATACTTACACGGCATGTTTGGTCGGGCCGGACAAGACTATTTTCTGAGATTTTGCATACAACACACCCTCAAACTCACCCCCGGGGAGGAGCCAGCGATCATCCGAAATGCCGGGTCATCATGCCGTCAATAAGTGCATTGATTAATGGCAGCGAGCTGCGAGGCCCAGTAGTATCTTTTCATGTCTGGGAGCCCAATGCCCCCTTCAAACCACCTCAGTGTGAGTTTGTGTGGCGATGCGGGGTGGTTTACCCTCCCATAGCAGATCCCGCACTGTACCCTCCAGTTTTCTGAAGTATGGCGCCGCGACCGGAAGGGGCGTATTTTTTTAGCATGTACAAGAGACGGGGCGGGACATCATTTTGAATAGGGCCGCATGTCCCAGGAGGGTCAAGGGGAGTGATTGCCAGTGCTGGATGTCAGATTTAAGACTTGCAAGTGGCGGCCGAAGGTTAGTGTCATAAAATCGCGACAGGTCTTTAGATACCCAGTTTCCCAGATACTTTAAGCCGTCTACGGCCTCCATCAGCTCAACCACTGGGAAGGCGAGGTCGCCGCCCACTAAGAACTTAGAGCATCGATTTGGACCTATTGATCATGTAGCCTGCGAACCCGGCAACATTTTTGAATATATCCATCGCCACATTGATTGACACCACCGGGAAGGCGAGATAAAGAAGGATGTCGTCAGCATACAATGATATGCAGTTCTTCCACCCATATGTCCAAAAGGCCTCTAATGGCGGGGTCCTGACGGATCCATGCTGCCCGAGGTTCCAAGGCTAAGGCAAAGAGGAGCGGCGACACGGGGGAACTGTGCCTGGGGCCCCTACCAAGAGAAAAGACAAGGGATTTCCGGTTATTAACAACCGAGCGAGCAACCTTAGCAACTTTGAAAAGGCCCTTGAAATTGAATTCTACTTTAGATTTTTTGTTTTCATATTCTTCACCATGACCCAATCTCAATACGTGGTGTACTAATATTCTTTTTACTATCATGAAACATTTTGGTTTTCATTTGAGACTTTTGTACTCTAGTTTCACTTCTTTGAGATTAACCACCTCACTTAATCTATTTGGTGCTTCATCTTTAAGCCAATGGGGACACAAACCAGTGTGAGTGTCTGCCACGTAACAGTGAAAATGGTGAAACCCCAGTGACGCTATGCAGGGTATTATGGTATGCCCAAATTTTGTTCTGGAGGAACATGCACACATCTTTGTTGCATTTGAGAGCAGTTTGAATACCTTCCTTGATTAATCAATTGGCCCTCTCAACTGCTCCATTAGAACATGGTAAATTGTACATTGTAGTGTCTAATTCCTCTACTCCTTAACAAGGATTCCATAGCTTCCAACACAAGTTGCACACCATTGTCTGTGACAAGTTCCTCCGGATACCCTTCCAAAGGAACAATTCTGTTCAAGAATCTGATAACTTCTTCTGTGAATGTTTCTTGCACAAAGTCATAATATAGCCACTTTGAGAAATAATCTATGACGACAGTCACATACTTGTTATCAAATGGTAGGGACACCTCAGGACCAGCTAAATCAAGAGCTAATTTGCGCCATGGACCTTGGAGTAGAGGTGTTGTGACCAAGAGGGTATCTTGAGCCTTCCAGTGTTTATTAGATAAAATGCACTCCTGTAAATTGTCTACACATTTATCCACCTCTGAGTACATAGAAGGCCACCAAAAATTACATCTCAAAGGTTTCTTGGTAGCACTAGCTTCAAAATGACCTTTGAGGCCTAACTCAAGAACTTTGGGCCTAAGCTGATTAGAAACAACAATTTTCGCACCCCTCATAAGGATGTCATTTTCAAAAATAAGTTGGTCAGCTAGTTGGCAAAACACAAACAGGTCCCACTTGAGGTTCTTAACACGAGGCTCTCAAAACCAACCACCTACAAAACCTTCTCCTGCTAAAGCACTGCCGGCAATAACCCCTTCCATTCCACCTGCACCAAATACTTCCCGACAGGAACAATCACAGAGACAAACTAGTAAATCAGAACGACCCAACAAAAGATGGCCAAAATCAGTAAATCTTCCACCGGAAGCTGCACCCTTTGTAGCCATATTAACAGGGGTCCCAGAACTAAGTAAGGACACAGATGAACCTACCTGGTCCTTACTAAATAAAGCACGCCACTGGCTAAACATAAACAGGCCCAATCACCCAAATAACAACACCAGAATCACCACAGTGAGAAGGGCCTCTTGGATAGGTCACCAGCCAAAAACAATCCATGGTGATTGTATAATAGTCAACTTTGAAAGCCCACGAGCAGTGGATTACATCTGTTCTTGGGACACTCTAGAAAATAAAGAAGGAATAGACGTTAAACGTTTATCCATTTTTTACCCTCGACAAAACCATTGCTTTGAGGATCCTAATTGGCCATCAAGTTGGTCCTGGAGCCAACTTGACCAACGACCAAGAAATTGGAATCAGGGCGACAGGGGGCAGGGAAATAACCAAAGGTACCACTCTCAGGGAGATTGGGGATACGACCAAAGAGACCAAGGAGACCGCAATAACTATGGCAGGAGGGCATATCAATATTCCCACAGAGAACCCTGGACAGGAATTCCAACTTTTAATCATTACAGCTGCTTAGATATGGTCGATTGACCGTTATCACAACTCTGTACATTAAGATCTCCGCCCAATACCAGAGTACATCTACTTTCCTCAGCTAATAACCCAAAGATTAAGACGCCTGAAAAGACTCAAAGCCTGCGCAAAATCAGAATACACGACCAATCTTCAAAAACCATAATTCAAAATCCAGACAATCAGACTAAAGACTATCCTCTTCATTCCAATTTTGAAACCAGACAGCAGATTCTACCACACCCTGCCTCAAACAAACGACAATGCGAGATAGTTCTGAATGTAAACCCTCCTAATATAACAGCAGAGGCAGAACCCTTCGACCCGTTGATTCAATCAGTTAACACTAATACAGTTGTCGAAAGGAATATGTTATTTTGGAACGTGGCGGGCCTAGCAACTAAGCACATGGAGAAAACCTTTCTAGATCTGGTTCATACAAATGACTTAATCTGTCTCCAGGAGACTTGGTTGAACGACCCAATCCATCTGGTGGGATACAGAACATACTTCTCCCATGCTGCGAAGTCACAATCAGGGAGAAGTAAAGGAGGCCTAATCACATACATCTCCAATCTCTGGCCCAGCCAAGAAATATCGTCTATTGCACTCCAGAATTATCAGGTTATTAATATTAAAGTAACTAATCAAGTTATCTATACCATAATAAACTTTTATAACAACATGAGTCTGACGGAATTAACCAAAGCTTTGAGCGAAATTAGCGATGTGACAAATGAGCTGAAAACTAAATACGCCAAAATCACACATTCAATAATCTGGGGCGGAGACTTTAATCTTCATATATGCAGTAAAAGTAATGCTCCCACTTGCGGGATTACAGACGATCAAGACAACCTTTTAACTCATTTTTCTCATACGGAGGAAGGAAATAACATGCAGACTATCATGTTCGAGCTAGATATAGGGTTTGCGAACATGATAATGACTCCGATAATTCAATTTACACCAATTTTTCATGGGAGAGGCGCTCAAACTTTAATTGACTACATCTTAGTCTCTACAAATAACGCCACATGCATAAAACACTTTGAAGTGAATAAAAACGCACTTAGTGACCACTACCCACTTAGATTAACGTACCTCGAGCCTGATCACCGCAAGAACCAAGTTAAGGACCATCTGGGCTTATTGCACCAAGATACACTCACATTAAATCGATTGAACGGTTTCACCCTAAAATGGGGTAATTTAGACCAAGAAACAATGAGCGCAAGTATAATCAAAAAATGCAGGACCGACATTGACAACTGTCTAAACTCTACCGCAACGGCATCTGAAATTCTGACCAGCTATAATGCAATAGTGAAAACTATAGGAAACGAACTAACTAAGCCCAGAATACAAAACAATACACAAAGAAAAGGTTGGTTTAATACTCAGTGCACAAAAGCTTATTCAGACCTAAAGAAAGCCCTAGCAAAGAAAGATCGAAATAGAGAAGAGATAGTGCAACTAAGGAAATTATATATGAATGCACTTAAACAAAGGAAAAAAGAGATACAGTGTAACCTCTGGACTCAACTGATAAACAGCAGCACTCAAAAAACAGTGCAGCCTTCTGGAAAATAGTTAAAACCCCATTATTAGCTGGAAATAACGAGGGTCCTTCTTTGGATGTTGCAATAAACGCGGAGGACTGGGTGCAGCATTTTTCAGGGGTCTTTGGAGAGGTCAAATCCGGAGATTTAGCTCCTCCGCCTCTCCTCCCTTTGGTGAAATACCCGATTGAAATAGAGTTCACCATTAATGAAACAATGAAAGCTATAAAGATTGCAAAAAACGGCAAAGCGCCAGGACCAGACTCTGTTCCTATGGACTTATACAAATTCCTTCCCGATCTCTGGTCCCCTCTTTTAACCAAAGTTCTGAACGCAGCTAAAGAAATTAACCTCCCTAACTCTTGGTCAACATCGATCCTGGTCCCCATTTTCAAGAAGGGCAACAAGGACAGTCCTTCCTGCTATCGCCCCATTTCCCTCCTGGATTCGGTCGGAAAGATGGCAGGGAGGATACTTCTTGACCGTCTCCAGGAGTGGTCAAAAGATCACGGGGCCCTTTCGGATCTTCAATACGGGTTCAGGGCTGGCCTGAGCACCGTGGATCAAGTTTTGAATCTAACATTGCTGGCTGGGAAATATACAACAGCAAAAAAATCAAGCCTACACATGGTCTACGTTGACCTAACGGCAGCTTTTGACTGTGTGGAACATTCTAAACTCTGGCTAATAATGCTGCAAATGGGGATCCAGCCAGCAATTGTAGATTTTCTTCGCGAGTTATATTCCGGCGCCACGGCAAGAGTACGATATGGGACAGAAGGCCAACTTACAGATAGCTTCCCAATACAGAAGGGGGTCAGGCAAGGGTGTGTGCTGGCCCCCTTCTTATTTACGCTCTACACAAATGGACTAGAAGCTGCAATGTTGCAGGGCGTAACAGATTACCCAGAAGTGGGCCGTCGACCAATCCCGGCACTGTTATACGCCGACGACGCGGTGATCCTCGCGCGAACCCCGATCCAGCTACAACAGGCCCTAAATAACTACTGCACCTTTATGTCAAGTCTAAACTTAAAAGTCAATATAAAAAAAACTTATGTGATGCACGCTGGTACTAAGGGAAAAAAAGTGAAGACAATTTTTGTGGATAAATTGCCCCTCGAAAGAACCAAAACTTACTCATATCTTGGCATCACTATTGACGAAGACTTTAAATGGAAAGAAGCAACCAGTTCACGCAAGCTGTCATTTATAAAAACAGTTGGTGCTTTAAAAGCATTCTCTCTCCGCCTAGGAAAAAGACCCCTGGTCGAGATGATCAAAATCTATAATGCAAAATGCATTAGCACGGCGATCTTTGGAGCAGGAGTATGGGGAATAACAAACGTCGAACAAATACAGAAAGTTGAAAATTCCTTTCTAAAATTCCTATTAGCTGTCCCCAAGAGTACAACTACCTTTGGCTGTCATTTAGAACTTGGAGTGGATCATATCTCAGATCTCATCAAGATCCAGCCCATAATGTTGTGGCGCAGAATATGGGCTACGGAAGAATGCCAGTTCACAAGAGCAATCATCGAGGACTGTGCGAAACTAGAGTGTATGAAAAAGATAAAATGGTTATGCTACGTAAAATCTTTTTTTACAGATCTTGGTCTTTTGAGGTTTTTTGATGAACCACAGTCAATAACAGATATAACAAAAAAGGATCTAAAAAAGCTATGCCTGTCTCATCTAAACCAACTACGGATAATGACCGAAATAAGAAAGACATCAGTCCAACACTGTCTAATGATACAATCGGCTCCATCCATCCAACCTTATCTGCAGCATGACCTGACGCAATTTGAAAAACTTCTCCTCACTCGCTTTAGGTTTAATCTTTTTCATATTATGGTTTTATTCCCTTCCCAGAACGTTTGGACACATAATACGACAGCGTGCCCCTGTGACTTCATTTCGCTTCAGTCCACAATTAATGTAGTTTTCTTTTGTAAATTTTATATGCCACTCCGTAAAAGATGGATTTTACCAATTTTAAAAGTAATGAAGCTTCGAAGATGCCGCCCTGCATACCTGGCATTGCAGTTTTTGGAAAACAGCTTAGTGTCAAAATCTGTGGCACATTATCTAAAATTGTGCCTCAGGCATCGTATGAACCTATGAAATTCATAGAGCTGCCTTAAATACGGACCTTAGTAAATGTCTTGTCCTTTTTAAGAGAGATGAATTTTTATATATTATGAATTTAATGTTTTTTTAAATGTTTTTACTCGTATATTTGTATTTTTATGGCTTTCTTAATGAAAACGAATAAAGTTGATTTTGATTTGATTTGAACATGAGGCCAACCCTGTTGAACAAACCTTTTTACTGTGCCTAAAATAGCATCTTTGTTAGAAGCTGTGACCCACTCAGTTTTAGATATATTACCTCTGCACAGCTGCACCACATCTACATTTGCTACAATGCATTCATACTCCAATACGTCAATGTCCTTAGCTCCTTCTAAATGAGTGGGCAACCTAGAAAGGCAATCAGCCCTGGAGTTGGAAGCTCCAGGTATATACATGACATCAAAGTTATACTCTTGTAATTTAGACATAATTCTGATGAGCCTGCAAGAAGCACAAGAAGTTCCTTTATCCCCTAGTAAATACATAAGAGGCTTGTGATCTGTGCATTAGGTGAAAGGTGTACCCCAAACATAGGTTTTGAATTCTGTGATGGCCCACACTCAAGAAAGTGCTTCTCTTTCTATAGTGCTATACTTCCTTTCCGTTGAGGTCAGAACTTTGGAGGCGAAAGCAGCGGTGGTTTCAGATGTACCTACTTATTAACACAGGACGGCACCCAAACCTACGGCACTAGCATCTATGGTTATGATACATTTATGACCACTCACATAGGATTTCAAAGCAGGAACATTGGATAAAATAATAAAATAGTCTTTATCTCCTGAAATACACCTTGTTCTAACAAACCCCAAATAAAATTCTCCTTTTCCTTAGCATTGTTTTAATGGATCCATGAGAGTGGCATACCCGTTACCGAATCTGGCTAAGTATTCATTCAATCCTCAAAAGGACCTTAATTTGTCCTTATGACTAGGTGCACGAACATCTTTCAAGGCTTTGCTTAGATCCTCTTTTGGTTTAATACCTTGCACAGTTATGTGGTGACCTAAATGCTCCACGCTATCAGTCAAAAACGTACTCTTATTCTTTGACACAGTCATTCCATAGTTGGACAACATTTTCAACACTTTGTCCAAAATGCAGTTGTGTACACAAATATCCTTGACAAAAAACAGAATGTCGTCCTGGAAAGCCGAAACGCCCTGCACATCCTTTAACAAAGAAAGCATTCGCTTTTAGAATACGCTTGCCGCCGATGCAAGACCAAACGGCAAATGTAAATATTTTAAAGCTCCAAAAGGTGTGATGAAAGTTCAAAGAGCTTGAGAATCTTTTTTAAGTATGACTTGATTGTATGCTGCTCTCAGGTCAATATTGCTGAAAACAGCAGCCCCATCCAGTGCAGAAATTAACTTATTTATCTTAGGGAGGGGATAGCAATTGACTAGAATATTTTTGTTCAAAGCATGTGAGTTCACACACAGACGAATTCTTCCTTTTTTTTCCTTTTTTTTTTTTTTTTTTTTAGCATGAACGAAAGCATTGACCGGTTCAATTATTTTTCCTGCACATAACTGATATAAATGTAATCTCAAATCATGTCTAATCAAAAGAGGAACATCTGACTTTATGTTTAACTGGTACATCATTAGGTTTCAAAACAATCTTGTGTTCAAAATTCTTAACCGTACCAATGCTGTCAGAAAATATTTCACTATACTTTTGCAGAATTTTGTAAACTTCTGAGAGAACACTCTCCACAATCATAACCGGCATAGTGGTACCCGGTCTTAGAACAATGCCAAGCCTCCCTTGGTCTTTCCAGACCATTATATCACGTCCATTCACAGCTACATACATTTGTGTGGAAATTGACCTCTCAGAAAATTCCAAGACAGCCACAAAGTACCCCTTGGTAAGGATTTCAGATTGCTGTTCTAGTCTTTTCTCAGTCTCAACAAAAACATTTTGAGGCATCACCAGCAGCCTCTTCCCCGGGAGCAGGAATAACAGGTAGATTGTCAAAGACCTTTTGCCCTTGAGTGCCCAAACAACCGTATAATATGGCTTGTTTCCTTGCTGAACTGTATTCCACACCATCAATAGCCACTTACTAGTTTTTAAACACTTTAATCTATTGTTTCCATTCCAATTTAGCATTCCCAGGAATGTCTAGAAATGTTGGAGGTTCTTGGTGTGAATAATTTCCTCAAGACATTTGTAATATGAGAATAGGAATTAATGAGTAAAAAGTGAACCTCAAAATTGTCTCTCGAGGGGTAGGCGATTGAAGAAAGTTGTGTGTCCAAGCATGCAAACTAAAAGTCACAGTTTATACATCATCATGGTGCCATCTAATGGGTAAGTGACGAATAGTTGAATGAGCCATGGAAATTTTTATGATTGCGTGTGTGAGAGGTTGTAGAAAACCAAGTACAGAACCATCATAACTCGCACTCAATCAGGGTTTCCAGCCTCAGAGGAGCAGGGTAATCCTCTTGCATTTCAACCACTGAGGCAAGCGGCAATAACAGCCGGTCCGCTCGCCTCCAATCAGAAAGAAAGGTTAACAAAGTGCTCCACTTAGAAGGGAAGCAGAAGAAACTGGCAGCGGTATCCAGCCAATCCGTCATTGAGACGAGCGTGCTTTGCCCAAACAGGAAAGCCGGTGGCCATGCTGAAGAGACTGGTGCGGCGCCAGCGCTACAGATGAGGTGGGCTCGGGCAGAAGACAAATTAAAATAGCAGGTTCAATTCAATATCCTGTCGCCAAAAGGATGTTGTAGAGTAGAAGGAAATCCAAGAACAAGTAGGTAGCTTCATTTCTGTAACTTTATTCAATATGAAGAAGTCCATGAAATGAGCCCATTCTCAAACGACCTCCATCCTTGCAGATCCATTACTGAATGGCATGAGAAACAACCGATTCAGCAACTGGACCTGCAGAACATGGAACGTTGTTTTCAGGATGGAAAGATTCCTACAACAACAATAACTTGGCGCCCACAAGGGCGCGAGAAGAAACACTTTTCTAAACAAGTCATGTGAATGCGTGTGCCCGCATGTAACAGTGAAACCAGAAAACCTGGGATCTGTCACAGCTTCCCTGCTTGACCAAATTGTTTGATCCTGAGCAGCTACTTTATTTCAATGTGCCCTTTTTTCCTCCATCATCACATTGTGAAGCTGAGCACATGACAACTGACTTGCCTCTTGGTTCTTTTATGGCATTGCAATGAGGGTCATGTGGGTCATGAAAATTCTGATAAATGGCACTACATGAGGTGATAATGTATAATGTACTAAGTAAAGTAAAACGCGTTCGTTTGTTAAAAAATTACCCCTTTTTGAGTTATGAAGAGTTGCCTCTTTATCATAATTCAACATGAGGTTCGTGCTCCATTTTAATGCCATTTGTATTGATGACCAGACTTTTAGAGCAAAGCTAACCAGTGCATCTACACCTGCTGCACAAAAGATACAGCTATACACAGGTCTCGTGCCCTGCTTATATTATGGCTTTCATCCTGTCTCCCATGGACCTGTGTGAGGGACGGGATGAAAAGTTGCTCATGGCAGCTGGTACACCTTACATGGAAGCGTGGGCAGTACGAGGACAGACTGAGAGAGAGCAGAGGTGGGCACAGCCACCCAAATGCTGCGTGCATAGCAGGCTGCCATGTCCCTCGGCACATCCCAGCTGAACTAATCAGTCAGTGGGCAGCAGAAGCTGATGGTTGGCTGGCACCGCGGTACGCTGGTCTGCACGGCGTCTGCGTTAGTGGGAGCAATAGATCTGCTCTCTAATTGACTGATTACAGTGGGCCTCTGAAGCTTAAGCCCTCTCTCACTCAGACACCCGGTTCTGCTTGCAGAGGCGTAAAGTACAGTAACATTTCTTGCCTCTGGGCCCAGTTGACATGGTCCCTATGAGTACTGGTTTCTCCTTGTTGGACGAGAAATACTGGTACTCCAAAGGAAAAAATAAAAAAAAGTTCCAGCACTGGTGAGTACCAGCCAGTTTTAAACGCCGCCTGCAGCAGATGCTGGACACCTGTAAAACAACACATTTGTCAACATAAACATCCAGGAAAAAAAATGTCATTGCTCTCACAGTAAAATCTGCAACTTTTCCACAAAGAAGTGAATTGGAGCAAAAAGCTCTTCTAAAGCAAAATTCCTACATTATTACACAGCAAAAAAAAAACACGAATTTAGCAGTCCTAGAAACTGAGTGGTGGCTCTCGTGGAAGTGACAATAGCAAATACATGCATATTTAGCCAGATAGAGTGCTGGGGAGTAGAGCGAGGGGGTATGCTCTACTGTGACTGTCGGATAATAAAAAGGTTAAGGTCAAAGCAGCTAACTCTATACTGAGTCAGACCTGTGCTATTTCCAAATTTGAAGCTCTGAAAGGCGCTTCAGATGACTTGTATTTGTCACAGATTGCCAAAATATCCTGTTGTAAAACGTGTACATTGGCGGGTACTGCACCAGAGGGCAGTAAGCTGACCTCCGCTTTTCGTTCAACTTCCTCAGTGTGAGCACTGACTCTAAAGATGAAAATTCCACCTGCTCTCTGACAGTTCTCCATTTCCTGCGCCCTATATGGGAGGGACCTGCTACCATCGTTCACACTCCTAGGACGTTCCCCTTCAAAGGACTTCTGTATTAAACAACCACCAATAGAGACTACTCTTACTCTACTTAAACTTTCTGAGTAGAGCTCACAACAGGAATTTCTGAGAGGATTGTTAACCAACATTTTTTGTCAGCATTTTAAACAGAGTATACACTCCAAAAATATAGATAAGACAGTTTCCAAGTTTTGCCAGCAGGTGCCACTGATGTTTAATTGTGCCCGGTGCCATTGATGTTCAGTAAGTAGTGTGTGGGCCACTGATGCTCATCACTGCCTGGTGTCATTGTCATTTCTTACTGCCTGGGACCTCTGATGATTTTTATTGGTTGGGGCCATTACTGTTTAATGTGTGTGTCCGCTGCTGTTCCTTTCTGTCTGGTGCACAGCCGTTGGAAGTAGAAGCGTGGGAGAGGGGTAGCCCGCAGTATCCCCAAATTAATCATGTTGGAGTTCAAAAAGTGAATGTGCCATAAAGATGCCTTCAAATTTCATATTTTTTCTTCTGCATTTGTCAAATGTGAGGCTTCGTCTTCTGACAAACTGCTGTGCATTCTTTTACAACAGGCATTTGTGTTTACCTCTCCGACTCCATAGTGAAAGGATTATGTATGGTGAACTATCTGACAGTCTTCTGGGTTACGGGGAGTGTAAAAGGAAAATGTCATTTTTTTTTTCTAACACAACATTTAAAAACATGCAAATGAACTGTGCGATTATTTCAAAATATATCAGAAACAAGGAAAGCACAAATTACCATTTTCAATCCCGAATTTTGATGGAAGATTTTAATAGGCTCAAATTGACTCACGGCAATTTAGTTGGAATGCGCAAATGATAAATATTGGCCGAACCCTGTTTTCTGAACATTATAGTCTGTGCACAGTCTAGTTTTAGCAGTCAAACTGTATGTCTGTTCAAATTTAGTGGGTAATGCAAAACCATGTTTTAGTAATGTGTTTGCAAATGTGCACTCCAAAATGCACCTCTGGACACATACTAGAACCTTACTGCTCGGCTTCTGAAAGGGCGTGGCTACTTTGCTACACTTGTTCTTTGTCTGATGCTTGTTTTTTTCAAAATTCATATGTATGGTGTAATATTAATAGGTGTAATATTAATAGCACCCCCACTTTTAAAATATTTCCAGCACCACTGTTCTGGGGTCATTGATGTATGTAATACCTATAACCAAAGATGCTGCCACTGCATGGGGCGAAATACTTTGGCTAGCAATGGTCTCCTTTCAGAGCATAACAGAAATAATAGAAAAGAAAAAAGATTCCAAACAGTAGACCTGCTTACAAGGCCTGTTGAACCCACTGCATGCACCCTTCCACAGAGCATGGCCTTTGTGATGATCTTAAAATACCAGGAGCTTGCAAACACTTTTAAGGAACTGTGACACATAGGCAGGCTCTTTGGTCTTTTTCTAAATAATCTCTCACGGTAATCATGAACACTAGGCGATAATATATAGAAAAAGAAAAGCCTTAGAGGAGTTTAACCATTCTGTAAACCTAATTTTTACGTTCTGGTGTAGAGCAATCCCAAGGGGATGTCTATACCCGCCCCTTTCTGCACATGCTATATGTTTGCCCACAAGTATGAAGGATTTAGGAATGGGTAGGTTTGACTAATGTAACATGGAAATAAGCATACACTTGATGTTACATTGGCAGTACTGGACCTATAGCAGGATTATATGTAAAGAGGAAATGAAGAAATATGAGGGTCTCTGTAGTGGTGGGCCGCACACTTAAGTGGAGTGTGGTATTACAATACGTTATTGAATATTACACTTCACAAAAATAAGAAGACTCTGACTGCAGTAAAGCTTTTTGGAAGAGAGGGGTATAAACCTATGCCTAATGTTAATGTTTTGAATGTTAAAGGTATTGCATTAACTCAGAAAATAAAAATTGTATAAAAAAAATGTGCAAAACATGCTGTTGTGAAAAATAGCAGTGCCACCCACAGAAAGAGTGTATAATACTGCCCCTGGAACCACCAACTTCATACTGCTAGGGACCAGATGAGCATACAACTTGGTTCAGTCTTGCACGTATGATAAGGCAGGGATTAGGGTACCAAGTTCGCAATGGGAAGCTGGTACTTCTCTTGAGTTGAGACAAAGTCAAATATTTTCCGGGACGCACCTTCATTGTATGATTAAAAGATGAACCTGTATATGAAAGTAAGGTATTCCAGGTGAGGTGTGGTTCTAGAACAGTGGGTTATAGAAAGTTGCGGGACAGGGGGTGGTTTTCACCTAAAGATATTTGCATGACACGTCTGTTCAGCATGAGTGGTAGTATTGAAATCAGCAATATATTTAAAAAATAAGTGGAACAAACACAATTTAGTAATCGTTTTAAAGCAAATAACACTACTAAAAACTAAGCAGGATATGACAGTAGGGAAATTGGGGTGGCAAAATCGAGGCCGGTGGACTTGTCTGGTTTTTTAACTTTTACTTAACAATTGAGAGAAGCTTAACTGTCTTTCATACCTTACACTTTTTCTTTACACTTTCTTTCAGCTTTAACACGGTCTGCATATACAGCACGTAGACATGATCCCAGAAAACCAAACTGGCTACGAGTAGGGTTGGCATTGGGCAGCACTGCAGCTCTCTGGATTTTGGTAAGTATTGCGTCAACAAAGCTACAAGGTCTGACAATACCTAAGGAGTTGAGGGGAAAGTAACATTTAAAGAAGACTGATAAAACAGTAAAAAGTGATATTGTTTTTAGTCTTAATTTGTTTCTATTGTTTCAAACAAAAAATTGTAAGAAGCATTTGTGTGGTACAGTCTGCAGACTGGGTCTGTTCATCCCTTAGTATTCCAAAGTATGTTTGAAGAGCTTCCTCTTAGCTTAATGTGGACTTATGCTTTGTCAGTATATCAGACCAGATGCTTGATATTGAATGGTGGGGTCAGTGTGGCAATTGTGCAATTTTAGGATTCCATCGCCCTACCTACAGGGCAAGTTTAGATTTTCAGTTTTTCTTTATTCACAAGATTTCATTGAAGGACCGGTACTAAGATCACTGCTAAGTACATGAGGACTTGATTTGATAACAGCTAATGTTCTTCCTCTGTGTTGTATTTGTTTTTTTGCAGCCAGCTCACTGCTTGTTGGTCTCCAACGATATTTAAAAAAACAAAACAAAAAAAGTAACTTTTAATGACATAACTATGGAAAGCTGGATGTTTTGGGGGATTATTTGTAAGCTAGGCATGAATGGCTAAAAATTCACAGATTATATAAACTGGCCTCAATGGTGTTAACTCCATCGATTTTCAACAAACCACTGGAAAACCTCATTGGGATTGTTATTGAATTTGGATACCTTTAACATTACCAAAGATTTTTGGTTACGTTAAGTTTGTCTTTGTTTAATGCTCTCCAAACGTTTTTTTCTGGAGAGAATTAATGTTTTGACGGTGGCTGGATACGTAAAAAAAACTACAGTTTTATTACCTAGAGAAAACATGTTTTTTAAAAACCCATCGTTTTATTATTCGACTCACAAGTGGGCTTGCTTTTTAGCCTGTAATTTGAATTTCAAAGTCACAAGAGGCTAAATCACTAATGTATGTTTTATATAACCAGTGTTACAATTGGTTTCATGTAAATAAAGGAAAGTTTATTCGTTTATGTTCAGGTGCATCAGTACCTAAGAGGAAAATGAATAGACAACAAAATAACTTCTTTAATATTCCTAGTCACCTTTTGGAACAGCCATGTTTCTGTGTGAGCTTGGAATATTGCAAGTGTGTTGTCCTCTGGGAATAGTGTTAGGATAAGGCAAAGCAGCGGGTGGAAGGTCTTGTGTGTGTCTCAGAGCAGACAAATGTGTGAGTAAGATCAGATCATGTCTCCAGACAACTCTTTGAGATATGCATCTTTTCTGAGGCATTTAGCTTAGACGGTTACAGTAGAAGCAGTCACTCCATCCTTTTCAGTCATGCAAGACTATCCAGTTACCCTAACTAACAGTTCCACAGGTTCTGCCATCAATATCAGAAATGTCATGAGTTTATTGGCTTTTGTCTGCAAGACTCGACAGGCACACCATTTGCCCAAACCTTGAAAAGACCAATCAACTGTACAGACCAGCACTGTTGATATCGCTGGCTACGCAGATATTGTATGCAGGGTTGCCCCATTTTATCGAAACGAGACAATTGCTGCGTGGCTATAGCCGTCGGCTTTTCCATGCCCAGTATGTCCCAGTCCTTGTGTAGCCAATCCAGGTGCGTTGCTCCATGTCCGTTCCCCACCTGGCAATCAAGAGTTGTTTCGCTGCACCCAGAAGCAATGTGATCGCTCTGCCCCTATGCAAATGCTGCAGATATGTAAGGGGATTAGGGAGACCTAAGAGTATATAGCTTGGTGAATTTGTGTATGTCAGTTTGAAATATAATGTTGACGGAATCCAAAACTTTGGTCCAGGAGGGTACCAACTTGGGACAGTGCCAGAGTATATGTGCGAGTGTGCCCTGGTGTTCACAATGGCACCAACATCTCCCATCAGTGGACCGATCCCACGCTGCCACTATCTCTTTGCTAGTGGTGCTCAGTGCTGAGGTGCGCACTCTGTGGAGTATGTCATTCCACTCCTCATCCGTAAAAGTACTCTCGCATTCTCTCTCCAGCGGGCGCAGGCTGGCAAGTCTAAAGGGCGGATCGGTTTTACTAAGAAGGCATAGATGTCCCAGAGAAGCTTGGCATCCAAGGATCTAGTGAGGGTCCACTTCTCGAACTCCGTCAAAGGTCTACTGGCATGCGGGCGGATCCAGGGCTGAGAAACCCAGTTCGCCACCATGAGGTATTGCCACTGTGTCGAGTGTGGTAGGTTGAAGTGAGCTTGCAAAGTACGGAAATCCATAAGCCCGTTGGTGTCAAACATGTCGCCTATACGCTTACAGTTGGTTTCCTGCCAGGACTTAAACGCTGCCCCTGTGAGTGCTGGTGGGAAATATGGGTTTCCAATCGAGGGAGTTTGTGGCGATATTGGAGTAGAAAGCCTATGTCGTTGCTGTACTTTATCTAGCACCCCCACTGTGGCCCGCGTGACTGGGAAGACGTACACGCCCATGGGTCTGTGTGTTTTCGGCAACCAGGGTGATAGAAATGGGTGTCTCTAGTTGGCAGAGATAGGTACCTTTGTCCAAATAGGGATCCTTGCTTCTAGTCGGGGAAAGGGGGATTCACACTCTAGATAACCCCTGCTCACCCCTTTGGTAGCTTGGCATGAGCAGACAGGCTTATCCCAAAGGCAATGTGTAAAGTATTTGTACTCCAAACACACAGTAATCCAGTGGTAACACCACAAATGGACACCACACCGGTTTAGTAAAATAAAGTATCTTTATCTAAATTTAACTCGACCAAAACACAAATATCCAACATACAAGTATTAAGAAAAATTACTTTAAACATGTATTAGTGTGAGAAAGTGCCATCTTTCTTGCCTTGGTATGCCCCCACTTTTTTTCTGAACTGCTGATGTGCTTGACTGGGTGTGCCCTGGGTCCCTGCCAATCAGGAACCCAGGGCCTGTGTTCCTTCCCTAAAAAGAAAAGCTATGCTGAAACAAAATACCCAATTGGCACCTCTGGCCACCTGTCAGCCCCTAGTAAATGGTACCCTAGGTATCCAGGGCATGGTGAGCAGAGGAGACCCCTGAGGGCTGCAGCACTTATTGTGCCACCCTCAGGGGCCCTGTACCCTGGCACCCACACACTGCCTTTGCAGGCTGAGTGCCTAAGTACAGAACTAAAACAAGAGTCGACATGGCACACATCCCTGTGTGCCATGCTCACAGAACCCACTGCCCTGGCATACTTCAGTCACTCCTCTAGCTGGGTGCCCTATGCCAGAGGTGAGGGTACAGGGGCATGAGCCCTGTGCCCCTACAGTACCCAGGGCCATTCCTGGGCACTGTAAGTGCAGTGATGCCATTTAAGAGTATATGGTGCTGGGAGGTTGTCATTACGAACTCCACAGCACCATAATGGCTACACTGAAGACTGACAAGTTTGGTACCAAACTTCTCAGCACTCAGTACTAAACCCGCACTGATGCCAGTGTGGGATTTAATGTAAAATGCACGAGAGGGCATCTTAGAGATGCCCTCCAAAACCCGAACCTACAATCCACGTCTGGGCTGAGTGGCTGCAGAGGCTGCCACACAGCAGACATGTTGCTGGACCCCTGGGTGGAGAGCCCCCCGCTCTCCTGGGCCTGCAACAATGCACATCCTGGGTGAGGTGATATGTCTTCTCCCCCAGGATGAACAGAGGGAAGCTTTAAAGGCATACCGCCTCTGAGAGCTTCTCCAGACCATTTGCTGTACCCAGCAACTGGCCCCCCACCCGTTCTACCCCCACTCTGGCGGGAAGACTGGCGAAAAAAACTACATCAGGAAGGAGGGTGTTCCAACCTTTGCCAACTCCACCCCTCAGGTGGAGGAGGCGAGGTGGAGCACGACCCCGGGCTCCGGCCATCTTGTAGATGGGGAGCCCTGCCCAATCCCAGCTAGGCTTCTGCCCCCCCTCCCACAGGAGAGGAGCAGGCTAGGGGGTGTCCTCACCCCAGAACAGGGACCCATTGGCCCCTGCCCTTGCTCTACCTGTAACGCCCCTAAATTTAGTATTTAGGGGCTCCGTGAACCTTCCTTCCTCAGATCCCGATATCAAAAAGAAGAAAAAAGATCAAGAAGAAGACCCGCCGCGCAGCTGCTAACAACAGGACCACAGCAACTGACTTGGCCCCAGCCCTACCGGCCTATTGATCCTGGAACCTGCTCCTGCCTAATCCAGGCGACCTCCGCGGACAGCAACCTTGCGACACCCATAGGACCTGCCTGCCTTGACCCTCTCGAAATATTGGGACTCCCATCAGCAGAGGCTCTGCTGCAACAACCCACCTGGTGCCCACCAGAAAGCTCCGGACCAGCCCACTCTGCACCAGCCGAGCCCGGGCCGGGCCAACCCGAACCAAGACCACAAGAACTTCTCCCCGGCGACTGGGACCCGAAGTCCAGTGCCCAAAGACCCTCCTCGACGAACCAGCCGACGCCTGCAGACTCAGAACCAGGGGCCACCCCAACCACGACCAGCGGAGGGTAAGCTTTTCCAACTCTCAAAGACACCCCGGCGCCCGGCGGCCCCCTGTGCCTCCCTTTGGGGTACCTACCTGTGCTCCAAGATCCTAACTTACCTCTCGAAGTTCTGGTCGCCCCTGGAGAGTCACCGTCCCCGAGCCTGCAGCCTTTGTTCCTTTTTCAAGATCCTCATTGGATAACATTGAGCACCCGACGGCTCAAAAGCACCCTGCACCCAGCAGCCCGAGTGCCGCTGGCTGTGACCTCTCTGTCCTATCTTACTTCCCCCCCCTTGTCCTGAGCAAGTGACCAGGAGCCCAGCTCCCAGAGCCGCGTGACCTGCTAGCCAGCCGCCACCAACCGAAGACCCTCCTTCCCTCGTTGGATAACATTGAGCCTACCTACCTCTGCACCCGGCCGCGCCTGCGCCGCTGGGACTGAACTAACTTACTCACCTGACCCTGGGGGACCCCTGAGTCTACGCCCAGAACTCTAACTTCATCAACCAAGTACTCATCTGGAAACCGGTAATTCACTTACCTGCCATTGGATAACATTGACCCATTAGTACTCGAACATTTTCTCAGTGTGGAGTTTTGAAAACTGAAATTATTCCTATAAAATCAGCCAAAGTCCAAATTCGAAAATACTCACCTGTGATCAGGAGAGAAGCCAGTACATCAGCCCAGTACTGAACCGCAAAAGTAATCCCTAGCGGGTTTACTAGTAACCTGTATTTTCTCCATAGGAACCCATTGTCTGCTTTTCTATGAAATTTCCTATGTGCCTACTTTTGAAAACTGCAAATATTCTTTAACAATCGTTCGAAATACTGAAACGCAATTACCTACCTGTTTTGAGTTAAGCCCCCAGTGCTGGCCCTAGGAGATTAGTGCTGGGTTACAAAAGTAACACAATCGCACTTTACCTGTAACCTGAATTTCCTCCCATTGAATAACATTGTCAGGATCACGTTGAAAAGTTTTTAAGTGTGAACTTTTAAAACAGCTTTATATTCAAGAACATCCAGCACAGTAACTAAAACGTTTTTGCTAATCTGGTTTCAGCCTAGACCCCAGGACTGAAACTAAGATCTAGTCCTGGAACTACTAAAGTAATCCATAAAGTAATTAACTGTACTTTCCTATGAAAAACCCATTGAGCTCAATGCCTGTGTGTTTCAGAACTGTATTGCTTATTAGCTATCCTGTAATTATTGTGTGTAAAAGCGTATTGCTCCTCTGCAAAGTATTTACATGAGAGTACTCGTACCTTGAAAAGTATATTTTCATAACTGTTGGTTCTACAAATAAAACAACTATATCTGAGGATATAACAACAATTGGTCTGGAGTTCAGTTCTTGAGTGTGGGAAACCTTTTGCTAACTGAGTGTTTACAACAAATGCTTTACACTGTCCTCTGGTACTGCCTTACTGCTCGACCAAGCTACCACTTTGGAGAGTAAGGTCAATTCTGATTTTATCCTCTGTTATACCTTTGGGGTTTGTGGACTCTATACACACTGTACTAACTTATTGTCCAGTGTATATAGAGCCACTTTCTCACAATTAGCAACTGAGTCCATAGAAAACTATGGATGTGTGATTCCTTGCAAAGTACCGGTCGTTGCACAAAATTCCCCAAGCCAAACCGCTGCAGCGATGGGAAGCGTTGAAAAACAGAGATGTGTAGATTCCTGAGACCTACGTGGATGCAATGCGACCGTTCTGCTGGGCACAGGGGAGCGATGCGTTTGGTCCGGTCTGTAGGGGAAAGCGATGCGTCGATTCTGAGACGACTCCGATCCTCGGGTGATGCGTCAGAGAAAACTTGCCGCACAGGGACGATGCGTGGAAATCCAGGATGTGTCGGCAAACGCGGCAGCGTCGCGCGGTGCTGCAGCGATTTCTTCAGCCGTGATCTCTCAATGCGTTGATTCTTGATGCGGCGACAGGCTCTGCATCGGTTTCAGCAGTGGCGCAGTGATGCAGTGAGGTTCTTCTCACACCACAGCGTTGCGTCGGAAAACTGTCGCTAGAAGAACGATGCGTCGATTTTCTCATTGTTGTATTGCTTTTCCAGCTCCCAGCAGCAGAAACAACCTCCAGAGGGCACACACAGTCACAGGCACTTCTTGGCAGGTCAAAACTCCCAGCAAGGAAGTTCAGGGGAGTTGGGGGTGAAGTCTTTGTGTTCCTGAGACTTCTAAACAGGAGGTAAGTTCTACTCAAGTTCCTGGAGACTTTCCTCAAGCAGGGGACACAGCACACAGAAAGTCTTTCTCCTTTCCTTGGCAGAAACAGCAACTGCAGGCCAACCCCAGACACACAGCTAGGGCAGTACTTCTCCTCCGTTTCTCTAGCTCTTCTCCTTGGCAACGGTTCCACTTGATTACAGAAGTAGTCTAAAGTTCTGGAGTCTGTGCCCCTCTTTTTATACAGTAAATGTCTTTGTTTTCTGAAGGCAGAGGGTGTCTGTGCCCAGCAAACCCAGTTCTGTCCTCTCTGGTGCAGCTCCCTGGCAGGAGGTGGAGATAGCATTGTGGAAGGCAGACCAGTCCTATTCAGGTGAGAGGAAATATCCCCCCCTACTCTAAATGCAGCTCAGGTCTATTCAGCAAAGCCCTGACTCAACAGGCTCTCTGGAGCCACTGCTCCTCCCCAGCCCCTGATACTCCAGACCCAGTTACTCCAGACCCAGACAATCAATCCACATCCTAGCAGAGGCACACTGGGTGGTGAAGCAGGAAAATACCTATTTTCTAAAAGTAGTATTTTCAAACACAGAATGTAAAAATCACCCTCACTAAAAGATGCATTTTAACATTCTAAATTCAGGCATACTAAACTTATTTTCCTATCTTGTTCCCAGGGGTAGTTATGTTTATACAATGTTATAAGCAACCTCCCTATTCTATCCTATGGGAACAGATAGCCTTGCAAAAGTGAAAAATGATATTGGCAGTAGTTCACTATCAGGACATGCCACACACATCAGGGTATGTCCTACCTTTCACATACACTGCACTCTGCCCACAGGGGTACATTGTGCCTACATCAGGGGTGAATAACATGTAAGAAAAGGGAAGGGAAGGGTAGGGCCTGGCAAGTGAGTGCACTTGCCAGGTCGACATGGCAGGTAACAACTGTGCACACACTGCAGTGGCAGGTCTGAGTTACCGTTTCAGAGCTACTCATTTGGGTGGCACAATCAGTGCTGCAGGCCCACTTGTAGTATTTGAAATATTAGCCCTGGTACACTTAGTGCACTTTACTAGGGACCTACCAGTAAATCAAATATGCCAATCGGGGAGAACCAATTGTAACCACAATTTACACATGGAGCACTTGCACTTTGACACTGATCAACAGTGGCAAAGTGCCCAAAGCATCTAAGCCAGCAAAGCGAAATGCAGCACAGCATCAAAAATACAGGCGGTAGAGGCAAAAAGTTAGGCGAAACCACGCCAAAGATGCCAAGTCTAACACGGGTTATCTTCCAAATGTGGGTGGCTGTGATGGCCTGGTCGATGAAGCACCAATTCTTTTCGGTGAGTGGACTGGACCATTCCACCATGTAGAGAAGCTGCGCTGCCTGATAGTAACACTGCAGGTTCGGAATGCCCAAGCCACCAGCAGCCAGGGGGAGGTAGGTGCGGGCCTTGGATAAACGTGGATGCTTGCCTTCCCGAATGAAGTCTCACAGGCGGGATTCTATCCTATCTAAGACCAGTGGAGGGGGCTGGAGGGGCAGTGTTTACATTGTGTAAAGAAGCTTAGGCAGGAGTGTCATCTTGATTGCTGCAAGGCAGCCCAGCCACGAAAGCTTGTGCGTCTTCCATTTGGCGAGGTCATGCCTTGCAAGTGTTAGGAGGGCCCCATAGTTATAAGCAGCGGTGGCTGTAGTTGTAGAGTGCAGGCGGAGACCGAGGTACTGTATGGTATCTTCTGCCCATTGGTTTAGGTATATGCCCTGCAGTCGTGTGCGCTATATGTCTGGGATGGTTAGGCCTAGGAGCAGGGACTTCTGAGGGTTGATCTTGAAGCCGGAGGCCGCACAGAACTCATCCATCTCAGCGGAAACCACATCTAGCTGAGTGTCTGGGTCCGTGCGGGTGAGAAGCAGTTCATCAGCATAAAACATTATCTTATGTTCCCTGCCTCCCATTCCGGTCTCCGAGATGAGTCGATTAAGCCTTATTCTTTCAGCGAATAGCTCCATATAGAGTGCAAAAAGTAGTGGCGACAGAGGGCAACCCTGTCAGGTTCCTCTCGTAATAGGGAAGACAGTTGACTTAATACCATTAACTTATACATTCGGATGGGGGGTGGGGGGCAGAGTAGCAGGAGTGGATCCAGCCCCAAAGCCTGGGCCCAAATCTGAATCTCTCCAGCACTCAGTGTAGGTAAGGCCTGTGAACTCAGTCAAATGCTTTCTCAGCATCTGTAGTCCATGCCAGGGCTGGGGCATCTGTGCGCTGAATTGTGTCCAGTAGATGGCACAATCTTTTGGTGTTGTCGCTACAGCCTCTTTCCTGGACAAAGTCGGCCTGATCAGAATCCACCAGTCCTTCCACATTGGGGGCCAACCTGCACACCAGGATGCTGGTGAAGATTTTTGTGTCAGCATTCAATGGCGAAATTGGGTGATAAGAAGCGCAATCCCTAGGCTCTTTCCCTGGTTTCAGGATCACTATGATGGTGGCCTGAAGCATCGATTCCGGTAGCGCCCCCCCCCCCTCCATCAATTAATTGTACACCCGTTACAAGATAGGAGCTAACTGTACCCCAAAGAGTTTATAAAACTCCGCTCCATAACTATCGGGGCCAGGGGCCATGTTGGACTTAAGTTTCTGAATTGCTAGGAGGACCTCCTGCGTGCTTATGTCCTTTTCCAATGCTTCGAAGGTGGACCTGGTCGGCACCGGGTCTAGATACGCCGCAATGTCTACATCCCGGAGCTGCTCCGCATGGGAGAGCGTCTGATAGAAATCTCGAAAGGCGTTCGCCACCTCAGCGTTGGCGGAAGAAAGGGAGCCATCTGCAGACAGCACATCGGGGACCCTCCGATCCGACGCCTGGGCTCAAAGGCGGTGGGCCAACATGCGCCCTTCCTTATTTCCCCCTGCATAATAAGTCTGACATATTCTAAGAAGGGCATACTCCGCACGTCCCATATCTAGCACCTGCAGCTGTTTTCTTGTCACGTTCAACTGGTGGCGGATTGACACTCAACCTGTCCAGACATGTGCCGACTCCATGTCTTTGATCTGTGCTTCCAGGTTTTCTCACTTCACCGTTCACTCTCTGTTGAAACCGGCCAATATACCTATAAAGTGTCCTTACAAAACCACCTTCAGCGTTTCCCAAAGAATATGTATGGGTGTCTTGGGGAGTTCATTGGATTCCAGGAAGGAGTGGAGCGCCATTAGTGTATCCGCCCTTACTTTGTCATAAGTCAGAAGTTTAGTCGCCCCTGGAGGGGGTTGGGCGTCTGATCCCCATACTTAAATCGCAGAGTTAAGGTAGAGTGATTCCAGAGTGAGAACTACCCTCTCCTGGCTGTTTGCTTCTTTACGTTAAACCACTTTACAAATCTTCTGGTTTCACTATTGCTGAGGTTATTGGCCCTCTGCTCAATTTTCCAGAGGCTCACTCATGCAAACCAATTCATTTAATTCTACCTGCTGATCCTACTGCACACAACTCCTTGCTGCTATCTATTCAGCCAACCATTTCTTCAATCCCCTAACAGTTGTTAATACTTCCTTGTCTAAATGCATTGTGTGCTGTTTTCAACCATATCCAGAAACAAGCATTTACAATGCAAAGGTTTCGCCTTTGGAAAAGTTTGAGCTATTGGCATTGTAAATGACAAAATTTGTATTTATGTGTTGGTTTTGAAAACAGATAAATAAATGGCATTGTCTTTTACATTGCTAATAGCTCTAACTTTTCCAAAGGCGAAACCGTTGCATTGTAAATGCTTGTTTAATATTCCGTTCTTCTGATTTTAATGATTGGTGATGGATTTTATCTTGCTGACATTTTTGACGCTGGTTCCTATTTTTGAATTTATATTACAACCATGATGTATTTATATGTATATGTTGTATCTTTTAAGATCTGCTTTCAAGTGATGGAATAAAGGTTATTGAATTGAATTAAAGTTATTTTACCTCTGACTTGCGTACAGCTTCCTCCCCACAACAGTACAAGTTAGTGGTAAAATGAAATTCTCCAGGTTTTTTGTCTAAATCTCCATTTTATCTTTTGCCAAATTATGGCATATATGATTTAAGACATCGAATAAGAGACATGCATACTGCAGCAGTTTACTCCAGACTGGTGCTCAAGCACAGGGATGGGTCATTTTTTTTTCTCCTGGGTCAATGTACCTGGTATCATAGAAGCAAAGTTCTCCAAATTATTGATGGGACCCGTGCCTACACCAAAGCCAGATGGCTTACACAGATCATGGAATGCCCTTCTAATTTCTAGTCAAAGCCAGGGTACATAGGTTTCAGGAAATATTATATTTATGTGTGTATAGTATAAAAAAGAACTGTTCATATGTAAAACACAAATTCATATCTATCAGCCTTTCTGTCACCTCAAAGCAGCAGTACATATTGATGATGATGAGATGATGCGTGTGCCTGCATTAAAAAGTATTCTTACATTTATAAACATTATTTCATGCAATAAAACAGGCAGGTCGGAGGATATGGATTGCAGTTCATTGCCTGATTGATCCTTTCCCGAGGCTTCCCACCAGGACTTCTCTGGATGCTGATATTAGTAATGGCTGTGGATCCCTTTGAGGTCTTGAACAACTCATGTCTCCTTCTCAGAGGGCCTTTGTGAAACCGCAAGTCCAGTTCCATTCCTGTATCATGGTTGGGATCCATAACGTAGCCTCACCATGGGGGCTAGTGACTGAAACAGGCCCATATATGCTTCCTAAATCAGGACATCTTGCAGGAGACACTATGAGGACTGCTTCAGTCTATGATGAGCCATGTACCTCTATTCTGGTGCATCACATGATTCACCTTCTTCCTCTGGGCTTTCACCATCCAGGACAAGGGAGAGGAAAATTCACCTTAAAGGGGCAACTGGCGTGGCTTCTCAAATGATTCAGCCCATCAGGGCATAGGCTGAGGCTGTTTGGGTGTTAGTGTTAAGTGTTTTCCTGGAGCCAGTGTAGCCTTACTGCTGCTGTGATAGATACCTCTTTGCTTCAAGAACTGATAGAATTCTTCTCTAAGGTGTAGGTCTGTTGTCAGGCTTCTATTACATGGTAATCCATATGTGGATACTGTGCTTACACGCTTAGTAATGACTCGTTTGGAAGTGGTTGCACTGATGAACTTCAGTATCCACTAACCTGAGACAGTTTCCCAAGCCTTCCTGAAGTGAGAGATGTGAACTCCTACTTCTTAATTGTGGCCATCTTCTGCGCAGTAAGGAGCGCTGATTTCATTATGGTGAAGGAGCTTCCGTTTTCTGATCTCCTAGAGACGTAAAACCTTTTTTCTTTGCCTTTTAGAGTAGCTGAACTGAGACAGGTTTGACGCTGTCCTTAATGGCTGTCAAAACAAGGACTTAGATGATTAAAAAAAGGCATTGCATGTAGAAGAAGCCTGGCAAGCTGATCAGGAGGAGACAAAGAGAGGGTCGCCAAAAGAGGAATGTGGGGGCTGTAAACCGGACCCAAGAAACCGATCCACAGACTGGAGAGGCAGCAGGCGTCAGCAGGGGACACAAAGGAAATGAAGTCGCAAGGTTGGTCTTCGTTTCCCCTCCGCAGATCAAGTTACACCCCTGCCCTGCTGGGTATCAGCGGGGGGAGGGGGGCCTTGTCAAAGTGCACGGTCGATGAGAAATTAAAGGCAAGCTGATCAGGAGGAGACAAAGAGAGGGTCGCCAAAAGAGGAATGTGGGGGCTGTAAACCGGACCCAAGAAACCGATCCACAGACTGGAGAGGCAGCAGGCGTCAGCAGGGGACACAAAGGAAATGAAGTCGCAAGGTTGGTCTTCGTTTCCCCTCCGCAGATCAAGTTACACCCCTGCCCTGCTGGGTATCAGCGGGGGGAGGGGGGCCTTGTCAAAGTGCACGGAGTCCCTGCAGTCTTCAGAACAGAATATTGCAACGTGTACAGGTGGAGTATTTAGTGTTCAGCTTACCAGAGTGCTGAAGAATCAGGATATATCATCTCATCCCATCCCAATGCCGCCATGCTTCTTCTTTCTTCCCCCCGGGCTGCGGGGGCGGGCACTTCCGGCCGGCCGCGCTGGGATTGGCCGGCCGGCCAACCACTTCCGGGTCGCTGCGGGCAGCGCAGCGGCCCTTCTCCTTAGGTAGGCAGGCGGGGGCTGATTTTTACGGGCAAATGCCGGGTGGGCACCGGCTCTAGATAACCATCAATCGGGGCGGGAGTGGACACGGACGGCGGGAGGGGGCGGGAGTGGACACGGACGGCGGGAGGGGGCGGGAGAGGACACGGACGGCGGGAGGGGGCGGGAGAGGACACGGACGGCGGGAAACGTGCACAGGACAGCGAGGGCGGGGCGGAAATGGACAGCGCATCAGTGAAAGGGGAGGGAACGGAAAAAACGTAACTCCGCCCTGGGAAAAAATCTCGGGAACGCCCCCGAATCTGGTCCGGCCTTGACGGACAGATCTCTGTTCCAATGGCTAGCCTCCATTTATGGAGCTAGCCAATGGGACAGGGGGGCGTATTCCATTCTCCTTACTGGAAATCAAGAGATTTCTCTGGAGGCGGAGCTAAGAGCTCCGCCCTCCAGCGAAACCTAAAAACTATGCTGGAGTCCCTTTTTCAAAGGGTGCATCATTACCGATCTCTTCTGCTAATTGCCTTTCCTATTGGATTATTAACTCCTAGCTACTCTAAAGGGTATGATCTACTTATTGCCTACTTAGACCTGCTGACCACCCTATAACTGTGAACTGTTCCATGAGGCCATTTCCAAGTGATTAAAGAAGCTGAATCTACTGACTTTATGGTTTCATTTACTAACATTTTGCAGAATCCTGCTTTTGGAACTATAGTTTATAAATACCCCCCCCCCCCCCCCGCCCCCAACACTGCCCTTACAATTGGGGGCAAGTCACTTGTCATATGTTCTCTATTATATTTGGCCTAGGCTCTTAGATGGAGCAACATTAGAAACCATTAAATCAACATGAAGTTTCCGTACAGTACACATCCACACAACTCAAGAACTAAAGAACTCCTCCGTTAGGCATTTCTTTCTTGCTGAGAACAACTGACACAAGGTGAGACAGTGTTACACTTGTTTCCTCTGGATTTAGCCTTTGGCTAAGATCTCACTGTTGAGATTCTAATTACATTATACTATAGTGTAGGGAGCTCTGGCCCAAGCATATAAGCAGTTTGGTATCTTGCCCATGGCAAAGTGCAGGGAGGTAGGCTGATGCCAAAACGAGATGTCTGCCTAGTTCTCTGCTGTAAGCATAAAAATGGTCATCCATTCACTGCTCAAACATATTATCAGACACCTCTGCCCGCTGAAATGCATAGAGGCTCAGAGGTTAATTCTGAAACCGATATGGAGAGGTAAACCTAAAACCTTAGCTGGTATTTGCCTTCGGCATGTTGGAACCACCTAGTTCCCCCTAAGGATCGCCTAACATCTTTATACTCAGCTCTCTCTCACTGAGTCTGGAAAGCTGTAAAGCAACAGCACCTGTTTAACAATTCTGACATCAGACATCAACTACCAAGGATATAACCCCCAAGGATGTCGAATGTGGGACACCATAGGTATGCTATTCCCTGCTCGCCCCCATGACCTGAGTTTGTGGTAGCTCAAATGGCCATGTGCATACTGCAGCAGATTTAGCTAAACGCTCCTTCGGAAATAAACCAGAGTGCTGGCGAATTCTTATAGTTTGGCTGTCGTAGTATAAAGTGTTCTGCTACAACGAACTCTTAAAGTAAACAAATGGCTACCTGCAATCGATTATAGGCCTGTTCGTTTACAGCACTGGCAACTCTCCTTTCTTAACTCTGACCATGTTCAGGGAAATAGGTCCACTGAATAGCGCTGTCTCGGCTAACAATAAACCCCTACGCTCGCTCTTTGTCTAGTAAACCCAGCAGCAGGAGACTAAGAATAACGGATTGCTGATTCTGCCTGAATCACACCAAATAATTTAGCAAAAGTTTTGGGTTCTCACACAGTGGATATCTAAATGATGCTGATTCACTTGTGCTGGTGTGCCATTTGTGACTCTAAACGCTGCCTGACACTGGCTTGTACGACCCCAGCACACATGGCAGACTTAAAGTATAAAGAACCCTAAAACATCAAAACTCTGTCAGTGCCCTCTACAGATTTGAAAGGTTTCTTTGCGATAGTCCTGGCGTGTTGGCTCTTTAACTTTGACTCTATGCTATCACTCTGTTTTCTCAACCCTACTGTTCTTTACTGACGGTGTAAAGAACGAAATTATTTGCTCCACCTGAGCCTATTAGAGCCATTGTTATGTGGGTTAAAAAGGAATCTGAGTTTGCCAATTTGTTGTTTCTTTTGCTCAGCATGAGGCACGGCCCTCTTACATTAACTCTCAATCCAGTAAAAATTGACTATTACTTGTCCTCTCGAGTGACTGTTATATGTTTTATGGTGATGATCCTAGCTGTTGTCAGACGTTTCCTTACAAAGACCACAAACCTGAGCTTTTTCGCAAATTCAAATGTATAGTCCTTCAGAGAGTAGTGTGCCCTTAAGCTGCTGTGCCCTACAGTTAGCAAGCCCCGCTGACTACCTCTGTCTCCCAATTTCTTCAAAACAAGCATCTAAAGCCTACAGACTGACGTACCAATGTTTTCTGATCTGCTTGGAACCCTCCCTGTTCTAGCCGTCAACTTGAAATTAAGCAGGGTTCTTGGTGGAGCTCCTGGATTAAAAAGTAAAGTTCCCACTTTTCTTATCACTGCTTTTTTATGATCATATCACCCAAAAAAATACCAAGCTCGATTTCTTAGGTATCTTCACAAATACATTTCATATTTCCACGGTATTAAATTATACCAACCTGATCAACACCTAGACCAGAATTGGATAGTGACCTGTGAGATGGTAAAAACTTTCACTGGTGTAATGCCTGATTTAAATTGATTGATTTAAATGTGTGCATTGCACATGCCATTGATCAAGCTGAGTAAAATGACCAGGCCAGATCTACTGAATGCCTGAGCTGTGGGTTAGATAGAGCATCCTTTCTGCTTTTAGCTTGGACCTGTCCAAAGGTGTAGAATTCTGAGTTGATGTTACTTTCTGGTTAAAATGGGCAACTGGGATTGTTAGATACTTCCCCACACCACTGCTCTTTGAGCATTATCTTGTGTCCCAAGGGGGAGAAAATGCAACACCGGTTTTTAGAGTTATATTTGGTGTTGGCAAAAAAACAGAGAACAATTAGCTGGTGGGGTACGCAGTACCCCAATATTGCTTTATGGGTGGGGGAGAGACACAATGGAGTAGGCCTTGATGAAAGAGATATACATCCATAATTCTAGAAGGGATGAAAAATTGATGGAGGACCTGGCTGTCTGGGCCTATTCATCCTTGCTAACACCCACACCAGTACATTCTCTCACGTCCACAGTGGTGATAATGCGGGCATCAATATCATGATGTAATTGCACATCCTCACTTAAGAGGCAACCATTACTTGCACTCACATTTTTCGTGCCATCGATGTGGAAAATATCAAATTGACACTCATTAATGTGTGCAGTTAACCTCATCAAACAAGCAGAGCAGTTTACCCATTTTTCCACTGATGATAAAATGTATGCAAGTGTTTTATGGTGTGTCTGGATCGTGAATCTGTTACCCTATACAAACTGCCATATACACACCATTGTCTCTTTTTCTTTCACTGGATAACGACATTCAGATAGCTTCAATGCTGTTTTCACGAATACAATTGTACTCTCCTCTTAGTTACTGAACTGGCTTAGTACAAGGTCAGTGTGATAACCATTGGTGTCCACTGTGATGGTACACTTTAAACTGGGATTAAAACAATCCAAGGCTTTAGTGAAGGCGATTTCGTCCTTGATGATATCAAAACACCTTTGACATGACTTCCCCTATATTAATGGTGTATTCTTCAACCGTTTTTTGTTCAGTGCTGTACACAAAATTCATTATGAACCTATAAATAATAATCCCATAAAAGGCATGAGCTGTTCCTTGTTTACTGTAGTGATTACAGCCTGAACGTGGGTGGGCTTGAGTAAGTGTCCACTTCTTGTAATAGTGTGGTGTAAGTACTCAATCACTCGATTTTTTTGACTGCCAAGAGTTTTTATGAAGGGAGCAGTTCCATATAGGTTTTTGGCAGTATATGTGTGGATTATATGTGACTGCGATTTAAGGGTTCAACAATAGTGCAGCAACTCCTATTTAGCAATCGGAACGATAATGGCTGAGCGGTATGCTTCTGCATTGTTCGTAGGTAGCCTTCATCATGAGTTACCCATGATCCTCCAAGTGCATGTAAAAGAAGCTGGGATTCTGAAATGACGTTTAGTTGATCAGTGTGTCTTCTGAGCAAATCCTGTGTTTAGGCAACCGTGTCACAAAGCTGCACTGGTGGTCTTCATCTGCTGTTAGGGCACAGAAGAGAGATTAAAGAATTAGAAATAAATATATTTCTACAGGCAATAAATATATGCTGCACAGTAATTTAGTTTTGTAAGAAGTCATGCATGATAAGCTAAATGGATTTTTGTAATGGTTTGTCTCTGTATTAAGGCAAAACCATGGATGGAGTCTACTTTGATTTCAGGAAGGTGTTTCACGCTGTTATTCGAAAGGTGTGAAGGCAGACTGATAGCTTTGTTATTGCTCCTAGGGTGGTCACCTGATTAGAAAATAAGGGTGCTGGTGAATGGCATTTGGTCAGGCAACAGCTGGTGAATTGTGTAGTTCCAAGAAAATCCATTCTAGGTAGTGTGGATGGCCAGATTAAAGGTGGGATGTATAGGTAGAGCGTTATTCAAATCAAATGAAATAGACTTATATAGCGCATAGCTACTCCTTCAGGAGTGCACCAGCTCTAAGGTCAAGTTCCCAAAAGAAGACGCATGAAACGTGAAAGAAACAGAAGAGCCACCTATCTAAAAAGCCATGTTTTTAGTTTTTTCCAGAACAGAAGTTCTTTCTTGGATAACTTCAGCTGAAGTGGTAGAGAGTTCCATAGCTTAGATGCAAGAAAGCTGAAAGAGCCCCCCACCCCCAGGCGAGCTCTCTCCACTCTGGGAACCTGCACTAGCAAAGCATCAGAGGACGCAAGACGTCTCAAAGGAGAATAAGGTGTGATAAATGGGTGCAGGGAGGCTGCACCTCCCTTTTGATAATTCAGTAGCAGATACAAAGGGCATTGAAAACGATTTTTTTTTTCACTGGGAGCCCATGAAGTTTGGGAAGGGCCGAGCCAGTGGAAGCCCATTTCGGGAGATTTCCTAAAAGCTGGGCTGCCAAGTTCTGAACCCGCTAGAGACTAGGAAACTCCCAAATAAAGGACAATACAATTATACAGCCAGGAAATCACTAAAACGTGTATCACTGTCTGCTGGGTGGAATGATGCAGCAAGCTGTTGATTGTTTTTGGAGATTTCAGGATCCCAAAGCACTTCCCTGCCAAGGCTGTGATTTGGCTGTCAAAGCTGAGATGTTAAACCACGCGCCTAAATTCTTAATCCCAGGCTTTGGCAAAGGAAAAGCACCTAGAGACACTTGCCACCAGTCAGATGACCAGATCCAAGGCTGGCTACCGGGGATGAGGACCTCAGTCTTAACTGCTTTCAATTTCAGGCAATTGAACAGAATTTTCTTTTACCCCTCGATAACTAGTGAGATGTTGCATGTCAAGTATTTTTTGCAGTGTTGGTGGCCGCATGTCTAAAGGGGAAACAGCTTTTACAACTCAACCGTTACCATGCAATACCTTTGCCACACATCTTTAATAATGCATAGGTCTTCTTTGTTTGTTTATTGGCCATGCATTTATCTATCACTACTTTGAATTCTGAAATACTGTACGGCCCTGAAAACTTAAATAAAAGTTAACAAAAAAACGCATGCCTTTACAACGCGTCTTTACCATGCAAACCTTTACCGCGCATATACTTTTACCATGCATGCCTATACTATGAAAATGTAAGTATTTCGCAGGTAAGTATAAAGCTTATGCATCTAAAAATGATATATATATATATATATATATCCAAGGCGCCGCTTGAAGAGATCGGATGCCGCGTGTAGTCCTCCAGCATACAACGAAAAGCAGACACAAACCCAAAGTAAGTGCAGAAAGTAGCGTTTATTTTCTCGCTAGTCAGCCATATATATATTAGGGCAAAGGTTTTTTTAGTGTTTTGGGTTGGTATTTGGGTGGCAAGGGTATTTTTAGGGTGGCATGAACATTTTTAGGGTAGGTAAGGGTATTTTGGTGGCAAGGGTATTTGGAGGAATTAGGGAGGGTAAGGATAGTTTGGTGGCAACAATATTTTAGGGTTTAGGGTGAGGGGGTAATTGGGTGACAAAAGATTTTTAGGGTTTAGTGTGGATAGGAGTTTTTGGGTGGCAAGGATATTTTTAGGGGTTAGATGGGTAAGGGTATTTTTAGGGTAGGTGGGTTTAGGGGTTGGGGTCGATAAGGTAATGTATATGTAAGTCTTTTTACATATATTATACGCTTTATCCTTACCTGCAAAATACTTACATTTGCTAAAGCCCGCGTTGTAAAGGCATTCGTGGTTCTGTCCTACAACCGTCTAAGGATATAAAGGCAATTTGAAGATCGACTGTGCGATTTTACAATGAGTGCATGGTCTCAGTGGAGTACCTTAAAATGATGCGGCCCCCCTGAGGAATGTGAAGAGGGGACCTGATTCATCCATATATTTATCTGCCTTGGGTGGACCAAACTGTTGGGTGCTCATGTTGCCCTGCGTTACGCTTACAACAAATAAAGAACACTGTTCCAAAGACAGGGTCCAAAAGTCACCCATAAGCCTTCTAATAAGATAAACCAAAGACAAAAAAGAGAGTCCTAAGTAGGGTGGTCCCATCAAGCAGGGGAAAGAACATATCTTGCCTCTTGTTGCCACCCCACACCCCGAGAGGTGTCATGCTTCATCATCGGGCATTTGCTCCTTGATGGGCCGGCGCTGCAATTCCCAACGGGTCCCCCGAAAGGTCGATTTAACGGAGATCTTTTAAGGCATGCCGGATGGTGCATGAGGGTTTGTGGGGTGTGGGTTCTATATGAGGGTAACAAAGTGCTTGAATAGTGAATTAAGACTGACAAGGGGTAATATTGATGTAGTTACCCTCTTGGCAGAATAAAAACTCTTAATTAGAGTATAATTCCAAATGGCACATTATGAAAACGTCAACATGTTTCGCGTATCTGTTGCCGCTAAGGTCATTGGCGCTTCTTCAGGACCAGGATATAAGAAGAATAGTGAAGTGCACATGAATAAAAAGGTAAAAGGTAATTACCAAAATACATGTCAGGGCGGCCATTGTGCTGCTCCTGACCAAAACCTAGGACAAGAAAGAAAAAGAAGACACATAGGACGTGCATTAGACTAGCTTAAGATTACGCGCCTGCATTGTCTCTACCAGATCTCTCTCACTCTCACACTCCTCTCTCTCTCTCTCACTCACTCACTCACTCACACTCACTCACTCACTCACACTCACACTCACACTCACACTCACACTCACACACATTAATTAATAACGGAATATTTAAACCCTACAAATAGTAGGGTCTTAGGGTTGCTACCTGGCTGTTTTTTTTCCAGTTGGCCTGGCCTGTATTTTTAAGTGCAGGCTAGTAAGAATAGTAGCAACCCTAGCTTTGACAATGGTAAGGCCTGCAAGAGTAAATCTGGAGAGCAACATGGAACTGGTTAATTACCTAAATGGCTGTACATCCATAGATCTGCCTTTTAGCAGTAGTGTTTGGGGTAATGTGTTATAGAATTAAGTAAAGGGTGAAACAAACATAAAAACAGAATTGTGATGTGTTAAACTAAAGGCCGTGCAGGAGAGTAGGAAGTGTACGCTGATGCAGTAAAATGGAAGGTCGGGTGATACCAGTGAATATTACTGGTCAGCATTCTCCCTATGATATTGCAGACGTTCCTCCCCCACCCACCACCCGCGCAGGCGAGACATGAGACCTAACCCGATAGTGGTAATTAGGCGACCCTTCTTAGGCGATTATACATTAGGCACGGTGTACCCCCAGTTATATTACCTCAGTTCTCCAGTTTAAACCATTGGCTGGCATATAGAACCATTTACTACACAGGGCAGAAGCTGAGAGTGATCACCCTATACCATGCATGGACTCATATCTAGCCCTGCCTACTATTCTATAAAAATGTCATCCTGTATGACAATACCTGGTGTGACATGTATTTAGATGTTACTGTAATCCATTACTTAACGTATACATAATGGATGTTACGCTACATTCACAAAAGCTATTAATGCACTGTTATTTGTTGAAAATGCCAATAAAAATGATTTTATTAAAAATGAAGGTATATTTTAAACACTTTCCTGGAAGAGATGACCTCGTCATAGCCTTTGTCTCTTGAGGTCAGACATGGAAGGTGAATCAAAATTTGCCTAGCTTAGTAACGGTAAGTTTCAATTCTATTAAGGACACGGAGGCGAGGATTATGCTTTTCCTTCTTCGCCCTTTAATATAGTATCAAAACACAGCAGCCCAGAAAAGCTCAAACACAAGCTTAAATCCCAGAACAAGGGGAATAAAGATTTTAAAACACAAAAAAAACACTAGGATTCCAAGTAACAAACTACAAATCCCATCAGTCCATTAAGGTAGCACACAGAATAGTCCTTTGCCAGTGTCCATGATAGGTAGATAGGACGTCCCCTTTGTGTCCACTTCCTTCGCGCGAGTCATGCCAACATCCTACTGGTCCTGCTTTGAACCTTCATTCCCTAGTGGAAAAAATACAACAGCGTAAGCGGTGTAAAATACGTCCATACGCTGTAACCAGAGTCAGTCATTACAACTTGATAAGTCATGCAAAGTCTACAGGTACCAAAAAACCTGACTACTTACTGTAGTACGGGCGGGATCGCATCCGCAGGTGGTCCGGGAGGGATTATCCTCGCCTCCGTGTCCTTAATAGAATTGAAACTTACTGTTACTGAGCTAGGCAAATTTCGACCGGAGCTCCCTCCACTGGATGGTGAGCTGCAGAAATCGCGGAACGCATTGCGTTAATGGTGTGATATGCCAGGCCATCTGAAGCCGATTTCGCCAAGAAATTCAGAACGGGCACGATGCATGTGACCAGGGGATCCAGGTGCCTTCGAAGACCCCAACGGACCCACTTATTCCAGGCGGATCGATACTGCTTCACGGTGCTGACTGCCCATGCATTGGATAAAACGTCCTCATCTGACCTTGAAAGGCCTGGGAGCGACCAATATCGCTGGAAAGCCGCCATGCCATGAGGCGGAGAGAATTCTGCGTTATGAGACGATGCGGCTCCCTGTCCGCATTGAGAAGAAGACAGGGAAGCTGGGGGAGTAGGATTGGAGAATCCCAAAAAAGCTCTAGAACTTGAGACCTCCAAAAAGGTGTCACCATCTCTGCCTTCTGACGGCAGTGCTGGGCCACCGCCCGCACCACCATCGAGAAAGGAGGAAAAGCGTAGGCTCTTTCCTCACTCCATTCTTGGAGAAAGGCATCTGTGGCTTCCGCGAGAGGATCCGGCCTCCAGCTGAATAACCGCAGGAGCTGATGGTCTAATCGAGACGCAAACAGGTTGACTGAGAACGGACCCCAAAGATTGTTCAGCCAACGGAAAACTTGAACATCCAATTTCCACTGGCTAGAGTCCTGCAGGTGCCTGGAGTGCCAATCCGCCACCTGGTTGGCCTGATCCGGTAGATACTACGCTGTCACGGACACACGATGAGTCAGACAGTAATCCCAGAAGTCCTTTGCCAGGTTCGCTAGGGCTCTAGACCGAAGACCGCCCAGATGGTTGACGTATCGAACCGCTGAGACGTTCTCCATTCGGAGAAGAACACATGACCAAACTGAGTCTCTGGTCCAGCAGCGCACTGCGAAGGACCCCGCCAGAAGTTCCAAGCAGTTTATGTGCAACTCCTGTTCCTCTGACGATCAGGCGCCGCCTGTGGAGAACTGCCCACAACGGGCGCCCCAACCTGACCTGCTGGCGTTGGATTCTATCACCAGGTCCGGAACCGATCCAAAGAGCGCCTGGCCGTTCCAGGCCTCCATATGAGCGAGCCACCATCTCTTCCTTCACTTCCGCTGAGAGGGGAACCAATTGATCGTAAGACAGGCCCCTCCTGAGATGATGCGCCTTGAGGCGTTGAAGGGCCTGATAATGGAGGGGTCCCTGGAAGATTGCCTGGATGGACGAGGAGAGAAGCCCCACCACCCGGGCAATCTGGAGGAGGGAGGTGTGAGACTTGGAGATTGTTTGTCGCAACACATGTCGAATCTTGGCCATCTTCCAAGACGGAAGACTTAAGGAGGACTTGACCGAGTATACAACAAACCCCAGGAACACTACGCTCTGGGATTGGGAGAGATTGGACTTGTCTCTTTTGATAACAAACCCCAACCCCTGTAGTAGAGAAACCGTCTGTTGAAGCTGGAACCCCAATCTCCTGGGGCATTGGGCCATTAGAGGATGTCGTCCAAGTAGACAATCATCCGAATCTAAAAATGTATTTTTTTTTTTTTTTTCCTCCGCTTGATCCAACTTAAGATTCTCCACATGGTTAATGCACTGCTTAAGATATCACACACCGGTGTACGAGCCGTACCCCATGGGGTACGGCTCGTACACCGATCGTACATGGGGTACGGCTCGTACACCGATCGTACATGGGGTACGGCTCGTACACCCCATGATCGCAGGGGTATGGTGTGTACCCCTGCGATCATGGGGGGCACGACCCGCGGGGGCGTTCCATACCTGTTTCGGCGCGAACTTTGCTTTTACGGCTGTTTTCAGCTCCCGTAGAAAAAGGGTCGTACGGTGCATGTTATGTTATGTTATGTTAGCTGCATTTATTTTGCGCACAGCTGCTCCAGCGAAGGAGCGTCCTGGCGCATGGAAAAGGTGAACATAACACAACGCGGAAAAAAATAGGTGAGAAGTCAACATAAGAAAATTAAAACAAGTGGGTTTTCACGGCCCTGCGAAATGCTAGAAGATCCTCTAAAAGGCGGATTTCCAAAGGAAGCGAATTCCAGAGAGCCGCAGCTCTCACACGGAAGGAGCGGCCGCCCATCCGGCTAAGCCTGAAACGCGGGGTAACCGCAAGGGATTGCCCTAGGGATCTGAGGGAGCGAGTCGGGACATAGGGGGATATAAGGTTATTGAGGATCTCAGGTGCCGATCCTTTTAAAATTTTAAAAGCAAGGCTGAGTGCCTTAAAATGGATTCGGCTTTTCACTGGTAACCAGTGTAAGGACCTCAGAGTGTTGGACGTGGGACATGACCTCGGCAGGCCCACCACTGCTCTCGCAGCCGCGTTCTGAACGCGCTGCAGGCGGACGATCTCAGCTTGGTTAGCTCCCAGCAGGAGCGAGCTGGCATAGTCCAGCCGGGAGATGATCGTCGCTTGGATGACCAACTGTCTCGTCGGGGCATCAAAAAATTTAAGCACCGGCCTCAGTCCGCGCAGAACACCAAAGCAGCATGCTGCCACTCTCTTAGTGTGGGTGGTAAAACATAAGGTGTGGTCGAGCCATACTCCCAGGTTTCTGAGCTCCATCACCGGTACGGGGGCAGGCCCGAGCTCCTGAGGCCACCAATTGTCCCCCCAGCAGTCCGTTCCTCTTCCCACGATCATCACCTCGGTTTTTTTTGCGTTCAGCTGGAGACAGTTGTTATTCATCCAGCTGGCCACCTCTCTCAGCCCATCTCGGAACCTGGGGGCATCCAGTTCGGCATCCCCGCTGATCGTGACCGCTAGCTGTGTGTCGTCGGCATATGAGACCATAGTAAGGCCCCACTGCCTGGCGACATCAGCCAGCGGCCGCACGTAGAGATTGAAAAGCGTGGGACTCAGCGAGGAGCCCTGGGGGACCCCCAGGTCCAACTGATGGAATTTGGACTGGAAAGGAGGGGTGGCAACGCAGAAGGAACGATCGCTGAGGAAGGAACGGAACCACTGCAGAGCGAGGCCACAAATGCCAATGTTCTCCAGGCGGTGTAGGAGGATGCGATGGGACACTGTGTCAAAGGCAGCGCTAAGATCTAATAGAATAAGCGCTGCCGTTTGACCTGCATCCAACACACTCCGCAGATGTTCCACCATTGCCAGAAGGGCAGTCTCCGTGCTGTGTCCAGCACGGAACCCATTCTGCGTAGGATCGAGAACATTGGCCAGGGCCAGATGCTCAGATAAGGCTAGGTTAACATGGGCCTCCATGACTTTGGCCGGCCAGGGAAGCAATGAGATCGGGCGATAGTTTTCCGGTTTTAAAGGATCCAAAGATGGTTTTTTCAGGATCGGGGAAACCACCGCCTGCTTCCACTTGGCAGGAACAGTGCCTGAAGTCAGGGAGAGATTGATTAATGAACACACTGCCGTGCGCCCCTGAAAAGACGGATCTCTGAAGAGAGCAGGTCTGAGTGGGTCCCCCGGGGAGCCGGACTTGACACGTTGTGCCAGCATACCCGACACGTATCGTACTTGCTGGGTCGTAAAAAACAGCCGCGAACCGTACAGATGTCGCGTACAGCGGGTTCCGAGGGAGAATCGTACGGAGATTAGAGTCGTACGGTCTCTGTACGACTCGTACGGAGTACGGCTCCTGGTACGAATCGTACTTCGTCGTATGTACGGGGGACGTTGCAGGGTACGATTCGTACGGGAAAAATGCTCCGAACGGCTATTCGGAGCGGTTTTTCCCGAATCGGAATCGACCCCAAAATGTAAAAAATGGTAAGTCATTCAGAAAGTTATGTAAACCCATGAAATTGACTGTAAATATTTAATTTGATTGATTTGTTGAACATTGCCTTATGTGATTCAGTCACTGGAGTACTGTGCAGTATCTTTGGCCTTGTTTGAGGCCTTACCGAACAGCAGAAGTAATGAAATAAGGTAACGAGCAGTACATATGTACTCATTTATCTACTAAGATGGATTGTGGTTGTAAAGGCAAAACTAATTAAACGATGGTGTGATACTGAATCTTTAGTGCTGAGATACTTCATGAAATGTTTCATGTTGACGGACTAGTCTCAATTTAACTGTAGATTCAAAATTCCTTTGAGTGTTTGCTGCTCTCTGAATGATTGAATTTCCAGACGTAGTAATTCCTTGCTATGTTTCAAGGCTGTGCTGCTAGATAATGAGTATTTTGCCATATTGCTCAGAGTGCTGTGATGAATGGCTTAGTAGGTTAAGTGGACTCCCTGAAGCTAGAATGCCTAACAATGGGGAGCCAATAACGAGATGTGTGTATTACGGTAATGAGATCATAGAAGTAAATATCTAAGATCAGTTTATTTATTTGCCCCTCCACTGTATTTTTGAGGAGAGTTAGATGGTGAAGTAGTTTGGATCAGATCCATTGGAATTCTTTGGTGAACAGACAAGAGATTTAGTTTCCAGTAGCGTAGGCTGATATTGCAGATTTAGGATACCATAATCTCCTGTGACTTTAAAATAACTTGTTTGGTGATTGTTAACAACTAGGATGCCAATGGTGACTACAAGTGGTTTCTCTTATAGGATAAAAAGAATGTGTGGATTGATCCTTTAGAAGCAAACAATGGTATAGGGACATGGAGCTTGAGTATTTATTATGTAGCTCTAATTAGGTTTGTAAATAGAATAGTGTTTACATTGTGTGTGTCTTATTCACCAGATTCTTTTTTTTATGTTAGCTTTTCAGACAGCATGCTGAACATGTTGCAGACTACAAACGCTTAAATGGAATAGAATCATCCTAATACAACTTTATCCTCTGTCTTCGTGGTAAGTGTTTAAAACCTTTTCTCTTAAGAACTGGGCAATGCAAAAATATGTTTATCTTGAACATTTTTAGTCAATTTAATGTATTTCTTATCTAATTGACTATGAAAACTATCCTGACAGTACAATCTGCGCGCTTCTTTGTTCCTGTCTGAAAATTTTGCATAGTATTTTGTTTTTTGCAAAAAAACAAAATACTCCTCTAAATATCGCAGCAAGATTTAATCAGAAACATTACTATAACAAATTTTGATTAAATAAACCCTCCATTAAATAAATACAACTCTATATAAGAGTGATGGAAAAAAGTAGCATAATATTTTCCGAGTGAAGTGGAACTAAAGCCATAGATTAAAAAGAAGGGCAGAATAATTTTTCACTGAAAGTCATTTGTAACTCTCCTTCAATGCCCAATCCGCTATCTTCCAGTCAGGGTTCACTTATCCAACAAGAACAAAGAAATTTTTATTTAACATATTTTTGTAGTATTTAACACTTGCACTGCACGTTCTGTGTAGCAAGCCTGTAACGGGGTATACCGGCGTACCCCTCAAGACCACGTGACTGGGGACATTAGGGACTGGCCATACCTACCACCCCTCTCTCTTGCCCTTTACAGGCTGACTTGCCTGACATCGACGGGGGAATGGTCTCTCGGGACAAGGAGTTGGACACCTACTGGCCCTTTAATTTCCAATCCGAGGACGAGTGGGCGGAGCTACGCGAGGACGCCGCTGCGTCAAATACGGAAGTCTTGGAGACGCCGGTGTGCTTGTTCACCCGGAGTGGAGACGTGAGAGAAGAGGAGAGAGCCGAGGAGTGTTGCAGGGACGAGGAGAAGATCGGAGGAAGCGGAGAGCTGTGGAGAAGCGGCGCCCGAGACGGAGGGTACACCAGGAGGCCAACGTCCCCACGAGCCGCCCAGCCACACACCCGGTTGAGGTGTGTGGCAGCCCAGGTACGGAGCAAAATCAGGGGCTGGGTTGGAAGGAAGGGCGCTTCCACCACGTAATCCTGGGTATTCCCTTGTCCCGGTATCCTTTTCCCCGAGCACCAGTCCCCCCCCCCCCGGCCCCCCAGCCCCCCCTCACCGGCCGAACAGAGTGTGACACGGGTTTGTGTGCTTCCTCACTCCTTTTCCCCTGAGCACGTGTAACTATAGAGCACCAGACTCACGTTTTGCTGTGTTTGTTTGTACCGAGAGGCAAAACGGACATCGAAGGAGCCTCACCCCGACGGAGCCCCGAAAGACATCGGAGAGGGGAGAAAGAGAAACCAAGAAGTAGACGAGCCTTGAGAAGCAGCTCTCCCCGTCTACCAGTCCCTACCCGCATAACTTGTACAGACTACCTGTTTGCCACATTAAAGCCTGCTAAAACTAAGACCCGTCTCCTGCCCCTCACTCCCGCGCCCGTTACAGTGGTGGAGAATGCGGGCATTGCAGCCATCTGTATAGAAGAGATGGAGACCATGGTACAGCAATTGGTGAAGGGACAGGAGCGGCTGGAGTGGTTTGTGGAGCAGCAGTTAAATTCAGCCCAGGCCGACAGGGAGATCATAAAGACCGCCTTGGCAACTCGAACAGAACCTTCTCAGCCCTGGGTGGATCCAGTAGCCTGAGGAGGCAGTGAAGAAAGGCTCATCCCCCATGGATCAGCAGCAGTATCCCTCCAGAAGTACCTCCCTGGAGAGGACCCAGACTCGTTTCTGTTAAATTTTAAGAGAGCGGCCAGAGCATGCAGATGGCCCATAGGCAAGTGGCCTTTCTTCCTCGCTCCTCTTCTCGTGGGAGAGGCCCAGGCAGCGTATCAAGTGGCCAATCCCACAGGAGACACCCCCTATGCCGAGGTAAAAAGAATTATACTGGACCATCTTGTCCTGGATCCGGAAGCATACAGATTGAGGTTCCGGAAAGAGCGGGGAGCCCCGGGAGAAAACCCCAAAACACTTTTCGTGCGACTGAAGATGGCGGCAGACAAATGGCTCACCCCTGTGACTAGCTCTAAGGAGGAGATTATGGACCGTATTTATTTAGAGCAGTACTTGGAAGCTCTCCGGTACGCCACACAACGGTGGCTTAGACAGCACCACAACCTAACGACTACCCAGGCCATCGAGATGGCCGCTACCTTTGCCCGGGCCCAGCCCAAGAACCCTGGTTGGGATAGCGAGAAAACCTCCAAGCTGGGTCCCAAACTGGAGAAACGACCCCTACGACCTATAGAACCACCACGGCCTCGCCCCTGGAGGCCCGAAGGCTCTGGGCCCACAGGACCACAATGCTTCGAATGCAGCAACTGGGGCCACATTGCACGTCTTTGCCCTAAACGACGACAACAAGACGAACCCATGGAGGTGGGGTACTTACCCAAAGCTGTCTTGTTTTCAGCTGAGATGGGGAGCTCGTACAGAGTAAGTGTCAGGGTGAACGGTTCCTCTATTCAGGCCCTCTTAGACTCCGGTTGCAGACAGTCCGTGGTACAATCCCAACATGTGACCCTTTCACAATACTTACCGGGGGAGCGAGTGAGCATAAGGTGTGTGCATGGAGACGTGAAGCCATATCCCGTAGCCAACCTCCCTATACAGCCTTTGCACGGAGTCCCTCATACCATACGGGTAGGGGTTCTGTCTTCCCTCCCAGAGGACTTGATTATAGGGACTGACAACCCAGGTTTCCAGCAACTGTTCAAGAGAAGTATAGAGCAGGTCCAGGTTCCCCCTTCCCGAACATCCCGCTCCATAGACCCGTTCCCTGCCCTGCTGTCCCCGGACCCGTGGGTGCTGGACCGAAGTTTCCGATTCGCCCAGGCCAATGATCCCACCCTCTTCAATGCGTGGGAACAAGCTCACCAAAAACCAAGACGAGAGGAGGAGCTTGGCGGGCATCCGAGATGGCCGCTTGAGCACAGCGCTCTCCGGACCCTCGCCGCTCCCGACATTTTATCCTGGCTGAATCCTGATTTCTTGCGAGAATTCGTGTAGGGGACGTTTGGCTGATTACCCTAGCACTTTTCAGAAATCGATTTGGATCTCGTATTCCTGAGATATGGTGCTCTGAACTTTTGGGCTCCGCCCTTGAGGTGCGCCCGGGACGGGGTGCGGTACTGTAGCCGTCCTGCAATTGAACAACAACGGCAGGAGATCTGGCCTTGTGGGTCCCCCCTTCCTAAGTTTCGGTTTCGATTCCGTTCCGACTTGGGCCACGGCTGTGGATGTCGTGTTGCGACTGAGACTTGGAGGCAGATCGGCTGTTGGGCTTTCATGTGACCTATTTGCTGGTTTGGCGACCTCTACCCGAGTTGTGCCCCCCTTTTTCTGTACTTTTGATCCTGTACTTTGGGTGTCGGGCCCGTCGGACCTGGTGGCTTGTCCTGTGACGCATCTTCAAAATGGCGGGCAGAGGGGACAGAGAGACGCGCAAGACGAAAACACCTCTGCGCGGAGCTCCAGTTCAATCAAATGTCATGGACCGTTATACCCATTCTAAGGGGTCCCCCGGAGCTGCCCTGCCTGGTTCTAGTATTGCGTCTGAACGAATTTTGGAAGAGTCGGCGGAGCCCTCCTTACAGGATATCATGGGCGCCATCTCGGGTGTGAGGGAATCCATCGGCCTACAGTACGAGGCCTTGGCCCACAAACTTGACACCGTGGCTATCGAGGTGAATCTGATTCGTGCTGACCTCGGCAAGACGAATGAGAGGGTACAATCACTGGATATTAAATCCTCTAGCCTTACGAATGACGTCTCGGAGCTCCAAACAGAGATTGGAAATCTCCGTCGGGGGAACGACTTCATGTCCCGTCGCCTGGAGGACTTTGAAAATAGGGCGCGTCGCTGCAATGTTCGCCTGGTTGGTGTACCGGAAAACCCTGAACCCCACTCGGTGGATCTCCTGGTTGAGGATCTGGTCTTGAACCATTTGGCCCCTTCTGGTCTCACAAAATTTTTCACGGTGGAACGTGCACATCGTGTTCCAGGGGGCAAAGTCAAGCCGGGAGCCCCGCCGAGACCCATTGTAGCGAAGCTTTTTCATTATAGAGACCGGGACGCTATCCTGCAGGCCTCGCGGGTGAAGGGCCCGGTGGCCTTTGAGAATGCTACGGTGAACTTTTACCCGGACTTTTCCCAACAGGTTCAGAGACAACGTATGGAGTTTCGTGGTGCCAAGAAACGTCTCCGGGATCGGGGCCTACGTTACGCCATGCTCTTTCCCACTAGACTCCGGGTTGAATACAATGAACGTACCCTTTTCTTTGATCGGCCAGATGCTGTTAATGACTGGCTGGACTCATTGCCTGACTGTCCTCCTGAGACGGACTCCGCCGCTCACCCTGGCGGTGCCGAAGGTGGTGTGGAGATCTAACTGTTCGGCTCTTATGTCTTATTTTGAATACATTCTCAGGAGTGTTGGCCGGCGTCCCTCTACATTGTGATCATTCTGTCTTTTCGTTTGTTATTTTTGTTCTTGCTGAGGTCGGGGGGTGGATGGAACGGAGACCTTTCCTCCTCCGGGGTCTTTGTGTAGAATAGGGGTTCTTGGGCGACAGGCACACTGCAGGTTGGGGTGGCTCTTTAGCTTTTTGCAGGGGTGCAGGGTGGGGGGTGTTTCTCTTCAGTTTGGGGGAGGGGGGTTGGGAAGTTTTTTCTTTTCTGTGTGTTGTTTTCGAGGCGAGTTGCTCCTGTGTTTGCTGCTGTTTCTGATGTCTAGCTCATGGACGAGGGGTCTTGGCTCGGGTGGTTGGGATGGGGGGTAGAGGGTTGAAATTTCTTTCCTGGAACGTTAATGGCCTGGGAGATCGTATTAAGCGCAGTGTGGTCTTAAAATGTATACGACGTTTGTCACCGGACATTGTTTTCATGCAAGAAACCCATTTGATTGGTAATGTTTGTTATGCGATGAATAGATGGGGCTACCGCCTTGTGGCGCACTCAGGGTTTACCTCCGGATCTAGGGGTGTGGGTATTCTTGTTCGAACCTCCCTCCCCCTGGCTATCGATGAGGTGATTCATGATGACCGTGGGAGATATACTGTCCTGGTGGGTAGATATGAAGGCCGCACCCTATCTCTCTTCAATGTTTATGTTCCCCCGGGTTTGCAGGCCTCTACTTTTACTGACTTGGGCCGTGTTCTGTTGGATCTCCCTGATAGCACTCTCTTTCTTGCCGGTGATTTTAATTCGGTGCTTTCCGGCCTTCACGATCGCCATCCCCCTAGAGATACCCCGCAGGCTCAGCAGTGGTTGGGTGGGTTTTTAGATACCTTTGGCCTTGTGGACTGCTGGCGACTGTTGCATCCTACTCAGCTCCAATACACCTTTCATTCTGGGGCCCATGGCAGTCTGTCCCGGCTGGATTATTTCCTGATGCCCGCAGCCCAATCATCGGCGGTTCGTGAGATTTTACACTTGCCGAGGGGTATTTCTGATCACTCGCCGCTCTGGCTCCGTTTCGAGGTTGGGGTAGAGGCGGCGGGCCGAGTGGCTCCCATTAACCCTTGGTATCTTTCCTCCCCTGAGACTCGTACCCTCTTGCTCAAGTCCATGGATGCATATTTCCTGGAAAATGAGGGGTCGGTCTCTTCGGCTGTGTCCCTGTGGGAAGCTTTTAAAACTGTGATTCGTGGACAGGCCCTTTCCTTGATTGTTGAAGCTAAGAGGGCAGGGAGGAAGGAGGTGGTGGACCTTGAGGGGGAGATCTCTGCTTTGGAGGACGAGTTGGAATCTGGTGTCACGCCTGACAAACTCCATGCCCTGGGTCTAAAACAGTTTGCATATAAATCTCTGGTCACTGACGCTGCAAAGGTGATGTTTCGTGAGCAGCAGGGCAGATTGTACGATGTGGGTGACAAGGCGGGCAAACTCCTAGCGTGGTTGGACAAGAAAGAAAGAGTTAATCGTGTGGTGCCCGTGATTCAGTCTGCGAGTGGTGAGAATGTGATTGATCCGACCGCCATTGTTGATCGTTTTGCAGAATATTTCCGTGTGGTATATGCTCCCGTGTCTGTGAGGGATGTTGCCGACTCCCGCCTTCTTCTGCGTGATATCACTTTGCCCTGTGTCACCGACTTGGACCGTATTGCTTTGGACTCCCCTTTTACGAATGATGAGATAGCCAATGCAGTTCGATCGCTCCGTTCGGGCAAAGCACTGGGCCCGAACGGTTTGCCTATTGAGTTGTACAAATTATGCCCCGATAAGGTGGCGCCGTATCTCCGCGCCATGTTTCTAGAATCTCGTGAGCGGAACATGCTTCCCTATGATCAGCGTCTGGCGACAATCGTCGTCATTCCCAAAGAGGGTAAACCGCGTGACCTCTGTTCCTCGTATAGGCCCATATCCCTATTAAATGTTGAACCTAAGGTGTTGGCTAAACTTTTGGCGACCCGTCTCCTTTCGGTTCTTGGGGAGTTGGTCCATCCGGATCAGTCTGGCTTTATCCCGCATCGTAACACTGCTCTGAATTTACGTCGCCTCCACGGCGCGCTGGCGAGGGCGGGGCTTTTGACTGAACCGGCCATTTTGGCGTCCCTGGATGCCTCCATGGCCTTTGATACTGTGGAGTGGCCCTATTTATGGGCGACACTTGAGAAATTTGGATTCGGGTGCGAGTTTATTAGCTGGGTTAGACTGTTGTACGCGGAACCTCTGGCGCAAGTTGTAGTGAACGGTAGAGTGTCGACCCCCTTCTCCTTGGGCAGGGGTACCCGTCAGGGTTGCCCCTTGTCCCCTCTGTTGTTCGCGCTCGCTCTTGAACCGTTGGCGGCCTGGCTCCGTTGGGAACCGTCCCTTAAAGGTATTCGATGGGCCCCGGACTTCGAAGACCGCGTCTCGCTTTATGCGGACGACATCCTCTTGTATCTTACTTCCCCTCGCAAGTCTTTATCTGTTTTATTTGACGTTCTTGCGTCCTTTGGTGCTAACTCAGGCCTCGTCATCAACTGGTCTAAATCCTGTGTATACGTTTTATCTGGTATCTTGCCTCCGTTGCCGAGTAGACTTCCTCTTCAGGTGGTCCGGGATGGTTTCAAATACTTGGGGGTTTTCGTTACCTTGGATCCGTCCCTTCGTTTTGATCGTAATCTCCTTCCCCCGTTGCTTAGGCTCCGTTTGGACGTTGCCCGCTGGCGCAAACTTCCCCTGTCTCCACTGGGTCGGGCGGCCCTGTTTAAGATGATGTCACTACCACGGTTTCTCTACGCTCTCCAGAATTATTATGATCCTATCCCCAAGACCTATTTTCGGGAGATTGAGAGCCTTCAGAGGCAACTTATTTGGGATGGGCGACCGCGCATTGCTCTCGCGAAACTTTCTATCCCGTGGTACGATGGGGGCATGGCGCTCCCCGATATTAAGAGATACTACTGGGCTTCCCATCTGTCCGCTATTAATCACGCTATGTTCTCTCCGGGTCGTAATCCGGCGTTTGAGATGGATAAACTTCAGCTTCCGGGAGGTGACTTTAATAGAGTACTCTATTCTCGCTCCGCTGGGCGCCATCTTGTGGGACCTACTTTGACTGCTTTGACAGTGTGGCGCGCCGCGAATGTGAGCCTGGGCTGGGAGGATCGCTTGACGTTGGCGACGCCTCTTTATGCTTCGGAACGTCTGGGCGGTCTTTGGTCTTCCAAGGGTTTTGACCGTTGGGACTTGATTGGGATCTCTAAAGTGGGGGATGTATATTCTAAGGGTTCTGTGCGCCCGTTTCAGGCCCTCCAGGCTGACTATGGCCTGAGTAGTCGGGAATTCTTTCGTTATTTACAGATCAGGCACGCTTTGGTTTCGGTGTTTGCTCCTGGTGAGATTCCGCCTGACTCTTCCCCACTTGAAGACCGTATCCTTGACGGACATCTTCCTGATAGCACTATCTCCCTGATCTATAAAAAGTTGATCAACAATCGGACTGACTTATTGGCCCGACTTCGGGAACAGTGGATGGGAGATGGGTTGGAACTTGATGATGAGGATTGGCAATCGGCCCTCTCCTCTCCGAAGGAGGTGGCTATACCGGCTCGACTCCGTCTGGTCCAATTGAAGATCCTTCATCGGGTGTACGTGACGGGACCGCGACTGATGGTGATGGGCTTTTCCTCTGATGGACTGTGTAAGCGTGGATGTGGTTTGCGTGCTACTTTCCTGCATATTCTTTGGGAGTGCCCGATGGTGGCTGCTTATTGGGTGGCCGTGCTTGATCTGATGACTGTGGTGACGGGGATATCCTTGCGACCGGAACCTCGTCGCTGTCTTTTGAATGTTTGGGAGCCCACGGACTATTCGGTGGCACAGACTAGATGGGCCACCCTGGGCTATATGATTGCGAAGCGAGATATTGCGCAACTCTGGGGGGCCTCCAGGCCCCCTGCCCTCGCGCAATGGGAGGATAATATGGACTGGTCCATGTTCCGTGAGAAAACTGTTTATGTGGCCAGGGGTAGACCCAGGGCATGGGTGAAGGTGTGGGGTCAATGGAACGAATACCGTGGCGACATTTGTACTCCTCCCCTTGTGGACACTATCGAGATTACCCTATCTCCCTAGGCTAGCGTTCCCGGAATCTTCATATAGGGACTGAGCTGGTGTCACCGGCTCTTCCCCCCCTTCTTCTTCCTGATATCTGCCCCCCTCCCCCCCCCCCCCGCTCCATACTCCTTAGTGCTTAGGATATTATTACTGCACCTCCGCTGCTGTCCCCCCCTTGCGTCCCTTGGGCTGACCTTCAGTGATACACTCTCGCCTTTTTGTATGTTTGTTCTTTCATATATATAAAACCTGTTTTGGTCCTGTATTTAATGTGGAGTATTGCATTGTTGATTGACGGTTACCTCTGCGGGCTTATGTGATATGTGTCTACTCCTTTTTAGCGGCTGGCCCGTGTGGTTGTAGGCCCATCCTTGTACGTTTCTGCTTGCTCAAATAAAGGTTTTTAAAAAAAAAAAAAAAAAAAAACCAAGACGACGAGCCTTCAATATACCCCCGGTTCCTGATACAAAAGGACTTGTTATACCGACAAGGAAAGCCAGAGGAACCAGCGCAGCTTTTAGTCCCCTTATCCTTCCGGGACCAGGTCTTATTCTTCGCGCACAGCCATCTGGTCGCAGGGCATACCGGGGCAGAAAAGACCACCCAAAATGTTTCCGGCACTTCTACTGGCCTGGGATCTACAAGGACACGGCGGTGTACTGCAAGGAGTGTAGCATATGCCAGAGGAAGAACATGACAAAACCACCCTCCGTCCCCTTGCAACCCCTACCCATTATAGGGAAACCCTTCGAAAGGGTAGGAATGGACCTTATCGGGCCGTTACCCAATACCTCGAGTGGACGAGCTCATCGAGAAGCTAGGGGATGCACAATATATCACTTCCCTAGATCTCACCAAAGGCTATTGGCAGGTGCCCCTATGGGAGGAGGACAGAAGAAAGACCGCTTTTTCCACGGATGATGGACACTTCGAGTTTACCGTCCTCCCTTTTGGGCTACACGGGGCACCTGCCACGTTCCAACGCCTAATGAATACCGTCCTGAAGAACCTATCCGGCTTTGCATCAGCCTATTTCGACGACAGTCGTCTACAGCCCAGACTGGACCACACATCTGTCCCACCTACACGCTGTGTTCGACGCCCTCGAAAAAGCAGGTCTGAAGATAAATTCGAAGAAATCACGGGTGGCATTCCAAAAGGTGAAATATCTGGGCTACATTTTGGGACATGGCCTCATAGAGCCCCAGATCGAGAAGATACGAGCAATTGCGGACACCCCCTTTCCAACAATCCGAAAAATAATGAGGGCCTTTCTCGGCCTCGTCGGATATTACAGGCGCTTTATCCCCCAGTTCGCCCATCTGGCCGCCCCCCTCACCGACTCCTTACGACAGACTGGTAAATCCACCACTCCCATCCATCCGACCGAAACCATGCAGAAAGCTTTCCACCAGCTGAAGCACATCATTACATCCACTCCTGTCCTTTCGTCCCCCGACTTCACCCTGCCCTTCTCCTTGCACACAGATGCCTCAGACTATGGCATTGGGGCGGTACTCTCCCAAAGGAGGTCAGATGGTCTTGATCACCCCATACTCTACGTAAGCCGCAAACTGTTTCCCCGTGAGTTGAAATATGCGACCCTCGAGAGAGTGCCTGGCCATAAAATGGGCCGTGGAAAAACTGGCATACTATCTTGAGGGACGCCCATTTGAGTTGTACACTGATCATGCCCCCTTGTTATGGATGGCCCGCAATAAGTCCAATAACGCCAGGGTGATGCGATGGTTCTTGTCCTTGCAGCCTTATGCTTTCTCGGTCCATCATCGCAAGGGTTCTGACAATGTGGGGGTCGACTTCCTCTCTAGGCATCCGCTCCCCGAACGTGAGCGCCCAAGGGGGGAGGTATGTAACGGGGTATACCGGCGTACCCCTCAAGACCACGTGACTGGGGACATTAAGGGACTGGCCATACCTACCACCCCTCTCTCTTGCCCTTTACAGGCTGATTTGCCTGACATCGACGGGGGAATGGTCTCTCGGGACGAGGAGTTGGACACCTACTGACCCTTTAATTTCCAATCCGAGGATGAGTGGGCGGAGCTACGCGAGGACGCCGCTGCGTCAAATACGGAAGTCTCAGAGACGCCGGTGTGCTTGTTCACCCGGAGTGGAGACGTGAGAGAAGAGGAGCGGAGAGAGCCGAGGAGTGTTGCAGGGACGAGGAGAAGATCGGAGGAAGCGGAGAGCTGTGGAGAGGCGGCGCCCGAGACGGAGGGTACGCCAGGAGGCCAACGTCCCCACGAGCCGCCCAGCCACACACCCGGGGGAGGTGTGTGGCTAGCCCAGGTACGGAGCAAAATCAGGGGCTGGGTTGGAAGGAAGGGCGCTTCCACCACGTAATCCTGGGTATTCCCTTGTCCCAGTATCCTCTACCCCGAGCACCAGATCTCCCCCCACCGGCCGAACAGAGTGTGACACGGGTTTGTGTGCTTCCTCACTCCTTTTCCCCTGAGCACGTGTAACTATAGAGCACCATGCTCACGTTTTGCTGTGTTTGTTTGTACCGAGAGGCAAAACGGACATCGAAGGAGCCTCACCCTGACGGAGCCCCGAAAGACATCGGAGAGGGGAGAAAGGTAAACCAAGAAGTAGACGAGCCTTGAGAAGCCGCTCTCCCTGTCGACCAGTCCCTACCCGCAAAACTTGTAAAGACTACCTGTTTGCCACATTAAAGCCTGCTAAAACTAAGACACGTCTCCTGCCCCTCACTCCCGCGCCCGTTACAAAGCCCTTAACCACCTTGCACCCATCTGGGACTCTGGCCTACCTCTTGATTTCCTCAACCATCACCCCTAGGTAAACTTGAAATAATTCAAAGTCAGTTTGACTTTTTAAAGCCAACTTTTTATCTATGTCGTCAAACATCTGTTAAAATCGACATATTGTATACATTCCTTTAACACAAAGGCAGGATCCAAAAAGAACCGTGTAAATAAAGGTTTGACAAATTGTTAACTTTGAAATAATCAACGCAATGGTAAAAGTAATTTTCTGTAAAGTGATTTGAAGACCAGAACTTATGATCATTAAAACAAGTAGAGATTAATAACTAGTAATCAAATTAATTCAGCTTTCTTTGATATTCCATCCAAAATACCCAACAGCATCCCACTAAAATGCCAGTGTAAAGATTAAAAAAAGAATACAATTACAAATAGTGAGTTCAAGCAAGAGCTTACCCCATTCTAACAATGTATATAGCTGCACCCAAAAAATTATGCAATATCTTTGAGAAAGTGTGAATGCCCTTTACTTTATAAGTTTACTTTTTAAAATGAAGAAACTTTGTTCAAGGCAACAAAAGTATAATAATTACTTGACATTAAAGTGCATTAAAAGTTTGAAGGAGGTGGGCCGGTCCATCATTGTTCTTCATTGGTTTAACCCCTTCGACGCGCATGACAAAGCCAGCTCGTCATGGGCGTTACCTGCGCTACGCGCATGACGAGCTGACTTTGTCACGTAACGCGCGATTTTCAAAATCGCAGCGTGCAGCGGGAAAATCCGCTAGCGCGCATGCAGTTAAGTCCTTTCTGGAGGTTCATACACAAGAAGTGAAGTTGAACAATTTCATGTGAAGGGAATCCAGTCTCCTTTTGGAGTGTCGCAGAGGACATCCCTTTCCTGTATGATATTTACATCATTCAGCTTGTCAAACTAATCCCCACCTCCAGGTCATCAAATAAGTTAAACAAATGCTGTGATGCTGTCCAAATCTGGATGGCCCATAACTTCCTAAATCTTTATCTAGACTCTGATATAAAAGAGCTGCTATTACTCGGAAGAAATGTAGACGTTGGGACAATTCATACTGACTTACTAAGGTACCTCCTGTTCCCACAAAAAGTGACAAGCATTTAAAATGCAATAGGTCTCGTCCTTTATTAAGTTAACCCTATCCTTGCTAGCGTCGGCCAACGGCCGTCGCAGGCATTACCTTGGTAGTGCTGCGCAAGTCCGTTGGCCGACACGGCCCCGCCCACATAATATAACCCCCCCCCCCCACACTGCGGCGAAATTATCGCCGCGGTAAACGGGTTAAAGCCATTTGCTTTGCTTTGGTTTGGGTGTTAGGGTGCACAAGGGACGCCGACATTAGCCCCTGAATCTGTAAACAATGCCTGGATATCATCTTCTCCAAAGATAGAACTTGTGATACTTGTTTCTTTAAGGACTATACACTGTTCTCTGGTAGGAACACATGTGCCTTGTGCATGTCTATGTAGGTCCCAAATAATGTTTTATTCTGCTCTGTACAAGACTGGACTTCAGAAATGTTATGAAGAACTCCAGGGATTACAGGCAGGCACATTCACGTCTTTGGACTTCATCTTAAAAACAGAATAGCCAGAAATGAGCAGGCCATAATGGTATAGAAATAATTGAAATGACTGTAATGAGGAGAAGCCACAACTGGAGCCAACACCTTCATGAATACTCTTACAGATAATGCTAGCCCAAAAGGGAGTGAGTGCTTTGAACAGAAAATGTTGTTCTTGTATTGCAAGTCTTAGAAACTGTTGCCTGTCCTCCAATTGGCATGGAAATGCGAGCCCTGTAAATCCAGGGTCAAAGAAAACCGCCTTTTGACAACACAAGAATTATGAGCTAAAGTGTCAACATTCTGAAGGGTATGTAACGGACACATTTGTTAAGCCATTTGAGGTCCTGAACCAACCTCTACTTTCTACCTGGTTTTGGGACGAAAAATATTATTGAGTATTCACCACATCTCCAAGAATGTGGCGCTGAGGTCATGGCTGCTTTCTGCAACAGTGTTTGTCCTCACGAAAACATTACCTGCTTCTTGGCTGGATCTTTAGGAATTGGTGTGGGCCACAATTATGGTTCTAAGGTCAACTTTTAAAGACTACAGAATATCCATCTCTTGTGATGCCCAGAACCCATTGGTCTGTTATTTTGCATGCCCATTTTGCATAATACTTTGATAAACGATCTCAACCCATTATCCCTGCATATTCAGGACATATTTGTTTAGTGGACATCAGTCTGTGGTCAGGATTTGGAGAAAAGCAATGCCCCCATTCCCCTCGGGTCCTGCCTCTAACTGGACGTTTCTTGTCCTATAGAGTTTGACCAGGTTTCCTCTGCAAACAAAAAAATGCTGCAGAGCCTCTGAAGGGATAGGGCATTTTCCTTTCATCTGCTGACATTTACAAAATCTCATTGAGTTGAGAATCAAATAGCTTGAGATAACATATTGATTTACATAACTTTGTGATTGCTCCTCTTTCCAGATAAGTCCTAACAGCCTCCTTCCAGCAACTGATGCCCAAAAGGATTGCAGTCAACTATTAAAGATTCAAACGTGAGGACAGCCAGAAATTGGGCTAAAAGTTTCATTTTGCCCAGGATTGTGGGATATTTCCCTTTCTGTAAATGATCGAATAACACCTGAAAGCCATTTTATATTGCCTGAAACGCATTTTCCGCATAAGTGTAGACCCTAAGTGCAAAATGTGATGCCGTATATCCCTTCCTGAAGCACATATGACCTTCATGTCCACCACACCTGAAAGGAATGATTCCTCGGACACCAAGAAAGATGTTAACACCATGCTAGGCAGTATTAGGTTCAACTTAGGACTTGAGGATAATTATCCTCAAACTGCATTTAGAAAATCTCACAAAGGATGCCTTTTTTAGATCTTTCCACTTCGTGAAGACCAAGTTTTTCAACATGTCATGGAGTATTGTGTACTCAACCCCAAAAAACCCTCCTTTTCAACGTGGGATTTTCCTGTATTTTTAACACACATTTTATATGCATAATAACCTCCAGTAACTGTCTGCCTTGGATGCATTGACCCTTTGGGTCACTGCCCAGATTTCCTTCCGAATCCATACATTGCTTTTTATCAGGAGGCTGCACCGCCCCAGTGCTCGCTGCCTCTTTAAGCAGAGATTCCAGCTTTGATCTAGTCATTTGACGCCGCCTCCTCCAGCTCAGGTTCTAGCGCTGGTGCAGATAGGTCTCCAGGATTTCTTTTCTGGGAGCTTTTCCCCTGCCCCCTTTTATCAGGCACTGAATCCATTATTTCCCCCACCAAGGAAGTGCTTTCAGCAAGAAAATCGGCTGCAAAATGAGTCATTGCTCTTTGCTTTCTTAAATAGAGGTGGGTTTTGGGCAGAAAGATGCTCTTGTAAGCGTTAAATAATGTATTATACCCTTCCTGATCGAATTGCCTTAATCACGGTGTTTGTTCAATTAAAGCAGCGCGTGGAGACCAGGACGAGACATGGATGTGGGTCACGTGCAGCTTTTGAACCGCCGCCTCCTTCTGGGCTCCTACCCCAGGCCCACAGAGTTGGGAGGGCGTTGACCCCCATTAACAGGCGTGCCCCCGGCTAGGTTCAGTGGTCTATTATAATACACAGAGAGCAAGGTTCCTAGGCAGGCCAACAGAAGAACTTAATCCCCTACAAACAATATATGACGAACGGGTCTGCCCAGGGCATCCATGATCACTAAAAGAGTTAGGCTTACCCATACAGAATGTCTCCTTAGGTCGAAGCTGCGTCTGGGATCAAACATCCACGGTCTGAGTTTCGGCGCTGTGATTCAAAAGACCGACCGGACATGAGGCTCGCCACATCTGGCTAAATATGTCACGAGGTTATCCATTCTTTCGTTTTCGCCATTTTAAAACGGAGACTCTATCCTCTACCCCTCTCTCCCAAGGAGATTTAAGCTGTCCACTATTCACATCTTTCTCTCACAGAATGCAGACATAATCATGCAGAAATCCCGACACAGACCTGAGCATAGCAATAACAACGTCTCCACTCACGACAACCCCCTAACATCACAGACACTATGCCTAAATCCCAGACCTCACCTAGGCATACTAGGAATCCCTCCATCTATCGTACAAACTAAGGCAAAATTAGCAGACTAGGAGTAAATAAACAGCTAGATGGACCTGGTTTGATCGTAGATGGGGCAATGAACAACCGCTCTCTAATATACAACAAGCATTTGCTATGTAATTGGTCCGGTTGCATTACAAATGCTTATGTTCAAAGCTGAGTTTGGCGCTGCTTCACGGACACCGTGCTCGTTTTCTTCATATATTTCTTAACTTTAACACTGAGCGCGGTGTCCTTGAAGTGGGCGCTGCGCTCAGTGCTAAAGTTAAGAAATATATAAATAATCTGAGCGCAGTGTCCCTGAAATGGCGCCACGCTCAGTTAAAAGTTAACCAGCTGGAATGACCAAAAAGGTCCTCACCCTGTAACTAAAGAGGATGGTAACACGCCGCCAGTAAACAATCCAATCCCGGTGGGCGGGGCCAAAAGGAGACAAGGCGGCAACAAGGAGGGACTAAGAAGCCTCCTTTTCAATCGTAAGCCTGCGTTTTGCATGCAGGATGACGCCAGCCAATGAGGATGTTGGGCGGGTCTTCAACTCAGCCCCTGAGAGCTTTGGAATCTGTATTGATTCCAAGAAGCTCTCGAATGCCGGGAGCAGCGCATGTGCTGCTTTCGACAGCCGAGACCTAAAAACAGTAGGTGTTTTTTTGGGACTACACTCTTTCAAGGAGTGTTGAAAATAATGCAGTTTGCGGTTCATATTTTTTTATTCTAGACCTTTTCAGACCTAACATGCATGCTCACGGTTTCAATCTGTGTTTCCGTTTTGATGGCTGTTCACCAGTTTTCAAATTTTGTTTTGTTTATATGACACCAACTACCAAAGCGAGTTTGTGTCTGAGAAACTGACTACCCCCCCTAACTTGGGAATTTTCTCCCAGGGTACAGGGTTTGGGGAGTCATTGTGGGTTTTTTCTGTCCCTTGCTGCTAGGTTTTTCCTAGCGTTGACAGATAGAAAGAAAAAAATTTACCCTGTCCACCCGAAATAGGGCGGGCGGTGTAATTAATTGTCCTTTTTCCGATAACCCCTATTTCTTCAGACCATCGGAGGAAGTTTTCTACAGATTAGCCCAAAGTGAGTTCCATTGATGGAAAACGTAAGGTCTGCCTGTCTCTAAATGAGCCGGCAGACTGAGAGTTTGGTGGACACGGTACTCCATTGTGTTCGAGAAAGTGCTTATGAATTTGTAAAGCCCATCAAAATGGCAAACAATAGTTATCACATTTATTTGAGATAATGTTAAAAACTATAAGCAAATTAAATAATTTCTTGTGGCTGGAGGTCACACACTAACAAATATAGAAAAAACAAATTTGTAGTAGCGTTTACCAATTTTTCATAACTAGATATATGGAAGGTAAAATAACAATCAGTAGAGTCCATCCTTACAATTCTAAATGCGAAATTACAAGTCACTAAATGCAATGCACTCTTGGCTAAAATAGCAGGACTGGTTGAAAATGTTTCACAAGAAAGGGTGCCACTTGGCAGCACTGAACAAGTTTAACAATTCTAACATTGCATATGTGTTAATTTATTCCTCTTAAAAGTGCTGTCAAGAATTTGAATGTGCTATTCTTGGACCAAGCACCCCGAAAGCATCCCCATCATGATCATTTATCGGAAATAAGGTGTGACATGTTTGGTGTTATATTGAGGTCCCACTTAGACACCTACTCCCATCCAAGGCATGACTGACTATAAAAAGTTACTAATTGCCTAAATGGCTCACCACCTCTTTTTCCTTCAGTTAAATCACAGTGCTATTTGTTAGCCTGCTATTTGTCTGTATGCCCAAGGGGCAGAATAAAAGCTTTTCTTGGCAACAGCCTGGTGCCCTAAATGCCCTTGGAAACCATTCAGTCTCCCGCCAAGGGGGAGGGGGTGGGGGGGACGAGTTCATTCCACCAAAACTTATTATAATCCCTGCCGTGCAGCTGTGTTCAGGTTGATTCTAGGTTATCCAGGACCTCTTGTGTCTCTAAACTTGCAGGTAAGCTTTTTTCAGACAATAGTCATATTGGTGTCTGTAAGGAGTAACGATTGAGGTACTCTGGACAAACCCTGCTCTTGGGCAAACATTGGGTACCACACTGGTTAGCTGAGTAGGCTGAAGCCTCGGGAGCGGAGTTTCCTTTAGCCAAACACTTCTAAAGCCCACTTTATGCAACAAGGCATCTCTAGATGCTAGAAAACAACTGTCTGTATAGGTGGAAAAAAGTCTTGAGAGTAAAGAGGAGATCAGAAAGGACTTGAACTCCATTAGTATTTTGGACAAATGTAACTGTGATGGAAGCCTCTTCCACAGTCTGGTGCCCTTCATGAAAACCTTGTGTGTGCATTGTGCTTTTCCAAGCGAGCATAGGGATCTCCCAGATTTATGGACAAGGATGGGTTCAGTCCAGGTCTGAGGATTTGATCCATCTCTACCTGTCATGAAGCCTCCATACATAAATTGCTACCCAATAAATGTGACCTATATTTAATTCCTAAAATCAGCTAGTCTTGCTTTCCACATACCCAAGAACTAGATTTCTTTACTACTCTAACTTCATTCTTAGCACATATGGGGTGTGTGCTTGCCAGTGGGATTTGGTAGAGGTTGACTGTTTGTAGGGGAATATTTGTTTTTGCCAAATATGAATTTGAAGACTGTTTTCACATGCTACTTACCATTCTAATCGCAATGAAGGTTCAGTGGGTGAAGTCTCACATGATTTTGTTGTCACAAGAACTCTTCAATGGTCAAGCAACGGATTTGAGCTTTTGACATCGTTATGGCTATTCGTGAATCCACCAGAGAGCATACTTTGCAATGTAATAATGTTTGTATCAAAATAACATTTAATGGAAGCAGTTGTAACATGTCCTATGTCTTTCATTTCATTTTTAGGTGGATTGGGCTGCATATTGACTCGCTGAAGATCTGTTCAATGGAAAGCCATAATTAATTTTCAAAGAAGTTTCATGTCCACTACCTGTTTTCAGCTCTGTGAATAAATTTAAAGTGTCTATGAACATGTTTTATATGTTTCATCCCATACTGTGGGAACAGCAGAATAACTGGATTCAATTACAGGGCTTCATAAAAGCAAATCATCTTTAGGGAATGTGGTTACAATTGTAGGTTAATGCATTTCTAACAGAATTTTGAAATCTAATTGCCGGTAACAGCTTTGAATTCTGGCCAGATCCCCCAAGCTTTCTTGGGTATGCTTGGCAGTGAAGCTGTCTGCCATACCTATTGTTCCAAGAGTGGGCTTTGGTTTCACCTATATGACTATTAGCCACTCACTACATGCTGTTTCGTGTATTATTCCTCCTCTTATGGAGTGTTTCCATTACATTTCAAGAGGGACTAGTTTACATCTCAAAGAACTTTGATTTCTCACACTAATATTCATCTCCAAGGTGCCTTGTATAGGAACTGGTCGTGTTTTTTGTTTTGTTACTGTAGCAGGGTTTTTAAATGTTTCAGTTAAGACTGAAAGTGCGTGCCAGATCTGTTGACTTCGTCAGTGAATGGTATTCTTTGAAATTGATACAATGAGCATTATTGAATTGGATAATAATGCAAAATGTGTGCTGAGTGATGATTCCTTGACTATAACATTGGGCAGTATATGTAGTATTACTTGAAAATGTTATTTGCAATGCTAACGCGAGTACTGCTTTCTGGGAATTAATCTATAAATTCTATATCGCTGATGACATCTTTAGTCCTTGATACTGAAACTGCTTCTTTTTTTTAATTTTACAAAAAGATGCAGTACTTCGAAATTAGGTGGGCAGGCTTCAAAGTTCTAAATCAGTTTGCTGTTACTAATATTATTCCCCGCCCCCCCCTTTACCTATTAGAACCACAACAGTTTGTTTCTTTGGTCGAGGTTAGTGTCAATGGTAGTGGTGGAAAGTCAGTAATTGAGATTTCCCCAGGAACTGCTTGGTGTGTACACCCATAATTGTATGTTCTACACAAGACTGTGTCTGTGTTACCTTATCTCAACATGCAACAGCAGTGCTATCCTTCAGTCGCACAGAGCAGCGACAGCAAGAGCACCACCAATACAAGCTACATGTTCTATTGAAGCAGATGCAGGAAAGGAATCTTTACTGAAAGCACGGATCCCCTAGAACAAGTACAGCACAGGCAGTTGCAGTGCAAGCATTGTTCACTCTGGTACCAGCTGGACAATTCTACGCTAGTCCCAGCACCAACACCTCCACCAAAACAGGCCGGAGCAGCGCAACGCTGGGCAAGTGCAGTAGAGCTAGCTCTTTATCTAATGGAAGTAGTACATCCTTTGTTTTTTTGTTTAAGAATTTTTATTGAGTTTTCCGGAATAACAAGAGAAGAAAAAAAAAATACAGAAAACGATACAAAAGAAAAATAACATCCTCATCAGAACAATAAAACAGAATACAAATAATACATGGGTAAATACTGTAAAAATACAATATATTATATACTACCAGAAGAAGAAAAAAAAGAGGGAGGTATAAAAGAAAAGAATATATATAGAACATACAAAAGAGATAGGAGGAGGATGGAAATGTAAAGGATAAAATGTGGTGAAAATATCGACAAATAAGAGAAGATAGTATGAATTCAAGATATAGGTGCATGTGAAGCAAGATAAGATGTGAAAGGTAACCAAAGAAGATCTGATTTAATTTTTTGGGGTAAAGTAGAAGAAGAGACAGAAGCAATTCTATGTTCATCACAAATGAAATTCCACCAAATCAAAGAGGATAATTTAGAATTATCTTTCCAACATGATATAATAACTTTAAGAGCTAATGCTATAAATAGATCGATTAATAAAGCTATAGGATTACCAACACCAAAATCAGGAGAAGATGAACCAAGAAAAACATTTTGCAATGATAAAGATATATTACAGTTGAAAATGTTCATACACGTAGACCAAATAGAATGCCAAAAATTCAAAACATTAGCACATTCATAAATTTGGTGCTTTAAAGTTCCAGAGGAATTAGAACAAGACCAGCATAAAGGAGATGCGGTAGTGGAAAACTTGGATATACAAACAGGAGTTATTACTGCTCTATTATAAATAAAATAGAGCGATTGGGTAATGCGAGCAGCAGGTGAAATTTTAAACAACTTAGACCATAAGTTATCACAGTCAGAAACAGGCATTGTAAAAGATAAGTCAGATTCCCAGGCTAAGTCAGGAAGGGATTTAGGTCTTTCAGTAACGTGTAAAGATAATAGTTTATAAATATGAGCTGCTTTAGGTTTATGTTCTTGAGAAATGTTATATAATGGTGTAGGTGGAGTCAATGAAGCAGAGCCATTGGAAATATCAAAGGTAGTTAAATGAGAAAGCAGAGCAGTCAAAATTAAATTGTATTCTCCAATGAATGTGTCTGGTAAATGATACTGTTTTTGTAATATAGGAAAGGGAATAACAGAATTCTGGTGAATCAGTTGATAAAAAAGTTAATTCCCTTCTCCTTCCAATGTTTATAATAGAATGATTTACTTTTATATTTAATGTACTTGTTGTACCAAATAGCAGAAGATGAACATTGTAATGAGTCAAGGCCATCGACAAATATATTATATAGTAGATTTTGGGAGTACTTTAAAATGGGATACTTAGCTATAAAAGTACAATTAGACATGTAAATATATTGCGAAAAGAAAAATGTTTGATTAAGGAGCGTTCAAGAGAAATCCATCTGGGTATAGGGGTGTCACCGAATTCATAGGAAAGGGCAAAAATTTGTCTGATTAAAAATGCATCATGATAAGCCTTGAAATCAGGAAAACGCACACCTCCCTCAGTTTTGGGGCGTTTAAGCTTTGTAAGAGAAATACGAGGGTGTTGTTTATTCTAGAGGAATTTTGAACAAATGGAGTTGATTTGTGAAAAATAAGATAGAGGGATCCGGAAAGGTAACATAGATAGTGTATATAGAATATGAGAGCGATAATTTTTACATAGGGAATGGTCTTTTTCAGGCTTAGGGATAAGTACAATCAAGGCTTCCATAAAAGAACCAGAGGCTTTAGATTCAGCAATAAAGGAGTTTAAAAGTGCCAAAAGCTTGGGAATGAAAATAGAGGAAAAGGCGGAATAAAATTCAACATGAAGACCATCGGGACCTGGTGCTTTTGATTTCTTCAAAGAGTTGATAGCATCAGATATTTCCTGTGAAGTAACATCTTTTTCCAATAGTTCAAATTCATCAGGTAAGGAAGGGCGAGTGGGGAGGCCAGAGAAAAAAGCATCTAAGTTATGAGAGGAGGGATTCGTATCATCAGAATATAGTGTTTGGTAGTAATCATGAAATACAAAAGCAATGTCTTCATCTGATGATGCAAGGGTATTAGTAGAATCATTTAGAATGGGACCTATATTTTTGCGTTCAGATTTCATTTTTAAGTAGTTGGCCAACATCTTACCTGCTTTATTTTGACCGTCATGATATTTAGATTTAATTTTAAGAAGAACATTACAGGCATCAAAAGTAGCTAATTTATTACGCTCAGATTTGGCCTTAATTAATTTATGAAGTGTTGAGGAGGATTTAGAAGTAAAGTATGTATGTTCCAAAAGTTTCAGTTGTTGTAATAACGTGGCATATTTATTTTGAGTAGTTTTCTTTTTTCTCGCAACATATGAAATAGTGAACGCTCGAAAAGAGGCCTTAAAAGCATCCCAATTTTTAGAAGTGGAGGTGTCAGAAGGGATATTAAGTGTGAAAAATTTAGTAATGAATTTAGTAGCTTCTGTAATGAAAGGGGTATCAGACAGTAAAAATAAAAAATTATTTAACTTCCATCTACCAAATTTGGGGAAACTTAAGGAAAGGTCCAAAACAGAGAGCACAGGTGCATGGTCAGAAATGAAAATAGAGGGGGCGCGGCCAGGCACTGATGAAAATGGCCGCCTGAGACCCGAGCCCTGCCGGGACTGAAGCCGTCCCTGCAAATATCCGGCCATAATCCGAGCCAGGGCGCCTCTCCACCAGCGCCCTGGAGCCCTGCTACGGAGCGCAATCGACAGCTGCAAAAAGCGGAGCTCGCCGCCGCCTGGGAGCCGAGTCGCGGCCCTTCACATCTGCGGCGGCCGCAAGGAGTGATGTGCCCGGAGCCCTATGGCCGGGCGCCTACATACTTGAGGCCCCGGATCGGGGCCTAGACTGCATGCGGCCCGCCTGAGGGGCATGACGGCCGGAGGGCCTACGGCTGGCTAAAACACCTGGAGGGACGCCGGGATATCGGCTGGTCAAGCGGGGGGGGGCCAGTGCAGGCTCCCCCGTGATCACCGAGGGCCCAAGATAAGTGCGCAATGCCATTTTGCCGCGGCTTCCCAGCAACTGACATCGGAGGTTCGGAGCTCGGCCACGCACCCGCTGGGTACACATAAACGGAACAAGTGGCCCTGGTGGAGTCTGGGGCCCGTAGCTGCTTACACACTACAGCCGGGTGCCTGCAACGGGGGTGAGGGCTGCAAAAGCCTCGGCAGCAGAGCGGGGCATCCATTGAAGCACCCTGGGGGGGACCGGGCCCCGGCGTCGTGAGGACCAGACAAACGGACCCTGAGCCCAGCATACGTAACAGGAGGTGAGGTGGGAGGACTCCGGGGGGGGTTTCTAAACTGCACCATATCCTGACTCGGAACCCAGCAGTAGCGGAAGGTCAGAAGAGGTGGCGCTCGCAATTCCGCGCTTGCAATGTTGTTGTAGGCCCTTGGAGGGGCACAATGCATACTTATCGCTGATTTGGGCCCTGGGGGTGCGAACCTGGTGAGGCTCCCCGATCTTGAGCGGCAGCAGCGGACAGGACGAGACCCAGTGGGGGTGCGCACACGCCAGCAGGTGCCAAGTGAGGTCAGCACGTGGAGGGCCTCCCTGCTGACGGAAGAACCAGGCCTATCAAGGTTAGAGTATACGGGCGAGTGACTTACCTACATGTCCAACAGGCTGGTGGACCCTGCAGTTGGGTGACGGACCACAGGAGTGGCAAATCCTTCCACCATGAGGCCTAGAGGGAGAGCCAACACCCAGACGAATAAATTGGATAAATACGCAGTTCCTCTGGGACAGGGACAGACAGGCGTGGCAGCTGAGGACCAGGCGGGCCAGAAGGAGCCGTCCCTGACCTCCATAATGACTGCAATCCAGACGCTGGGTACGAACCTAGAAACTGAAATGGACAAAATCTCCATTGAAGTGAACCTGCTGCGAGCGGATCTGGGTAAAACTATGGAGAGATCTAAGGCCAACGCAACGGACATTGCCACACCACAGGCCTCGGAAAAGAAGCTTGAAAGTCGGATCAATTATCTAGTACACCAGCACCGTGAAATGGCCCTTCGGCTCGAGGATCAGGAAGGGCGGGCTCGAAGAAGCAACATTCGCCTGGTAGGTGTGCCGGAAGGAATGGAAGGGTACAGCGTAGAACTGTTCCTAGAGGACTTGATACTCACCCACTTGAAGCCGAAAAGACTGTCCAATATCTTCATAGTGGAACAGGCTCACCGCGCACCAATTCCCAGGCCCAAGCCGGGGGCGCCGCCCAGGATTACAGGGACCGCAACGTCATCCTGCAGGCGGCAAGGCAAAAGGGAGACCTACAGCACGAGGGAGCCACGATCCGGTGTTTCCCTGACTTCACACTGCAAGTCCAGCAGGAACGGCGATCCTTCTTGAGCGTAAAGGCGGCGCTCCGAGACAAAGGCATAAAATACATGGTTCTTTCCGGCCAAGCTAGGGGTCATCTCGGGGGGGGTAAGTCCCTGTTCTTCACCACGCCGGCGGAGGTCCAGAACTGGCTTGACACAGCAGCACCAGCCGAACAAGCACGACAAGATCATGGCGGATGGAGGGACCACCGGGCCGCTTCCCCTGGGTCCGTGGCGGACAAATCGGAGGTAGACGTGCAGAGCCAACGTTCGTGGTGTTCCAGATCCGCCAGTCCGAGGTGGGACACTCTCCGTGACACAGCTGTACGCTGAAGACGAGGGCTGCGGGACCACGCCTTACCGAACTGTAATGTATATGTTATGTTATGTTATGTTATGTTAATAACTTTTATTAGGCGCACAGCTGCCCCAGCAAAGGGGCGTCCTGGAGCCTGATCAAGAACCACAACACAACAGATCGATGCTGAGAAAAGAGGGAATCAGTCAGTGGAGGCAAACAGGTGGGTTTTTATAGCGCGTCTAAAGAGAGTCAGGCTATTTAGGGCACGAACATGGACAGGGAGGGAGTTCCATAATCCAGCCGCTAAAACACAAAAGGAGCGACCTCCCATCCTACTCAGTCTGAACCTAGGCTTAATCGCCAGAAGAAGAGATTCAGACCTGAGAGACCGCGTGGGGACATAGAGAGAAACAAGGCCCACAAGGGCAGGAGGCGACGAGAGTTTCAGGATCTTAAATGTCAGACAGAGAGCCTTGAATTTGATTCTCTGTCTGACTGGCAGCCAGTGAAGGGATGTCAGGACTGCAGAGACAGAACAACGTCTCGGGAGGCCAACAATGGCCCGCGCAGCGGCATTCTGCACCCTCTGTAGCCTAGTAGCCTCAGCCTGATTTACTCCAAGCAGCAGTGCACTCCCGTAGTCCAGCCGAGAGAGGATGGAGGCCTGGACCACCAGTTGCCGAGTAGGAGGGTCGAAGAATTTGAGGACTGGACGCAGTCCTCGCAGAATACCATAACAGGTGGCTGCAATCTTCTTTGTGTGGCTGGTAAAAGAAAGGCTAGAATCCAGCCAGACCCCCAGGTTCTTAACTTCGGCCGCTGGGACGGGGGACACCCCCAACTCAGGAGGCCACCACTGATCTCCCCAAAGTTCCGCCTGCTTCCCTAGAATCAGGACCTCGGTTTTCTTAGCATTTAGCTGTAAGCAATTACTGCGCATCCAGTTTGCCACAGCTATTAGTCCTGCACGGAATCTGGGCGCCGTCACCTGAGGGTCCCCACTAAGTGTCACCGCCAGCTGCGTGTCGTCGGCGTACGATGTCATGGTTAAGCCACATTGTCTGACGACAGCAGCCAGCGGTTTCACATACAGGTTGAACAAAGTGGGGCTCAACGCAGAGCCCTGAGGGACTCCCAGTCCCAAAGGATGGAAAGAGGACTGACCAGGTGGAATGGCCACTTTGAAAAACCGGTCCGAAAGGAAAGAGCGGAACCATTGAAGAGCCTTCCCCTCAATACCCACTTCCTCTAGGCGCCGCATCAGAATGTCATGAGACACCGTGTCGAACGCGGCGCTCAGGTCTAACAAGAGGAGCGCCGCTGTCTGCCCCGTATCCAGCACTGAACGCAAGTGCTCGGTCATAAAGAGCAGAGCAGTTTCAGTGCTGTGTTGTGCGCGAAAACCATTCTGACTCTCGTCAAGGATATTATTACGAGAGAGGTGGGCAGACAAGATGGAGTTCACGTGTGCCTCAGTGACCTTGGCGGTCCAAGGCAGGAGAGAGATACGCCGATAGTTCTCAGGAAGCAGGGGGTCAAGGCTGGGCTTCTTCAAAATGGGGCTAACCACTGCTTGCTTCCAGGAGGAAGGAACCACGCCCTCGCTGAGCGAAAGATTAATCAAGTCCCGTATGGGCTCGCGGCAGAGGGGCGGGAGAAGAGCCATAAGCTCCGGCTTCAACGGATCTAAGGGAGAACCAGATTTAATTTTGAGGCTCAGAGTGTCAAAAACCTCAACAGACATGACAGGCAAGGAGGACAGAGTTTCGGAAACCGAAACCTTCACGTCACTAGGTTCATCCTCGAGTACAGATGGTATAAATCCTCGATAGATTGCCTGCACCTTCTCCACGAAAAAGGAAGCCAGACTTTCACAATGAGTCTGTGCAGATTTGCAGCGAGGTTGCCCGTTTCCCCATCAAATCTTTGAGCACCTTAAAAATTAGTTGGAATGGGTTAGGGCTGTTGGAAAACTCAGAGGCGTAATATGCGGCCCGGGTTTGGCAGATAGCTCTATGATAGGTTTTAAGCTGGGCAAAATAAACCGATTTTAACGTGGAGTCAAAGGATTTCCTCCAGGCCCTCTCAGCTTGCCGGCATGATCTCTTAAGCTCGGCAAGGGCCTCATTATACCATGGGCTGCGCGTTTTGACGTGGCATTTCGACCAGCGCATAGGTATAAGAGAATCGAGGGCAGTCAGGACCCAGTTACAAAACTGCTCGTATCCCTGTCCCACATTCGGCAGAGTACCCAAGGGCTGTGCCTCCAATATCTTAACAAACTCCTCCAGTTTGAGTTTACGCCAGTTTCTTTTAAGGATCAGTCTGTCCACAGGTTTAAATTGTGGGTCATCTAAGGGGCATGACACTTTAACCAACAGATGGTCAGTCCATCCTACCACCATCGGGTCAGATGTCCTAGCCCGAACCAAGGTGGTGAAGGGATCGAGTATATGACCTCCTATGTGGGTATGGGAGGTAACTAGGTGGATCAATTGCATAGCTTCAAGGTCCGCTAACGAGCTGATGGGTAAAGATGACGTCTGATCAAGATGTATATTGAGATCACCTACGATGTTAAAATTAGCGCATCTAGGAGCAAGCAAGCTAACCACATCAGCAAGGGCGACCTTGAAGGCAGTGTCATTCCCTGGTGGGCGATAAATAAGCAAGCCGCTGAGAGTAAATTGATGACAGACAGTAACCTTAAAAGAGGCGGCTGGGGCTGATGTAAAACTTTGACCAGACTTGGGGGTGGCACGAATATCGGCCCAGTGACTATTTAACTCTGCTGCTATGCTTCGAGTGCGCCACGGCTGAGGGTAAGATACTGTAGGAGGGGCGGTGTAGGTATGGCGGGTGGAGTTGGGCAGGCACACGTTTCCCCTAAAAGAGTTTGGTGGTTTTCCTCACTCCCGGGTTGGAACAGGGCGAAAGGCACTCTGCTAATTGGGGTTGTGGGTAGTTTGGAACCTACGGAGCAGGGAGCAGGGTGGAGGGGAACTGTTGGGGGGGGGGGGATGAGTCCTTTTGACATAGAGAAGGTCTTTGAGGATGGGCTGGTTGAACTGGAGGGGGGAGTGTTTTGATGTCTTGCAACAGCCATGTTGGGGGGTTGGGGCCGGGGGGGTTGGGTGGAGAGGGGAATTGGGCATTGTTTGGTGTTGTCACAGCATATTGAACTGAATATTCCAATGCAATGTACCTGGAACTTCAGGAGTTTTAGAGGGCTTTGGTCTATCTACTGAGATGGGGTGGGATAAAAGCCTAAAGATTTTGAGTTGGAACGTCAACGGGCTGGGGGACAAACTTAAGTGGACCATAGTGCTGCAATTTATTAAACGACACTTGCCGGATGTAGTGCTCCTGCAGGAGACCCACCTCCTAGGTAACACATGCCACGCGCTTGACAGATGGGGATATTCCCTTGTGATACATGCTGGCTTTACTTCGGGGTCCCGCGGGGTGGGTATTATGGTGCGGTGTAGCCTCCCCTTAGTCATAGACCACACAGATACGGACACACTGGGTCGGTATGCGGCCATCTCGGGTAAATGGGAGGGCCGTAGGCTTAACTTGGTCACCAGTTATGTCCCACCTGGGCTTCAAACACAATCCTTTCAGGACCTAGGGAAACTGCTTCTTTCCCTCCCGGACGGACAGCTTTTTGTGGGGGGCGACTTCAACGCTGTGATCTCTGGGCACTGTGACAGGCACCCCCCAAGGGACATGCCTGCTAGCCATACCTGGTTGGCTGATTTCATTGAGACATTTGGCTTCACCGACTTATGGTGTTTCAAACACCCCGACGACAGACAGTACACCTTCTTTTCAGGCCCTCACGGTTCATTCTCCTGTTTAGATTATTTACTTACACCATTGCAGTACGGCACCGCCGTTCAAGTAGCTACACATTTAGCGCGGGGAATTTCTGACCACTCCCCCTTATTGGTCCATCTCACTATAGGGGACAAACAGAAGGGAAGTATCGCGCCTATCAATGCCTGGCATCTTCGGAATGAAGACACACGTAAAGCTCTAACCCTGGCGATCAGCCGCTATTTTGAGGAGAATGAGGGGACAGTGGACTCTGCAGGGGTGTTATGGGAGGCCTTTAAAACAGTGCTTCGGGGGGAGGCCCTGTCAGTGATTGCGAGCCGTCGTAAGGAGCGGGAGGGGCAACTGGTCCAACTGGAGGGCGAGGTACGAGACCTGGAGGTGGCGGTGCTTGATGGGGGCGACCAGGAGACTACCCATCGATTGAAACTTTAGCGGGCTGAATACAAGGCACTGGCCACTGATGCCGCCAAAACTGTTCTTAGAGACAGGGAGGGCCTAAGCCCCTATCTGAAGCGGATGTTTGAGGAGAGCAAAGAGCAGGGAGTGTTGCCGAGGGACCAACGTATAGCCACTATTGTGGCCATCCCCAAGGAGGGCAAACCCTGGGACTCGTGTGCATCTTATAGGCCTATCTCTTTGCTCAACGCGGAGCCTAAGATCCTGGCTAAGGTCCTGGCCAATAGGCTCAAACCAGTCCTACCATCGCTTGTACACCCGGACCAGTCGGGCTTTATGCCACATCACAACACGGCACTCAATCTCCGTCGACTGCATGGCGTGCTGGGGCGCTGCCACACCCTCCGCGAGGAGGCAGTAGTGGTATCGCTTGATGCCGCTATGGTGTTTGATACTTTGGTATGGCCCTATATGATGGCGGTCATCCGGAAATTGGGCTTTGGTCCTGAATTTATTGGGTGGGTGCGTCTTCTCTACTCGGAGACCCTGGCCCAAGTCACAGTGAACAACAAAATCTCTGAGGTTTTCCACTTAGAGGGGGACGAGGCAGGGGTGTCCCCTCTCGCCTCTGCTTTTTGCCCTATCTTTAAAGCTGCTAGCTGCTTGGATCAGACAAGACCTTTCCCTAAAGGGGCTCCGGTGGGCAGAAGGATGGGAGGACCGGATATCGCTTTATGCGGATGACATCCTCCTGTACCTCGCAAGTCACTTATAGTGGCTAAGGACATTTTTGCCAGTTTCATGAGGAACTCGGGATACAGTATAAACTGGGGCTAATATGTCATGTATGTGCTCAACGGCGGCTCTCCGGTGATCCCCCGTGGCTGCCCGATTGAAGTGGCCACAGGTGGGTTTAAATACCTTGGTATTTTTGTTTCTAAAGACGCTGCTACCCGATACAAGAGGAATCTTGTGCCCCCGCTGCAACGGTTTAAAAAGGACTCGGCATCCTGGTGGAAGCTCCCATTGTCCCTGCTAGGCTGGGCGTCGCTCTTTATAATGATGGCGCTGCCGAGGTTCTTGTATGCACTACAGAACTACCCTGACTTGGTGCCACAGCCGTACTTTGCATCTCTTGAAACCGCGCTTCGGGAGCTCCTGTGGGCTGGAGTGCCTCGCATCTCCCTCCAGAAGCTTACACTAGGCTGGTTCGATGGGGGTATAGCACTCCCGGACATCCGTAAATACTATTGGGCTGCACACCTGGCAGCGATCAATCATGGCACCTACTGTGACGGTAATGACCCGGGGTATGGAATGGACAGTTGGCTTCTACCGGGAAGGAACTTCGAAGCAGCATTATATTCAAGGCCGGGCAGATACCCACTCACCGGGCCCACCAAACACTCAGTACAAATCTGGCACATAGTGCAACGAAAATTGGGTTGGGCGGATACCCTGACCCTTGCGACCCCGCTATGGGCCTCCGAAAAACTGGGTACCTTGAGACGCACCAAGGGGTTCCGCAACTGGGACCTGATAGGGATTTCACACATTAGAGATTTATGGGGTTCAGGGGGGTGTTGTGTCCTTTGCTTCACTTCAACAGACATATGAGCTTGCACAAACAGAACACTTTCGGTACGTGCAGGTCCGACACTCCCTCAAATCGAACATCCTGGCAGGGACGCTTCCCCCAACCTCGTCCCCCTTACAGGACAGACTACTGGATGGCCACCTCCCCGAACACGCCATCTCCCTCACTTACAAAAAAATCATTAACAACTCCCCAGATCTTTTGCAAACCCTGAAAACTAAGTGGGAGGCTGATGGGTTGGAAATAGATGAGGAGGAGTGAAACAGTGCGCTAGCATCCCCTAAGGAAGTGGCCATCTCTGCTCGACTCCGCTTGATCCAACTTAAGATTCTCCACCGGGTCTATATTTCAGGGACTAGACTGCAATTAATGGGCTGTAATGTGGACGGGCTCTCTCGTAGAGGGTGTGGAGAGACAGGGACGTTCTTCCACACCATATGGTAGTGCCCAGTGCTCCAGATCTATTGGCGACGGATACACCAGTGCATGCGGGAGGTATGGGAGGTGGAGCTCCGGGTTGAGGCAAAAAGGTGTCTATTGAACATATGGGAGCCCACGGATCTGTCACCCCGTGGGAGGATCTGGGCCATGCTTGGCTTTGCTATCACAAGAAGGAATATTGCTAGACTGTGGGGGGCTGTAGGGCCTCCAAAACTTGGTCTCTGGAAGACAGACATGGACTGGTGCATGCTCCAGGAGAAGACAGTGTATGTAGCAGGGGGTGCCCACAGAAATGGGTCAGTATCCGGTCTAATTGGTATGAGTATAGGGGGCACATTTGCGAACCCCCCGCCCCGATTTCCCGGGCTGACGAGCCACTCGCACTTCTGAATGTACAATGATGAATTGTAAAGAACAATGCCGAAGGTACCCAACCCATACTCCCAATTGATTTCCTGAGGTACGATTGTATATCTTCCACTGTATGACTGTGATGTACACCACTGTTTCTTGGAAAGTTAATAAAGTTTAAAAAAAAATGAAAAGATAACCAACCTCCGAAGATAAAAGCGAAGGGAGAAGGGATTTTCTAATCAAAACATAATCAATCCTAGAACGAGTTTGGTGAACATTCGAAAAAAAGTGAATTCAAGGGTATCATTGTTACAAGTTTTCCAAGCATCGTATAATGAACGAGAGGCAATGGCAGATTGAAAATCTTTGTGGGATTTATCCGGGTTAAATTTACATTTGGATTGTCTGTCAGAATAGGGGTCTAACCACTGATTAAAATCACCAGCAACTACAATGTTCGGACAATCAATAGAGGTAAGTAAAATCTTGACCGAATTCCAAAATTCAGGATCAGGTTTGACTGGGCCATAAATGTTCAATAGAACTAATTCTTTATCTTGTATAACAACTTTAGCCATTACCCATTGTCCATCAGTATCATTGTGGGTAGACACAATGTGTACATGTAATGCTTTATGAAACAAAATAGCAACACCTCCCTTATTACCAATTGAAGGAGAAAATACAACTTGACCCACCCATTGTCGCTTTAACTTGTGCGATTCAGTGTCATTACAATGCATTTCCTGAATAAAGGCGACCTGAGCATTTAATTTAGATAAATGAGAAAGTACCTTTTGTCGTTTGACGGGATGACCAAGCCCACGGACATTCCACGTAACAAAATTACACATAATGGAGGGTTGGGAGGGTGGTACATGGAAGGAGATGACACACTGGAAGGAAACAGCTGAAAGGAGAAAAACACCATATATAAGCTAGGGGTAAAAAATACATTATAAGATAATAAACAATATTAATGAACACATGCAACGTATAAATTATAATAAAAAAGGGGAAACAACCATGAAACAAGTGAAATAAGTTGAACATCACCACTAGAGAAAAACAAATAAAAAGAAACTAAGAAAAAGATAGTACAAAGAAAAAGAATACAAAGAGAAAAATGAGAAGATAGATCAAGGAAAGAAATCCAGATCTCGGAGGAATTAAAAGCAAAATATGCATGAGACGTAGCTGCAATGACAAGAGATGGAATGACAGAGAGAAAGATAAAAGTACTAGAATTACAAACAGCCATCATAAATATAAGCATTGAAACAAAGCAACAGAAACATTATGGATTATAAGAGGAACCAGCTGTAGAATTTGTGGAAATATTTTGAAGAAAGGCCTTCAATTTAAGAGGATCATCAAATGAACGGGAGGAACCATCATGAGTAATTTTACACAGGCAAGGATGAAGAATACCATAACGAATATTTAATTGTCTCGTCTGAGGACATGGGGCCAAAAATTCCTTTCTTCTAGCATTCGTGGCATTAGATATGTCTTGAGAAATGAAGATGTCACGACCAGACCATTTGAGAAGACGTTTTGCTTTGGCAGCGGAGAGTACTTGCATTAAGTCGGTAAATTCCAAAAACAACATAATTATTCCTCTAGGTTTGGAGGCATGAGGTTGCAAGCGACCAAGTCTATGAGCACGTTGGATATTTAAAGTCAGCTCTGGCTGGAGGTCTAAAAGGTCTATCAGGAATTTCTTTAGAAAGTGAAGCATATCTGGACCTTTAAGATTTTCTGGCAGACCATAAAGGCGTAGGTTATTGCGTCTATTACGATTTTCAAGGTCCTCTGTATGAAGCTTTAAGCGATGAATTTCCTGCTCCAAAGACGGAATTTTAGTAGAGACATCATGTAAATCACTGATACGTTGCTCCATATCTAACACCTTAGCCTCCATACTAAACCATCTATCCTCTATTTGTTGAAGTTTCTCGTTGGTCGCAGACATAAAAGACTTAAGACCTCTAACTTCATCCAAAATAATATCAAGGACTGGATTTTGAGAGGACAGAATGGGCGAAGGACGATCGATTTTGGCTCTCTTGGGTTTAGTACCAGTGGAAGAGGCTCTGACAGAAGTGGAGGTTTCACTTGTCATCTTGTAACGTTGAGGTGAGCAAGAAGGTATTTTTAATAAACTTTTCAATCTGCCCATAAGCTTCAATAAAAACACCTCAAAGTGAGTAAGGTTCCAGCACAAAATAGATCAAAAGAATGTCACCCTCCTGTCCGCCCTCAAATAATCGCTGTGTAAGTAAAATACCAACAGCGAGAAGGCAAGTATTAAATCACATGCCAAATAGTTATGAGGCTAAGGGTGTGACAAAATGTAGATAAAAATGTATGAAACTGGCCCAAATTCAAGCCAAAAATGCCATGTAATCCATAAATGCAGCTGGCATTAAGGAAAATTTCATTCATTCATTCATATATAGGAAAATGAATTAAAATGGAAACAAAAGGAGGAGAAACAAGCTTGGCAAATAGTAGTTGGAATAATCATGTAGAGAGGAAAAAAAAACATGTATGCTGCAGGCACTCATAGGAGCATTATGAAGCCAAAAGAGTCATATTTGCAGAGAAATTTAGATATTGTGAGGAAAAACGTTGCCGAGCGTTATACATGAAAACGCCGGTTACCTTGAGCAAGCACGAGCTGAGCGGGCGCTGTAAAATGGTGGCCGCCGCCCGCACTGTTGCGATGATAAAAACACCGATACCGGCTCTGGAACTCCGGCTACAGTCATGTGCGTCAAAATGGGACAAACGCCTCACCGCACCTTCAGAGGCATGCACCAGCCTTCAACGTTTCCCGCTGCGGCTGAAATGAGGAGAGAAGCTCCGGTTCACACGGAGCTCATGGGAGCGGCACCATCTCCTTACGGCGCGAGACCACACCCCCCCATCCTTTGTTTTTTTATTTCATAACATTTGTTTTGTATTTACAGTTTTAAAAAGCAATTATAAATGAAGACATTAAGGTACCTGTGATTGGTAAAGCCGACATATCTGCTAGGTGCAGAAATTGCTTCACACTTGCTGCCCACAGTCTGGGCACCTGTTAACTATAAGCATTTACAAATCGAATCGTTTTACAGTGAAAATACCTTTACCAGTCTTTACTAACACACAACTGAGATACAGCAAGACCTGGAGTGCCAGTTTTTGGCAGCAGCAACTCTGGAAGGTCCACATCCAAACCGGGTACAATAGCAAAATAGCAGCTGTAAAACGTTCTCACACATGCAAAAATGGGTAATGGCATACTCTTAGTGCATTCATTTCTCCCCTAGAGTAGATACATTGTGTATTACTACTGCAAGTTCCCTTCACATACACAGAACACTAATAAGCAGGCAGCCTCAAAGCGAGCAACCGTCACTGTTTGCTCTTTCTATGCAGTTGGGTGTTTTGGTGTAATGTGTATGTCTGTGGAATACAGTAATTGTGTGTGTGATGGTGTTCATATATTAATATAGTTGTGTGTATGTGTGGATGGAGCATTACATGCTATGGGATATATGATGGTGTGTGTGTTATGGTGTGTAATAGTTCATAAAAGTGTTTGGAATGGTGTTATGTGCATGTCAAATGAGATTTTGTTGGTGTGAGAGATGGTGATGATGATATTGTGTATGCATGCAATAGAAATCTTGTGAGCAATGGTTGAAGAGATAGTATGCTGTAACCATTCAGTACCCAGATCACTAACTAGTGTGGCATAGATACATTCAAAAACACGGCTCCTGTGCCTTTAATGCTTTTTTAGAGCAAAAACAGGGGAGATCACACTATGTCCTACGGTAGTTAGAAAAGGGTGGGCATCTTTGATTGCCAGTCTTAGGTATCTTGAGAGTAGAGGTACATATTGATTTGGCTCTACAAGATTTGATCAGTAGTTGCTGTTGGCAAACATCCTTTGCTGTCACAATAGCCACCATGACCTTGTGTTCCAGTTAGCTGCTACACTTCTCCTGTACCAGGCTTACTACCCTTTAGGCTGTGGCGCCCTTACTAAGAGTACGAGACACAGGGTAGCAACATCTCTGTGCGTGCCATGTCCCCTTCGCCCGAAGAGAGATTGAGAAGTACAGCAATAGCGCCATCCTATGTGAGCTGGCAGGTGTGCAGATTCAATGACAACGCGTGGCATGGTCATAGGTTTTCTTTTGTTGTTGCCATAAAATGTACATTTTCTGGGCCTCCATGTTTTATTGGAGTTGTTTGTTAGTCCTTCTGAACACATCATCTCTTACAGTGCTACCTTTAAATCCTTTCTTGGTTTTTGGTTTAGGTTACCCATAATGGGAGGGGACTGCATGATATCCTATTTGCTGTATTTTTTTCATTGTCCTTATCAAAAGATTCTGCATCTGCTCCTCCAGTTGGAGGTTGTTTAAAAATGGCACACAAAAGTATAGATAATGTACTGTTCGCCTGATCTCAACATGCCCTCTTCCTAAGATGGGTGTAGTGTTCCCTCATCTACAGATGACACAGGAGACAGTCCAGGTTAGTTTATTCCAGTGTACTACATTGAGCTGCAGGTGAGCCCATCAGACCAGCTCAACAGCCAACTGTCGTTTTCTCAAAAGCACAATATTCCAAAACAATAGACCCAGCTTATTCCAGCATTCTTAAAATACGCACAACCTATGTTGAATGCCAGAATCAACAGGAATACATGCAGGATACTAAATGACAGTCTTCTTTTATAATTTCAACAATAAAAATTAATATGAAGACATTTGAACAAAAATAATAGTATCCTAGCAAGAGTAGACCTAACAAAAACTCAAAACCGAGTAGAAATAAAATGACTGGACTTATTAAAATAGAGATTACTGATCATAGGTTTCTTTATTTTTTATTTTGCGTTACTCTAGTCTTACCATTACATCTAGCTCTTCCATACACACGTTTTTCTTAAACCACTTAGCCATCCATGCAGAAGCAAAAGTCATGACTGGTTTCCTCCTGTCAGTAACTCAAAAGGGGAAACCCCAGTGGTAGAGTAGTGCAATAAAAGCACAACTTGAATCTAATTGAATTAACCACAACACAATTGTCTGTAGCCCATTGAATACACTTGCCAAGTACTCTATTCATCCTTTCAACTAAACCGTTTATATGAGGAGGTTATAGGGCACTCATTTAAAAAACCCAAAGATGCAGGGTGTTGTGCACTCAACTGGTCCCAACTTTGTAGATGACACTGGAGTTGATGCTGATCCTCCTATCCCTCTCAGATAAGCGCGAGATCCAGGGATGAAATTCCTAAATTGCGCACTGGTGGGTAGAGGGCAGGGACAAAATAAGAATAGAGAGACTTGTGATACTGGTTCTGCTCTGCGGTGATGCACACTGCTTAGCAGGATGTGTTGCTCCTGAGACCTTCTGTGCCTGTAAAGGTAGGAATGTATGTATTGTAATTGATAACAATGCTCTGTAAGATTAAAGTCCTTTATTCAGACAGAACAAGCAGGCTCACTTCGTTCAGTCACAAAAATCTTCCTTTTAGTCTCTCTTGTCCTTCAGTATCATTCTGTTACTTCCTCTCTTCAATCCACTGGTCCCGGGCAATAAATGGAGGGGATGTCGTGCGTTGGCCTCCTCCCAACGATCGTCGCCAATATTGTAATTGATAACAATGCTCTGTAAGATTAAAGTCCTTTATTCAGACAGAACAATATCACAACATCCATAACCCTGCCAGTCAAGTACTGGCAGGAGTGCAGCTTAGAAAGTTGACAGGTAGGGAAAGGGTCAGCCCAACTGGGGCAAAGCAGTGGGGGTCGGACTGAACCAACATACTTTTATAGCTAAATACAACAGTATGGTTTTGTGATGACACAATACACTGGAAACAATAAGAAAAGGCAATTACCAACAGTACACTATCAGGCCTTATTATACATTGTTATTGCATTAACTTTAGAAACATTCACTTACATGCTTCTTCTCAATACAGAATAAAGGTCAGATACCAGATTCACAGATAGGAAACTCTGTGACCCTCAAGGAAGAGCTTCAAATACTGGTTATAGTATCTGACACTCCCAAGGTAAATCACGAAGCATGGGTTGGAGTTTCTGGCCCTCCCAAGGTTACACTGGAAATATGGATGGGAGTTTCTGCCACTCCCAAAGTACATTAGGAACACAGATTGAAGTATTATACTCCCTAAGCAAAACCTAGGTACACAGGTTGGAGTATGACACTCCCAAGGGTATACAAGGCACATTGATCTTAGTACAAGGATCATAAATGAATCAAATGTTCAAAGGAGAATTCCCTAGGCACTACTGTTAATCAGAGAAACACAGAGCGGTCTTCAGTTCAGGTAGAAACGCAGTTCAAATGCCAAGATTGCAGGAAGGGTCCAGAGCAAGAACAATCAAGGTGACCTGGAGGGAAGTCACAGAGAAGAAACTTGAAGATAGGTCCATAGTCTGAGGACGAGGATACTCCAGCCTGCTCCCTACTATAAAAGGGTAGTGCACACTAACCTGATATCAAGTTCTTAGCCTAGTGCTTCAACTTGTCCTAAGTTGAAAGAAGGTCTTGGCTCAGGAAGTCGCTGAGGAACTGGAATAGTTGAGCAGAAGGCAGAGACGAAGGATGCGTTGAGGGAACTGGAGCAAAGGGAATCACTGGAGGACTTGAACTGTAACCGGGAAGAGCGCTGCCCTTGTCCGGTCAATTCTTCATGTGAGTGGGAAGGCAGGAAGCTTGTTCCACTGGAAGCGTAGGCCAAGCAAGGGGCTCTGGTTTGGTTTGTGGTTTATGTACAGCGGGATCACATGGCAATCTGGATGTTTCTCCAAGATACATTAAGAAAACGCGTGTTAATACACTGGCTTAACCCCACAGGAAGAGTAGGTGCAAAGCAACGGATGGAGTCACTTAACAAGAATCAAATGTTTTGTTTTTTCTAAACGTGCACAAGGGAAAACACTCCAAGATTAAGGCAATAGCTGGAGCAAGGCAAGCCATTGGTTCAAGTATTCGGAGAATGCTTGCAAGCTCGAGCATAATGGAATATGAGGGAGAGGGGAAACTCGAGCATGGAATCCTAGCATTCCATAAGGCACCACTGGGATAATACTACACAGGGTCAAGGATTAAGGACACTTGTGGTTTGCGGAATAACACTACACTGAATCCAGGTTATTGGAATCAGTGGTTTATGGGAAACTCAGGCAAGTTATCATAGCGCGCCATAAGATGCCACAGCGGTAAAACAACATGAGTCCTGCGTGCTAGGCCAACTACACAGAGGGCACATGAGGGGGTCAGTGGTGACAGGGAAACCCTCTCAGGAAAACATCCTTCAGAAAATTTCAAGTCTGCACATGACTACACTGACTTGTGGCCATTTACTATAATAGTAACAATGTCAAGAGTAAAACAAGACTGGTTGGAAGCAGATTGAAAGGTCCTACAATTTCAATTCTCACAGAGACCTTAGAAAGAAAAGAAAAGAAAAGAAAAGGCTGAAAAGAAAAACGAACTTTCAGTGATTTGTCACTACTGTTGCAAACAACACACTCCTGTATAGCTTGTTCAATTTCTTTGTCGATGGAGGGCGAGCAGAAATAAACTTTGATACGTTTTTTTTCTGGTCATGACAGCATATTATAAGCTTTAGCTATAATGCAGTCTTTAAGACTAACTGGGGATATAAACTTATCACCTCTCATTAATAACGCCCCTACTAGAGTCAACTCTTCCACAATCTCAAGGGGCTGAAGATCAAGCACAACAGTTTTCTCTTTAGGCCACCCAGACTTCGATAAGCACGTGACCTCACCAAGTACTGTGTCCTCACTCAGTGCTGAATGCCACTCATGTTCTGTGAATGCACTGACTTCTGGCAATTCAACAGTAGCCTCAATGCAATCCTCAACTTAACCTTCAGCATCTACCATGGGAGTTTATGAAGAGTTACAACACACTGGAAATTGTGACATTTTCTCAGCACAGACTTTCTTTTCCCGAGGCATATACACCGTTCAAGTCATACTAAAGAAGCTTAGTAGAAAGTCTAGCTATCCTGTTTGTAAAACCCTTTACATTCATTCCACCAAAGAAAACATCAGGGATTCGTGATCAGACTGGATCACAAATCTTCCCCTCAGATAATTTGAAATTTGGTGATAATCAACAAACGGGCCAGAAGTTCTTTATCCATTACAGAATAATGAATTTCTGCATCACTCAGTACTCTAAACTCAATCATTCTTATGAGCACTTTGCTCTTTTGGGTGAGGAGAGCACCAAACCCTGCATTTCTAGCATTCACTGTTACAACACATGACACTCCTGGATCATAATGTGCTTTTGTGCTAGTGAGTTGATCTTTTCTCTGACAGTCTAAGTCCCAAAAAAAAGGAACTCATTTCTTCACCATGTTCTGCAACTGCTTCAATCGGAGACATAGCCAGGAGCAAAGAGTGAATACAATTCACAAAGACCAAAAAATGATTTTCAGTCCACCTTGTCCTGATGGGGACCTGCCGCTGTGATATTTCTCAGCACATTTGGTTTTGGTTCTATGCCCTTGCTGGACACTGTGTTGTGGATATTCAACCCTATCAGTGAAAAATACACACTTGTCATGAATCATCATCACTATATACAATTCGAACCTCGCCGAAACCTCAACTAAGATTTTATCATGGAGTCTGAGATCAGAGGCAAAAATCCTAGCATCATCCTGGAAATCAGAAATGCCTTGTATACCTTTCAGCATCTGAGACATAATCCTTGAAACAATATGGAGGTCAACCCAAATGGCATCTGATAATACTGGTGCATACCACAAGGCGAAGCAAAAGATGTCAGTCCAATTTGATTTAGTAGTAAGCCGAAGTCAGATGTAATTTGGAAAACCAAACGGCCTCTCTCGAACTGGTCATCATTTCTGTGATATTGGATGGAGGGTATGAGTCCACCCAATTGTCTTTGATAAGACACCAGAGGTCTACATAGACCCTCCATTCCCCATTTTGCTTCTGAGCAAAAAGAGAACACCACAGAGCAGATTTTAACGGTTAAATTATCTGTTTGCTACACAAACTATGGGGGAACCAACCTACTAGATAATCCTTGTTGGGCTTCATAGATTTAGTCAGTAATGTGTCTCCCTTTGAACTCCATGGTGTTGTCAATATAACCCATTAGATCTATTTTCCAACCCACATAGGAAACCGGTGAACGATCAGGGGGAAACCAACCAAAAGAACCATTTCACGTAAGTCATTTTCTAACCTATCACTATCTTGTCATAAATCTTTATTACTTAATCATAGTTCTGAGGTTGATGTGGCCTCCGCGACTTCCTTTCAAATATAGGCAACTTCAATAGGTATAATTCCCACTTCTTGCGGCCAACTAGCCATTCCAATATGGCCGCTAGACATGCGCGGTAGAGACTGCACGGCCACACATAGCCGCCGGTCTGTCAGACGGCTTAAAAAGTGCGTCAAGGGCAAATGCAGCCCAATTTCCAGAGACGCGGAGACGGAAGGGTAGGTGCAGACTCCAGGTCCGCATTCACAAAACTGTAGGTACATGTGCCGTACCAGTGGCCGTCCAACACTATTTCTACCTTTCAAAGTCCTGCTTTGCCTAACTAATTGTGCTCGTTCCACAGCGGAGCACGCTTGAGCGCAGCACCTCTGTGTCACCTGATGTGGCTTTAAGCAATCTAGCCTTAAGATACGCGTAACTGCACTTCAGCACTCATCATACGGCATTCTCTTAAAAATATATCCTCCAGAGTGACCCTTCGGGCGACCCGTAGGGCATTGCAGCCCCGGCCCAATGAAGAGCACTGCCCTATGATGAAGCATGACATCCCCTTGGGGGATGAGACATGAGACAGCCTCGCTGATTGTCTTATTGGCCTTGTTCTAGGCGCACCTGTTTAGAATACTTTTTCTCCCATCCTAGGAACAGATGCCCATTTTTTGAGTCTAAGATTGTCAATAGCCTGATCCAGCCCATCTTTCATTAGTGTTGTGATTTTCCCCTCCATTTTCTTACAAAAGTCTTTAAGTAGGGAGTACATTTTAAAGAAGAAGTCATTCATTAAGTCATTTCCCAGGGTCGTATGGGTTTGTATTATTGTATCATTTTTCTGGCTTTCTCTGGCTTCTCCCAGGGAATTGGTTTTACCCCTTTTTCTGCCCAACCCATATTTTTTATCTTTTCTTTGGGGTTTTTTCCGTTTGAAATCTGTTTTTATTTTCTAGAAAAAGAATAGAACACAGGTCCAGATATACACAACGTCAAGCCCACAACCCTATTTAGGGTCAGCCGCGTAATGTAACAGGGTCTCCAAGGTTATGGAGATGCATTAGCAAAGTAGTTTGAACACAGCATGTCACCTACAACCCTTGTTGGGCCGGCCGCGTGACGTATTATATATAGCAATACTGAGCTATTGTGGGAAGGACCCTTTAACCCCTTCGGTGCTCATGACGGAACGGTTCCGTCATGAGCGTCGGTTGGCCTGTGCTCATGACGGAACCGTTCCGTCATGAGTCCATAGGTTCTTTAGAACCTTCAGCACCGCAGCGGAATTCGCGCAGCACAGAAGGGGTTAAAAACAATAACACTGAGAACACGGATAAAAGGCCCATATAAAGTAGGTAGTGGTGAGTGGACAGAAAGGTGTCGAAAAGAGAAGAGGCAGTAGGAAAGTAAGGCAGACAGCAGCAAAAGAGGCCGTACGGGGGAAGGGTTCCGCGGCGCATGTTATTGTGAGCGAAAGTTCTAATACTTATCAGAGGGGGTTACGCGCAGAGTTGATCTGGTTGCAGGAGTAGTCTGTTGGGGTCAGTCGGGAGTATAGCATCTTCAAAGAGTCGTAAAGCTCTGAGCTTTGAGGGTAGTTAGCGTGCATGTTCTATTTTACAAAGATATTTAACTAAGGGCTGCCAGATAGCAGTGAAGCGGGTGTCACGTGATTGCAGTTGCGCTGTAAATAGTTCCATGGTTATTACATGCCATAAGCGCACAAACCAAGCGGCAATTAGGGGGTCTCCGCTTTCTTCCAATATAACGGTATAAGTTGTTTAGCAGCTCCAAGCATGTGAAGTACTATAATCCAATCGCTGTGGGCAAGTGCCTTTAGGTTGTCAGGCTTGAGGCCTAAAATGATCATGGTTGTGGACTCGGGCAGGAGGAAGCCCAATACCTCCTTAATATGACTAAGGACTTCTTTCCTGAGCAGGGTCAGGAGTGGGCAAGCCCACCAAATATGAATGAAGTCTCCAGATGCAGTCGAGCACCTCCAGCACAAAGGGGATGTGGCAGGGAACATTTTGTGCAGTCGAGTGGGCGTGTAATACCATTGTGTCATAATCATGTATGCATTTTCTCGCTGCGAGCTACTGCTATAGACCTTTGGAATGTCAAGCCATAGGCGATTCCACTGTGCGGGTGTGATTTCCGTGGAGGAAGTCAGTTGCCATTGGTGTTGATATGGATGAGTAGTTATTAACGGGGGATGCTGCAGGATCTGGTATGTCCAAGAGATAAGGCCCTTCGATTCATCAAAGGAACGGTCCGGCCGCTCATAGGGGGTGAATGGTCGGACGGCTGCCTGTTGCATCTCCGGTGAGGACACCCAGTGTCGCAGTTGTGCGTCCTGAAGTCCCGCTCCCAGTGGAAGGTGAAATTCATCTCTGGACTGGGTAAACGTCTTAAGCGTTCCCCCTTCGTACAGATCACCGATCACTCTGCATCCCCCTTGCAACCATTTGGCGAATGTTTGTGGGTGAAGGGCCAGAGGGAATAGTGGGTTACCTGCAATGGTAGTATGGGGGGAGGGAAAGGTTGTGAGTCCCTTACGCACGGCCACCTTGTCCCATATATATCTAGAACCGTCTTTGTGGGCAATGCAATATATGCGCTAAGGGAGCGTGCAGTACGGTGGAGCCATGTAAGATCCCAGATGGTACGCCCAGTTACCATCCTGTCCATATGGAACCAGATCTTTTCACTTTAAGTGGTTGTCCACTCCGAAATAAAGCGAAGATGAGAGGCCAATAGTATTCCAGGAGGTTGGGGCATGCTAGCCCTCCTCTGTCTCGCGGGAACATTAGGATCTTGTGGGAGAATCGTTGTCTATGCCCGCCCCATATGAAGCTGGTGAGGTCTCGCTGAAGGCCCTGAATCTGGTGCTGCGGGATAGGGGTGGGAAGGCATTGAAATAAGTACAGGATTTTAGGGTGTATCCACATTTTAATAGCATTAAGTCTGCCTAGCCAGGACAGGGTCAGAGATTTCCATCCTCTCAAGTCCTCCAAAACAGTTCTCCTGCATTCCTGCCAGTTTACTTGGGTCCAAGTGTCAAGGGAGGGAGTCAGTTGAAGCCCTAAATATCGGATGTGATCGTTGGCCCATTGATAAGGAGCAAGCTTTTTCAAGACTGGTATCTCCTCCTCAGGGATTGTAAGGTTCAGAGCCCAGGATTTTCCATGATTGATTTTAAGGCCCTCTCAAAAGACTGTAGCAGGGAGTGAAGCGCCGGGAGAGATATATGTGGACGTGATAATGTTGGGATAATATCATCTGCGAAGAGCGCTACCTTATTCTGCCGACCTCCGAGGGGGAGACCATGTATGCCCGCAGCCTGCCTGATCATCTCCGCTAGAGGCTCCACCACGAGGGCAAACCGCAGAGGAGACATGGGGCAACCCTGCCGTGTACCCCTATGAATGGAAAAGGGATCTGTAAGCTGCCCATTGAACCGTACTCTTGCTTGTCGGGAAAGGTACGGGGCCATGATCCTAGAGATCATGTTCCGGCCCAGTCCGATTTTCTGCAACACCGCCCGGAGGAAGGTCCAGTCCACCCGGTCAAACGCTTTCTCTGCGTCAAGGGAGAGAAGGCAGCCGGTATGTTCCAGTAGTGCGATTTCCCCACCAGGTGTGCGATTCTACGCAAATTATCCGCCCCTTGACGATTTCGGATGAAGCCAACCTGGTCCAGCACCACAAGGCCAGGCATGTGGGGGTCTAGGTGTTTAGCAAGTATTTTAGTGTATACTTTAAGGTCCATTCTCAACAAAGCTATGGGGCGATAGGATGCACATAATGCGGGTTATTGTCCTGGTTTGGGGATACAGGCTATTTCTGCCACACCCATGGAGGGCGTCTGCCCTTCCATGTCTGAAAAATAATAATATCGTCGCAAGAGGTGGGGCTGGAGTTGCACCAGAAACATGCGGTAAAAGGCCAGCGGTAGGCCATCCGGGCCTGGTGTCTTCCCAAGAGGGAGGTCTTTTAACGCTGCCGTCAGCTCCTCCGCAGTGAGAGGACCCTCCAGTTGTTTGGCATGGTGGGGATGTATTGGGGTCCAGGGGCACTGGTTCAGAAGGTTGTTAATGTGATCCTGGGACGGTGCTTCTGCCGTGTAAAGGTCAGCATAGTAGGCCCGAAAGGCCTCACATTTGGCCCGTTCCGTGGTGACCCTTTCTCCATCCGGCAGTTGGATGTTAGCTATATGAGCCTTCACTGCACGTGCTCGCAGGCGTTTCGCCAGTAATCTGCCCAATTTGTCTCCTTCTTCAAAGTATCGTCGTTTTATGGCTAGCAGGGACCTCTCAGCTTTATTGGTACGCAGGGAGCGGAGTTGTCCCCGAAGGTTTGCGAGCCGCCGCCGACATGAGAGCGAGGGGTGTTCCTGGTCTTGTCTCTCTAATTTTTTAATATCTTTGGAGAGGTTATCCTCCAGGTGTTGGGCCTCGCACGCCCGCCCGATCGATAGGGATGTGATGTGGCCACGGATCGTAGCCTTGATAGCATCCACACTACAGGAAAAGGTGTTCCAGGTATATCATTACTCGCGAAGTAAATCAAGAAGAGTCAATGGCAGTCCATATGCTTTCCACGTCGGCTGGGTCCCGCAGGACGTGCCACGGCAGGCACCACCGCTAGGAACGGGTGGGGCAAGCGGCCGGGTCCTGTAGGAGAAGCTCAACATGGGCATGGTCGGAGAGCGATATGGCGGACATAGATTCCGCCAGCACGTCCCTTATCAGGGCATGAGAGATAAAAAGATAATTGATGCGTGAGTACGAGCGAGAGATGTGTGAGTAGTAAGAGAAATCACAGAAGTACCAGGAAAGTGGGACCGCCATGCATCCCATCAAGCCTAGGTCCGCTATCTGTCTCCGGAGGATGGAGGACATGGCCCCCGTCCCATTTGAAGAAGCTTCACTGCGGTCTATCCTAGGATCCCACACCAGGTTAAAATCTCCCCCAGGATCAATGAGGGGTCGTCCTGCGACACATGTTCCCACAATATCTACCGAAGGTAGGAGTCCTGCATCGGGTTAGGTGCGTACACATTACACCGTAAATAGGCATTTCCCAATCGCTACCCCAGCTCTAATGAAACGTCCATCTGAGCTGCGGAAGACTTTGAGTTCCCCCTGCCTGATGCCATTTCTGCACAGAATTGCCACTCCAGCCGTTTTGGTGGCTGCCGTGGCCCTGAATTGGAGGGGATATTTAGAATGTGCCGTGTGAGCGAGGAATGTCTACTTTTATAAGATGGGTTTCTTGAAGAAAAATAATGTCTGGGTTGTGTTGGAGGTGGGAATGCCACGTCTGCCGCCGCTTGTTGGGAGAGTTAAGGCCCTTAACATTAAGGGATATAACCTTTAAAGGGCAGGGGAGAGCCATAATTGTATCTGATCCCAAATTAGTCCATCATGCCACCGTAGAGAGCAAGTCAGGGTAAGGGGAAGAGGGTGCAAGAGCGTGCCTTTCTGCTCAAGAGGGGAGCGCCATAGCATTGGGGTTTCCCGTCCGCCACACCTAGTAGACAAAAAAAAGTAGGAAAAAAGAGGCAGGTAAGTAGGAAAATATAGGATTGAAAAATAGATAACCAACATTGGCCAACCGGGCCACATTGTTCTGTTCCAGTCGCGGGTCAGCCTACGCCACAAGGTTTGGGTGATCCCAGAGATGTCATTCTCTCAAGAACAGCTGGGGGTAGGTCGTCTGCCGCTCTTGGGTTCGTCCAGACGGGGGGCTCCAGCACTATCTACACAGCAGGTGGGGAGCTAGGGTGTTGTCCAGGTCGCTTGAGCAGTCATCGATCTCGGCAGGGGAGTAACATGTTCCCAGAAGCAAGTCCTGTAGTCTACTGCGGGTATGAGAACTGTCTATCAGGGGGTTAGAAATCGCAAACCTGCCTCCCATTTATCCCCTTCCAAGGACCTGATGTGTTCGATGATGTCCTGCTTAGCCTGCGAAGACGATTGTTCATCAAGGGGAAGCGAGCATCTGCGACAGTGCACTGTAGATCAGGACAGCTTGTCAGGCACCTGTGTAGGAGCCAGAAGGTGAGTGGGGCTGGCAGGTGGTGAGGAGGGAAGTCGGAGTAATTGAGCCGCTTCTTCGTAGGACCCCCTCACTCTACGTTTGGATTACCACTGAAAGATGAGGGTGAATGGGTGGGCCCACTGATAGGAGATATCCATGCTCCGCAGCTTGTCCGCCACAGGCTTAAAATCGCGGCGGCGTCTTAAGGTGCTAGGTGCTAGGTCCTGAAAGAACTGGATCTTGTTCCCATCATAGGTGAGATCCTGTTTAGCTCGTGCCGCTCTGAGTATAGCCTCTTTTTCTGTGAAGAAGTGGACCCTAGTTAAAATGTCCGGGAGGACGCCCGGTTTGCCCGCGGACCCAGAGACCCGATGGGCCTGGTCCAGGGCCGGCGGGGAAGGGTCATCATCCCCCAGACCTCGTGGAGGAGCTGTGCCACGTAGGTCATAATGTCCTTCCCTTCCACCCCGAAGGAAACCCCCTGGATGCGGAGGTTGTTCCGGGGTCTCCGATTCTCCAGGTCCTCCTGCTTCAGTTGCAACTCTATATGTTGTTCTTCCAGGGTGGCCAGGCATTACCAGAGTTGCTCCTGGTCCTCCGTGCGAGCGTCAACTGTCTTTTCCAGCCCGTCCACTCGTTCGCCCAGGTTCGTAACCTCCTTCTTGAGTTCCCGATCACAGGAATGTACTTCAGTACGCAGGGAGCCTATTTCGGTCTTTAGTTCTGACATGAATGAGGCCATAAAAGCTTGCGCTACCGGTGGCGAGTTCCCTCCAGCCTGCGGAGCCACCTTAGCGGGGGCAGACAAGCCTACCTTGCCTCACATTGCCGCTACAGGGTTGTACTTGGAGGTCGCCACTGAGGTGTCTTTGCCCCCTTTGGAACGTGTCATTTCTGATCCGTAGACGTCCTGCAGAGCACCAGTCGCAAATGTCAGTGAGGGTCCGTAGGATTGCCTGCAGGAGCGTCTGGTTGTCAAGTAAACTCGTTGCACGTCAAATGCAGGGGGTCCCCAGGGAGGACAGCAGCAGCTGGGATGTGAGTCGTCGGGTCCCCCTAACGCCCTGTTAAGCCCGTCAACGATGTGGCCATCAAGATCCAGAGCAAGCGTGCTCTGCACAGCCTTCGTAAGACAGCAGGGGATGGGCTTAGTGTCCAAGTAGGGGCGCAGGTGAAGAAATCAATAGGAGAGCTTATCACAGTCTCTCCACCCCGCTCTGCATTTCCATGTGGCTGGCATTCTCACAGCAGGTTCCCCAAGGAAGGGACCATCCCCACGCAGCCGGCCACCTGTGAGTCCGCAGGCCCCACACCAACTCCAAGGGGGTAGGGAGGTGTTGGACAGGCCCCACGAAGGGCTCGCTCCCTCCCCGCATGACAGGGCCCAGACACCAGCTCTCCGGGGGCTACCCGCAGAAGCAACCCGCAACCCGTCCCCTCCGGGACGCCTGCTCCTGGATATCTCTGTGTCACGGGCCCGGGCCCCCGGCAGCCCCATTGCCCGGCCCAGCCGCCATCTTGGACACTGCACCACGCGGCCGCGTGGCCTCAGCTCGACCCCAACCCTGGGCCCGGTCAGGCCCCGCCATCCCGGCACCACCATCCATCCAGGAGGTGAACGGACCACTTGGCAGGCTAATGGGAGAAAGAAGTGTCGATGGCTCTCCCCCGCCAGGTGCCGATCGCCCCCAGCCTCCCCGGGTGCTGGCTCCACCCCCCTGCTGGGTGTCTGGACTCCCTCATCCCGGACCTCCCGACCTCCCAGTGCGAGGGTCCGGACATCAAAGGGCGCCAGACCTATAACCGAGGAGCCCCAGAGCAGGAAGGCAGTTGTATCCTGGAGTCGAGAGACACCGAGAAGAACTCATCCTTGACGGACTGCTGGCGCTGCCGCAGCCCTGCCTTGTGAACTATCGTCCTGCCTGCTGGCGCTGCCGCGGCCTTCTGCAACCTTCATCCTCGTGGGACCTGCTGCCGCTGCCGCGGCCCGTTGTAACTTCCATCTTCGTTGGGACCTGCTGGCGCTGCCGCGGCCCGTTGCCACCTACGATCTCTTCGGGACCTGCTGGCGCTGCCGCGGTCCGACCCGTCCGACCGCCGAGCTCGAGGATTGTGAGCTACCGCCGTTTCACCTCAGTACCCGTAGGTACCAAGACTGTCCCGCTACCCCCTTTCCCTACTAGAGACTAGAATTGAGAGGATCATCGTGTCCTGATCTCCTTGTATCGTACTACCTTACTTCAAGAACTGCCTATAAAAGGTGTTACTCTGATCTTCGTGTGGTGTCCATCTGTGGGGGGGGGGGGGGGGAAGTTACTTGTCTGTACGATCGCTGGAGACGGCCCTCACCGGAGGCCTCTCCCCTTGTGCTCGGCCGACCCTCCAGGTCCCCGTCTAACAGGAGGTACAAGTCAACAGGCCGAAGTGTGCAGGCGGCCGAGGCTGTACACAAGATTGCAGCAATGCCTGTACCCGGTGCCTCCCGCTAGCCCCACAGCGTTCCCTCGGGATCCACAGCACTCTTGCTAAGGCATGCGCCTAGCCCCCATAGGCTCAAGATGGCGACTGAGTCATGCCCACCACTTTCCCCACTCCAGCTCCAAGGAGGCGGGCCGGGCCCAAGGCAATCGTCCCAGTCTCGCGGGAGCCGAAGCTCCACACATGGGTGTCCGCCGCCCAGGGCCCACTGTGCTGTCTCGAGGCGGCACGCTCACCAGTCACTGTCCCTAAGATGGCCACCAAAGCACCAGGGGGCATGCAGTCTCGCCACCTGCCCCGCGACAACTCCAGGGGTCAGGCGGGACCCAGGGCGACGGGTCCAGGCACACAGGAGACCACAGCGCTACCCGGGATTGCAAAGACACCCACTCCAGGGGCTCTCTACGTCCCAGAGTATTCTGTCCAAGCAGCGCGCTCCCCAGGCTTAAGATGGCGGCCGTCTGTACAGCAGGTTCCCCAAGGCCAGAGGCTTGCACTCACCAGCAGGGCCTCCCCTGCTGTACCCTACTGTGTTCAATGCGTTCTCCACATGAAGACCAGATAAAATGCAGAAGCGCTTTACATATAGAGACAATCCCTGAATCCTGACTCAATATGGTTAAAGCTAATATTGAAGTTTTTAATCTCGATCTGAGGTTATTGATATTTCTGAAATATTTACAGTCTAACTAAAATCAATGATCATCGTAAGTATTTCGTTACTGCCCATGACGAACAATGCATTATAGTGTTGGTTTCCAATCTCGATCTGAAGATATTTACATTTCCACAATATTTACAGTCTGTTTACTAAAAACAATGATCCTCGTAAGTATTTCGTCACTGCCCATGAAGAACAATGCATTATAGTGAAGGAGCACGAGATCCTGCCCCACCCGGGACTCTGAGAGCAGCGACAACACAAGTCGTGCAACCTGCACACGAGGTACGACCAACGCTGGACTCCGACCGCAGAAGACACGTAACGTACACACTAATGATCAGTTTAAATTGAACCTTGCTTTACTCCCAACAGCAGGATCTAAGCTGCCAGCGGTCAAGTTGAAGCCTGACTCGGGACTTCATAAGGTACGCTACATTAACACTGCATGCACATTACGATCAGGAGTCTCCGCAGGTCTACCGGCTTTAATGTGACCGTTAAACATACGACTTTACAGACTGTTAAGTACATGCTTTGGCACAAGCTGACACTTAATTTGAACCGCAAATGATAGACTGTTACGTAGATCTACTAAGGCTACCTAAACGATGTTGTGCCCTGAGTGGTGGGCACTAAGACTCAGCAGCAGGAACAAGAGGTGGGGCTGACCCTGGACACTAGTTCCGGTCAGCGGGGCAGGAGAACACATTCCTTAGACCCATGGAAGAGGCAAGACGTACCTGACTGACACTGCACGAAAGAATAAAGTATTTGACCACCAGACTGGCTCCTGTCGTAATTGCGGGTCCGGGGACACGACAACTGGCGACGAAGGTGGGATTCACATCACGCGTGTCCTGCTGAAGAGAAACAATCGCGTCCAGGACTGAATGAAGAGATCGTGACCAGGAACCCACCCTGATTCACGACCAAGAAGAAGGATTTGAGGCACCACAACGAAGAAAATCTGGCCCAAGGAGGAAAACAAGCGTCTGATGAAGAGAACAGCTCCGCTAAGGAATCGGCAGTGAAGCGCGCTCGTTTTTCAAAGGAGGGTGAACTCTCGCGAGAATGAGAGTGGGCATCTTGGGGCCAGGCAAATTGAGCCAATAGGAGAAGAGAACAGTGCGGTGGCCATTTTGAAGTCAGGCAAGATTGGCTCCGAAATCGCGCTAGATTTCGGTGGCCATTTTGGAATCAGGCAAAAAGGACCAATAGGAGCGGTCTGAGCAGCGGCGGCGATTTTGAAGTCAGGCAAAACGAGGAAACCGCATAGAAAGTGAAAAAGAAGCACAAAGTGCCGAAAAGAGCACAGGAGAGTGAAATAAACAAAGGGAAGTGCAAGGAAAAGAACACAAGAGAATTAAATAAGCACAGGAAAGTGCAAGAAGATAAAAAAAATATAGAAGAGGATAACTTAAGAAAAGTGCCGCAGAGAGCACAATCAAGAGAGAATCACAAAGTGCCGATAAGAGCACATTTAAGAGGAAAGTGCCGCAGAGAGCACAATCAAGAAAGAATCACAAAGTGCCGATAAGAGCACATTTAAGAGGAAAGTGCCGCAAAGAGCACAATCAAGAGAGAATCACAAAGTGCCGATAAGAGCACAGACAAGAGAAAAGTGCCGCAAAGAGCACAATCAAGAGACAATCACAAAGTGCTGATAAGAACACAGTCAAGAGACAATCATTAAGCATAAACAGAGAGTGCAGAGAAAGAGCACTGAACAGTGAATATACAGAGAACAAAGAAAAGAGAAAAGAAATAAAGCAAAAGAACAAGCACAAAGGAACGCACAAAGGTAGCAGAAGAAATGGCAGAACAAAAGAGTGAAAAGCAAAGCGCCCAATATCGCAGACCTTTTCCATTCAATTTGTCGGAACCACAAGTGGGGATCCGATGGGAAAAATGGATGAAAGAATTTGAGAGGTACATGCGAGCAACGGATGTAATAGAGGCCAAGCAAATGGATCTATTGCTAAATCTGGTTGGTGATGACATAGATGACCGGCTAGTAACACTACCTGCGGGAGAGACGGCGATCTACAAAGGGCCAATAAAGTGCCTGTCAAACACATTCGACCCCCAGAGGAATAGTGACTTTGGGAGGTACACGCTTGCAATAGCATTCCAACACACGGACGAATCACTAGATGAGTTCGCGACGAGACTGCGCAAGTCAGTAACACACTGCGAGGTTGACAAGTTTGATAATGAACAAGCGATTCGCCTGCGCATCATCGAAGGATGTCGTGACACAGACTTCGGGACAACAGCGTCAGCAGGGCGTTATCAGATCACGAGAAACAGTTCGCACGTCAAGGAAGTGAAGACCGAAGAAGAAGATGAGCCCGCAACAACAACAGCAGAAGCGGGGCGAGACGAAGGAACAAGAATGGAAGAAGCAGAAACAAGGCAGAGAAGAGAATGCAAGGGACCAAAGAGACTGATTGAAGAGATGTAAGGGGAATGGGTCAGCAAGAGGATCTCTCTCTAAACCTCTCTGCACCTCTCTCTCTCTCTCTCTCTCTCTATACACCTCTCTAACTATCTATTGATATCTCGTTCTAACACTTGTCAGGGACGGGAGACAATGACAAGAAAATGCTTGTTTACAACAAGGGGGAGATGTCGTGACCTGAGTGGTGGGCACTAAGACCCAGCAGCAGGAACAAGAGGTGGGGCTGACACTGGACACTAGATCCGGTCAGCGGGGCAGGAGAACACATTCCTTAGACCCATGGAAGAGACAAGACGTACCTGACTGACACAGCACGAAAGAATAAAGTATCTGACCACCAGACTGGCTCCTGTCGTACTGGCTACTGGCACATCTGACACCTAATTTACTTACTTACTTAATCTTTATTTCGATCACAGATCATAAAAGATATACATTCAATTCCATACAAAATTTTAAAACATATTAAACAACATTAGTGATCAAGATAAAAGCTGGAATTTAAAATGTGACACGATTTTAGGACTGTCTCGGGACTTCTGTTTTCCTAACACATCATTTTTACACATCGACATCGAGCATACCACATGGAGGTTAGGAATTTAGATAGAGCAAATACTAATGTGGGGGATAGGTCAGTCTTTAGGACTCTATAAGCGGGAAGAAAAGTTCTGAATCCCAAGTTCCTGAGCAAGGGGACTAGCCAATATTTTCTACTCCTTTCGTATCCCTTGCAAAAGAAGACAACATTAACGTCATTCTCCTTTGAATGTCCACAAGCCGGGCAGGTTTCAGAAGAGGAACAAGAAGACCAGGATGCTGTAAACGATCCTAGGGGAAGCGTTCCATATCTCCATTGGAGAAATAGTTTCCTGGTTAGTTGTGGAGAAATGGCATCAAGGACACTTTCAAGATGGTAAAAGTCTTTAGTTTGTGTGAACTTATTGGACAGCGAACCCTCCCGTGCACCGTCCATGGCTCTAAGGAGCATATAATCGTAGTAAGTTCTCGTCAGTGCCTTTTTTGGGGTCCTTGAGCACATATTAAGTGGGTCAGTCCACAGTTCATGGAGTCCGATTGCCTCCAGCATTCTCCTGATGTAGGTCAGCCATGGCATTGTTTTGAATGTCCAAGTCCAGTCTGAGCGGGAGTAATGGTGTGCTCTGAGGGAGAGCAACAATCTGTCTCAAGAATTTGTTTTCTGTGATTAGTAGTTTGGATGATGGAGTGTGCCCCCACAACTCACCCCCATACACAACACCGCCCCGGGCTTGAGCTTTGTAAATATGTATTATGGGGCTAAGTGGACGGAAGGGGGATTTATTCGCAAGTCTCATAGTACCTCCCACCAGCTGTGCCAATTTGATGTTCACTTTCGACTGGTGGGATGACCACATTAGGTGTTCATTAAGAGTGATCCCTAGATATTCAATTGTATGCACCCGTTCCAGTTGGACTTCTCCTAACCTTGGTGGTGATCGATTGTGCGGCTTCGGGTTAAGGATCATATATTTGGTCTTTTGGGGGTTGATTTCCAGTCCTCGATCTAAGCAGAACTCTAGAAACCCATCCAAGACACGTTGAATGCCCATAGGGGATTTGGACAGCAGCAGGGTGTCATCTGCAAACATGATTGCAGGCACCCTGCTGCCAGTCAACTTGGGGGCATCAGTATTGGGAATCCTGGCTAGATGGTCCACTATCCCGTTCACAAAGAGGCAAAACAGGGTCGGTGCGAGCACACAACCCTGTCTTACCCCTCTGCGAACGGGAAACCTTTTGGTTAATTTGCCTCCTCTGCCACACCTAACGCGGGCATAGTTGTTGTGGTGCAATCTCATCAGGACATCCAAAATATCCCCAGGGACATTCAACTCCTCCAAGACTTTCCCTAACTTCCGTCTTGGTACCAAATCAAAGGCGGCACGCAAGTCTACAAAAACTGTATACAGGGTGCCGCCCTCGATTATAGCGGTCCTCCAATAAAGCAGGTTCAACCTAAAGATTTGGTCTGTTGTTGAAACTCCCTGTCTCAATCCAGCCTGATATGGAGTCAGAATGCCCATCTCGTCTACCCAGTCTTGTAGTCGATTCAGAACCAGTCTCCCGAAAAGCTTCTGGGATATGTCAATGAGACTAATAGGTCGGTAGTTGGCTGGGAGCAGAGGGGACCCCTTTTTGTAAATTGGGACTACCTCTGCGCCCAGCCAAGTATCCGGAACCTCCATACCCCCAAGGATGGCGTTAAATATCAGTGTGAGGTATGGGGCCCATATCCCTGGTTCTTGTTTGAATAAATCCCCAGGTACCCCATCGGGACCGGGGGCTTTTCCAATAGAAAGCCCAGCTATGGCCACCCTCACCTCTTTTTCTGTGAAACGATCGCCACATGTACCTAGGCCTGGGGTACTATTTGAGATGCTGGGTGACCTATCTTCTGCTGAATACAGTGCCTTAAAATGGCTCTGCCATAAGCTGGGAGCGATATTAGGCTCGATAGCCGATGGTAGATCCTCTGTGCCGTTTGTGACCAGGCGCCAGAATTTACACGAGTCTCGACTGGTTAATGACCTCGAGAGGTTTTCCCAGTATTCCTGGTCCCATTCGGCCCTTGCATCTATCAGGAGCTTCTTGTAGGATCTTCTCCTGGCTTGGATTTCCTCCCTGTTGGTGCCACTCTTGATGGCGAGTAGCAGTTTAGTCTTGGATTCCCTACAAGTGGCATTATACCAGGTCGTTTTAGCTGGCGGTCCTGATCTTTTTCCCAGCTTTGAGAATAGATCTGTCTCTAGGGTGTTGATTAGCTCAGCATGTGTATGAGCGAGCTTTTCTCTATTAGCTGGCCCTTCTGCCTCTTTCCCTATCCGGAAAGCCTTCTCCAAATGCGGAATAATCCTAGCATATAGCTTCGGTAGACCGTCTCCCCATGTAATTAATTTCTCCCATTTGACTTTCCTCCGATTGTTTTCTAATAGGAGCCCAGACTTGTCATTATCCGTACTGGGCATAGTAGGTTCGTTCCCTGGTGAGATGTAGGAAAGTTCCAAGGCATTATGGTCACTATCCCTTCTCTCGATGATTTTTAGATCGACTACTTGTGGCCACATGGATAGTTTAACGAGAATATAATCTATTCTCGATTCTCTGCCAGTTTTGTTATAAGTACAGATGCTGGGTATATCTGATTTACAGCGGCCATTGCAGGCCCTTAATCCTTGGTTTAGGGTGAGGGCAGTAATCTGCAAGGCCAAGGGGGTCCAAGCTCTCGGGGGGGGGGGGGTGCCACCGTCATCGGTACGTGCCAACATAAGTCTTCCTCTAAAGAGGGGCCATCACGTAAACCTGATAGTGGTTCATACTGTGAATTTAAATCACCTCCCACCAGGCATGCAAGGTCACAGGGAATACCATCAAGGAACACAGAGAGTTTCTCTATGGTGCTGGATTCCTTGGACATTTGTACCGGCCTAGAATATATGTTGATAACCACCAATTTCGACGAATTTGGCCACTCCAATAAGACAGCTAGAAGGTCATCTGAATCTGTTTCCAGGTAGTTAGCCTGGCATCCTAGATCAGTTGCTATCCATATCGCGAGTCCTCCCGATGGCCTTCCCCTTCCCCCCCACTTAGCAGGTTTAGAGAAGGCTGCAAAACCCTGACGCAGGATTTCCTCACGTGCCCAGGTCTCCTGGAAAAGTAAAATGTTTTTAGAATCAATGAAGGAGGCCCAGTCAGGAGAGTCAATCTTACTGGCTAATCCCGCTACGTTCCACGAAACCAGGGTTAAGGGGCATGGTTCGGTAGAGGGTAAGTCCATAATGGTGTTATTATTAACTTCCCTGTTCTCTGGAGTAACCACCTGTATTGGGGATGAGTGGACCTGTGCCACTCCTAGGTCAGTGGTCACAATTGGGACCTCTGAAAAGGGCTCTGGAGCTGGATTAAATTTCATGGAGTTTTGTGTCCCTCTAAGCAAGGTGGATAGTGGAAGTGTGTTGTTCCCCGTGCCTTCTAGGACTATCCGTTCACACCCCCCATTGTCCATACGTCAGTCCACCATTTCTAGACTACTGTATCTGTTATAAACAGGGAATTGGGCTGGAAAATGCACTCTATGGGACCCTTGAATACCTCTTGTAAATCCTCCCCCCCGACCCCTTCTCCTTGAGAATTTTTCCCAGCCTTCATCCTCCTCAAACTGCATAAAAGGATCAGTGTGTCTTCCCCTATAATTTGGAGGACCGCTTCTCTCTCTTTGACCACTTCCCCAATCGTCCAGTAGATCTTGGTGGTGCCCCCATCTTTCATCCTCCAAGTTATATGGACTTGCAGGATAGAAGAATGAGAGAGGGAGAGATTGGATATTGCTGGCTTGGTCATCAGGGTCCCAGGTACAGATGTAAGCAGCAGTGCCCGGTTCTCTGAAGGTGACCAGAATGCAGTCTCCCCTTACTGATTTCCTGGAGTATCCCACCCATGTGACCCGCCTAACCATGGAGATATCGCTGGTTATTCCTCTCGGAAGTGGTCTGTATGTGGATAACCAGCTGATAACTTTATTTCTAAGTGATGAAATTGTTTCTATTGTTGTGTGTTTTAATTTTGGAACCCCTGCCAAAACTAGCGTGAAAGGGGCAGCCTCTGGTGGGAGATTAACAGGTTTAGGTTTACGGTTGTAGTTGATTTTCTCTCCCGTAAATGTTTGGTCGCCCTTGGATTTAGACTGGGTGGGAGCAGTATCTTTGGATGTTGGGGTAGTTATCGGTAGGGTAGTTAGTGTTTGTGACATTAGTGGCGGTGCTTTATCGCAATTTCGGTTGGACTGGGGTAAAGGGGTTTTAACCAAAATGGGCGCTGGATTTTGTCTATCGATGGAGGGTAAGTTTTTCTTTGCAACCGTGGATACGTTACCCTTTATAGGCTTTGGATCAGGGCCCCCTTTTGATGTTTGAGCTGTGTTAGTGTCGAGTTTCTTTGAGTCAGCTAATTGCACTGTGGATTTTTCAATATTGATTAGCCTGGCCTCAATCTTGATCAGTCGAGCTTCGAGAGGGCTCAATAATGATCTGAAAAGAACACCAATATCCTCCAGTGTGATATCATCACTGGAGTTATCAGCTGGGATAGCGGTTGTGGCCACAGCTGGTACCTTTATTATATGGGTTGTGGAGGTAGTTCTTATACCCTGCTTTCCTGGGTTGGGAACTGTAATGCCTCCCTTTGCCCCATTTCCCCTGGAAGATTTAGATTTTGGGGATTTTGTCTTGTTAGCTTCTTTGGTATGACCCCCCCTCTTTTGAATGGCACCTTCCCTAGTCCCCCTATCTCTATCGGGACAAGGCTCTTGGGCGTTGGCTACCATAATTTCAGGATCAGGAGGTGGGGGTAAAATTACAGGGGATGTATGTGGCAGTTGTGAGTTTGGAAGGGCCATTATACTCAAGTCATCAAAATCACTAGGGACCTCGATCGTTGATTCCGGGTCAGTGATAGCTGGATTAGGTGGGTGAAGTATTACCTGAATGGTCTTTTCTTTTGTAATGAATCCGGTCCTACCCTCCGATGTTCTAGCTTGGGCCATCGGCCCAATTGAAGATCTTCTGACCCAGTCTATTTCTTGGGAAAGTCTTCTTTCAAGGACCTCAATTTCTTCAATTAGTAGAGATCCGGCTTTGACAAAATAATTGTCAATGGGGCCCTTAGCACCTCCTGCCGCAGCTAATGTAGATTTACTTCTAGTTTCTCTGGTACACATTGTTCCGTGTGGCCAGAGGAGCAGAGATGGCGGTTAAAGAGGGGGGGCCCGGTCCGATCTCTCACGTTCTCGAACGGCCTCAAACGGCCCGCTCTTTGCCCGGTCTTCGCCCCGTGCTCCGTCCCGCGCGCGTCCCGCGTCGCGGTAGAAATCCGGCCAATAAGTACGAGGAGGCAGGGGGCGTGGCCGACGGGGGAAGAGGCACCAGCTGTGTAAAGCTGAGGATGCTGGTCCTCGCAGTCCCCCGGTAGGCTCCACGCGCTGAACTCGCAGCAGGGGCTCCACCTGGCCCGACCTCTACTGGGAGCGCAATTGCTCTACGCCGACTGCGGAGCCGCTCACACCAGGAGGAACAGGGTCAGGGAGCAATTGAGCGGCACCCGCGGAGCGGGTGTCGCGAAAGGTAGCAGTTAACAGTAGCAGTTAAACTGGGCGAGGAAGAGACAGGAAGTCAGCAGCAACCACGTAGCAAGGTGATAATCCCGAATGAGGCACACCTAATTTGAACCGTGTATGAACATAACTAGCCTCATTATTTACTATGAATACACAAAGGCACCTGGCACGTAATCCGAAGCACTTAGGCCCACAAGGTGCTAACATACCGACATACCATTACTTCACTGTTAACTCTATACCATAATCAAACACAGCTGCGCAAACAACCTGATTAATATAATTTTTGTACAAAACGTTGTGTAGATTTATTAACATGTACTGGGTGATTTAAAACTGAACTGCATTCGACCATAACTGGAATCACATCTGTTCATGAGTAAACGCAGGCAATTGACACGTAATCTGAATGACTCAAGACCCCACGTTGCTAACGTACGCATGCTGCTAACTTGCTATTAACCCAATGTTGCGAGTAAGCACACTTGTTCAAACTGTGCAAATTAACAAGGGCTACACCTTCTTCATTGTTCATAGTAATCCCAAAAAACTACAGTCGCTTAATTCAGAATGGGCAAAACAGCATTTAAAGAATTGCCATTTTTATTTGTTTGCTTTTATACATAAAGTATTGCCTTTTTTCCATTTTGCTTATTATATGCACCATATTTTCAAGTTGAATAAAGGTAGACATCACCATCCTTTTCCTTTTAACCACTCACTCACACCGCACACTGCTTCTCTTTCTTTTTTCTAGGTACAACAGACCTTGCATTCAGAGTACTTACTCTGATCTTAATCAGAATTGGACAAACATCCAACTCTCTCACTATTTTTTTCGGTCCCGAAGAAAGCCCTATGACCCCTTAAGGGCACCAGAAAGGGCAGAAACATGTCGACCAGCGTATTGGACAAAGATAGTGCGGTGGATTCATAATCAATCCGTCGCTGCACACATCACCTTTTTTATATATTCTTCCCATACACCGAACAAAATACATTTTTTATTTACAGGCAGTATGAGGATCACCTTTTAAAACTACACCTCACTTGAGCACCCCTCACTTGCCATCAATTTCTGATCACTACTGTAAAAACCAGTGGTTCCCTCCAGGTTGAGGAAGCATACAGAAAGAGACCCAATGATGATGCTGTCAGGTATCTAACAAATGCGGAGAATCAAGATAAACCGCCACAAGACCTTACGTGAATGAGGGGTTTTTAAGTACTCCTACGAGTACTGACGGATAGAACTCACTGGACCCTGGTTCCAGGTACAAGAGATCCATTCTTTTTTATTTGGACTGACTAACAGGAAGCTGAATGGATCACAGCTCCTTCTAACTCCCTCCCCCCTGCCCCCCCTGATTTGAATAAATACCCAAAAGAGGAGAAACAGCTTCAATTTGATTGATTTTTTTGGGCAATCCAAAATGGAATTTCTTCACGATTTGTAGGAATTTTGACCATAATTGTATGAACAATTACAGGACTTGTGGTTGGCACTGCAGGCAACTGGGCTTGCTCAGCCAGGCCGGCTTTTACTGGGTCAGCCAGCAGGGTGTGCAAAACATATTGAGTTAAGCGTCTATATAGTCTAACTAGACGAGTGTATAATTGTTGTAGCGCTTGAGCATTGAGATTCGCTATGTTAGGGAATGGTGTATAACCAGCTAATGCTGGCCAGGTGGCCCATTCATTACTGAGGGACCAGTACTTACTGGTGCAAGTAAGCGTATAATGTGTTCCTAATGTGAAAATGGCATTTCCAAGAGCACATATGCTATGTATACATGTGGTGGATTAACATTTATGTATTCATGAAATGTGAGTGTGTTAGCATCCACATGAATAAAATTGTCCCAAAAATAAAAAACTTCTAAACGATGGCTAACTTGGGCTTCGACCATGAAGATAAGGTCCCTCCTGCATTTGTAAGGACACCTAAAGTTACATGTGCATGGAATGCAGGTATACAATATTCAGCAAGAGGGACAGGTTGTGGCTGTGCCATTATTACTAAAGTAATGGAAACAAAGTGCAAACACAAATATGGTGAATCGTTTTAAAGGTTCAAGCTTGGACAACTAACAGAAACAATTAGGTGCTTCCTAACATTATGGAAGATATATCCCCAACACCACATACGGTGGTAGGTGTGAGGGTACTATAAGCACGCACAAGCACTACTCAGGAGACCCGCTGAACTAGTACCAGACCATTGTTGGGGGCACCATGTTGCATGGATTCTGTTTGGTAACCAAACTGTGCCTTGGTAGAACAGGATTTCAGAATGTAGGGACTGAGTCTTCTACCACGTCAGGACCTGCAGGCCCAAATCCAACTAACTCACAATCTCTCACCTGCACTCCTAACCTTCCAGAGTAGCAGGTGATTTTGGCAAACCTAGAATTTGAAACTCTAGTACCCAAGAGAACTGTGGAAACATATCACCACTTTTCATTCTCACTCATGCATGTCTATAGTAAGTAAACAGAAGAAAGACACAAAGGAAGTTTACAATACATTTATTGAAACTATCGTAGTCTATTTTGAAGCAGGTTTGCTGCGATTGGTAAACGGATACAAATGAGAAAAGACATCAACATTTCTAAGAGGCTGTAAACAATGAACAACCCAACCATGGCAACTAATATATCTATCTAGGCCTACCCTCACTATGTGATGTCAGAGATATTAGTGATCTCTGGTATTAGCGCCAAACCCCATACCTGGAATGTGTGGTTAGGTGATTTGCATCATAGGTGTAAACTCAGTTTACACAAGGCTGCCTACAACTCATTAAGGTCTCACCTGCTGCTGTTCGCATATATTAGAAGGAATCAAATAAAACAAATGTTTGCTAATCCAGTGATTGCCAGATTCATGGGAGGACGTAAAGACTTTTCCATTATGGATAGTTCCTACAGCACATTGGTACTTACGTTTAGTATTAGCAGGCCTTATGAAGTCTCCTTTTGAGTGCAGGCACACAGCAATTAATTACCTTACGATAAAACCAGTGTTCCCTGCAGCGAAAACATCACTGAGGAGAGAGTTGCATGCACTTGGTATATGGGCCATACCTCTAAGGATAAGTTTAAGATGAAGTCAAACTAAAAATATTTGAGATACTGTCCCCATTTCATATCTTTCGAACCAAACCTCTGTTGGCTTTGTTCTAAACACCTAGCAACGAAGTAGAAGGGCCTCAGCAAACCTTAGATGTAAGGAGCGGTACAAAAAGGGGGTGGTGATGGACGGAGCATCTGAACCAATCAAACACTCACACCCAGTCAACAGATCTGGGTTTAATCCATCACTGTTCTTTAGCCCACTCTGCCACCCTAGTTCAGACATGGCCATATGCAAATCAGTCTGACCCTGTGCCTCATGGGAACAGTCCAGCCCGAACTGCCAATCCATGCCTTCCCAAACAGACAGACATAATACTGTGATAAACTATGCATGGCATATGAACCTAGAAGAGACTTCATGCTGCAATAGAAATCAGTTACCTGTAATAATGGTTTTGCACCTCGAAGTTCTTCTAGATTCACATGCGAGCCTGCCACCTCTCCAATGAAATGACTGTACGCCCACAGTGCCCCATTATGCATTATCTGACCAATATTTTAGATTTTCTTTTTTGAGTCTGTCGTACTCAGGCTCTGACTAGCACACTCAGGGACAGATTTTCTTGATGCCCACCACGAGTTAGAAAAGTTTTGTCTATTTCTCCCACACCAAGCCTCGGATTGGCAAGGCGGGCAATCGGGCATCGGCCGATGAGCCTCTGACTGAGGCCAGTTGGTGGGCCGATTTTTTTTGGGGGGTCTACTAAGATCTCCACCGCTGGTACCCAACGTGAAAGGCTGTTACAGCCTTAACAAACACAATCCCATGCACGTGAAGTCAGGCCTGCTCAGATTGTCACAGCATGAGGTGTTACAGAGTGTGCAAGGAGATGCAGATGGGAAGCCATTAGCTCTTACTTTTTAGGGCACTGCCGCAGGGGTGCGGACTGAGCATCGGGTGGTGGGCGTTAGTAAGAGCCAGCGAGGGAGCTCCTCAGCTTATTTTTGTCCTCCACTCCATGCAAGCAGCAAAGATAAATCAGTCTCTGATCTTCTTCTCTGTCTGGCAGATAACAATTACTGCAGTCAACAGGGACAGGTTGTGGCCTTTGTTGGCTTTGAAACAGGGAAAATCAGGTTAAATCCAAACATCAGTTCGATATCCTGTTATTCTGGGCAAGTCACATCTTACATGAACCTAAAAAACTAAAATAATGTGATCCTCTGTAGTATTATCTGGTGCTCGCCTAAACGCACCACTGCCTCTGGGCCTAGTTCATGCTATATAAAACTGCATGTAAGTAAATTACACTATTTTTTGTTTCTTTTTGCATTTACACACTAGCATTGTCAGAATATACACGTAATGCAGGCCACAAGTAAAACAAGAAACACAGATGCACTTTTCACCAGTCTCAGAACATTGGAGGGCTTCTCTTAAGTACTGCAAAAAAGAAAATGAAGATCATAAAAAGTGAGTGTAAAAGACAGTTTTGGTCTGTGCCATATCATGTTCACCAGTGAACATTAACCCCTTGAACCCGGCTGTAATCCCCCCGCGGTGTGGGCGAATTCCACGCATGTGCGGTTCGGACGGCCAACGCACACGCCCACCGTGACGTCGGAAGGCTGGGAGCCTTCCAACCCATGGAAAGGGTTAATCAAAACATCCACAACAAACGTATGGATGAAAAACGCAATTAAAAGTGAGTTAAATATATTTTTGATAATTCTGTTCTAAAGCATATTGTTTTCATTGTAATGTTAATTTCCTATTTAAGTACTGGCCCTGTAAGCTTTAAAATACTATTTTTACCGCAAACGTTTGTCATCATTTAGCTCCATTATCCGAACTAAGCAGTGTAATGCGAAAGGGTGTGATCTGTGAATGTGGCCCACTTTTCTTTGGCTGCCCTGGCCAAACTGTCTCCCCAATCTAACCCTGCCCACACCCAGTTCAGTTCAGTTCTTTATTTATTTCGGTGGTTGGAAACCATCATAAAAATCCATAACATTACATATCCACATATAATCAGACTGAACATTACAATACACACCCAACCACTACAGCTCTACCTATATACAAAACCGTTCCTGCTACTATTTTGAGAAGAAAGGGGAAAAAATACGTACTGTATTTTGAGTAACTTATTTTGCAGTCTCATCTACCATAATGAGCATAAAATGTCCACGTTTTCATAAGTGCTGCCCTCACACTTATGAGATGACGTCTAATATTGCGACCCGTTTCAATTTGATTTCAACTCTTCTATAAAATAAGAGGATTGCGGACCATATTTGTGTCTATTCAGTTCAATTCGGAGACTTGAAAAAGTCGTCTACTCGATGAAACACATGTCGGCTCTCAGCATCCACACTACTACTCCGTGTCAACAATACCAAGAACGCTTTTTTGACTTTTTTTTACTTGTTTACTTGTATCTGGACTATATCACCCTGTACACTTAGCAGTTTTCTTGAAGTTGTTCGTTGAAATGAAATTTAACTGACAACAGGGTCAGTTTTGTAAAATAACTTTTGCTGTCAAGCAAGCTGGCCTTACGTTCAGCGTGGAGTTGACCGATCTGTAACATTTGAAAAGAAAAAACTACCTTCAGTAGTTTACATTTTCTCTGTTTTTATTTGTTTCAGCTGACGAATTTGAAAGTGTTCCGCTTTTAAATGCAGCTGCCCAGACCAGTGTATATTCTATGTTTTGTTTGCATGAACACCAATAAAAATTGTGTGGGCAAAAAAATGCAGTTGCTCATATCCCATTGTTAATAGACATGGGATTAAGTAAAGGACCGATAGCCCCATGCACAGCCTTCCATTTCTACTCGCTGGTGTCAGTCAGCAGTTTCCTCTGACCGCTGTATGTCTTTAAAACATGTGCCTTTACCATGCATGCCCTACTACGCAAGGTAAGTATATTTAAGGTAAGTTAAAGGTAAACACCCCCACCTTTGTACATTTAAAAAAATATATATTCTCTCTTTTCATTTATTGGGAGAAAAAAACAAAATGCCTCTTTTTTTAATTACTTTTACAACCTGATAACTTACCCACCCTAAAACACTTAAAATACCTTTACCACGCTATACCCCTACCCACCCCAAAACCATAAAAAACAAAACCTTTCCAACTCATTCCTATACCCACTCCCAAACTCTAAAAATTACCCTTTCCACTTTATACTCTTACCCACACCTAATCTCTAAAACTACCCTTACCACCACTAAACCCTAAAAATACCCTTAGAACCCATACCCAACACTAACAATACCCTTACTACCCTAAATGCACTACTGATCCCAGCATGCAACACTAAGATGAACTCATCTGTAAGGCCCAATGAGGGCTAATTAAATAAAGGACATGCAGGGTAGAGTGCTGTTCCATCTATCCTGCGCAGTATCATGGAGCCTGTGACCAAGGAGCTGCTGCTCTGAAATGCATACGGCAATGAAATGCATCTGAATGAAAATGCTGGTTTTCTTTCAAATAAACAATCAGTGGAGTTCATCTGTTTTTAGAGTGCATCTTCAACTGGGATGTTTTGATGAGTGATATAAATAAATAAATATATATATATATATATAAATGTATGTATGAGGAAGTGGTCCTCATGGGCACACACAACCATCACATTAAGAACCATGTACAGAAATGGCTTCGATACATTGATGATTTATTTGTGATCTGGCGAGGCATTCATCAGGAGGCCTTATCTTTTGTTGAAACTTTGAACATCAATCAACTAAACTTACATTTCACTTCTAACATTAGTGCAAGTCAGTCAACCTCCTTGATACCCAGATTTACATCAATCAGAACAAAAGAAAGAGCAGGCTCTATCGCAAAGAAACAGCGGGAAATGCCACTCTTCACGCAACCAGTGCTCACCCAAGACAATTAACAGTATACCGTATGGTGAGATGTTGCGGTTACGCCTTATCTGCAGTAATGAACAAGATTTGACAATAGCACAAACAGCTATAAGAGGCTCAAGGAAAGAGGTTATAGGGATCACATCACATCTAGTGGTATGTCAAAATCTATGCTCCCTAGCAGGGATTCCTTACTAAAAGATAAACAAACAGATGCATACACATTGAACAAAGAACTTGAACGAAGTAAAAAACAAACAGACAATACGTTCCGAATGATCACCAGATACAGCAACCAGCATGTCAAAATACAAACGATCATACAAAAAAACTGGCCGCTAGTATTAAATGATGCAGTGATTGTACCCCTGCTACCGTAGAGGGTGTCCATTACTTATAGCAAATCAGCCTCCATGAGAGATGCGCTGGTTAACACTAGCCCAGAAGTGATAGAAAAGACAAGCTGGCTACAAACCAATAAGGTTTTTTTTTAAGTGCAGGACGTGTAAAGCATGTGCCCATGGAGTAAACAAAAAACATATGTAACACCATTCAGTGACAGGGAGTGTATAATACAGAAATTTCTCACATGCAAAACTGAATATGCTTTCTATGAGCTGGAGTGCCCATGTGGTCTCCAGTACATAGGCAGCACAAAATTGCAGGTACACAAACGTATTTTACAGCATTTACGTGTCATCAGTAACCAGGACAACACTTATCCAGTGGCACGACATTTCAGAGCAGCCCTTAATTCCAAAAACACAGATCTCAAGTACTACGTTATTGACAGAGTACCGCCTAGTAGACGTGGAGGTGATAGGGAATCCAAACTACGTAGACTAGAAACGAAATATATACTACAGTTAGATTCCAAAGCACCAGGAGGTCTCAATACCACCGAGGACATGTACACGTGCCTAGGCTAACATGTTGAATTTAAGACTGGTTTGAGTTGCAGTAGAGGCCAATTTTGGGGATAATTTCAGGTGATTAAATACTAATATGTCGGACATCAGAGCATTTGGCTGAATATTATTTTATGTATTTATATGCGTTGAGTAACTTTTTGCAATTTTTATAAGACGGCTAATATACTTGCACGGAGTATATAATGTCTAGTGATCATCGAGCACTTATGTATATAATATTCTAAATGCTATAAAGGCAGCTATGCATGTGTTAATAATTTTATTACATTATGTGTCTATATGTATTTAAATATTTGATTATTTATATAGTTATGTTTATCTATATCGATGACCATGCATATTTATTGGTTTTATCCACTTTTACCAATATATACATCTTTATTGCCAGCTTTTGCACATTTAACGTAATATCATCAATTTTAATCTTTGCCTATTTTAATCCCACGTTTGTCCTCAAAGAAACCAATTTTAACAATTTAACATAGTCTATTTTAAATATCAACATGTTCAAATCTTTAGATCCTCAGTCATTTGCAAAGATCTGACCTCAGTTTATCCCTTAAGCTATACATACTCTGTTCCAAGTAAATCTAATACAATGACATGGATATAAACACCCACATGTCATCCAGAAGGGGTCCATTGATTCTAATAAGCTTACTCACACTTTATTAGTCACCCTGGCACTCTACAACCACATAGACTATTTATAATTAATAAGGACATTTCCCAAATCCATTAAGGTCCATAAGGTCAGGTATTTAATTAAAACGTAACAGTTTTAGATACAGATTTGATGAGGTAATACCAGATAGGTAGTGAATTTTAACTCTGTAGATCCAGAGCATTGTACAAAATGCACATAAAACAAGGTACTATACCAATATAACAATCAATTTGATTAATCTCAGTTTGTATAGTATTTATACAGCGAGAAACGTAAATGAGGAGATGTAATATATTGCTTGTATGTCTATGAAATTCTTTTAAATCTCACGTGATTGTAGTTTTCTTTCGTGCACTTGTCACTTCAAATTTGTTCACAAACCTTCTTCCTGTGTCATGTGATCAAGGCTCCTCGGAGCCGAAACGTTATGGCGAGACAGCAATAAACTATTGAAGAAACCGACAAACCTGGGTCCGTGTTTGAAGTGAATTCCTGGTATACGCAGAGTAAAGTCATATATATATACACTGCAATAAATCCCGTAACCTATAATATGGAGGAATATACAGTATTATTCGCTGATAGATACATTTCATGAATTGTATGCACTTTACTGTATTTTACAGTGATTTTGTCTCCTGGATGCTATTACAAAATATAATATGCACTTTAAACATGAAGTTAGCATTTATGCTGTTATTGACGTAATATTCATGAAATGCATAATGTGTTTTCTATGTTCATTGCTGCTGTAACACTGATGCACTTTATAAGGAGGTGACGCCGCCCATACGCTGTCATGTGATCAAGGCCATCTTTTCCGGCCGAAACGCGTCATGGCGACATGGTGATTGTGAAATAAATCACTAAAACGAATTTGGGTCTACTCTTGCCTTCTTTTTAAAGGATTGAAGAATCAAGGACAAGCGCGCTGTGATATATATATATATATATATACATACACACACACATACACCTTAAATAAAATAAACTGCACAAAATATTGGCACCAAATAAATTCACATTTTACAATGTTTGGGAATGCCCAACATTGCCTTATGAACTGTCAGCACAAATCACAGTTTTTTTTTTTTTGTAAAACAATTTTTATTGCAGAGTTCAATGCAAGTAATACAACAGATTTGCAAGTAGTTTTTTGCGGGACCTTAGATTCCTTCGCTCCTTCCGGTTATCACGCACACAGCCTTACAACCCGCATCCCGGAGGCCGGGCGGCGTCTCTCGCATTAATAACATCCTCCTAACCGCTTGGTGCAGCCATTCCCAGTGGTCTACCGCTCTCTGCTTTTAACTTTTATCATCATTCTCCCCCCCAGCATCCGGCAGATGTTTGCTGTGCCCTCTGTTACAACTGGGACGCTTCTCCCTCCCTCCCCCCCCCCCCCCCCCCCCTGGTGTCTTGTGCCTGCGTTTGGTGCCAGTATACTTAATTATGTTGGTAGTCTCAGGAGTCTGAAGTCGATTATTGGGTGTGTGTGTCCGGTGCTAGTGCTGGGATTGGAACCGCCTCCCCTGGGGCACCTGGATCTACAGCGTCCCCCTCCTCTTCACTCTCCATTGCACTATCCCTGAGAGCCTGAACCAGGATTTCCCACGCTAGTGCTACTTCCTGAGCTTTCTCATCCGATCTGCGTCGGGCCAGTTGGTACCTAATTGTGCTCTCTGCCGCAGCCCATTTCAGAAATTCGCTCAGCCATTTCCGGTGTGTCGGCGCTGCCTTTGATTTCCACCCCCTGGTGAGCTCCCTCTTTGCAATAAGTAGGCCCATGTCTATAAATTTACCTGATAGTTTGGTTTTGCGTGTGTGCGGAAACCAGTGTAAGAGTGCAACCGCACCGTCATATTGCAGTTCCCTGTCTGTTACCTCGTTTAGGGTGTCGCCCACTTCCCTCCAGTATTCTTGCAAATGTGGACAGCCCCTCAGCATGTGTAATAAGTCCGCACCTAGTAGCGCACATCTGGGGCATGCTGCGTCCTCTGCGCCAAAGTATTGCGCTATTATATTCGGGGTGAGGTAGGCCCTATGGAGAATGTAAAGATGTATCAGTTGGAAGCGGGCGTTTCTGGTGCTTTTCCTGGCTCTCTGAACCAATTGGACCACGTTGTATCTGGGATTTCTTTCTGTAGGTCAGCCTCCCACTGAGTTTTGAGGCGCGTAAGAGGTTGCATATTCTCCGTGTGCATTCTGGAGTAAAGACACGTAACTGCCTTGAACGTCCCTGCTGCCATCATCGTGTATTGGCACGCCGGCGATGTTTTGGGTTCAATTAGTCCCTCCCCCCAGTGTGCCTGTATAGCCCTCACCACGGCCGCGTGTAGTAAATAGTCTCCTCTTGGGAGGTCGTATTGCTCCTGCAGGGTCTGGTACGGTGATAGCACCCCGTCGGTATAGAGGTCTCCCACCATCTGTAGACCAGCCTCCTCCCAAATTTGGAGGTTCGACCAGTCTCCACCATGTGGTAGCGCTGTTATCATACCTATTGGGATTTTGGGTGCATACGGGTGCTCAGGACCGGCTCGTTTTTGCATGCGGTTCCAACATAGTCTCAGCGTCCATTCTTCATGGGACAGCCCTCTGAGTATTAGCCTCTGTTGTAAGGTTATATACGCCAGCACATGGCGGGGGTGCCAATGTCCCTCTCTTGTTCCGGACCCCGATATACCCTTGCCACCTCCTGCGTGAAGAACTGTAGTTGTGCTGCCAGGTAATAGAGCTCGAAGTCAGGGACCGCCAGTCCTCCCTCGTTCTTCGGGCGAGTCAGAGTCGCCAATGCTATTCTCCGCCTGCCTGTTCCCCATAGGAAGAACACTATCCGGGATTTTAGGCGTTTAAAGATTTCTCCTGGTATCCATATAGGAAGGGTCCTAAAAAAGTACAACAATCGTGGCAGGGCAATCATTTTGAGTAGGGATACCCGGCCCGTCATGGATAAAGGGAGGGTGGCCCAGAAGGTCATGTTGCCTTGCAACGCTCGGATACAGCGGCCTATATTGCCATCTAATAGGTCTGCGGGCTCGTGGTAGATATATACCCCGAGGTAGTGTAGACAGTCAGGCTCCCAGCGTAGCTCGGGGCGGGCCAAGGGACACCTCTCCGCCTTCCGGAGGGGAAAGAGGCAAGTTTTCGCCCAGTTCACTTTTAAGCCAGAGACACCCCCGAATCGCGCCAGTAGGTCCTCCGCACCCTCCACTGCCTCTTCGGCATTATCTAAGAATAGCAGGAGGTCGTCTGCGTACAATGATATATAGTGGTGGGCCCCTCCAACCTCCAACCCGCGGTAATAATCACCTCTTCTAGCCAGTGCCGCTAACGGCTCCATCGCAAGAGCAAATAATAGGGGAGAAAGTGCACACCCTTGTCTAGTTCCCCTGTTCACCTCATATCGATCCGATATCAAAGCCTCCACTCTCACCCTAGCGCCTGCCGATGCATAGAGCACCTTTGTCCATTGTATGTAACCTTCGCCTAGGCCAAAACTATGCATCACCATGTACAAGTAACCCCACTCCAGGCTATCGAAAGCCTTCTCTATGTTGATCGCCAACACCATAGGGGCTCTTGCGGTCGGCGGAGGATCCGCTATTAGCCTAAGCAGCCTGCGAATGTTGTGTGACGTGTTTCTGGTAGGAATGAAGCCCGACTGGTCCCTATGGATCAGACCCTGCATATGGGCTACCAGTCTAGTGGCTAGGATTGTGCTTAAGATTTTATAGTCTGTCGTCAGCATTGATAACGGTCGGTACGAAGCCGGATCTGTGCTGTCTCTACGTGGTTTTATCAGGGGAATCATGATCACCTCGCGCATCGAGTGGGGTAACTCGCCCTTCTCCTTGGCTTCATTATATATTATTTGGAGTCTTGGGGCTAGTAAATATATATATTTCCCATAAAACTCGACGGGCAGTCCGTCCATTCCTGGTGTTTTATTGCGCGCCATTCTCTTTATGGCCCCTCTAATTTCTGTTAAGTCGATCGGGCCCCCGATGGCTTCAGTTTGTTCCTGCTCTAGGTGAGGCAGCTGGATCTCGGTTAACAAGGCATCTATCGCCTCGTTTCGATTCTCCAAGCCCCTCCTATACAGCCTTTCATAATATGCTCTAAAGCAATTCAATATGTCCGGCTGGGTGTTGTAGACTTCGCCACCCAATCCTTTCAGGGATAGTATCGGGGTATTGCCCCTACTGGGGTTGGCCAGCCAGGCTAGGAGTGTCCCTGTCTTATCCCCCTCAGCAAGAGCTTTAGTCAAATATGTTTTGTAATCGAAGCTACGTAGGCGCTCTACCTCCACTGCCACCGCCTCTTGCGCTGCACATACCCTGCCTTGTAGTTCGGGGCGGTTGGGTCGTCTTTTCTCTGCATCTCTCAATTTCCGTTCAGCCTTGTCTAGATCGTCCACTAGTGTCCGCCGTGCACCCGCAAATTTCCCTATACAGTGCCCCCTCACCACTACCTTGAGCGCATCCCATTCTGTAGCCCTGGAGGAGGCAGTCCCCCCATTCTCCGTAAAGTATTGGGAGATTCTGTCTTCTAATGCTGCGCTGAACGGCGGGTCATCCAACGTATCTGGTCGAAGCCGCCACGTCGGGATCAGCATAATTTCGTTCATCCAAGCCAGCGTGAGGAGTAAGGGGTTGTGATCTGACATCGTGCGTGCTAAAAATTCAGTCCGGGCAACCATCGGTAATACCGGCTAGGAGCACAGGAAAGCATCTATGCGGACGTGGAGGTCGTGTATGCTGGAGTAGAAGGAATAGTCCCTCTCTGTTGGATGTTGCACTCGCCATACGTCTGTCAGGTCCCACTTCCCTTGCCAGTTTGATCTGTGTTTCGCCAATCTGTGTACTGGGGATGCATGCAGGGGTGGGTGTGATCTATCTAAGGTGGTGTCCTCGATAGAGTTGAAGTCCCCCCCCATCAGTACCGGTCCAGTAAAATAGGTAGCTAACAGCCTGGATAGTCTAGTGAAATATGATGCTTGCTCCACGTTCGGCGCATAAGTGCTGCAGAGTGCTATATGGCGACCTCTGAGCAAGCCCTCGACTGCTACAAATCGCCCATCTGGGTCTACAGTGTGCCTAGTGACCTGGAAGGGAACCCCCCCACGAATCCAAATTAGTACTCCCCTGGCAAACGCTGAATACGTGGTGTAGAACAGGTGACCCCTCCATCTCCTTTGCAGTGCAACACCTTCTTTTTTAGTTAAATGGGTCTCCTGCAGAAAGGCAATGTGAACCCCTCTGCGGACAAGGTAGGAATGTATCTTGTGCCTCTTCGTCATTGAATTCAGACCCCGCACATTCCAGGACACACATTTTAATGACCCCACACTATCCATTATCCCGGTGTAGTCGGACTAGGTCCACTTCCAGTAGTGACCAGACGCTAGGTATGACGCCAGCCCCGCCTACCCCCAACAACCCTACCCCCACCCCTCTCTGAGCTCCGTTCCCTCCCAGCTCAGTCCCTCCCCCCTCTCCCCATACCATGCCCTGAGTCACCCCAACTTCTCCAGGCTCCCCCCCCCCGAACAGAACCTAACTGCAAAAGAGTTACCCCCATCCAAACAAGTGAGCAACGTGCTCTCAAAACGTCTTACTCCGCAGTCTGTACTGCGGTGGCCTTATGGGCCTCTGGGTGCGTGTACTAGCTTCTGCTACGTTCAGTTGCCTTCCCTGTTCCCCCGCCCCTCAATATGCATCTAGACTCACGTTAGTCCAGTCTCACGGCTGCCTGCTCAAGTGTTCGTGCGCGCCATACTAGCTAGACTGTCGCAGCCAGTCCCCCATGTCCTAGTTTCATCTGCCGAAGATTTCTTCTGCGGTTTGTGGCGTGACCTTCGGACCCCTCGTGCTGTCCACTTCTGACAGTTCAGTTTCCGAGCCTGTTCTTAATTCCTCCAAGACCGATTCTCTCTCCAGCGGCGTCGATGCTATGCCAGAAACCTCCTTCACCGCTTGCAGCGCCGCTTTCCGTTCCTCCTCTGTCTGAGATTCCGTCGGTTTTTTCGGGTTCTGTCTACGTTTCCGGAGTCTCTTGGATTGTCGTACTGAGCGCTGTTGGAGCTCCTCCTCAGCTCTGAAGCGGGCCCCATCCGTCCCAGCCTTGTAAGTGTCCCACCAGGCCCATGCCTCCGCCGATGTCGTGAAGAATAAAGCTTTCCCATCTACTAGTATTCGGAGCCTGGCCGGGAATAAAAGCGAGTACTGCAGTCCCTCCGTGCGCAGTTCTTTTTTTAATGGACAGGAACGAGGCACGTAGTTTTTGAGTTTCAAAGGTGTAATCGGGAACAGCGTGACTTTACTGTTATCTACCTGGAAGGGACCCGCCTCTCTCGCTCGCTGCAACAGCCAGTCTCTGTCCCTGTAGTGGAGCAGTTTGATCACCACCGGTCGTGGGGGTTGACCCGGTTTCGGGGGCCTGGCTGGTACACGGTGTGCCCGCTCTAATGTGAAGAAGGGGGATAGGCCCTCCGGGGCCACTACTGTCCTCAGCCAGTCGTCTAAGTAACCTATCATGTCCACCCCTTCTTTTTTCTCCGGAAGGCCCACCAAGCGCACATTGTTCCGTCGACTGCGATTTTCGGCGTCCTCCGCCCGTCTCTCTAGCGCTTGTATGCGGTCCAAGGCTTCCGTGAGCCTCCCTTCCATTGCTTTATGTCACGGCACGATGTCTTTCAGAGTGACTTCCGCTTCTTTGACCCTGTCGGCTAGTTTCCCATGGTCAGCCCTCAGGAGCCCCAGGCCCGTCGATACCTGAGCAATGTCCCGGTGCAAGGCGTCCTTCGTGGCTGCAATAGCTTCGAGGATCCTGTCTTGCATCAGCTGCAACTCCGAAGGGGGCTGCTGTGCGTCCTCTGAAGCCTCTGTGGTCGGGCCTCCATCTCCTTTTGGTCCCCGCGGTTTCCCCATCTCGCCTCTGCAGTACCAGCTGGCCCTGCCAGGGCAGTCGGTGGTAGTCAGTTCACTCAGCAGATGACCGATTCGTATCCCTTGGTAGAAGCGGGCGCCGTCCAGGTGGTGGTGTCTCTCGGTCTGCGGGGTCGGCGCCCCCTTGTTGGTGGTGTTTGTCGGGCTTCAGGGGCCCTGCCGCTGCGGCAGTGCGTTCACCTCTCAGGGGAGCAGTAGGGGTGTCCGTGGCCGCTCTCCCCAGTGATGAAGCCCAGCTGTGTTCGGGTCCTTTTCCTCGCTCGGCCCGGGCCCCCCGATCAGTTGCTTGGGTCACTTCTCCTCTAGATGGCTTCGCTCTGCGGTTGTTTGCCTCACTGGCTGCTGTGCTGGGCCCCCGATCGCCCTCCCGTGCGCGCTGGGGGGAGCAGACCCCAAAGCCGGGGAGTCGAGTTGTCGCTCCGGGACCGGAGCAGCTTCACCTCGTTGCCGCCTGTCACCAAGGCTCTACACTGGCCAGTTGTAGGAGCTCAAAGCTTGCAGCGTCCCAATTGGCCTGGATCCCCCGTTCGGATCTCTGCAGTTTCACCCTCGTTTCTCCACCGGGTGCTTAGTCGGAGGTCATACCCCCGTTGGTTGGAGGCCCCGAGGCCCGGGTCCGGGTGTAATGTTCCTGGGTGAGGTGGGGCTCCCGCTTGTCAGCGCTCCCCACTCCCGATGTTCCGCACCAGCCGCCCGGCGATGGGTCGGGCGCCCCCCAGTCGGGCAGGGCGCACCTCCGTACCGACGCGGGGCCCGAATCCCGCTCCGGCAGTCCCCGGGATCGGAGTGCACCTGCAGTGCGGCTGGGTCTAGATCCGGGGCATACAGTTCCGTTCCTGGTTGGGTAGTGCCCCAGTGAGGATGTCCAGGTCCCCCACCAGCCGCTCCAGAGTCGGGGCAGTCGGGGCAGTCGGATCCCCGGGCAATCTCTGCGTGCCTCCCCTGCTTCTCCCTCACCTCCGGGGTACAGGGCCTCAGGGTCGGAGCCCCCAGCAGCCGCCTGGCGTTATTGTCCCAGCGTCTTGGTAGTCCCGCGGCGAAGTCCTGCTGACGTCGCGGGCTCTCCGGCCTGCTTCCCGCTTGCTCGCGGTGTTGCTCTCGCCGCTCCTCCAGGCGCTGAGGCGCCACCTCCAGGGGGCTGTAGGCCCACCAGGCCGCCCGGGTCCCGCACCGGTGCCCTCAAGGTCCGGATACGCCGGGGTGCCAATCGGGTTCAATCCCTCGCACGCTGGCCTGTAGACTTCGCACAGTTGGGCTCCGGGTCAGAGCTGACGACAGTCCGCAGCCCCCAACCGCCTCCATGTCGCCATTTTGTGCTCTGTCACCTCGGGCACTCCGCGGCCAGTAGCGCTCGTTGTGGTTGTTCTGCCGGTTTGCCACTCGATCAGAGCAGGCACAGATGGTAATTGCGGGATCGACCCGAGATTCACGGGGATCCCACGTCTGGTTCCAGATTTAAGACGGAGAAGCAGGCTGAGGGTCGGGAGCCTCCCTAGGCTGCGTCCGCTCTCATCGGCTGCTAGCCACGCCCCCACAAATCACTGTTGTGTGAAGTTTGCACACCCTATTGAACATGACTGACAAGTGAGCTAGGGTGTCGAAGAGGATATTAAGTAGGAGGAGAATATTTGGGTTATAAACGATTCATTATGGAACCTTTGCTCCTAGACACGCCTTAGGAGCAGATCTACCCAAAACAGAGTCTTGACATGTCAACAATGCAGGGAATACTGTGGAATTTACTGAAAGGTCTTAAGTCTCCAATTGCAGTTGGAACGGAGATAACACCCTTGATAAATTTGCTGCCAGTAATTTATATAAGTCTCTATGGCTCATTCCCAGCCTGGCTCTGGCCCGCTCCATCTCCGACTTTTCTTCTTTCACATTTTGCAGAAGGTGGCCCTCAGTCCATCTGGGAGTACTTAACACCTGTATATATATTTCCCAGCACTTCTGCCAGTGTTAATGTCACCCGTTCTGGTGCAGTAGTTGGATTCTCAAATCTCATTGAAACCATTCATTGTACCCATACGCAACTGATATCACGAAAGGCAAGGGAAGTGGTGTACCACATTAGGTAAGCGCAGACCATGTAAATTTCAAACCTTGTTATCATGTATTGCTGTACTGATCAATTGAGAACAAATGAAATCCACATAATAATTTTAAAAAAAATTACATTTATAAAGCGCCTGGTTACACTGAGGCCAGTGTGTCCCCGCGCTACGGAGCAAGACAGCAGAAGTCACAGTCAACTAGCAGAAACAGATCCAGGTTAGGGAGCAGGGAACAGATGCGTTTTAAGCCCCTCCCGGAAGATAGATTCAGAGCATTCCAGCCGGAGTGCCTGAGGGAGCGAGTTCCACAGCTGAGCTGCCAGATAACAGAACGAGCGGCCGCCTATTCTTGTTCTCTGGATTTTGGGAACATACACCTTCCCTTTTCCGCTCGACCTTAGAAGTCTAGACGGATAATAGGGGGTCAGAAAATCTTGCAGGTACCTAGGCCCCTTTCTCTGTAAGATCCGATGGCTAACACACATGGCCTTGAACTTTACTCTTTCCCTAATGGGGAGCCAGTGTAGAGAGGCCAGCGCACCAGTAGCAGAGGCTCTTTTCGGGAGCATAAGAACCAGCCTTGCTGCTGCATTTTGAATGCATTGCAAGCGTTGCAGACATTTACCTTTTGCGCCCAGGTACAGCAGGTTGCCATAGTCTAGGCGCGAGGTTACCAACGCATGCACCAGAATTTTCCTGGATGACGTGGGAAGGGTGTCTAAGGTTTTCCGCAGTCCCTTTAGAATACCAAAGCAGGCGCCTGCCACCCGCCTGGTGTGTTAGTCAAAGGATAATTTATTGTCCACCCAAATCACCAAATTCTAAGCTTGCTCACACGGGGTAGGCGTGGGGCCCAGAGACTGCGGCCACCATGCCGAGGACCATACTGATTGTATTGTATTGTATTGTTTTGGTAGAGCGCAAACAGCTGCCCCAGCGATGAGGCGTCCCGGCGCTAAGAACCACAGACCCTGGTCAGAGCGGGAGAGGGTGGGAGGGAATTAGGGGAGAGGGAATAGGAGCGTTTTAATTGCTTTCCGGAACGCCAGTAGGCTTTCTATGGAGCGGATGTGTTGTGGCAGGCTGTTCCATAGTTTAGCTCCAAGGAACCTGAAAGAGCGGCCGCCCATGCGGCAGAGTTTTATGCGTGGAACACATAGGAGGTCTTGGTTTGAGGATCACAGAGTACGTGATGGCGCGTAGGGGGTGAGAAGTGGTCGAAGCAGTGGAGGGGTATCCAGTTTGATGATTTTGAAGGTCGTGATAAGGGCCTTGAACTTAATTTTGGAGTCGACGGGTAGCCAGTGTAGTTTTTGTATGGTCGCTTTGGCTGAACATCTGCGGGGAAGGCCGACTAGAGTTCTAGCCGCAGAGTTTTGCACGCGTTGGAGTCGTGCTACCTCACTTTTGTTAGCGCCAAAAAGGAGAACATTGGCGTAGTCAAGACGCGAGAGGATGGTGGCTTGAATGATAAGTTGGCGAGTCTTGGCGTCGAAGAAGCCAAGTATGTGGATAAGACTCCTCAGCAGGCCGATACAGGTGCCAGCAACTTTTTTGGTGTGGGCCTGAAAATTGAGTGAGGCATCCATCCAAACTCCTAGATTTTTCACTAGGGCTTTGGGAGATGGAATGGTGCCTAGGGAAGACGGCCACCAGTGCTCATTCCAGAGGCTGGTGTTTTTGCCAAGGAGTAGCACCTCTGTTTTGCCAGCGTTAAGCTGTAAACAGTTATTAGTCATCCATTGAGCAACCTCGGAAAGACCGTTTTTAAAACTGGAGGATGAGACGGAAGGAGCTTCTGTAAGTGCGATGGCCAGCTGAGTGTCGTCGGCGTACGACACTAATGTAAGGCCCCACTCTTTGGCCACTGTCGCCAAAGGCTGGACGTAAAGATTAAAGAGGGAAGGGCTCAATGCAGAGCCCTGCGGAACTCCCTGTGCAATAGGGTGGGGTTTGGATAGAAAGGGGGGAGCAAAGACCCGAAAGGATCTGTCTTTGAGAAAAGAGCGGAACCATTTCAAGGCATGGCCAGACACTCCATATGTTTCCAAACGATTGAGGAGGATGTCATGGGATACCGTATCAAAGGCCGCGCTGAGATCGAGAAGAATCAGCGCAGCACTTTGACCGGCATCTAAAATCGTTCGGAGATGCTCTGTGGTGGCCAGGAGAGCAGACTCAGTACTATGGCCTGGTCTGAAACCATTTTGGGATGGGTCCAGGATGTTATTGTTGACCATGTGCTGAGATAGAGTGCTGTTCACATGTGCCTCAGCGAGCTTAGACAGCCATGGAAGCAGGGAGATTGGTCGAAAGTTCTCCAGTTTCGATGGATCGAGGGTGGGTTTCTTGATGATGGGTGAGACCCACGCTTGTTTCCAGGCAGATGGTACGCTCGCAGAGGTAAAGGAAAGGTTCAGCATAGAGGTGAGTGAGGGTAGAAAGAAGTTAAGAGATTCTAAGAATTGGGCCGGGCGCATGGGATCAGCCGGTGAACCAGATTTAACTTTATGGCAAAGTTTAATGAGGTTATCATTGGAAATTTCCGGGATGTGAGTCAAGGTAGAATAGTTGGAGGGAGGAGAAGGGCTATTGGTAGGGCTAGGGAAATGCTGAGGAAAAGAGGTATATATTTTCTGTACCTTGTCGACAGAAAACCTAGCAAGATCGTCGCATTGTTGTGCGGAGGAGATATTAGGGAGGGGGGATTTGCCACTCTGAAGTTCCTGAACAAGTTTAAAAACTTCCTTGGCGGGGGTGGGACTGGATTCAATTTTGTTAGCATAGAAGGCAGTACGCGCAGCTCGGATGGCTTTGTGGTACATTTTTTGTTTTAGTAGATAGTTGGATTTATCTTCGTTGTTATAGTCCCTTCTCCAAAGGCGCTCCGCTCTTTTGCAGTCTTTGCGCATGTTTTTGAGGGTGTCATTATACCAAGGGTTTGATGGGGAATTGCGTCCTATCGACCATTTTGCTGGAATGAGGGCATCTAGCCCTCCCATGATCCAATCATGAAAGGCGCTATAATTAGCGTTGATGTCAGAATTGGTTTCATGGTGGAATTCTCCAAGGGTGGTATGGAGGTCACTGTGGGACAGTTTGTGCCATGGTCTTTTTAGACGACGAGTCGATGCTGTTTTGTGCCTGCTTTTATTGACTAGTATGGACAGTTTTATGAGGTGGTGATCTGTCCATCCCATCGGAACGGGTATATCTGATGTAAGTTTCTCCATGTTTGTAAATACAGGGTCTAAAATGTGACCAGCTAGATGCGTCGGAGTAAGAATAAGAGAGTTGAGTTGCAGTGCGGAAAAATCTGCAAGAAGATTTTTGATCGTAACGTCGTTAAGCAGGTCAAAGTGCAGGTTGAGATCGCCTAGAATGGTAAAGTTTGAGTTTTTTGTTATAAGAGAGGTTGCTGTCTCAAGAAGAGCCTCAATAAATTTTGAAGCGGGGCCAGGTGAGCGATAGATGTAAAGGCCCGACACAGTGAAGTTCGGATTTATAGTAATTTTAAAGTGGGCGCTTTCGCAGTCGGGCAGTTCTTCCTTGATGAAAGAACAAGAAAACATCTTCTTATAGATTATGGCAATGCCACCTCCTCTTCCATCCCTATTGATGGTTGACATAAGGTAATCTTCTGGTAATGTAAGATTGGGTATGGCAGATGTGCCATCCCGTAGCCAGGTTTCACAGAGGAAGAGGATGTCAGGATTTTCGTCCAGAATGAGGGTATTGACCTCAAGGTGGTGTTTGGGTAGTGACCTAACGTTGAGATGGAGAAACGTAATGGGGGTGGTGTTGACAGGTTCTAGTAACTGTCGAATGGTGTGGGGGTTAACGGTAGTAAAATCACAATTTTGACATTGGAGGCAAGTGAGACCAGGCGTACCTGTAATGTTTGCGCAGGACCGACCGGGGTTCCAGGCAAGTAGTTGCTCCCTGTCGTAATGAAGGGGTGTTGATGGAGTAAGGCCAGGGGGACTGGCGAGAGGCGATGACTTGGCGATGACGGGCGCAGACGGGCTTGCCTTAGGCGCGCCTTCGGCGCGCAAACGGCGCTCCCGCTGCGCTCGTCCGCTGCGCTTCCGTAGGAGGCACATTTAGGGAGAGGGTGGGCGTGGCCTGTCAGGTGGGCGTGGCCTCGCGTGTGTAGCGATGGCGGCCGTCCAAACAACTGTCCCTCAAAGCAGCGTTAGCTCCGCTGATTGTGGGGTGCCTGCTAGGCAATAAGCCTAAATAGGAGCTCAGGTGAGGTCAAATAAGTATTAAAAACGGTTTCAACAAATTATACAAAATTTTTAAAAACGAGCATGTATTGCCTCCGGCTTCCGCCTCAGAGGTTGTAGTGTCTGATGTGCGCGCTATTATTCAGCGCTTCTTATAGGCGGAGGGGTGGGCGTGGCCTGTCAGGCGGGCGTGGCCTCGCGTGTGTAGCGATGGCGGCCGTCCAAACAACTGTCCCTCAAAGCAGCGTTAGCTCCGCTGATTGTGGGGTGCCTGCTAGGCAATAAGCCTAAATAGGAGCTCAGGTGAGGTCAAATAAGTATTAAAAACGGTTTCAACAAATTATACAAAATTTTTAAAAACGAGCATGTATTGCCTCCGGCTTCCGCCTCAGAGGTTGTAGTGTCTGATGTGCGCGCTATTATTCAGCGCTTCTTATAGGCGGAGGGGTGGGCGTGGCCTCGCGTGTGTAGCGATGGCGGCCGTCCAAACAACTGTCCCTCAAAGCAGCGTTAGCTCCGCTGATTGTGGGGTGCCTGCTAGGCAATAAGCCTAAATAGGAGCTCAGGTGAGGTCAAATAAGTATTAAAAACGGTTTCAACAAATTATACAAAATTTTTAAAAACGAGCATGTATTGCCTCCGGCTTCCGCCTCAGAGGTTGTAGTGTCTGATGTAGTTCCAGCATACATGCTTAGATTAGCAAGATCACAGGGATATGCGGTTCCCTGTGACGACCTCCATTAAATGTTATACCTGTCGCTCTAACGGGCACGTTTACAAACTACGATATCCCTATGAAAAGATGTTTTTGTTAAAGTTTCATATCGGCATTTACTATATTCTGTACGTTATTCATAAGTTCCTGGAACGGAAAGCTTTTCCCGAAAATGTGTGGTGAGAACTCTAATTCGCTTTATTTAGAATTGCTATCAAGGCAGAGGGGCATCTTCAAAATATTTTAAAGATGAGTGATAACTCGTCATTAAAGCACACCGGGAGAATGTTTTCTGAATCTTCTGACAATACAACCTGCAGGGATTGCCCGATGAACGTGCATAATGCTCTGCGTATACTACTAGGCAATAAGTCTAAATAGGAGCTCAGGTGAGGTCAAATAAGTATTAAAAACGGTTTCAACAAATTATACAACATTTTTAAAAACGAGCATGTATTGCCTCCGGCTTCCGCCTCAGAGGTTGTAGTGTCTGCCCTATATTACCAATACCTCGGTCTTACTGCCATTCAATTTTAGGCAATTATTTGCCATCCAAACTGCCAGTTCTTGGAGGCAGGATACAAAGTTGGAGGCGGCATCAGACCGGGCTTGGGTCAGGGAGACCACCAGCTGAGTGTCATCGGCATAGGACAAGGCATTAATCCCAAAAGTATCTGAGATCTTAGCCAGAGGGGCAACGTAGAGATTAAACAATGTTTAGCATCTGAAGGTGCTTCCCACATCCAAATTAGATATGCAAATGAGTAAGCATTTGGTCAAAAGAAGAACAGTTTGGTACGTTAACACACGATAGAGAGGAAGGGGTTTGTTTCAGTATGCTTCATGTAGTACAATTGAGTGGTCCCTTGATGATAGATATCCTTTTCCCCCAGATCAAGATTCACAGCAATGATGATAATTTTCTGCTCCATCCCTCAGCTCAGCCACAGATACAATTACGGAATGAACATATCCTTTTTAGTTCGAGCCTACCAGAGAGCTTGTGCTGTGTAGTGGGATAAAAAGGCATTTCTGGGGTTATTAAGAACTTACATGAGCTAAAAAGCCCACCATTGCCTACCATTGGTTGGTTTTATTATGACTGGCACTTGATTGCCTCTTATTTTGTGGCTTTCATTGTACATGTGTTTGTTCCTCCTCTGGAGCATGGCCTCTTTACCATCTCTCTTCCAGGCTGGCTTCTAGCCTGCTGCTGCTTATTTTTAGGGAACTTTCTGGGTAAGTAATCCATAATAGTATATGTATTTCCAGTTGTTTCCCTGTTTTAATTCTCTTCGTCCCTCTCCCCGCCTGTTCCATATTACTCTATCTCATATATGTGCTTTTTGACTACTGCCCTGCACACTGTTTTGCGCTCTCACTTATGTACCTCTCCCATTGCCTCTGTTTTTTTCTCCTTCATTTGCTGTATCCACCACCCTATGTGTTGCTCTCCTCCTTTGGTGCTGCTTTCCCCTCCTCTCGCCTTTATTTTTACTTAAGACTCCTCCGTTGATTCCCCCACAACCAATACGGACTTCTTTTACTATTTTTTGTAGAGTACCAGGAAGCAAATTGTTGCTGGCCCATCCACTTTAAAATGAATAGTGCTTATTCCCTTCTTGGTTTTTTTTCCCCATCAATCCATCCTTTTGTTAGCGTGTACATTCGTGGTGACACCAGCGAGTCTACAAAACGATGCTGCCATTGGCAGCCACGTTATTGCGCCTTTTTTCTTCATTTTAGTCATGTACAGTCAGGTACTATACTGTGGCCTTCTATTTTGAATAGAACGTGTAAAACTATGTGTTTGTTGTTCAAGCTTGTCAGTCTCCCACCATCCTTCAGTAACGTTAGAGACTGCCATGGGGGGAAAAGTTGTCTGGCACGGACTAAAGGTTTTCATTTGCTCAACTTGGTGTAAATGAGGGTTGGGGAAAAAGGGAATAAATAAACAGTTTTTGAAAACACATTTTTTTTTAGCATTTGTAAGTTGCAGACCATGAGGATCTGGGCTTTATGAAGAATACATTTCAAATTTTCGATGTTACAATACCACTTATCCCATCTACTGTAAATGCAATATGTAAAGAATGCAATAAAGAAGATAAATAAACAGTTTTATTGACAGGAATACCATATAACACACATGGTAGCAGGGCAGCTTGTGTTTTTGTTTCCTCTTGTGCAGGTTTGGGTGTCACCAGAACAAGCAACTAAATAAAGCAGAATGGAGTGTTTTGTTAACCTTTCTTCGTTTTCTGGAACACTGTTGTTGCTTTTCCACTACCTGTCAGCTGAAAAAAACCTTTAATATCCCAGTAAGAACCGAGACTACAAAACAGAGGTTATTGAGTGATGCGTGTACACTCCTTCACAGTTACCTACTACATAAATATGATGAAAACATGTTCCTTACTGCGTTTTTCAATTCCCCACTTAGCCTTATGTTATGTACCGTAATCAACCGTAGATGGGAGATGTATTAATTATCCATGCTTGTTCAGCACAAGAGAGTAACATGAGTCAGAGGGAAGCAGCAGCCTACAGCTGCGTGTGTGGCTAATTAGTAGGTTTGCCACTATGGATCTAGCTTACAGTTTGCTGGCTCTTGCTCAAGGATGCTTACAACACAGGCATGAAAGAGTGCAAAGTTGCGGACGTCAACATAACTGAGCTTTCACAATCTCGAATGCTTCTACAATTAATTGAGCTGCATGGTTAATGGCAAGCACGTGTAGTAGGGCCTCAGTGCACGTGCAATATCGATCGTGACACTTAATTATTAGTATTCACAAAAGTGTCCAAATTGCAGCGTTCTGAGTCCATGTGACGGTCTAAAGAACATAGAATGTTGCAGTATCCGAAAGTTTTAGCACGCATGGTCAAAAAAGATCCAGAATTGACTTGTCTGACCTGATGACAGGCCAACAAAGATTTTTATAATTTTGTATAAGTATGTCTGTGCTTCATCTGTGAGGAATGGGGTTCTGTGAAACGTTACCCATAAGGGGTACAAAAACAGTTCTGAAGTTCTGGAATTTCGAGCAGTTGGTGGGAGAGTGCCTCATTTGCCATATGAAAAAGTGTGGACAGCAGTAAATAGTGAGAAATAAAACATTGTCTCTAGGGAAACGATAGGTTGTATACACTGGCTGTGCTATGTAAACAAGCACCCTGCAGTTGAAGTGAAGTATGGGTATTGGGGGCGGGGGTAGAAAGCAGATGTTTTGCTGGCAGTGGGGTTGAAGGCTCGGTTGCTCGGGGGCGTGGCTATGAAGCCATCCAAGATGGCAACCTGGCGTGGATATCCGCTGGACAAGAACGCTCCTGGCATCAAGGGGACAAGGGAGTGATGAGAATGTAATAACCCTCTTGCTTTTAATCAAATTCATCCAATGGCCCAATAATAAGTTAGTGTTAGGTAGTTTGTTTTCATTGCCCTGTGATATGAGGGACGCCCAGGGCTCGAGTCGGGGTACCACGCGGGTGGACGGCGTCCTCCCACTTATTTTACCGGGAGCTCCATAACTGGATCAAATGGAGCCACACATTCACTCTTTGTCCTCTCAGGGGCGAGATAGGAGCCCATTCAGAACGCTGCTCACGCACTGGCTTCTCCGATGCAATCGCATGTAAGGGGTGAGATAGGGGAGGCAATGAGTCTGATGGTGCAAGCCACCTTTTGTGATGTCGCTTCCTGTTGTGATGTCAGCGTCCCCCACTTCTTTTTTTAGGACTTGTGCCCTGGGGACGCCATATTAAATGTTTCACCCCCAAAGCTTATGTCCTATCAGACCCTCCTATCCACTCAAGTGCTCTTCGTATTTGGGCAACCAAAATATATCGTGAGTTATTTAGGAGACCAAAGACACCCCCCCCCTCCCTAGGCCCGCCGTCGTCTTTGAAGCATGGGGGGCTCAGGAGAGTGTCATCTTTGAAACCCTGAAGGACTTTCCTAAGCATTAGAAGTGCAGCAAATTAGCCTGTATTTCCATTAGTATATTTAGCCTGTATTTCCATTAGTATATTTAGCCTGTATTTCCATTAGTATATTTTTGTGAACTTAAGTGGTAGAGTTTTCACCATGCACAATATGTGAGGAAGGGAATTATTTGTAATGCTAATAATTCAGCTACTCTAGGATAGGTATAATTTGTTCAATCGATACAGATCCTTAAATAGAGTGCCTAGCAAAGAAAGTATGTTGCTAACATACTGGGCGCTACGTTCTGCTGATAATTAAATTCCCTGATAATGAAAGGGAACTTATGTATAGTTATAGCCTCCATTTTGTGAGTGTGGTTTGGGACTGTGAGTAGAATTAGGATCTGACATGTCAAGATTTGGTATTAACTATGAATCCTTTAATTTCTATGGTAATACTAAACAGTCTGTTTGAAATTTCTGGATTAGTATGTGTGGAAATATACGTAAAAGTTATAGGGGACTGAAACATCTATATGTTACATATGTTGTACTTGATATTTTAAAAATGTGTTATCGAACTTTTACTAAAATTGTTGGACAGTACTACGATATTGGTCTTACTTTCAGTTCAACATGTTTCCAGTCATAGTATTTTACCTCTCATTGGGTAAGGGGGTCTGTGGCGCAAATCTGAATATTTTTAACACAATCGACCACATGAATCGCCGGTGTCTGAGACATTAAAGAAAACATCTGTTTTTACAACTATTATGCACGTATCTGGGATCAAAACCTTAAAAAAACACATCATCATTAGTATTAGTAGTTATTATTCTCCTCACTATTTTGTGGAAAAGTAAATTTTGCCATGTTCTGTGTCCCTACGCGTCCTCCATAATATGTTATGTGCGCATGATTAATATGCATATGTATTTCCCATGTTCGATTAATGACGCAATTACAGTTGTGTCCACCTCTAGTATGTCAGTTTCCAGTTCTCGTGAATACTACGAATATCAGGCTTATGTAAAGCTACGTTGCCACGTTTCTCAGTGTGCACGTTATTCCATTGTAAAGTCCCCGTTTCTAGGCCTCAAAAGGGCCTGGACACCAGATTCAGCTCCTGTCTCCTGAAGCCTCGCTGAGGAGCGATACAGCCCCCACCTGTATCCTCGACCCTTCACTTACTTCCTGCCTCACAGTGCCCGGTTCAGCCTGGCTCTGCCTCTGAGTCTGCCAAGAGTATGTTATGATTCTAGTTATCAGTTCAGTCCTCCTTCTCTGCATTCCTAAGCTACTGAATCGCATCAATAGTTTCCGTCATTGTCTAGCCTTTACGTCTCCATGTAAGAGAAATACTGCATTTAATGGTCATTTAATATTCTTCATCACGCACTACATGTAGAATAATGCATGCTCTAGTCTTAGAGTCTGTTCGCCTTTACCCCGATAACTTTTGGATTCTATCAACATGTTCTCTAAACATCAGATACTAGATACTGTTTAGGTACATGTCGCCCTGACTCTCCAGACTTCAGTCTCTGCTCCTAGCACAGAGTTCGTAGCCCCAGCTTCTCCTAGTAACACGTCATTGCCAGTTTGCGCGCACCATTAGGTCAGAGGTCCCGGCTCCTTAGGTAGCCCCCTCCATGTTTCCGCCCCATTCATGACATATTCTGTTACGTTTGCATCACATGTCTATGTATACGCCCTGTTACACCTACTTTCACCCTTATCTTTCGCGACTGCTACGCGTCACGCCTATTGCTCCACCCACTGCTACGCCTATTGCAATGTAATGCTATGTGTTTGCGTTATGTATATATGCTCATGTACTGTTATTAAAAAGTTATCCTGGTCCTTGTCCCGACTCTGCCCCCGGCAGCGCTGCCATCCTATTCCTGTGCAGGTTGTTCTGTTCCTGTCCTTATGCTGTATTAAACCTGCAAAACTCCTACTACCTCGAATCTTGACTCTTATTTATTGAGCTATCTGTTATTCATTTATTCATTGAAAAATAGAGGTATTATTTATTTATTTACCACATAATGGCGCCCGAATAGGGACTTGCCCTTTCCCCACGCGTCGGTGAAGCCACGCCGACCCCCTGACCCTCTGCAGTCGTGACGGAACTCTTCTGCGCACCGGCAGATATTTCTGCTTCAAGTATCCCTCAGGCCCACGGAGGAGACGGAGGAGGCGGTCCAGCATCCAGACGAGACGGTGGAGGAACGCGGCGAGTCCCGACCAGAGCCCAAGCCGAGAGTCCAAGGTCCGAGGTATCCGGAGGCCCACCCGTAACAGAAGTCCGAAGTTCGTCCGTCCGGCGTCCAAGCAGTCCAGTCCAGTCCGAGGCCGTCCGTTCTTGCTGCCCGGTGAGTACCGTTGCTGGGGTGGTATCTAGACAGGGTCAATCTAATTGACTCTGGTCCGTGGGTTGGTGGTACACAGACCCACAAACGAAGTGTCCACTCCGGTGGATACGGGTCCTGACGTGTCTCTGTATGAGACCGGTAAGTTTCGTACTGTTTCAGCAGTGCATCTAGTTTCTGTTCTAGTCAGTTCTGTTCTCGAGAAAATTCATGTATTCTGTTTTCAGTATTCCAGGTAGTATTCTGTTCGAACTGTTATTCTGAATGTTCTTCATGTATTTTAATGTCGTGGTATGAGTGCGAAGTGATTCTCGTGTTTATTGTGTATTGTATTGTGTCCAGATTATAGTTCAGTCATGCCGCTCTTTTCAAAACTGCGTCAGTTGAGAACTAGAAAAGGTCTGCTAGAAGCAGCAGTTCCTGTCCCGCCTAGGGACAGTCCAGGTCATTTTATGTATCAGAAGCATGGCATAAGCGCCATATTGTATCTAGATTTATGGGTCGAGTATACCAAACAGTTAGAAGAAAAGTATAGATGGCCCGTATCGGGTACATGGGATGCCGAGTGCATCATGAGAGTAGAAGAAGCATTATGGAAAAAGAAAGCCAGACAGTCACAGAAAGATGCCATCGAGTTATGGCGCAAAGAATCTCATAAAAGAACCGAAAAAGAAATCAGAAAGTCTGAACTAAGTAGAGAATCCTTAGAACGAGCCCAAGAAAGGGAATTAATCGAGATTGGTGAACGAGTTAAAACCGAACAGACAGACAGACAGAGGAACGCCCTCATTAAGGGTATGTATCCTCTTCTTGTCGAGGGCTTGCCAAAAGCGACCCCGGAGGCATCCAGTAATTTCCCGCCACCACTAGTTCCGACTAAGCTACGTCACAAACCGACCGCAGCTGATATTTTCATCTCGTCCTATTTGGACGACACAGTCCCAGAATATGCAAATCCTGTTACTACTCCGCCAGTCCCTGTAAATCAGGCACTTCCCGCTCCTCCAGACACCGGAGTACCTGTTACGGTACCCCCGGTCCAGCCCGCCATACAAGTCCAGCCTACATTTCCATTTCCCACTCTGCCAGGACGAAGAGCATCAGTAGACGACTCTAGTTTAGGGGCCGCAGGGGGAGGTCCTCCTCAAACCCCGCCGCCACACAAGCGTTTAACGTTAGCCGAATTACATGCACAAGCGTCACAGCGTACGCCCAGATATCAGTCTGTTGCAGAAATAAGAAAAGCCCTTAACGAATGTGGCTATGATCCAGTCCCAGGCGAGGATAGTATGGTTTTATATTCATTACGCGTAAGAAAGGTGACCGAGTATCTAGTCACCCTACCAGATATGAAAGAAGATCTAGACAGAATATATCGTTTCATCCGTACAGGGAATGATCCAGAAAGTATTAGTGACGTCATGTGCCAAAGAAAAGTTGAAGTCCAGCTCATGATATTAAAATTTCTGATTAATTGTCTAATAAGGGAACAAGATTATCCGACCAAAGATCGAGCCGAAATGAAAATCCTGACAAGGTGGAGTGATAATATAGCCGAGGGTAAGCACAAGACTATCGGTAGTATAGAGAGTATGTACAAGAAAATCCGTAAAGAAATAATAAGGGTACACGAACAACGTAAAGAAGCACACGTAAGCGAGAAAGAAAATGACTCTTCTACAGAAGAGGTAGAGGACGAGAATCCCGACAGAATAGCGTATGTAGGAAAATCTAGATTTCCAGATCGCCATTTACGTCTAGAACACAAGCCAGTTTTTCACCATTCAGCACCAGAACAAGGTTCTCTAGAACAAGTATTTCAAGCTACCGATCACATTCTGAAATCACGAATCGGTTATAGTGAGTTAAGTTCTATGCATGAACAAGAACTAGTCCGATCAGCAGTCCGATGGATTACTGATTCTACCACTTTTCCAGACGAAATAGTGGCACAAATGTTTCTGAAAATGCCCCCAGCCGAGCAACGACTGGCGGGTATGTATATGATCCAGCACCTCATTACATTGTAGGAGGGTCAACATTCTGATCCAGGTCCGTTACATGATGTCTTGAACGAGTTACTCCAGTACAAATGGAAAGGTTTAGGTACCGATTTGATTAGTGTCATTCTAGAACAGCGCCACAAATATAGTATGTTTTTGAACCCGCATTTTGTTCATGTCTCACCCCCAGAAAGTAAACCCTTTTACATAGACAGACAGAATCCGTTACGAGAAGTGCATCCAGTTAAGACAGACGGTGGTGAAATGCAACGAGTGTTTGTTTACACCCCGATCACAAAGATGGAACTCTTAGAGATGAAAAAGTTAATTCCCTGTCATGACAAAGATCCAGCAGGGTTCCACCGAGAATTAAAAGACATGCTCCGTATGGGAGAATACACGTATCCAGATATTATTAAAATGTTAAAAGTCCTGTTGCCCGCAGGGGTATATGAGAAACTCAAGGAAAAAGAATGGGAGGTGGGAGAGAAAAAGATCGATTGGGCAGTTCTAGAAGCTGAAGACAAGGCACGAGTACCAGGTACCGGTCTTGGAGATAAATGTAAAGAATTACCAGAACTGTTAATACAAGTTTTGCCTAGGTTATTGACAACTAAAAAGGAAGACTGGGATGCAATCTCAGCCTGTAAACAGAAACAAGATGAAGATATTAGTGATTATTATTCCAGATTTGAGAAATGTTTTACCATAAACAGTGGCCTCAAGACAAGTAGCGAGTCATACCCTCATCTTTTTGTTACTAAATTAGTCGAGAATTCAAGTCCACAAGTTAAAAATCGAGTTTTGAAAGTCGAAAGTACCTGGCAAGCTAATACCCCGTCCCAGATGTTACAGATGCTTCAATATCACCAGAATAGAATCAGAGAAGAACAAGATCACGAGAGAAAACGTATGAAAGACACGAAAATGAAAGTACTAGTTGCACAATCCGTTCCTCAAGACAGTCAGAAAAGGGGTCCGAATCAAGCCAGTCATCCTGCAGCTCCCGTTAAAGGAAACTGCAATTATTGTAAACAGCCAGGTCATTTTATAAACGAGTGTGCAGTTCTGAAACACAACATAGCTACCGGTAAGACTAAAGAAAGACCACGTCCGCCTAGACAAGAACAAGTTTCACAGACTCCGCAGCCACAGAATGCACAACAGACAGTTACTGTACCGCAGCCTATCGCTGCAACACAGCATGTTACACAGCAGATGTATCAGTATGCACAGTCCGAGTATCCAGAGTATCAACCGTATTCATGAAACAGCCTAGAGAGGGAGGTAGGCTTGCCTCTCATCGAGATACCTGTAGATCAAGAAGGTCCCTATGTTCATAGTCAAGTACTAGGGAAAGACAGAAAGTTTCTGATTGATACAGGGGCAAGTAGGACCACTATAAGTCACGCCGAAGTTCCAGGGGCTCCGCTCTCAGGCTCAAGAAATGTTTCCCTTGGATTTTCAGGAAAACCTATTATAAATGAAATTTCAAAGCCAGTTACTCTAGAAGTAGGTCCATTGTCCCGCACTACTGATCTGTTACTTACTAAGTCATGTCCAGAAAATTTGTTAGGCATTAAAACACTGAAAGAATTAGGTGCAGTTATATGCTGTTCCCCAGAGGGAATACGATTGTTTCTTCGTGACTTCAAGGGTCACTATGTATTACGAGATTTTGATCCAAGATTGTCCAATGTCCCGCAGCATCTATGGGCGCAAGGTCCAACTGATGTTGGTTATATGCAAATCACACCCCATCGTGTGACTCTCAAGTCAGGTGTAGTCCTGCCACGAATCAGACAGTACAGATTGCCACCTGAGGCTGTAGCAGCCTTATCCAAAATTATTGACGAGCTCATGGCTCAAGGAGTAGTTGTAGAAACTGACTCCAATGTATGTAATTCTCCGATCATTCCTGTTATGAAACGTACTGATCCAAATGCACCCCCAGTATATCGATTAGTGATTGATCTCCGAGAACTTAATAAATGTATTATTCCCCAGTACCCAGTTGTCCCAGATATCTCTTCCCTGTTGACAGCCATTGATTCCGAAGCCTCATTTTTCACTGTCATAGACCTCAAGAACGCGTTTTTCAGTGTTCCCATTCATCCAGACAGCCAGTTTCTTTTCGGATTTTGTTTAAATGGAAGGAGCTATATGTTCACACGAGCTCCTCAAGGTTTCACAGAAAGTCCTAGTATTTACAGTCAAGCACTTAAGAGACAACTAGACAATATTCACATGCCAACTGACACTGCCCTGCTCCAGTATGTCGATGATCTACTGATCACAGCCCGTTCCGAACGTGCTTGCGAGCGAGCCTCACTTACAGTATTGTATTTCCTTGCCGAGATGGGACATAAGGTGTCCCCTTCTAAGCTTCAATTCTGTGTCCAGCAAGTGGTCTACTTAGGACACTTACTGTCCAAGAGGGGTAGGCAGTTGACACCCGACCGTATTCAGTTAATAGCGAGTCTTCCTCAGCCCAAGACCCAGAAGGAGGTACGTGCTTTTATCGGCCTTACTTCTTATTGCAGACAATGGATTCCTCAGTATGCATTTCTAGCCAAGCCACTGATACAGTTAACGACACAGGAGGCAGCCGTATCGACTGTCCTCCCTTGGACATCTGAACATACACTTAGTTTTAATGAGTTAAAGAAAGCCCTATGTCAAGCTCCAGTTCTAGCTACACCGAACTACAGTAAGCCTTTTACACTTTTTGTCACTGAACGCGAAGGTACAGCATTATCTGTCCTCACACAAGATCAAGCAGGACAATACAAGCCCTGTGCTTATTTTTCGAGCACATTAGATCCAGTAGCCCAGGCTCTGCCTGCGTGCCTCAAGTCAGTTGCAGCCACAGCACTAGCTATCAGACAAAGTGATTCCATAGTATTAGGACATTCCTTGACAGTACAAGTTCCACACTCCGTGGAAGTTCTTTTAAACCGAACACAAACTCAGCACTTGACAATTGCACGTTTAACAGGTTATGAATTGACACTGTTCCAGCCACACATAGAAATCAGACGCTGCAACGTTTTAAATCCTGCTACATTGTTACCATCAGTTACTTCGAATTCTGCCACACACGATTGTGTGGAAGTAGTTAACATCATGACAAAGCCAAGACAAGATCTGACAGATATTCCATTACCAGATCCCGACCTGACACTTTATGTGGATGGTTCATGCATGAGAACTAGTACAGGAGAACTAGTAGCCGCGTATGCAGTGACTACTGACACTGAAGTTATTGAAACACACCGTATTGACACCCTGTCTGCTCAAGCAGCAGAGCTAGTTGCTCTGACTCAAGCCTGCATACACGCCAAGAACCTGAAAGTTAATGTTTACACCGATTCACGTTACGCATTTGGAGTTGTACACGACTTCGGAGTGCTCTGGCAAGAGAGAGGTTTCATGACTTCTCATGGAACCAAGATTCAGCATGGTCTCCTTATTCAAGCTCTGTTAGATGCTATACATTTACCGACATTCATTGCTATCATGAAATGCAAAGCACATACGAAAGTTACTGACACTATTTCCCAAGGTAATGATCTAGCAGATCGCACAGCCAAGCTTACAGCTCAGACTCCAGACATTCCAGTTAATAAGACACCGACATACACTCCAGATCTGACTACCTGTATGACAGTTAAGGACCCTACTCAAGATGTCATAGATATCCAGTTACATGCTGCTCCCGATGAAATCAAGAAATGGTCCGAACAAGGAGGGGTACAGACAGATCAGGGATGGGTAACGAAGGGTAGAGCCACATGGTTTCTCCCCGACTCTATGGTTCAAGTCATTATTAATACCGCACATAGTCCAGCACATCTAGGAGAGAAAGCTATGTTAGACAGTATCCAGAACATTTGGTTCAACAAGCATTTACGAGCTGCAGCCAAGCAGAAAGTCCGTACCTGTATGATATGTTGTCAGTTTAATCCAGGTAAAAGTGTCCCGGTGGAACAAGGTGGATTCCAGCCCCCTGACCACCCTTTTGAAGTCCTCCAGATGGATTACATTCAGATGGAGCGATGTCGAGGTTTCAAGTATGTCCTTGTAGTTGTATGCGCTTTGTCCAGGTGGACAGAAGCATATCCAGTTCCAGATTACACAGCCGCGACCACTGCCAAGCAGTTGGTTCGTGAGTTCTTCCCCCGTTACGGACTCCCTAGAGTCGTATATTCTGACAACGGCCAGCCATTCTCATCTGAACTCATGAAACACGTGTCCCTTTTGTTAGGGTACCAGTGGAAGTTCCATTGTGTACGCCATCCTGAAGCAGCCGGTCTCGTAGAGAGACATAATCAGACCCTGAAAATCCGAATTGCAAAGGTTTGTCAAGAGAAAGGTGTGGACTGGCTAGTAGCTCTGCCAGTCGCTTTGTTCTATATGCGCATGGTCGCACATTCCAGATCAGGTCTGTCCCCGTATGAGGTCGTTTTCGGCCGCCCCCCTAACATGTGGGGTACTCCTAGACCCCGAAGTATTACCGATGTTTCAAGTAATATGCTGACAGATTACCTAGCTTCCTTGATGTCTGCCCTCAACTCTTGTCGTTCACAGGTTGCCGCCGCATTTCCAGACAATACCGAGGTGGCACCGCATGAAATCGTTCCCGGATCCATGGTCCTAGTGCGAAATTTCGATCGCTCAAGTCCACTGGAGCCTCGCTGGAAGGAGCCCCGACAGGTCCTCCTGGCCACCCGTACAGCCGTGAAGTTGGAGGGACGCAAAGGCTGGGTGCATCTTTCGCATATTAAAAAATTTTATGGATTGAAGCCAGTCTCAAAGAACATTTCCCCGGATTTAAAGGACTGCCAAAGTACTATTCTTAAGGACTGTCCCGCAAAAGACAATGATACTGCACCCTCCCTGTTAGAGAAAACTCCGCAACAGGAGTATAAGCTCAAGTTAAGGTCTAGTAAAATAAGTCAGCCAGTTTGATTGTCTAAGTCCTCCCCTAGGTGAAACGGTTAGACCGGTTTCTGACATGTATAAAATAGACCCCCATAGTGAGAGAGTTAGTCAAAACTCAATCCGATGTATCGTTTTTCTATGTTTCATATTATTTCTCAGTATTATGATTTCCTGCACCAGTTATGCATTTTACCTGTATTTTCCAGTTTCTCATGTAAATAAGTCTTCTAATGTTACAGTAGAGCACACGTTTAGTGATCTGCCTCCTCATGAACTCTCTTACCGCCTCGCTATGCGTAACAATTCCTTTATCCGCATGTTACATTATTCACACCAGACCAGCAATGCCACTAATTGTTGGGTGTGTGGTCGACTCCCCCCTTTCCAGACACCAAAGGGAGTTCTGCCACTCTTTCCTTATCCATTTTCACATAATGGTTCGTGTGGAGCATGGTCCACGTTAACGTCATCTTCAACAGATATGTCTTTTCTTAACAGTACATGTTTTCCAGACAAGCAAGGTCTTCCCCACAGAACAGGGTTAGATCTAGAAAACGAAGTTTACAATTTAGGTAATTATTCTTCGAATTTCATGGTCCTGAATGTTCAGTCTGATACTACTCCAGACTTACCTACTATTTCAGTACTACCAGTCAAAGGTGAATTATGTGTCCGAAATAATGGTTCCGTACATGTAGGACATAGCGATTGTACTACTATTGTCCAGTACAGTGACAGTGGGAAATCTATTTTCAAAGCTTCACGTCATTCTTATTTTGTTTGTGGTCAGACCGCATATGTTCGTCTGCCCCTCGATTGGGAGGGAACCTGTTACATTGCCTTCCTACTGCCACCAGTTTTTCTAGCCCCACCCGACTACCATAGGAATTCCCACCTAGTACATACTAGACACAAGAGAAACCTCCCGATTGTCGATTATACTGAAACTACTCTAGAACAATATATAGATATCAATAAAGGTGTCTTCCCTTATTTAGGTACAGTCGTGAATAGTAAACTGATACGTAGATTAACCAGAACACTCGAAGCAGTAGTGATTGAGACTACTTCTGCTCTAAGTAATTTAACCGAAGAACAATCCTTTATGAGAATTGTCGTGCTCCAGAATCGTCTCGTCCTTGACGTCATATTGGCCGATAGGGGCGGGGCCTGTAGAGTCATCGGATCTAGTTGCTGCATTTTCATTCCAAATAACGCGCCGTCTGTTTATTCAGCTATAACCAGACTCCATAAAATTGCCCATCTGTTACACCAAGATCCAGGCACCTGGACTTGGTCCGGTTGGTTCTGGAATATAATTTCCACTTGGGGATGGAAAGTCTTGTCATTTCTGGGTATTGCAGTAGCGATCATATTCAGCTGCTGCCTCTGTATACAATGTGGCCCTGCGATTTGCGGCATTTGTGCTACCTCTTGTATTCCTAGTCCCAAGCCCCGTTCTGAATCCCGTTCCAAGAAAATTCGAGACGAGCAAATGATGCTGTATGAAATGATAGATGGTATCATGAATATTGATGTTTCCTGATGGAAACGTAGTGACAAGGAGGGAATGTGGAAAAGTAAATTTTGCCATGTTCTGTGTCCCTACGCGTCCTCCATCATATGTTATGTGCGCATGATTAATATGCATATGTATTTCCCATGTTCGATTAATGACGCAATTACAGTTGTGTCCACCTCTAGTATGTCAGTTTCCAGTTCTCGTGAATACTACGAATATCAGGCTTATGTAAAGCTACGTTGCCACGTTTCTCAGTGTGCACGTTATTCCATTGTAAAGTCCCCGTTTCTAGGCCTCAAAAGGGCCTGGACACCAGATTCAGCTCCTGTCTCCTGAAGCCTCGCTGAGGAGCGATACAGCCCCCACCTGTATCCTCGACCCTTCACTTACTTCCTGCCTCACAGTGCCCGGTTCAGCCTGGCTCTGCCTCTGAGTCTGCCAAGAGTATGTTATGATTCTAGTTATCAGTTCAGTCCTCCTTCTCTGCATTCCTAAGCTACTGAATCGCATCAATAGTTTCCGTCATTGTCTAGCCTTTACGTCTCCATGTAAGAGAAATACTGCATTTAATGGTCATTTAATATTCTTCATCACGCACTACATGTAGAATAATGCATGCTCTAGTCTTAGAGTCTGTTCGCCTTTACCCCGATAACTTTTGGATTCTATCAACATGTTCTCTAAACATCAGATACTAGATACTGTTTAGGTACATGTCGCCCTGACTCTCCAGACTTCAGTCTCTGCTCCTAGCACAGAGTTCGTAGCCCCAGCTTCTCCTAGTAACACGTCATTGCCAGTTTGCGCGCACCATTAGGTCAGAGGTCCCGGCTCCTTAGGTAGCCCCCTCCATGTTTCCGCCCCATTCATGACATATTCTGTTACGTTTGCATCACATGTCTATGTATACGCCCTGTTACACCTACTTTCACCCTTATCTTTCGCGACTGCTACGCGTCACGCCTATTGCTCCACCCACTGCTACGCCTATTGCAATGTAATGCTATGTGTTTGCGTTATGTATATATGCTCATGTACTGTTATTAAAAAGTTATCCTGGTCCTTGTCCCGACTCTGCCCCCGGCAGCGCTGCCATCCTATTCCTGTGCAGGTTGTTCTGTTCCTGTCCTTATGCTGTATTAAACCTGCAAAACTCCTACTACCTCGAATCTTGACTCTTATTTATTGAGCTATCTGTTATTCATTTATTCATTGAAAAATAGAGGTATTATTTATTTATTTACCACAATTTGAAGAAGAAATTTGGAAAATGTAACCATTTCGGACAGAGGTTTGACTCAAGTGAAGATTTGTAACTTTGCTATTAACACACAATACAGGGGGGGTTATCTTGATATAATAAGATAAAAATATGTGCCGCTTTAGCTAAAATTGCAGAGCTTTTACTCTTGATATGGAACGTTACTGAGAAATTTGGCAGCTGTCCATGAAAAAGCGTGAGGTGCACGTGTAGTGAGACGGGAAGGTGAAACGGGAAATTAGATCTAATAATGGCACGCGGCTCTCTTCTGCAACACTCACATTACTAAGCAACCAGGCTCCTCCTTTAAGCAACAATATGGCAAACAATATTTTTGATATACTGACATCCAACCACTTTTCCAATCTGAAACTCGATTGATTTTGTTCTCTTTTGGAGGCTTCCAAGTGATCTGGGCTGAACTTTGGGAGTAAAGGGGCACACAGCCACCATCTATCTTTCCACAGCCACTTCAAGATGTGGTGGGATGATGGCCCATGTTTGGTGGGATGACGTCTCTTCTTTGGTGGAATGATGCCTCATGTTTGGTGGGATGACATCTCTTCTTTGGTGGTATGATGCCCCATGTTTGGTGGGATGATACCCTATGTTTGTTGGGGTGGTGTCTCATGTTTGGTGGCATTTTGTTGCATTATCAACTGATGATTTATTTTTTCCACTCGTTACTTATTGATGTCACAATAATCCTAGTTTAAATTGCACCTGACACTTCACTTGCCAATCGTCAATGACATGGTGAGTTATTTAGAGCGTCCAGGGATACACTGTCCTGAATTCACACAAATCCCACTTCTCATCTTACACAGGTTCACCACTCATCTAACTCACTGGGCACTCCGTTCACCCGTCACTCACACATCTCACCCTCCCTTTCCATGAACATATTGGACACCCTGCTACCACATGGGCACCCCACTTACCTTTCACTCATTTAGGCACACCTTCCACAACGCACTCACAACGCTAACCATGCATTCACACCACTCACTGTCACCCCATGGGCACACCTTTCACACAGCACACATTAAATTACTCAACACTTGTAAACATGCACATATATCTACAAATGCACCCACAGAGTATCTGCTCTTCCCATAGTACTCGTTGCCTTTCAGTTCCATCTGTAACCACAGAGTGGTGCCAGAGAGAAGAGTGTACAGAGACTGTGGGGTGGAATGGGAAGAGTGATTGGGCTGAGGCTGGGGGGCTGGTGTGAGGCGAGATCAGTCTTAGTCTGAGGGGGTGAGCCAGCAGGAAGTGGTCCTGTAGTCTGGCAGGGGAAAGCAGGCGAAAGCTGCTGGATGGGGAGCAAGCAGCACAGGCTAAGGGTGAAGCACTGCATATGAGGCTGTGGGCTGGTGTGAGAGCTGAGTGAGAGTAGCAGGCTAAGTTATGATGAGGGTGGGCACAGGTTGTAGATGTACTGGTTGGTAGTGAACTTGAGCCTTGTTGGCCTTCATATATGTTAGAAATGGGATCCCTGGCTGGCCAGGGCTTGCGCCAAAGTCAGTCAGAGACCACCACTTCCACGTCAGGGCAAGGGAGTTACACGCCAAGATAACCCCTGCTCACCCCCTTGGTAACGTAGCACGAGCAGTAAGGCTAAACTTGGAGGCAATGTGAGTTAAGTGTTTGCGCACGCACCCCAGCAACAACACCCAAGGCCCACCACAAAGGAAACTCCACACAAGGTTATATATAAAAATAGCCTTTGTATTACACCAAAACACATTAGATAAAAACACACGCTTTACAATGTGCCAACAGGCACGGGCAGAATTTACAGGGGATATGTAAAAGACAGGGCCACCTGGACCACTGTCAGGAATCAGCACTTTTAGAACTAGCACTTAGAATATCACTTAGAACATAGCACATAGAATGCAAAATCACTGTAGCACAAATTAGAAAATGTATCACACAACCAGTAACTACTGGTAACAGGTAAGTACCACCTACGCAATCCTAACCACCTTAGGAGAATATTGCGCAGGGAACCAGGACCTCACTAGCAACACCTGCACTAGGAGAAAAACAACCACCTAAGTATCACAATACCTGTAGGGGCATAGGCACATTACGCATGATGCATCACAACACATTCAGAGGTGTAGGGAAGGAAAACACATGATGCATAACATACATTCAGCGGTGTAAGAACATGGCACATGACGCATTAAAACACATTCAGAGGTGCAGGGAAAGAACAATTGCGTCAAACTCACATAAGTCACCACCTGTGACTGTCCATAGGCCAACTGGCCTTGTGGGGGCTAGGACGCCCTGTGTCCCAAAGTCAGGGGGAGCCTAAATATAGCAGCTGCCCACAAAGTGCTGGGCAGCTTTGGAGACACTGGGGCCAACGCTGGAGCCTTGTGGCCCTAAACAAATACAATGCCCCCTGAGCCTCTCAGGCTCTGAAGAACGAAATGCCCCCACGAGTATCTCTGGGCTCGCAACTTAAGGAATGCCTGGAGCCTCTCTGGGCTCCAAGTAAAGAAATTCCGCCAAGAGCCTTTCAGGCTTGAACACAAACTGCGGCCGTTGTTGGAGTCTTGCTGGGCTCAAAAACAAGCAATGCCCCCGAGCCTCTCTGGGTTCTGAAAACAACTGCTGCCTGTTTGGCTGGAGTCCCCCTCTTGGGGACTCAAAAACGACAATGGCCCCCGGAGCCCTCGTGGGCTTCTGAACAAATGCCCCCAGAGCCCTTCAAGCTCTAACTAAACAAATGGGCCGTCGTTGGAGTCCTCCTCCTGGGGACTCTAAGACAAGAGAAATGCCGCCTCGAGCCTCGCAGGCTTGTAAATACAAATGTGGCACCGTGAGCCTCTCGTGGCTCTCAGCACCAATGGGCCGTCGTTGGAGTCCCCCTCCTGGGGACTCTGACAAGGGCTCTGTATCCCATAAGGCCCAAGAGCCTTTCACGGGGCTGAGGAGGGACCCGCGGGGATGCCTGCACTCACTGGTAGAAGGCGGCGTCTCCCCTCGGTGGTCTCTCCTCTCGGCTCCTGGGCTGCGGGGCTCTCCCTCCTTTCACAGGAGCCCCGATGGGGGGAAAACACCGGTTGCTTCTTTGTGGCGGCGCGGGGCTCTCCTGCGACACCGGAGCCCCGCCTGCTCTCTCCACCGCCCTGCTCCTCCCCTCGTGCTGCGGAGGCGGGACTTCCGGGTCGCCCCTTCGGCTTCCGGGTCGTCGCAGGCAGCGCGGCGGCCCGGCGGGGAGGACAGCAGCTGGTGGCACGATCCGGGGCAAATGCCGGGTGGGCACCTGCTCTTTTACATAAATATTAAATCGAGGTGGGCACTTGATCGGGCCCCAAAAACGGCACCAGGTCCCTGGCGGGGTGGGCACCTGCCAGGGGTACGAAATCTGCAAAAACGGGTCCAATGCCGGGTGGGCACCGGCCAAAGTGAATAAAGCGCCCCCAGGCGCTCAGAAGGCAATAAAAGCGCTCCCAAGCACTAGCAGCAAGGATAAAGCGCTCCCCAGCGCTAGGGTACAAATAAAGCGCTCACAGGCGCTTAGAGGCCCACAAGTCCAGCAAAGTTTTGGAGGCAGGCAGGGGGGCAAGGCTGGGCCCAGAGCCAGCTCACTGGGCCTCCAGGCAGGGAGGCAGTCCAAGTGGCGGTCCTCCTGGCGCCCAACAGCAACAGCCCCCTCAGCAAAAGGATCCTGGAAGAGAACAAATTGTAAGGGGACACAGCCCCTTCTTATACTGTAAATTCCTTTGTCTGTGGGTAGGGTAGGGGAAGAACCAGTGGCAGCTGGTCTGGGAGCCCCCTTGATGTGCTCAGCCCCTCACTTTATTCACTGGCAGGGTTAGGGTCATTAGACGCACCACAGGGGGTGGAGCCAGCATTGTGTGGGGAAAACCCAGCCCTATTCAGGACCCAGGTGCACTGCTCCCCAGCCATCAGCATGCTAATCTCCACACTCACCACCGGGCAGACCCATTCAGACTCCTGCAGCCAGGCTCACCAGCCAGCCCCAGCCAATCACATGCCAGCACCTTTACAGCACACGCACAGCCATGTCTAGAAGTGGCACTTCCACACTAGACACATACATGCCGCATACATCATTTCGCAGCATTCAATCACACGAGTCCGCACATACCAGACTCAAGCCTGTACACCCCACGCATCAGGAACTACCAGGGACACAGACATTCCCCATGCATTCCTATGAGAGGGCAGGCCAACCTTACTCCACGCACTCAGAGTGCGCACGCACTTTCCACTGGGACACAGTGAAAGTGCGCAGAACCCAAAAATCACCATCACCAGGTCACCATTAAAAGCAAAAGGTTTAGGGGTGAACGTGCCAGAAGGGCCAAGTCCAACACAACCCCCTTCCAGCCAAAACGCAGGGGATACCAATCACCACCGTGATGGACTTCCCTGCTTGGGGCGATAGAACACGGACGTGGGCCCGCAACTGCAGGGACACCCTCCTGTTCTGCGCCACGGTGAACCCATGGGATTCCTTCCAAAACCACTGTCTGGAACAACTGGGCTACCCCACTGGTACTCCCAAGCTGTCCTCGGTCAGGCCCAGGCCCTCGGCCACCCAGGTGCCACTGGTCCTTGCCTATTCGCAAAGCGGGGGGTAGTAACCCCTGGCACATAGTTGCCATTCTCCACTCTTCCTGTCTGCAAGACAGGACTAGACTGCCACTGGTTCTCCAGCCTAGGGTCTACACCCTTAGGTGGACCAGGAGTCTCAGGGAAGGCTCTCCTCCCCCTACCTCTTCTTCTAGGGTTCCTCCACCTCCGACGAGGGGTACACCTAGAGCGCCATTCCAACCCAGGGTTTAACCCCTCAGGTTGCACCTGTGTCAGAGGTGGGCTCTCCCACCCTCTGCACCCCCTTCCAGAGTCCTGCTCCCTACCAACTGGGGCGGTACCTCTGGAAGGAGAACCGGTCAGGACATTGATTACAGTCGTCCTTACCTCCAGGTCAGGCGGATACTGAACCTGGCCTTCCAACCTCTGGTCTAGAACTTTGGAGGAATAACTGCCTGGCACTCCAGGACTTCTGGGGATTCACACCCCATCCCCCTGAGGCTGACACATGACCCATGTGTCGTGTGACTGTCTGTCTGGCGCAGATCTCCCGTCCCCTGTCCACCTGACAGTGCGTGAAGATCCCCCAGAACAGAAGGGGCGCCACCCGGGTCCCCCCAAGAAGATCTAGCCCAACTGGCTAGTCCCTGGTCCACTGGTGCATCCACTGGGAAACTCATCCCCCAATCACTCCTCACTTCGGACGTCTGTGCCCTCCCAACTGGAGTGACACTGCCGGACACTGGAACCCCTGGAGCTCTAGTTACAGATGCTCCAGGTTCCCTAGACACTAGGAGATCCTCCTCAAGTGGACTAACAGGACAACCTAGGTCCCCAACATGGTTTTCCCTCATGAAACCACCCAGGTTCTGAGATAGGGCTTCGGGCATCTGGGGACTCTCAGCCACCCACTGACTCCTGCTCCACTGAGCCAGGTAGTAAGCCTCTCCACCCCTCTCACTATACTGGGACCTAGCTGGGCTACACTGAGCCTCTTCCACCACGGTGGGCTGGAAAATACCTGAACCACTACTTTTGGAATCACTCACTAATGACTCTAAAGAACCTCTGGCACTTTCCCAGCGGTCTGCTTCATCTGCAAGCTCACAAGCATCAGACAATCCACACCCCAACAGGTGTTGGTGCAAACCTGGTGAACAACAACTGAGCAGGTGCTCTTTGACAATCAGATCAAACAGTTTGTCAAAATCAGAGTCAGTGTGAACCTGTACCCAATCAAACAGTGTCCCACAAAATTCATCCTCAAAATCTTCCCAAGACTGATTAGACAGTTTCTTACTGTCCCTGAACTTCAACCTTAACTCCTCCTCATGGGAAACAGGTACCATACTTTGGGAACTGGGAATGGGACTGCTCGCACTGGGCTCTATATAGCTGCCACCACTGGACTCAACCCGCCCTGGGGAATCCAGAAAATTTAAATTGCGCGCAGGGGATAGTCTACCCTCTAGAGGTAAGTTCTCTCTGGTGAAGGCCCTCTCAGCCTCCTCTACCCTCTCCTGCGCTAAGACCCTCTGAGTCTCTAGCTGTTGCTTTCTTACGCCCAGCTGTGCCATAGCCTGGGCATGCTCTGACCTGAGCTTTTCTAAAGCCAGCTGGTGCTCCCTTTCCTCCTATCTTCCCACTCCTCTGGGGACAGGGAAAAGGATGAGGCACTGCCTCCTACACTGGACCCAACAAGGGACTCCCTATCTATGGGGTCCTCACTATCTGCTGGCGTCCCTGTACCCTCGTTTTCTTCCTCCTCTTCAGACTCTTCAGGGCTCCCCTCAGACCCACCACCCTCATGGTGTGAGACCCGGGCCATCTCCTCACTGTGCTCATGCTCCCAGTCATCCTTCTGCCATTGGATTAGGTTACCCCTAAGTTGGGACTGGGTGTCCGACTCATTCACTGCAATGTCTCTCTCTTCGCAAAATTTTCTCAACTCATGCATAAACAGACCCCAGACATTAAAAGCAGACTCCATCTTGGCAGGATGCTCACAGACACGTGCAAAACAGGGGACTTAACTGTCAGAGCTGAAGCAAGAGTACAAAATTTACAAACAAATTCAGTGAGCTCCCTATCCCACAGAACTCAAACTCACTTATCTAGTGCCACACACCATTCATCCACACACAACCCCCCCCCCTCCTCGGACTAGTAAGGCATTTTCTACCACCCCTGATTTCTCAACCTGACCACACATGACACAGGTACCAAACTCTTGGCGCAGGGCGGGGAACAATGTACTGGACACTATTATGCTGCTACCCCTGGATACCACCCTCTGGTGAACCCAGAAAATTCAAACTGCACTTAGGGGATAGAACACCACCCAGAGCTAGTGACACCTAACTCACAGTGCACAAGAAACACATTTCCAAAGAAATGACATTAAGAACAATTTAGAAACAATAATCCCCAAAATGTGATTTATCTAAAATGCAGAGTTTTGTAGTGCGGCCAGTTGCCACTGAGGTACAACGCAAACACAAATCCTTATCCTTTCCGCTGCCGCCAATGTTAGAAATGGGATCCCTAGCTGGCCAGGGCTTGCGCCAAAGTCAGTCAGAGACCACCACTTCCACGTCAGGGCAGGGAGTTACACGCCAAGATATCCCCTGCTCACCCCCTTGGTAACGTAGCACGAGCAGTAGGCTAAACTTGGAGGCAATGTGAGTTAAGTGTTTGCGCACGCACCCCAGCAACAACACCCAAGGCCCACCACAAAGGAAACTCCACCCAAGGTTATATATAAAAATAGCCTTTGTATTACACCAAAACACATTAGATAAAAACACACGCTTTACAATGTGCCAACAGGCACGGGCAGAATTTACAGGGGATATGTACAAGATAGGGCCACCTGGACCACTGTCAGGAATCAGCACTTTTAGAACTAGCACTTAGAATATCACTTAGAACATAGCACATAGAATTTAAAATCACTGTAGCACAAATTAGAAAATGTAGCACACAACCAGTAACTACTGGTAACTGGTAAGTACCACCTACGCAACCCTAACCACCTTAGGAGAATATTGCGCAGGGAACCAGGACCTCACTAGCAACACCTGCACTAGGAGAAAAACAACCACCTAAGTATCACAATACCTGTAGGGGCATAGGCACATTACGCATGATGCATCACAACACATTCAGAGGTGTAGGGAAGGAAAACACATGATGCATAACATACATTCAGTGGTGTAAGAACATGGCACATGACGCATTAAAACACATTCAGAGGTGCAGGGAAAGAACAATTGCGCCAAACTCATATAAGTCACCACCTGTGACTGTCCATAGGCCAACTGGCCTTGTAGGGGCTAGGACGCCTTGTGTCCCAAAGTCAGGGGGAGCATAAACGTAGCAGCTGCTCACGAAGTGCTGGGCATCTGTGGAGACACTGGGGCCAACGCTGGAGCCTTGTGGCCCTAAACAAATACAATGCCCCCTGAGCCTCTCAGGCTCTGAAGAACGAAATGCCCCCACGAGCCTCTCTGGGCTTGCAACTTAAGGAATGCCTGGAGCCCCTCTGGGCTCCAAGTAAAGAAATGCCGCCACGAGCCTTTCAGGCTCGAACACAAACTGCGGCCGTTGTTGGAGTCTTGCTGGGCTCAAAAACAAGCAATGCCCCGAGCCTCTCTGGGCTCTGAAAACAACTGCTGCCTGTTTGGCTGGAGTCCCCCTCCTGGGGACTCATAAACGACAATGGCCCTCGGAGCCCTTGTGGGCTTCTGAACAAATGCCCCCAGAGCCCTTCAAGCTCTAACTAAACAAATGGGCCGTCGTTGGAGTCCCCCTCCTGGGGACTCTAAGACAAGAGAAATGCCGCATCGAGCCTCGCAGACTTGTAAATACAAATGTTGCGCCGTGAGCCTCTCGTGGCTCTCAGCACCAATGCGCCGTCGTTGGAACAAGGGCTATGTATACCATAAGGCCCAAGAGCCTTTCACTGGGCTGAGGAGGGACCCGCGGGGACGCCCGCACTTACCGGTAGAAGGCGGCGTCTCCCCTCGGCGGTGTCTCCTCTCGGCTCCTGGGCTGCGGGGCTCTCCCTTCTTTCACGGGAGCCCCGATGGGGGGAAAACACCGGTTGCTTCTTTGTGGCGGCGCGGGGCTCTCCTGCAATACCAGAACCCCGCCAGCTCGCCCCACCGCCCTGCTCCTCTCCTCGTGCTGCGGGGGCGGGACTTCTGGGTCGCCCCTTCGGCTTCCGGGTCGTCTCAGGCAGCGCGGCGGCCCAGCGGGGAGGACAGCAGCTGGTGGCACGATCCGGGGCAAATGCCGGGTGGGCACCGGCTCCTTTTACATAAATATTAAATCGAGGTGGGCACTCGATCTGGGCCCCAAAAACGGCACCAGGTCCCTGGTGGGGTGGGCACCTGCCGGGAGTACGAAATCTGCAAAAATGGGTCCAATGCCGGGTGGGCACCGGCCAAAGTGAATAAAGCGCCCCAGGCGCTCAGAAGGCAATTAAAGCGCTCCCAAGCGCTAGCAGGAAGGATAAAGCGCTCCCCAGCTCTAGGGTACAAATAAAGCTCTCACAGGCGCTTAGAGGCCCACAAGTCCAGTAAAGTTTTAGAGGCAGGCAGGGGGGCAAGGCTGGGCCCAGAGCCAGCTCACTGGGCCTCCAGGCAGGGAGGCAGTCCAAGTGGCGGTCCTCCTGGCGCCCAACAGCAACAGCCCCCCTCAGCAAAAGGATCCTGGAAGAGAACAAATTGTAAGGGGACACAGCCCCTTCTTATACTGTAAATTCCTTTGTCTGTGGGTAGGGTAGGGGAAGAACCAGTTGCAGCTGGTCTGGGAGCCCCCTTGATGTGCTCAGCCCCTCACTTTATTCACTGGCAGGGTTAGGGTCATTAGACGTACCACAGGGGGTGGAGCCAGCATTGTGTGGGGAAAGCCCAGCCCTATTCAGGACCCAGGTGCACTGCTCCCCAGCCATCAGCATGCTAATCTCCACACTCACCACCGGGCAGACCCATCCAGACTCCTGGAGCCAGGCTCACCAGCCAGCCCCAGCCAATCACACGCCAGCACCTTTACAGCACACGCACAGCCATGTCTAGAAGTGGCTTTTCCACACTAGACACATACACGCCGCATACATCATTTCGCAGCATTCAATCACACGAGTCCGCACATACCAGACTCGAGCCTGTACACCCCACGCATCAGGAACTACCAGGGACACAGACATTCCCCATGCATTCCTATGGGAGGGCAGGCCAACCTTACTCCACGCACTCAGAGTGCGCACGCACTTTCCACTGGGACACAGTGAAAGTGCGCAGAACCCAAAAATCACCATCACCAGGTCACCATTAAAAGCAAAAAGTTTAGGGGTGAACCTGCCAGAAGGGCCAAGTCCAACAATATATATACATTTTTGGGAAGTTTTATATAGCGCAAACTAGACCGAAGGTATCAGAGCGCTTTACCTGAGCACTAGTTAGGTTACAGAAGGACACATCAATTTTTGTTAGGCACGGGGAGATTAAGCGATTTGCCCAGAATCACAGAATGTTGAGCGTCCCTGCTGAGACTCGAACCCGGGTCCCCAGCTCCGAGGCCGACCGCCCTAGCCGTTAGGCCGCATTCTCTCCCCCTTCATGCTTTCTGCTGTAAAGGAAAGAGTTAGGGGTACCAGTGGCCAGACTTGTTTTCACTGCTTCTGAAGCCACAATGTAGACCAGCATCTGTACCCATTGCACTGCATAGGGGTAGTGCACTGCAGGGGCTGCTACTGGAGGGAAGATTGAGCTGAGGCTGTAGGGATTAGCGTGAGACAGGGGAGCTGGTTATGAAGGAGCCGCAGTGGTTAATTTGTAAAAAAAAATACGTGCAGGGGCTCTCGTCAGGAGGCAGCCTGCACCAGCCCATTTCTTCTGTAACATTGCCTGAAACAGAGCCAACTACTAACTAGGCAGTGGGGAAAGGGTGTGGCATAGTGACCAGAGCTGCAGACCTCGGAGCTGGGGAACCAGGTTCGGGTTTCGACATCAGCTCAACATCCTGTGATTCAGGGCAAATCACGTAATCTTCCTGTGCCTACCAAAAATGGGTGTGTCCTTTACTGGCGCTCATGAAACTACTGAGCCGGTGTTGATGATTACATTTCAGTGCTGAGGACCAGAAACCACTGGCTCAAATTAAGCACTGAGGAGCTGGTGTATTTGGAGAGAGTGAACTGAGGCTGTGAGTTGGTGTGGGAGGAGTGAGTGTTGGTAGGAGGCTTTTTGGGATGGCCACCCTTAGGCTATGGCTGCAGCAAACAGCACATTAATTGGATTGCCGGAAAGGGTGGGTAGGTGTGTTTTCTGGACTTCATAAATGCTGATGGGGAAGAAAAAACATAAAGAAGCTCAGACTTCATCACAATTTGTGCAGCAACCATTTTAATGTGGGACAAGACCTTATGGGAAAGCTCTATTCACCAATACTTCTACCAGTCATACTGCTAACGGCTCACAGAGCAATACTGTTAGCCAGTACTATCATACCATGATTTTGTGGTGTTCCTCTTGCACTCTACCATGTTATTACATTTTCATGGGGCAGTCATGTTAGGTAAGGTAATAACCCTAAGGAGCAATAGGAGTGCAGAAAACCCTCTGCAGCTAATTCACAAAGGTAAACGTAGTCCTGGAGTCTAAGTTTAGACTTGAGGTCTAAAGGCCCAATTCTCAAGGGTACATTTAGACCTGAAGTGTAAGGGCCCAATTCTCAAAGGTAAATTCAGACCTGAAGTGTAAGGGCCAATTTCACAAAGGTAGACTTATACTTGAGGTCTAACTTTACCTTTGTGAACTGGGCCTTTAGAGTTCAGGACTAAACTTAGACTTAAGGTCTAACTTTCCCTTGTGAACTCAACCCTTAGACTTCAGGTCTAAACTTAGACTTCAGGTCTAACTTTACCTTTGTGAACTGGACACTTAGACTTCAGGTCTAAAGTTAGACTTCAGGTCTAAAGTTAGACTTCAGGTCTAACTTTACCTTTGTGATCTTGGCCCTAAGACTTCAGCTCTAAACTTAGACTTCAGATCTAACTTTACCTTTGTGAACTCAGCCCTTAGACTTCAGGTCTAAACTTAGACTTCAGGTCTAAACTTAGACTTCAGGTCTAACTTTACCTTGGTGATCTTGTCCCTAAGGCTTCAGGTCTAAACTTAGACTTCAGGTCTAACTTTACCTTTGTGAACTCAGCCCTTAGACTTCAGGTCTAAACTTAAACTTCAGGTCTAACTTTACCTTTGTTAACTCAGCCCTTAGACTTCAGGTCTAAACTTAGACTTCAGTTCTAACTTTACCTTTGTGATCTTGGCCCTAAGACTTCAGGTCTAAACTTAGACTTCAGGTCTACCTTTACCTTTGTGAACTCAGCCCTTAGACTTCAGGTCTAACTTTACCTTTGTGAACTCAGCCCTTAGACTTCAGGTCTAACTTTACCTTTGTGAACTGGGCCCTCATACTTCAGGTCTACCTTTCCCTTTGTGAACTGGGCCCTTAGACTTCCGGTCTAAACTTAGACTTCATGTCTAACTTTACCTTTGTAAATTGGGCTTTTAGACTTCAGGTCTAAACTTAGACTTCTTTACCATTGTGAATTGGGGCCTATTTCTCTGCAGCGGCATATAATACTTGCCCAATCACGTGCTTTACTCAAGGTAACCAACATGGGTTGAGCCAACACCTTCTCTTAGTTGTGCCCATCCTAGGTCCTTTTCTGTTGATCACACAAGTACTGGCTGCAGCTGCACTATCAAGCCAAATCTAAAAAAGTAAGTCTCTGAAGTACTGAACTACACCCATGAAGGTGCTAAAAAACAATCTAAAGCACTATTCAAGTGCATTAACACTTCGACAATTAAGCATGGAGTTATATCATGTGGCGGGGAGTACTGGTGAACATCAGTAAAGTATTTCAAATAACAGTATTAGTTTAATTTAAAATCCCCCTGTTCTCACTCCTTTGATTTAAGTCTTTAGTGCCAAGAAATTTGCACCATTTCTTTCTGCATCAGTTGTGCCCTTGACTACTATTGACAATGTAGTATTGAGTGAATCGTAGTGACTATATAGATTTAGGAGTCACACAGTGCATAGTTGGTCAGTCTGAGTACATATTAGAGGACATGTGTCAGACCCTTTTAGCGGGTGTGGTGTAAGCATGGGCTACTTAGACCTCACTTTTAGGGCTGGAGTTGTTTGACTCTGATGTCCAGAAAGCCATCCTATTAAGGCTGTAAAAACTGGGTCAAATACATCCTCTGCCGCACTTCAGTGGTATCCTTGGGAAACAGTCACAGGCTTCTCAGGGAGGTAGTGTGGGGTGTACAAACTCAGAACTTAACCACCCAGCAGAACAATTTGTTTGCCCAGTACAGGGCTTTATTTGGATACATTGAGAACTCACTATAAATGGGATGTTACATAGGTATTAGTAGCAGGTGCAATAATATACATTGCAGCATGAACTACTGGGCTTTGGGATAATCCCCTTTTTTCCCCGTTTCCCCAAAATCACTCCTCTTGTGTCAGTCAGCCACACAAATCACTTTATTTTTTGGCAACCATGGCCATAAAAGTACAAACAAGTTAAAGCAACAATAAATAGATAAAATAATTCATAAAAACATAGTTACAGACCAGAGCTACATTAAACAAGCATTTGCAATGCAATAGGTCTCGCATTAATTAAGTTTGAGCTATTGGCATTGCTAAATATTGCAACACCAATTGCAAAAAAAGTCTATAAATTGTAGGCCAAAAAAATGTGTATTTATTTTTTTAGCAATGTTGGCCTGCTGCGCTTTAGATGAATATGTTTAGTAAAGTGTGACATACTGCGATTGCTACAATAGTTAATTGTGGATGCGTAAACAATTGTATGTATGTATGTAGGCATACTTATAGAGCGCAACTGTCACCCAAAGGGTATCCTGGCGCTTTGACCACAGACATTCCTACAGATGACAATTACACTGCCTTCGGAAAAAGGTGGGTTTTTAGATCCTTTCTAAAAGACAAGAGATCCTGCTTGCACCTTAGGGCCAGAGGTAGGGAGTTCCAGAGCTTCACGGCCGCCCATCCTCACCCTTTTTATCTTGGGAACAGTCACCAAGAAAGCCGAGGAGGATCTCAAGAGTCTGGCAGCAGAGTACCAGGAAAAAAGACCTCGCAGTACCACTGGACCCAGCCCATGCAAGGCTCTAAACACCAAGCAAGCTGATTTAAAACAGATCCGTTTTTGCACCGGTAACCAGTGCAAATCCGAAAGGGCGAGAGAGGACGAAGCAGACCATGGCCGCGAAAGTGCCAGTTTAGCTGCCATGTTCTGTACCCGCTGTAACTTCATAATTAGAGTACTGGGGGCTCCCAGAAGCAGTGCGTTACAGTAGTCTAACCTACTGAGGATGATACTACGCACTGCTTCTGTCCTCGCTGAGTGAGTGAGTGAGTGAGGGAGTAGCGGAAGAATCTTCCGCAACATGCGTAACAGCAGCATGCAGGTCGCCGTGGTTTTATTAACGAAGGTGTCCAGCTGGAGACTAGGCCCGAGCAGGACACCTAGGTTACGGACTGAGTCTGCCGCTGCGACAATGCCTAAGGTAGAGGAAGGCCAGAGTCCTTCTGGCAGAGGGCGAGGCATACGGTCTGCCGAACAGTAGAGAACTTCGGTTTTGATGTGTGCACTGATGGCTGGTGGTGTGTGTGCCTGTAGAAATTGTGCACTGATGGCTAGTGGTGTCTGTGCCTGTTGGAAGTGTGCACTGGCTGGTTGTGTGTGCCTGGTGAAAGCGTGCACTTACAGCTGGTGGTGTGTGTGTCCCTAGTGAAAGTGTGCACTGATGTTTGGTGGTGTGTGTGTGCCTGGTAAAAGCGTGCAAGGACAGCTGGTTATGTTTCTGCCCAGTGAAAGCGTGCACTGACGGCTGGTGGTGTTTGTGCCCGTTGAAAGTCTGCACTGACGACTGATGGTGTCTGTGCCTGGTGAAAGTGTGCACTGATGGTGTGGTTGAGTGTGTGGTTGAGTGTGTGGTTGTGTGTGTGGTTGTGTGTGTATGGTTGTGTGTGTGGTTGTGTGTATGGTTGTATGCATGGTTGTATGTATGGTTGTATATGTGGTTGTGTATGTGGTTGTGTGTGTGGTTGAGTGGGGAGTGAGCCTGAAAGAACTAGCGGCTGGCAGTCTGGAGAGAGTTAAAAAGATAGATACCATTAAATGTAGATATTCAAAGGAAAAATAAATTGTTAAAGGCAGACAGTGAAGCAAAGGCAGGGTTGAAACAGGGAGAAAGGCAGGTGGAAATGTTATGAGCAATTAAATAAAAGAGAAGATTAGAGAAAGAAAATAAAGTGGGCACATTTTGGAGGTAACGAAACAGAGGTGTAGGAAAGAGCGTGAGAGAGAAAAGAAAATAGCAGAGAGGTGAAGCAGGCGACTGGCCTATACATAGATGGAGGATGGAAAACAGGAGAGAATAAACTGAAAGGAAGAAACGAGAGTTGAGAGCAGAAAAAGACAGAAGTGAAGATAGTGGAGGAGAAAAGGAGGTAATAAAAGAGATGAGAAATGCAGAATAAACAGTAAAAAAAGGTCGAATAGGGAGAGAGAAGCGAAATATTAGAAGAGGGAGCGACGGAGAGCACGTCTACAGTTAGTTTCAAATAGTACAGCTGTGAACTGTGACTGCTCAGCTGCCCATATTTTGCTTGAAAGTACATCGGAATAGACAAATGTTCTGGTGTTTCAAGATATAAAACACAAAAAGTTATGTTTTTATAAGAACCAAGTCCACTCTTCCAGGGCAGAGGCATGTCATTTGCGGATTCACTGTGAGTGGTGCTGGGCCTGGACACACATTTGTTGGAGAGCTGTCCTGTGTTCCTGTGACCTGCCCTAAGCAAGCAACATATGCGCACCCATTCATCAAGAGAGCCAAAGAAAGGTGCAATTAAGTGGAAAATGAACCTGAAATATAGGATCAAACACCGAAGTGTAACAAGATTTGTCACAGCGTGCAGGTTACATGCACAGTCCTCTCAGTGTGTTCATTGTCACCTTTATAATGGATTGTGAGATAGCTTTCAGTGAGGCAGCAACACAGATCCGATTGCCCGAGCACGTGTTTTGTACTTTGCTTGAATTCATATAGCACTTGGTTGCTTACCAAACTCATTGTGAGACATAATGTGACCGGCCGACGGCAACCCCGCTTGTCAGTGCAGAGCTGGTACCAGAGAAGCGCAAGAGCGCCATCACTCGTCGCAAGCCTTGCAGGCTGCTTCTGAAACTTGGGAGGGTGAAAGTGAGGAAGTGGAGGCGGGGGTGTGTAACCACCCCATGGGGTAAAGTGGTTGCGCCCTGTTTGTACTGGAAAAAGATGCGGTTTCTGTAGTTTGTTTCTTGCACGTGATAAATAACAGGGGGAGGGGCACTGGCGGTCATAAATGCATCACGATGATAGTGCGTTAAAACATGTAGGGAGATAACATTCTGAAATGTAAATTCTGTTTATTCGGCGGAAAAGTTGCACGTTGTCACCCCCGTGTAGTGTTAGGGTAATTTCTGCTGAATCCGCATGAGTGAGACGAAAGCGGCCTGCGGCAGTAGTTTTATCCGGGAGAGGAGGAAGGCAACATGCCCGCCTCGTGAAATGGATCCAAAGAAAACCAAGCTCTCGGCATTGATGTGGCGGGGGCGGGTTACATGAAGTAAAAGTGACAATTGTGAGCAAACAAAATACAAGAGGTAGCAAACGGTGCATTACAGGAGGAAAAGTGACATGTGTGCAAGTTACAAAGGCGTAACTCAGGAGGCAGATGACTGCAGTGATGAAAGATGCTGGTGAATGTCGAGCCAGGGCAAACTCCCAAAACCTGCCCTAAGCAAGCACATGCGTGCACCCGTTCATCAAGAGAGCAAACGAAAGGTGCATTAAGTGGAAAACAAACTTGAAATATAGGACCAAACACCGGAAGTGTAACAAGATTTGTCAGAGCGTGCAGGTTACATGCACAGTCCTCTCAGTGTGTTCATTGTCACCTTTATAATGGATTGTGAGGTAGCTTTCAGTGAGGCAGCAAAAGAGATCCGATTGCCCGAGCACGTGTTATGTACTTTGCTTGCATTCATATAGCTCTTGGTTGCTTACCAAACTCATTGTGAGACGTAAAGCGTTCGGCCGACGGCAACCCCACTTGTCAGTGCAGAGCTGGTACCATATAGGTGATCCTCCGAGCACTCTGTATATAAATCTCTAGGTCTTATACAGTCTTCAATCACCAAATTAATGTCTTTATCAATTGTAGTCTTCAATCCCAGTACTGATCCAAACTTCAATCCAAACACAAGATCAAGTATCTTTAGAAAATCGATAACGAACAAGGTAAATAACTCACCAATAATTGTGTATATTCCCAAGTATTATGGTAAATAAATTTTCGCTAATCCATAATTCAACAGCATCAATAATAATCCAATTCGTTTTCAAGAAATTACACGTAAATCCTACAAGTAAAATGAAGTGAAATAACTACACAACTAAATCAAACAAAAATGCAGTCCCTCATATATCACTTACTAGGACGTGGTAACACTTACCAAATCAATTCTTGAATATCTTATTCTAAACCAACATCTGGATCATATAACTTCCATTGGATCCAGGTACAAAATAAAATATTATTGTATATCCTCAGGCGAGAGTGGAGCGTATGCACACCTAGAATAATATATTCAATAGATGTATCACATATTTATATTCAGTAATAGCCAACTATAAATAACAACAAGTTGGTAATAAGCACCTTATGTCCCATATCCATAATGCAATCTCACCTCGTGAGTCTCATATTTAGATTCCACAAGAACCAACTTAATATCAAGTGGATTTTTGGCACCTTATATCCCATACCAATACCAATAATACAATCTCACCTCATATAATATGTGAGACGAGAAGACTCTCCACTGTATTCTAATTATCCTAATCCAAATCTCTCTTCATTACGGGTACGTATCTGCAAACAAGGTGTACATAAGTAAATATGTCCATATAATACTCGCTATCATAGGTTTACATCGTTCCAAACTCACCAAGTAGTATTCTCAAGTCGCGTGTTCCGTGGCGTTCAGCGTCCGCGCCATCTTGTAATGGCTTTATATAGATGTCTTAACAGCATGAAAGTATCGTTTAGAGGGCGCCATCTTGTAAGGGTATTATTCGCCCTACTTATAATCGTATAGCGGCATAACTATAACTTGGGATACGTACTCCCCTCAACTCAAGGTATCGTACTCTAAAATGAGGTTCTGCAAATGTATCTGCCACCGCAAGTGTATTAAGAAATGTGTAAGTTTCGTTAATAGAATGAGCTATAGCGATGAATTCACTAACCGCGCCATTTTGTAACGGCTAAATGTAGATTGACTACTGCATGTAGAAGCACCGATTCTAGGAGCGCCATCTTGAACTGGTGCGGTCCGCGTAGATATCAATGACAAATCTACAATTCATATCCTAATCAGTATAATCATCTCTCTAAATTAATTGTAACATCGATAAAAGTCTAGGTACTATACTAAATCCTTGACCTTATAACTACATTATAACAGTTAAATACACTCGCAGTATCAACGTAAGTAATGTGGGAAATCGCGCCCAAAATCTAACTGTAGGTAAAGTATCATAAACAATAATTCAAGATCTTATTAAATGGTCTACCTTAGATGTATCTAATTAATGTAATATATGACTTGTCCGTGATGCAATGCGTTAACCAAGAAGCCCACGCTACATATGGGTCGCAAAACCATTGTATATCTATTCAACTTCACAATACACGTACATACAAGTATGAGGCTGCAGAAAGACAGGTATCCTTCACGCCAAATTAATAATTCAAATATTATACAGACATTCGTAGAACATAGTAATAATAAAACAACACAGTCTCAACAATTATCCGTAATACATTGTGTACATTGGATATTGTGTATGTCATTGGGGCGACAAAACAATATCTAAACATGTCGATCGAACATGCTCAAGCTCTTCATTCATAATTCTAATGTACATAATATTCCAACTTCAATTACCCAGATAAAATTCGTATTCATGATCCACATTGAGACCGCATTCCACGGCCTTCAATTTGATCAACCATTGAACCTCACGTCTTCTCAACATCAAAAGTCTATTCCCCCCACGAGGGTCTGCTCTAATATGGTCGATCCCATGATACGTGAAACAATGCTGATCTCTGTTAGCAAAATTTTGTACTAGGTGGGATGCAATCGGATAGCGTGTATCACCATTTTTTAAAGCTCTGTAATGTTCTGCAATTCTGTCCCTGAGTCTCCTAATAGTGCTCCCCACATAAATCTTTCCACAGGAGCATGATATCACATAAACCACAAAAGTGGTGTCGCAGTTAATAAACATTCCAATTGTATACATTCCAGAGTTATTATATTCAAACGTTAAAACCTTCTTTTTAGCCCATCTACAGGACACACACCGGCCACATTTGTAAAAGCCCTAAAAGCTATTAAGCCAATCAGTTTTGTTTAATCTACTTGGGTAACTCGGACTCAATAGATTCCTCAATGTAGTCCCTCTCCTGAAGGTTAGGCTTGGTCTATCATATAGGTGTGGTCTCAAATCATTGTCCATCACTAGAAGGTGCCAGTGTTTGTTCAAAATTGTAAATAGTTTTGAACTGTCAACACCATAGTTCGTAATTAGTCTAACTTTCTGATCACTAATTTTGCCATCCTTCTTTTGTCTCTTCAGGGTGGATTCCCTTCTCAATTTCTTCACTCTAGATACAGCTACCTTGATTGTCTCCTCCTTGTAACCTCGGTTACGAAATCTATTAGACATGTCCAACACGTTACTCTCGAAATCTTTATCATTCACACAGTTACGACGAGCTCTAGTAAATTCGCCATAAGGTATGGCTCTTTTCTGACAGCTTGGATGACTGCTTTCTGCATGAAGAATTGCGTTGCAGCTAGTTGGTTTCCTAAACATCCTACTCTTGATTCTGTCACCCTCAATGAACAGCTCAACATCCAAAAAAGTAATACTCTGTTTATCATAGGACGTTGTAAATTTCAAATTGTACGCATTATTATTAAGGTATTCAAAGAAACCCTGTAATGAGTCAACTGTGCCTGTCCATATCAACAGGCAATCATCGATAAAGCGTCCCCAATAATGTATATATTGGGTCCACTCACTTCCCGCCGGGCCCCAGATTCGCTCCGCCTCGAACCAACCCATGAATAGGTTGGCGAAAGACGGAGCAAATCGTGAGCCCATCGCGGTTCCAAGGCGCTGTCTAAACCACTTCCCGTCAAATAAAAGCACGTTATTCTCTAGGACTAATTTGGTCATTTGTAATAGCATCTGAGTATGATCAAACATTTCCACTGGTCTTTGACTGAGAAAGTGGTCCAGAGCACGTATACCTAGACTGTGATCAATAATAGTATATAAGGATACCACGTCTAGTGTAACTAATAACATCCCATCATCCCAAATTATATCTTCAAGTAGATTCAAAACGTGTTTTGTATCTTCAATAAAAGACGGAAGGTTATATACATATTGTCTCAGGAAACAGTCAATAAATTCTGATAAACGTTCCGTTGGACCACCTATGCCAGAGACAATAGGCCGCCCTGGCGGTTTGTCTCGGCATTTGTGGACCTTAGGAAGAGTATACAGGCAAGGTGCCTTAGGACTACTCAAAGTTAGGTATAGGAATTCATCATGATCCAAAAGTGCTAGATCATACCATGTCTTAATTTCCCCATTAATCTTAACAATAAGTTCAGGTAAAGGATTGGTGGTAAGTTTCTCATAGTACACAGTATCATTAAGCTGAGAGTAGACTTCATTGTTATAGTCAATGGTATCTAAAACAACAACATTCCCACCCTTGTCGGCACTGCGTATTGTAATAGACTTATTATTGATAAGTTCTCGTAGTGCCTCTCTTTCACCAAAGGTGAGATTATCATGAAATCCTCTCTTGCCCATCCTACGTGATGTGTCAATTTCTCTATCTATTTCAGTACTAACCATCTTAAAAAACACATCTATAGTGTTACCTGGTATAAGTTGAGGGGTCCACTTGGACTTAGTCTTGAGTCCACTCCCTTCCCTTTGAAACCTAGTAATTTCCAAGTCTTCCATAAGTTGCAACATAGTTATAGGGTCATCTTCTCTTTCAGTTAGTGACAATAAAAGTTGAGTATCTTTCAATTCCTGTATAGTCAATTCACTCAATACTTTATTAGAAGATTGTTTGTCTTTCTCAGGTACATTAGCAAAGAACTTCTTTAACTTCAGAGTTCTAGTAAATTTAAACAAATCAATTTTAGCCATACACCAATCCAATCGAGTTGCAGGACAAAAACCCAAACCCTTTTTGAGTACAGATAACATATTATCAGACAAATCACAAGAAGATAAATTGATCACCTCTATGTCACATGCTGTGGTACCATCATTAGTTGTTATTGTTTCCAAGATCTTAGGGTTCTTATTCTTGCGCCTGGATCTCCTGCCGCCCCTGCTGCCTCTCCTTGTCTTTTTACTGTCGAATCTCGACTCCTCAGTTCTGAGTCCCGATTCCCTCTCCTCAACCTCTGAACTTCCTCTAAAAAATTGTTAGTAGTAACGGCCGTGACTGTTTCTTGTGCATCTTCATTCTCACTGCTCGATATTATTGAAGAAGCATCTGTATCACTCATCAGGGGGGTGCTGCCACTAATAGTATTTGGGGAACTCTTTTTCATCAAATAGTCAAATCTTTTGGCGAATGTATACACTCGTCCCATTCTATAGTCTTTCTCATCACGTTTCAATTTGTGTGCCTTCCTTCTCTTTATATCCATTTGAAGGTCATTTAATTTTTCATCAAGAATTGTATAGTTCTTGATTGTGAGTTCAGGTAGATTCATTTCCTTAATCTCATCCTCTAATTTATTAATTTCCACGAGTAGTTTGGCTATCTTTCTATCTGCATTATCAATCAAAATCTGAATGAGATTACGCGAGCTATTATTTAGCTCCTTCTCCCATATATCGTACAAATCGGGTTCCAAATCTTCATAAGTTGGTATTATATTGGATCTGAGTCCCCGTGGTATCCTATTAAGAATCAAATATTGTTTTAAAGTGGCCGCATCCCACCATTTATTGAGTTCAGTACGTTTCAACAGTTCTAATTTCGCGAATTTGGCTCTAAGGCCTTCTTTCTTGGTACTAGTAGGAGGACCCACAGACTTACCTATGGTACCACCTGCAGCTAAATTTCCAAAGAGTAATTCTGCTTCCTTATCCCTATTCATATTGTAACCTGAGCGGCTGCTCTCTAAACCTTATGACAACAACAGCAAAAATTGGTAACGGTTAGTAGGAGCGCACAGCAAAGTACAGGTAAATATTCAGTAACAACGATGCAAGTAAATTCGGTGCTCAGGAGGAGATTAGAGATCGGTTACCACAACCTCAGAAGAAACCATAGGTCAACATATAGGTGATCCTCCGAGCACTCTGTATATAAATCTCTAGGTCTTATACAGTCTTCAATCACCAAATTAATGTCTTTATCAATTGTAGTCTTCAATCCCAGTACTGATCCAAACTTCAATCCAAACACAAGATCAAGTATCTTTAGAAAATCGATTTATTCAAAAGCGCAGCCAACACGTGTTTCGTCAGTCAGTAAGACAATGACTTCTTCAGGGCTGCAACCCAAAACAATTATAATCAATTCCAAATGCAATAACATATCAATATGTCAACACTTGCTTCAACATACGTCTATAAAAGAAGCAATATAATTACAAGTAATAAAGGGGATACACCCTCAAACCAAAATTCAAATCAACAGCTAAACAATGTGAAAAGGAAAGAAGAAACAACTTCGCCAAATTCGTGCTTCTATATTCATTAAGTTATCAACAATTTTAGTTGATACTGAGTAAATCATGATAAATGGTTTATGGTCACCACATGATACATGGTCAACTGGCTCTCGCATTGCATGCTTCATAACGAACAAGGTAAATAACTCACCAATAATTGTGTATATTCCCAAGTATTATGGTAAATAAATTTTCGCTAATCCATAATTCAACAGCATCAATAATAATCCAATTCGTTTTCAAGAAATTACACGTAAATCCTACAAGTAAAATGAAGTGAAATAACTACACAACTAAATCAAACAAAAATGCAGTCCCTCATATATCACTTACTAGGACGTGGTAACACTTACCAAATCAATTCTTGAATATCTTATTCTAAACCAACATCTGGATCATATAACTTCCATTGGATCCAGGTACAAAATAAAATATTATTGTATATCCTCAGGCGAGAGTGGAGCGTATGCACACCTAGAATAATATATTCAATAGATGTATCACATATTTATATTCAGTAATAGCCAACTATAAATAACAACAAGTTGGTAATAAGCACCTTATGTCCCATATCCATAATGCAATCTCACCTCGTGAGTCTCATATTTAGATTCCACAAGAACCAACTTAATATCAAGTGGATTTTTGGCACCTTATATCCCATACCAATACCAATAATACAATCTCACCTCATATAATATGTGAGACGAGAAGACTCTCCACTGTATTCTAATTATCCTAATCCAAATCTCTCTTCATTACGGGTACGTATCTGCAAACAAGGTGTACATAAGTAAATATGTCCATATAATACTCGCTATCATAGGTTTACATCGTTCCAAACTCACCAAGTAGTATTCTCAAGTCGCGTGTTCCGTGGCGTTCAGCGTCCGCGCCATCTTGTAATGGCTTTATATAGATGTCTTAACAGCATGAAAGTATCGTTTAGAGGGCGCCATCTTGTAAGGGTATTATTCGCCCTACTTATAATCGTATAGCGGCATAACTATAACTTGGGATACGTACTCCCCTCAACTCAAGGTATCGTACTCTAAAATGAGGTTCTGCAAATGTATCTGCCACCGCAAGTGTATTAAGAAATGTGTAAGTTTCGTTAATAGAATGAGCTATAGCGATGAATTCACAACTTGTAATTATATTGCTTCTTTTATAGACGTATGTTGAAGCAAGTGTTGACATATTGATATGTTATTGCATTTGGAATTGATTATAATTGTTTTGGGTTGCAGCCCTGAAGAAGTCATTGTCTTACTGACTGACGAAACACGTGTTGGCTGCGCTTTTGAATAAATCGATTTTCTAAAGATACTTGATCTTGTGTTTGGATTGAAGTTTGGATCAGTACTGGGATTGAAGACTACAATTGATAAAGACATTAATTTGGTGATTGAAGACTGTATAAGACCTAGAGATTTATATACAGAGTGCTCGGAGGATCACCTATATGTTGACCTATGGTTTCTTCTGAGGTTGTGGTAACCGATCTCTAATCTCCTCCTGAGCACCGAATTTACTTGCATCGTTGTTACTGAATATTTACCTGTACTTTGCTGTGCGCTCCTACTAACCGTTACCAATTTTTGCCAGAGCTGGTACCAGAGAAGCGCAAGAGCGCCATCACTCGTCGCAAGCCTGGCAGGCTGCCTCTGAAACATGGGAGGGTGGAATTGAGGAAGTGGAGGTGAGGGTGTGTAGCCACCCCATGGGAGAAAGTGTTGGCAAATGGAATCAGAGGGGCCGCGGTCGCTTTGATGTTCTTGTCTTGTCTTGCTTTGTGGGAGGGGTAGGGGGAGCGAATTGCTGTGCACGCGCCTGGCTCACATAAACTGTACGCGATCCGCAGTGGGTAGACCTTTTAGGTCTGCTTACTATAAATCTCGCCTATCTTTCCTTATTGATGGACAGGCGAGACCTAAAAAATAAAAGCTAAGTGCAATGTTAATCACGGATTTGAAATAAGAAGTGCACATAGATATGACAACAGGATTTCCCCAGGATAAATAGTCCAAGTGATATCAGGCAAATACAGGGGAACCTTCCTTCTAAGGCCCCTTATAGCAGCCAAGGATTTGGCAACAGATATGGCAACAACCGGGCGGCTATCCACCCTGAAAATGTCAAGGGTGCGGAATAATTACGTATGTCTAGCAGCATACATATAGTAGCTAGCCAGGTGCGGCAGGGGAGGCGTAAGCTGGACACAAGTGCTAACGGATCGCTCTGCTCCGCCCGCGGAGTGTGCAGAGATTTGCCTACTCCACGGAGAACGTGGAGAAGGCAAATCTCCGCACACTCCACAGCGCAACGGAGATGACCAGCCCCCTCCTCCACTGAGCCTATTAAGAATTAATTAAAAATACATTAAAGGTGAAAGAAAAAAAGTGTACCTTGACTGCAGCGCCCAGGGGCGTCCTTGCGAGAAAGGCACATGCACAGGTGCGCACGCATGCGCAGATCACACTGACACGGCGAGGAAAAGGAGGACACTAGCCCGGGGTCGCCACAGTCAAGGTAAGTCTTTTTTCTTTTACCTTTAATTAATTTTTAATTAATTCTTATTAGGGGATTGGAGGCGGGTGACGGAGTGGAGATCCACAGAATTTGTTCCTAACTCCGTGGACCTCCACGTAGTCCCGCTCTGCCAGCTCCGCCCAGGGTTACTGGACACACAAAGAAACATGCGGAATGCTCTTGACTGTAGAGATCTAAGCGGGGCACGCCAAAGCTCCCCCAGCTGCCTAATTGGAAGTGAACACTCTCAGTGGGAGGGTACCCACTCGGACCTGGAAGTAAAGCTTCCTGTCCAGCACAACAGACACCTGATCCCAGAAGAGCTCAAACCCACAAATGGGCTTGAAATCAATCTAATCATTAGTAAGCTTAGAGAAGGCAGCTTTTCTGGATTTATTGCCCATTAGTGTTGCCCAGTAATGGTTTTACAGAAAATCTTTGGACAGGAAATGAGTGGAATCTGGCTGATCCCACAACTCAGGCATCCCAAGTCAGTGTAACGTCTCCTTGATTCTCGTGAACCAGGGGACCTTACTGAAGTGGTCAGCCTTCATGACAAATCACATAGTGGACAAGTTTAGGGGTGGTCCATAGGCATCTCCAATAAAATAGTGGGCTTAGAAGGAGTTTACCCGAACCATATTTACTCCCAGGTCCATTAAAAGCAAACAGAGTGGAGTGCTAGAAGGAAGATAGTCAAGATTTCAAAGGAATTTATTTTCAGTTATGGTTAATTCTACATGGTTGGAAAATCCCCATAGTTCCGCCCTGTATAGGGTTGAACCCAGTGCTTTGGCCTTGTAAAGCTGGCGTAATGGGTTGGGTGTATGAAGTTGAATATTCCTTGAGGTACACACCAGTGGTCTGCTTAAGTTTCAAGGCTGCCTTATTGATGTGGGAGTCATACCCCCAGAAATTGTTACCCCAAGATAGGTAAAAGAATTAACCCACTCCAGGGGGACCCCCCCCCCCCAGGACTATACTCCCCTTGTACGATTTATGTGGATCAAACAACATCGCTTTGGTTTTAGAGGTGCTGATCTCCAAGCCAAGAGCAAGGTAAACTAGTTGAAGCAAGTCAAAAGTGTCTGAGCCCAACAAAGTGTTGTCTGCAAAGAGGAGAATCTGAGATATGATTTGTGCCAAGGAGGGAGCATCTGTATCAAAGTGGGACAGGAAGTGAACAATACCAATTATAAATAACAAGAATAATGTGGGGGCCACAACACAACTCTGGCAAACACCTTTACGAACTGCTAACCTTTCAGTAAATTGACTTTGCGCCCCCCCACCTAATATGCGCATAATGGTCCTCATGTAAACAGATTAGTAATGATAGAATGTGAGGAGGTATAGCCAGATCAGCAAGGGATTTCCAAAGGGCAGACGGGGGATCAGGTCAAAATCCAATTTTATATTGACAAAGGCAATGTAAAGGTTGGACTGGCCGATCACAACGGTTCTCCCAATAGATTTTTAAAAATGGAAGACCTGGTCGATGGTTGAGACCTTCCTGCAAATTTGTACTGAGGACATCTTGTTCCACAAACCAATCATGGATTTTTGGCAGCAGACAGAGGCAAAACCACTTTTTGGAGGCAGTCTATTGAGCTTATTGGTCTGCAATTGCTCAGTTGAGATATGGTCACCATTTTTATGGATGGGTAAAACAATTGCTCCCTTCCAAGAATCAGGAATGGGTGCCCCCTCTGACTGATGGCATTAGCAATGGCTAAAATATAGCTGGACAATCCTCCATATCAAATAAGAATGTGTCAGCTGGAACACCATCTGGTACTGCGGCTTGGCCCAGCGAGGCAGCGTTTAGGGGCTCGATGATATCAGTGATAGCAAACATGGGCATAACACGGGAGGGAGGCGGAAGGACTACGGTTGTAGCCTGTGTTGGAGTGTTAGAGTCACGAGAATATAAAGTGTGAAAGTAATCAACCCATTCAGATGGAGCAACTTTATTTTATGGCTCCAATATGGCTGAAGAGCCACCACATGCGACTAGTTTCTAGAATTTGGTAGAATCTGTGGCTGAACATACATCCAAAAGGGCCCTCCACCTCTGTTCATCCCAGTCCCATTTAGCATTAGCAATGGCCATCTTGTAGGTCTTCCTCTACAAGGGAATGTGCACAGATCCTTAGATGTGATGGCTGTAACTAGGGAATGATTGAGTTTGCGGCATTCTTTATTAAACCAGGATCGATTCTTATCAGTAAGTTTCCCGTTGCGTGAAACAGGGATGGTGAAATTACCTAAAATGCGCTCAAACGGGGCCTTATGAATATCCATCAATTGGCCTGGTGTGTCTAACTGGTCAATCTCAATTTGAGCCGGACTGTTTTAAGGTCCATATCTATGACAGATAATATATCAGGAAGAGCAGCTACCTGATGTCATTTCAGGTAACGCTTGTCAGCAGCCAAGGTAATATCCCTGGTGTAAGAGGGCAGATCAAGATCTGAAGGGATGCTCTCACAAAAGGCATAGGTGGTCAAAGAGAGGGGGTTGTGATTGCTTTCTGATCTTTCTAAAACAATCATATCGATTACAGATGACTACAGCCTTAAGTCGACTAATTTATAATCAATTCGGCTTGTGTGATGTGACTTGTTGTAAGTGTGGACACCTTTTAAATCAGATTTATTTCTACCATTAAGGGCCCTGAGGCCGTATTCCACTGTAAGTGCCTTTAATTGGAGAGCGGCTTTTGTCCATCTGTTTATTGGTGGAATATCTAACAAAGGAATAGCCCAAGCATAATCTTCATACCTGGTTAAATAAACGTCATCATTGGCGAGTGGCTCGAATGTTATGTTAAAGTCACTCGCTACAATAAGACAGTGTTGGTAAGAGCGCTGTTCAAGAAAGTTTTCAAGAACCTGTAGCATTTGCGAAACTATACTGTCCCTGACCCCTCCTACATAGACATTAAAGATGGTTATTCCGTGGTTATTTCTAGTGTTCAACTAGATACCCAAGATGTCAGGAGAATTCATGTTAAGTTGACGTATTCAACAGTTTAGTGAGGTCTAACCCAGATGACTAGACCCCCTCTGGTTAGGAATTGCAAGAATGAAAAAACTAAGATAATCCTACCTGTTGATTGAATCTAGAGGCCAGGTTTCTTGTACTAGACATTTATCAAAATTGTCCATAAATTGGTTCCAGTCTAGAAGGGTTACTTTGGATCTATGCTCTGTCACATTCCAGGAGACAAAGAGCAGCTCGCTGGGCTTAGAAGATGGAGGTCCCTTGTGTATAACACCATCACGGCTGGACTGGGAACCGAAACCGGCCCTGGCAAACACCACAGCCAGCCCCTGGGGGTGCTAGTTTAGAGCCCCACTCCCATCTCACTGCTGCAGTTTACAATGGGCCGATATTGCAGCTATGTTGCAAAACCACCCCCGGTAACAAAAACGGCCTCCCTCCCCACCCTGGCGGCCCACTGGGTAAATGCCCGGTGACTACTCCGGCGGTCTGGCACTGAGCACCATTCTCAGACACCTCAACTGAGATGACACTATTGGACACAAAAGGGACGTAATTGTTAGGACCACTAGAGGAATATTCACAAGCAAGCAATGGATTAAAGTTAGTATTAGACATGATCAACACCTCGGAGGAACAGGAATGAGTTGGATGGTCAGACCCCCTAGCATCCATTGGACAGCCAGGCAGAGCAGAATTGAATACAAGCAATATTGATGGGTCAGAAGGTGAAACAGCCACCCCCTGAGTCAGTCATTATCACTAAGATGTGAGATGGAATTGAAAGACACCCTCTGGTATCTCTCGCCAGGGAACTGTACTGTCCTGGGATACTTAAATTGAATACTGGAATGACTGGGGGGGCTTGTCCTTCCTAACATCAAGGGCCACCAAATTCTCAACCATAGCTTTGTAAATGAGAATTAGGTATATCGCGCCAAAGTTGGAATCAGGGATGACTATCGTTTTGGCACTGATAATGTCATCTTGGATAAGTGAATGACAACCCCTGACGTAACATATCCAGTGTGTCATTGTTCTTTATATATTTTTCCTCTTCATGGCCAATTTAATGGGTCAGCTTAGGACAGGGGCCTCCAAACTTTTCAGTAATAATAGCTACTTATGTTCAATGAAGGTCATCCTGAGCTAATAATAGTACGAGTGTTATAATAGTGACCATACCAGACAAGATTAGATTAGTGGTCTCCATATGCAAGATGACTAACAGTGATCTCATCAGTGCATCAGTCAGGATTGCCGGCAATAATGTTAATAAGCCTTTATCAGTTCGGAATGCCTCCACATCAGAGGTCTTCAAACTGTGTGGTGTGCCTACCAGAGGGGAGCAAATGCCTCTGCAAGTACATGTAAATGAAGATGGCCTGGAAGTGCAGCGATGTTTATTTGCTGCATTTCCAGGCTGTCTTCATTTACTCTGAAACCCTTGAAGTGAGATCAGAGTGCCGTGGGGCCGTATGTCAGTGAGTATGGTGCTGCCGGCTTGGCTGGGCAGTTTCTGGAGTCTTATCTCTGGCAAACCCGAGTTTTTCACAGATCTCTAAAGACCATTTGTATATTTACATACCGTTGTATGCCTCTGTTATTTTTCTGGTTCCAGAACCCCCTATTCCTTACATTTGTATTTTACATTTACTAGTGTGAGCATGCATTTCATGAAAAGGAATATAAAGTAGGGTTGCAAAAAGATAAATGCCAGCCATATGTTGTTTAAAGAACCTGCAAAGATCTTGTCTTGACACTAAATAGGGTTATAAATAAAAAGTGTGTATTCATTTGTAATGTGACTTTTCTCTCTTTATTCCCTTTAATTATCAGTCGGGAATCATTCAGGCCACACCAGGAACACAATTAAAAGTGCTTTCTATTTATATGTGCTGTTCGAAGTGTGCACCTGTTTATTTTTCTACTGTCTGCGACATCAAAATAATGAGCTGGCAACCCTAATCATAATACTGGAAGTTTGCTGCAGAATCAGCACATCACTTGTTTCCTCCACCCTCCATCCCTGAATAATGCCATAAAAGCAATAGTTTAACTTATATCTGAAACCCTATGCCGCCATCAATAACATGCTGCGTTACTTCAAGTGTCTGGGAATGCACCCTGCATTCAGACAACTCACTCCTCATTCTTGCCCTTTACTTTCACGTTCACCCTGCACTCACAGCGATCACAATGCACTCACAGTGATCACCATGCACTCACATCATTTACCCACTCCCCCTGCACTCACAGTGAAAACCCTGCACTCACAATGCACTTGCGCTGTTCACCCTGTATTTCACCCTGCAGTCACACGAGCACACTACTCACCTTTCGCTCATGTGATACTTCTCTAACCTGTCCCCCTCACGGCTCAATCTGCAATCTCACTCAAACAAGCCCATCACTAACCATGCATTCATTCGTCCCACTCTGCACTTACATCCGCACCCAAAATCATATGGTCACCTCACTCACCCTGCAGTCACTCCTTTTACCCTACTCTCTCACTGTCACATTGCTCACCGTGCACTCACATAGGCACTCCTGACACCCACACAGCGCAGAGGGTTAATGTGCCTGCTACAAAGAACGGGTGCCATGTGGATCACAGAACTGAGTGTGAGTAAACTATGAGTAGCGCTATTAAAAAATGAAATGTTTGTCTGAAAGGGGCTATAAAGAGATGAGGTGCATTGCTGGTGAGTAGTAGTGAGGGAATTCATGGAGGGGAAAATGGGGGAGGGGCGCCAAAAAAGACTGTTACACTGTGTGCGGCCAGTGCTAGGGCCAGCCCTGGCTGGGAGTGTTAGCCCCCCGAAGTTCGGGTCTAGTTGCGACCCTGGTGTGCTGGCAGGGTCAACGAGGTTGCTAAAAATAAAATGAAAAGGCTACGCGTTATGTGTTTACACAGTCTTGCAGGTGTGTATAAAATAATGCAATAACAACTTAATTGGATAATAAATGCAAGTTAAACTAACTGGTGATAACTGCACTCTTTTAGGATATGAAACCTCTGTTCGTGACTACCATCACTGCAGATGTCTGTGTGTGTTAAAGCTAAGCAACACATAACAAACACCCCGCTGCCTACACCGGCGAGCCTGCAGGCCACGCCCCTCCTCGAGGCCACGCCCCCTCTCACATATAAAAATGTGTATTTTCAGGACGTGCAGCGGGCACGCCGTTTGCGCGCCGAAGGCGCGCCTAAGGCAAGCCCGTCTGCGCCCGGCGCGACGGGCCGGGACCAGGGGCCTTACCCCGATATTTCATCTCTTCATTCCTTCATTACGTATTCTAGAGATGCTCTCCTTGGCCTCAGACCAGCACACTGTCTACACAGTTTGCCCCTGAATTGTCATTCGGCCCCCATTACCTGTTCTAAATGTAACCTTTCCCTTTCCTCCCTCTCCTCTTTAACAAATAGAGCGACCTGTAGTTTCCCTCCTTCCCTACTTCGGCCTATACACACAAAGCCCACACAAATGTTTTCATTTATCAGCCTAAACTGTAGGTCTTTAGTAAAACATAAGAGAGACATCTTTGATCTTCTTATCTCTCGGCAACCGGCGGCGTTATTTCTTACTGAAACATGGCTTAGAGATTACTCTGGCCCAGACATTGCATCCGCCCTCCCCGACAATTACACTTATACGGGAAAAAACAGAGTGGGGAAAGAAGGTGGCGGCATCGCCATAATTTTCAACAGATTATATTCCTGTAAATGGGAGGACTTTGACATACCGAATAGTGAAGCAGGATATTTTAAACTTCTGCTATCCCCTAATTTTACCTTTTCTGGGGTGCTTATTTATCGCTCGCCTGGTTATGCTAGCTCGTGGGCCTCTGCCCTTCCTGAGCTTATTGCCCCTTTACTTCAGGACTCCACGAATTTTACGATCATTGGTGACTTAAATTTGCACTTTAGTGATCCATCTTGCTCGATTACCTCCAATCTTCTTCAGGATTTAGCAGCTCTTAATATTATTTTACACAACTCTGGCCCCACCCATAAAGCGGGGAACCTTCTTGATCCCATCCTCTCCAACCTTGAATCCATTGTATGCAGCCTATCTCTACCCATTCTATGGTCAGACCACTACTTGGTGATCTTCTCTGTCACTATTAGCTGTCTGTCCAACTTTCCTTTGATCCCCACTGAACTTAGACCTTTCAGGAAATGGAATAATTTGGATCCTATAAAACTCAACACCTATCTCGAGAATACCATGCCCTTCACTGAAGTCACCAACATCAAAGCGGAGGCTTTAGTTAACAACTGGCTAACTGAAGCTGTTAACGTATGTCTACCCCAGAAAAAGAAAAAGCACAACCAGCATCACCCCCCGCGCCCTGGTTCACAGACGTATTGAAAAGAGAAAAAACCTTATGCAAAAACCTTGAGTGCAAGTGGCACTTACAATATGATACAGGCTCCAAGCATACATACAAGACTGCCTTAAATAACTACCATATACTCTGCAAAACTGCTAAAAGAGAATATGTCAATACCACCATACTCGAGGCACAAAACCGCCCCAAGGCACTTTTTAAGGTTGTACAAGAGTTATCAGGAGCAGCATGTCAGCCTAAAGCGCCTTGCCTAGACGCTTCTCAATACAACTCCTTGGCTGAATTTTTTATCTCTAAAATTGATGCCATCTATGCAGAGTTTGACAGACCGATTTCTCCCTCTTCTTCTCCAAAATTATCTGATCCAGCTACCCTAGGTGTCCCCGAGGCAGACAAGCTCGTTACATTTTTGCAACAGAATAGCCCCCCTAATAGGTCTGATTCTGTGATCCCTCTTGAACCTGAAAACTCAAAGGAAATCCATACTCCACACTCTCAGCAAATTAGTACCTGGGACTCTCTTAATAGCTCTACACTTATGAATATCATCAATAACATTAAATCTGGCTCTCCACTGGATCCACTTCCCCCTCAAATGTTAAAAACTCCGAATACCCCCTCTTTTAATCTTATTCTGGATCTACTTAACTCTTCCCTCGGAGAAGCCAAGGGTCCCTCCGCTTGGAAACACGCCATGATCAAGCCATTATTAAAAAAGGCTAATGCTGACCCCAATAACCCATCCAATTTTCGCCCCATTTCTCTCCTCCCTGTTTTTTCAAAAATACTAGAAAAGCACATTATCACACAACTCACCCGGCATGTTGAATCGAATAAGATCCTCCACCCATCTCAATCTGGTTTCAGATCCGGTTTCTCAACGGAATCCACCCTGTTGGGGGTTTCAGAAACTATCCGCTGCCGAGTGGATGAGGGGGAGACCGTGGCACTCATTTTACTTGACTTGAGTGCCGCTTTTGACACGGTCTCCCACCCCATCCTCATCGATGCCCTTAGATCATCTGGCATCACCGACCCAGCCCTCAACTGGCTCATTAGTTTTCTTTCAGACCGTACTTTTCAAGTTTTCTCCCCTTACTCTGTTTCTCAAACCTATAAATAGGCATATGGTGTTCCCCAGGGCTCTATCTTAAGCCCCTTACTTTTCAATCTGTATGTCAGCTCTCTGGCCAACATTGCGGAACAAGCAGGGCTAACCATCTACTCATATGCCGATGATACACAGATTATTTACTCTCTCTCAACCGGTTCCCATTCCACTCCTTCTTCTCTCTGTGTCGGCCTTAGTAACATCGCCAGGTGGATGCATGATAACAAACTTAAGTTGAACGGGGGGAAAACAGAGCTTCTCTTATTCGGTAAGAACACTACTCTGTGGGACCCCCAACATTGGCCCATACAAATGGGTAAGCTCCCCGTTCCATCTAAAACAGTTCGTAATCTGGGCATCACTTTTGATGATCAACTTTCCATGAAACATCATGTGGTAAAGATCTCTTCCACCTGCATTACCATCATCAAGTGGCTCCATAAGATCATCTGGATGCTCCCCCAGGAAACCCAGAAAACCGTAGTCCAGGCCTTAATCACTTCTAGACTGGACTACGGTAATGTTCTTCTCCTGGGAGCGTGCAAAGAGGTAACCCGCAAACTACAGACGGTCCAAAACATGGCGGCTCGGCTACTCTGTAAACTACCCTACACATCCCCCACTTCCAACTCACTTCGTAAATTGCACTGGTTACGCATCGAAAACCGCACGAAATTTAAGGCCCTCTGCTACATGCACAAGATAAACACAGATCAGGCCCCATCCTATCTTAGTACCTTAGTGCATCGATACAACCCTGCTCGGACCCTTCGATCTTCTAACCAGCACAGGTTTCAAGTTCCTAGGATTAGGAGAGCCAGGATGGGTAGTCGCTCCTTCTCCGTCCTGGCCCCTTCCCTCTGGAACTCTCTTCCATTATCTCTCCGCACGGAACCTTGTTATCTTAAATTTCGTAAAGAAGTCAAAACTTGGCTATTTAATCAATAGCGTTCATTTCAGCTTTCAATGTGTTCTCCCCCTTACCTCTGGTCCTTAGCGCCGGGAAACCTCCAGGTAGCTGTGCGCTTTATAAGCTTAAATATAATAATAATATAATAATAATTGAACCCTAGTTGGTGCAGAGGAATAGTGACCTTTGTACTTATAGTCAGGGCCACTGGAATTATGCAATTGTGCGGTTTGGGCATTTTGTGCATAGTTATGGATTTCCCGCATTTGCCACATAATCCATTGTCTGCTACATAAATTGCAGATTTAAAAAAAACTTGTTTCTAGCTCAAATGGTTCAAAAGTTACTAAAAATGCAGCAACACATTACCTCACAGTGGAAGGCCCTTTCTAAAGGTTGACTGATCTCCTTTATGTTGCTTATTGCTATATGTGGGTATTAATGTGGTACTTATGAGGGCCAATAAAACTCAGGGCAATGTTAACAAGTGTACAAATTGCAAAATAATGCAGTAATGCTAATGACGAAATATGCAGCATTATGCAGCATAATTTGCCTTTACTTGCTGCAGAATTTAGTCAACCCTGCTGCATAATTTGTCCTTCTCCTGCGTAATAATTCCAGTGGCCCCCTGTTTATAGTGCTATGAGGTCTCAGCCTGTGGCAGAAAGCACTGTGAATATGTAAGTCATTATTTTAAAACAATATTTACATACTCTAAGCTAGGTTGCTGCATATGTATCCAATAAGACATTTTTGTAAATGTCTCCCCTATTCCAGATCTCGGCTGATAACACCCTTACATTACATCTCAAAAAGAATAAATCTTTGCCACCATGAAGCCTTAAGCAGAGCCACTGGAATTATTCAGCAGAAGAGGACCTCATTATGCGGCATGTTTGACTAAATTATGCAGCAAGAAAAGGTAAATTATGCGGCACAATGTGCCACATTTTGTGGTTAGCATTACTACATTATTTTGTCATTTTAACTCAAGGTAACGCTGTCAGGGGAAATATTTCACCTCATTATTACCAGTTTAAGACCCAAATACAGCAGTAAGCAACTACAAGACTACCAGTGAATCTTTGCAAAGGGCCTTCCAATTCTCCGGAACACTTTGTCATGCTTTAATAACTTTTGTTCCGTTTGAGCTAGAATCATGTTTCTTTAGTTCAAATCTGCAGATTAGGGAGCAAATGCAGTAAAACTATAATTATGTGGAAAACACTGCTGATGCAGAAACACGTAATTCCAGTGGCCCTGGCTTTAAGTGACTCAATCAATTAATAGCTGGTAAGAAGGCTGGTTTTTTTTTAACTATCTGCACTACCACCACACCCTTCGCTTTCAGGCAGAGGCACCTCAAAGTCAGTATTAACCATTAAGGGGCAGTTTTTTTGTGAAAGCTGAGTCAATTGGGTGGCAGGTAGAAGGCAAGCAGGGTTGCATTCAAATGCAGAGCTCTAATCCTCTCGATCCCTGGAGCCTCACAGTAATGGTCTAGGAGACAGAGGAAAGGAGCGAGATTCATAGATTTTGTCACAGAGAAGGCCCAGAATAGGGAGCACTGTATGGGGACTTATTTTTATGTTACAAATTGCCAGAGACAGCTTCTTCAGAGATATACCCCAAAGAAGGGGACAATATGAGTTTTGTTTTTTAGGGACATTCATTAGTGAAGCTGGTACTGCTGCCAAGTGTGTAAGTAGACAATGCTGGTTATCATTAAGGAAGCAAATGCATCAGGACTGCGGCCCAGGAATTTGAGGGTATGACTGTCTACCTTTAAAAAAGGGGCATTGGAGCTTATTTTCCTTTCAATCATTAGGACTGAGGTGATGATCCATCATGGTGGGGAAGAGGTAAAAGATGCAGAGGAGATGGCCTGCTACTCAGGACTGCGGTTATCATGAGTGCAGCAGGTATAGTTGCTCTGGGGTCAAAGAGTATGAGAGGCTAACAACACCCCAACTATGGGGAGCAGTTTGTTTGGGATAATGTCTGTTTGTGTATGATGCATTTGCTGTCTTATAAGTCTCATATTTAGTGCGGTTCATAAGCTATAGAAAAAGTATTCTTGAAAACGTCTCATAAGCCCAGCTCCTTGCACGAACCACGTCCCTCCCGCTTCCCCAATCCTTGCCATAATGTTTTAAAGGGGGGCCTGACCTCAAAACATTTTGCTTACGTGGGGCTCAGAGTGAAAATGTTTGAAGACCTCTGCTCTACATGGATAAAACATAACAGCCGTAGATGCAATGCAGCTGGCACCAAGGTATTAATATTAGTACTACGTCTCCCCAATGCCGCCTGATTTATCACTGAAATATCAGCTTTAAATATGTTTACGAAATTATGAGGTTTAAAAATACAAGTATTTTTGTGTTGAATAGACACTTTAAAATTTTGGTCAACACAACTAATTCAACTAACCAAAAGTGTCTCATTTGGTAGGTTGGGCTGCACACAGGAGAGCTACTTACAGGTGGTTGGAGTGCTACCAGTAGCTCACAAGCTACTCATTGGAGAAGCCGGGCTTAGGAACACCGATCATCATGATGGAATCAGCACCGGCAGGTCTACTTTTAGTGGGGCACAGGGAGTTGTTAGGTTTATGACCGATATTGGCCCCAAAGGAAGAAGAAAAGGGAAAACTATCCAGAGTCAAGTGCCCAGTATGAGCGCCTAAGCTTTGAGTACTCGAGGTATTGGAAGTTACACCGTTGCAGTTAAGCGGCCACAAAGGCACATGACTGGGAATTTGCTGATCATGATTAGCAGTGGGAACATCATCGAATATGGGATCGTCAACCTTATTCACAGGAGTCACCACCTGGTTACAGCAGCAGATGGTCTGGAGATGATTCCGGTTAGATCAATTACCCAATAAATGCATGCTTGTTGCTAAGAGCTAGAAGCTGTTTCAAAGAATTGGTCAGTAATGTAATCATGGATTTTAGACCCCCCACCTCAGTTTTCAAATTTAAGATAAAAGCAAGGAGGGGGGTGGTGAATAACCTTTAACAGTTTTAACACGTTTATTGTTAATAGATATATATAATGTTGTGACAAACGTAAACGTTAGCAAAATTATATAATTCACAGATATGGATGTAAATTGTTATCAGAAAAGTTAATAAAATATATTTATTTTTAAAACAAGTATTGGCCACGCAAAAAAAACAAAGCTAAGCTAGAATCTGTGTAAGAGGTCTGGTCAGGGGAGATGGGAACAGAAACATCAGGTGCCGTGGAAGAACGCACCAAATTATTAGCAACATCCTGGTCGTTTGTCATCTTGGCCAATGGGGCAAAGCGTTTACTGCAAGGTAAAGCATCCTCAAGTGTTGATTGTAGTCGCTGACCAGAATCGGGGTGTACTGGTGCGGTTGTTAACAGTGAGTGTGCTTTACCCACAGTATGTTGCTCCTGGGCCTGAAGAGTATGTTCCTTAAACATCCCCTGGATTTGCTTTTGCTTGTTTGTGCTGCATGGGGGGGGGATGAATGGGGTGAGGAAGCAAGGCAGCTGGGGCTGGAGGGAGTATCTCCCACATTCAACCAACAGATTGTCAGAGCGGTCAAGCACACAATTGCCTCCAGCATGTTTTTTGCACATTTTTTTTTTTACCATCCCCTTTAGTGGCATTCCTTTTCCCCATTTGTAAATGACACGGGCGTATACCAGAGCTGCAAGCAGAGCTATGAAATGGTGGATTACAACATTTTAAGTGAGGTAGACTAGAACAATCAGGGCAACAAGCTTACTTATCAGATCAATGCAAACTGACCCAGTCATACAGCTTAAGATTCTTAGATTTAACAAGGGGTTGAAGATATACCAAACAACAGTACATTTTGGGCGGAAAATAGACATTAGGTGAGGGTCCAGCATTGGGATGTGGGACTTGGAGTCCCCAATGGTGGTGGCAATCAGCTGCGGCGGCTCCCCCGTTAGGCAGATGAGTCGACAGTGTGGGTTCAGTTATGAAGCCCCCACTTAGCAGGGCTTCAGGAAGGTGTCTGCACCACCCCCAACAAGCACAAATGGTCCCGAAGTGAACAGCAATGCTCCCTCCTCTTGCGTATCTGGACTAGGCCTGGGCATTGAACTTCACTCCGTTCGCGGAGTTTGCGGGGTTTTCTGCACTCCGCGGAGCTCGCAGAGTGCAGAAAACTCCGCTTTCGATGTGCAGTGGAGTTTTTTCCCCGCTTGCGATTGCGAACAGTAAGTTTGCGATCGTGAACAGTAAGTTTGCGAGAGTGAGCTGCCGCTCGGGAACAATTTTTACCCGAGTAGCAGAAATACCAGCACAAACTGCAGATCGCACTGCACTCCACCACTCGTGGAACTTACTGAGTTTTTCAAAACTCTGCAAACCACGCCCAACATGTCCCCCTTGGCTTAGAGAGTTTTGTGTAACACAATTCAAGGCTCAGACGCAGACACCCTAGTTCAGTAATGTTTGAGCTCAGTTCAATCCAGTCTCCTTGGACACAGTCTCACCACAACACAGCCTCCATGTCCTTTTGACACAAGTGTCTCCAATCTCTCCCACATCTGGGATGAGACGTGGTGGTTGCAGAAGAGGCAGTTGATCTTGGTAAGCTGTTAACCGGATGGGTAGTTCTTCGACAAATGCAGATACTGGTGGTGGGGGGTCACAGGGCAGGCACTGGACCCACTGCTGGGTCACTTGAGCACGAGATGGGTAGCCATTTAGACAGGGGCACAGCGGCATGCTAGCAGTCACAGTGAGCACTTTGTAAACGCAGCAGTGGTGGCGGTCATAGGCACAAGTCTTAGCTTTGATGGCAAAGATATCCATGGTCACAGTTGTTTCACTTTACCAGCAAGGACACCCCCAATCGTTCTTATTGCACTGCTGAGAGGTTAGCGGCCAATCCACAATCTACATTTGCCACCTCACTTCTAGAGAGACTGTGCCCATACTATTGGGCTCACCAATCAGTCTTTGCCATCTCCATTCTCCTGGCTAGACCCTCAGCACTCGGTCTGGCTGTTACTCCAACACCTCCTGCAGAGTTGGCAGGAGATTTCCCTCTCTCAGTAGGCCGGCTGGCTTCCAGGCACTTAAGGTCAGAGATACAGCTCTTCCAGCAAGGTAAGAGTCCAGGGAATAACCCCTGTCATCTGGGAAGTTGACTGTAAGACAGATGCCAGCTCTGAGGTAAATATAAACAATTGCAAAGAAAGGAATGATTTAATAAAAATTCCATTCAAACAGAAAAGATAGCGGTCTGTTCGTTGCCCAAAAATAATAAGAGCATAATGTCAAATGGAGCCAGCTTCCACTTTTTGTATTAAATTTAGTAAACCCCTACCTGGTTCTTGTCCTTTGGGCCTATCCCCCCCCCCCCAGTTTTTGTAGCTCTGGGTGCACAGCAGTCATCAGCGTATGCTGCAGAGCAGAGTGATGCTCCCTGTAGAACTGTAGTCTCCATCCAGGAGTAACCACATCAGAGGCACAAAGAGGTGTGAGCTTTCTATACCTGGGGGTATCAACAACCACACCATGCAGTGATCAGGGGAAATACAAAAGGTTGGCTCACCTAAAAGATCCTTTCCACACTGAAAAGGAGACTTCAGCACCACCCTTCACCACCACCACCTTCCAAGTGGCAGTGCTACAGGAAGACTAATCAGCAGCTCCTCTCAGCAAACGGGCTTCAGTGACTTTCTGAAGGTGTCTTGTCTCCTCTGTCCCCACTTTGTTGTCTTCGTCTCTTCCCTCCAGCTTTAGGAATGTCAGTAAACACTTCCACTGTCTGGGCAAACAATCTCACCTCCATCTTGTGCACAGGAGCAGATTTGGGGCTTCCAAAATGGAATCCAGGGGCATCCATTACACGGGAACCCTTGTGTACATATTGCATGTACCATACAAGACACAACATAAACACACACAGCATATATTTGGAATGTTAGCACAAGGGTTACTCCAGTGACATATAAAAAGACCTGATCAGGACTATGTATACACAAAACATGGTATGCTGCGCCATCGATCTACATGCTAAACCTGTGTCAGGCTGGTAGTGCAATATCAGGAAATTGAGGGCATACTTTTTTTTTAAAATTTTTTTTATTAAACCTTTATTTATTGCAGTCAATAGAGATACATGACATTCACATCATTACCAATCAAACAGAGCGTAATACTTATGGTACATCAGTAGAATAGCGTACAGTCCTGTGGGCTGGATCACCTCATCATGTCTTAACAGCAAAACATAGAACAGCAGACAGCAGGGTGGAGACAACATTAGCAGAGCACTGCGCACAATGCAGTGAGGAATGCAAGTATTGGGAAAGATCCACCACTCTTGCAGGCCGATCCAACAACAACCTAGCTAGTTACAAGCAATGTGTAGTAGAGAGGTCGAGCATCAGACTACCCGTGTAATGTGGCTGACTCAATCCTTACCAGGTGGCCATCAGCATCACTATCAGCACTAGTGTACCCTGCGTGCAGCATCAAGGGTGTCCCTTCGCCTCCTCCAAGTACGCATATGGAATGTGGGTACTCTGATTGGTGTTTGTCGTGAGGTGATGCTCGGTGTCCAACCATTTAGGGGCCACTCCTACATGTGCGTAGTCACTGAGCCCAATGTGCATGTAAAATCCCAACTTGATTACAGCATCAGTTTATCGGGGGGGGCCAGCGTCGCGTCCCCAGCAAATAGCAGTATCCAAACTGCAGGTGTCTCATAGTCCTCTACCACGTCTCAACGTAGCCCACCACTCCACGAGCAGAGAGACTCCGTCCCCACCAGCTAGGTTTGTTGCAGTTGTATCCGAGCGCCAGTCGACATTAACTTGCTCAGGGCTCAGCTATCTGACCCTCATCCGCAGAGGTGTCACTGTGAGACACTTGGGACAACAAGTAGAGCTGTAACGGGGACCAGATATCTTTGGGCCTGCAACGTACAGGCATTAAGTCTGCATAGACGCCATGTTGGTCTTGGCAGTATGTGAGATCATCCAGCCATTCTTTGAATTTCGGTGCCCTGCCCCTCCCCCATCTGCAGGCTACTCTCCTTTTAGCAAGGAGCAACGCAATATCTACGAATCGTCGGTGCGATTTGGGTATGTCTTTGGTATACCCCAACAGCATCAGCACCGGGTCTAGTGGAAGAGGGCCTGCAATCATGACCTGAATCGCAGCATGCACCTGCGTCCAATATTCCTGTATCGCGCCACACTCCCAGGCCAGATGAAGGAAGCCCGCGCCTTCCGAGCGGCATCGCGCGCACCTGTCATCGTCTGAGAGATGAAATCGTAGCTTCATGACTGGCGTGTAATAAAATCTCTGAATAAACTTGTAGTGAATGATTTTCAGTCGACAGCTGGACGAGACGTTTGCCGTGACCGAGCAGCAATAATTCCATTGCTCTTCAGTGAGTTCAGCGTCCAGTTCAGAGCTCCAGTCGTCTCGCGCTTTGGACCTAACAGGCGGACGCTGCGCTCGGATGTTATTATACAGTCTAGAAACCATATGCCTCCCATCTGACACCAATAGCACATGCAAGGGCAATACCACCTCTGGTTCATCCGGAAAGCTGGGGAGTATGTCACGCATACCCTGAAGAAGCCTAATATAGTAAAACACCTCCATCGGAGTCGGAGGACCCGCCTGAAATATCTGATCTTTGGTACGAAATATCCCGTCCTGGAACAAATCACCCAATGTACTAATGCGAACGCGCTTGCACATGGATCGAAATCCATTTTCTAGTAACAATGACAGTCTCGGGTGGTACGCTAGGGGCAGTGTAGGCGAGTAAAGCATGGGAGCGTCGAGCATTTTAGCTACTCTTCTCCAGGCGTCGATAGTACATGTGACTGTGGTGGCAGGCGTCTCAATATCACCAATCACTCCCATTAGCATACCGTTAAGCGGAAGCGGATGCGCAATCCATTCTTCAGCCGCAATCTGTGGCATAAAGGGAGCGGGACTAACCCAGTGGTAGGCGTATTGCGCCTGAGCACTAAGATAGTACACTGCAAAATCCGGCACATCGAATCCACCCTTGTCGCATGGTTGTGTCAAGACCGCCCAGCTAAGCCGCGGTTGTTTACCTCCCCAAAATAAGCGAAGAAGTTCAGTTCGCAGTCTCTTAAAGAAATAGGGGCCTGGGTAGTAGGGGATATTCTGAAAAAGGTATAGGAAACGCGGGAGGATGATCATCTTGATCAGTGAGGCTCTGCCTGCCATCGAAAGCGGCAAGGCCATCCAGCGAGTCACATTGTCTGTCAATTGCGAGATAGCCACGCCATAGTTCAGCCGGATAGTGTCCTCTTTATTGAGCGATATCTCAATGCCCAGGTATCTGAGTTCCGAACTGCACCATTCTAGGGGGTAGTCCAATTGGAAATGGTCAACCGAGGCCGTGAGGGGGAAGAATTGTGATTTCTTCCAGTTAATGTGCACTCCGGACATGCCGCCAAAAATAATAAATTCCCTCAGGATTGGGTTAAGGTTCTGCTGTGGGTGCCGCACGTACAGGGTAACGTCGTCCGCGTATAAGGAAATCCCTATCTGCCGTCGGTAGCAGTTAAAGGCGCTGGCCTTATGTAGTTGCCGGATCCTGCATGCCAATGGCTCGATTACCAGGGCGAAAAGCAGGGGCGACAGGGGGCAGCCCTGCCTGGTCCCTCTTGTGATCGGCATTTGTGTGGAAAGCACACCATTAATGACGACCCTGGCAACTGGGGCAGTGTAAAGAAGCTTCACCCATGAGATGAAAATCCGAGGAAATCCCATTCTAATCAAAATGGCCATGAGGTAGCCCCATTCCACAGAATCAAACGCTTTGGTGGCGTCCAGAAACACAGCGGCAACAGGCAGCTCAGGCGCGATGGTGGGGATAAGGGAGAACAGCGTGCGAAGGTTATGCGACGTTGCTCGCCCTGGCACAAAGCCAGACTGATCCGGTAGCACCAGGGTAGTCATGAGTAGGGACAGCCTAGTCGCTAGCACTTTGGCAAGTATTTTTGCATCACAATTCAGCAGCGAAAGGGGTCTATAGGAGTCGGTATCTAATGGATTTTTCCCTGGCTTCAGAAGTGAGGTAATCGCCACCTCCCTCATTGAGCCTGGTAGAATCCCCATCTCCAGCGACTCTTCAAAGACTTCCTTCAGCACCGGTGCCATAATGTCAATGTAGCACTTGTAAAATTCAGCTGGAAGGCCGTCCAGCCCTGCAGCCTTGCCGTTACTGAGGGACTTGATAGCATCCCTAATCTCATCTAGTTCAAAAGGACACCCAAGAAAGGCCCTGTGACTGTCGCCAAGCCAACACAGCGCTATGTCATCAAGGAAGTCCCCGAACTCCACTTCGCCTTCCTGCTGCGTGGAATATAATTGTTTGTAGTGCTGTAGGAAGGTGTCCTGTATCCTCTTTGTGTCCTGATAGGTCCCACCCTTGCCATCAGTGATTTCCAATATATGGGTAGCATAGCGCTGGTGTCGCGTGAATGCAGCAAGTACCTTCCCCGGTCGGTCCCCCTCGCAGAATCTCCTAGCCGTCCAGTACTTGCCCCGGAACCTCACCTCCCTGGCAGCTTCCTCCTCAAAGGACGAAAGCTTAGACCTGAATTCCTGCGCCAGAGCAGGGCTAGGGTAGTGGACCATCTCCGTCTCTAGGGCTTCAAGTTCCGATTCAAGTTTAGTCAGCGTGCGCACTATGTCCCTCAGTATCCCGCAGCTCTTAGCAATCGTGATACCTCTGATAGTCACCTTGAAGGCTTCCCAGATCGTCTCCACACTTTCGACTGACCCCATATTTCTAGGGAAGAAAGCCTCTATCTCCTCACCAAGTTCATGCTTAAAGACAGGGTCAAGAAGAGAGGAGGGGAACAGCCGCCACGGTGGTCGCAATTTGTTCAATCCAGGCATCTCAATTATAGCCAAGACCGGGCAGTGGTCAGAGTAGGTCCGAGGCAAATGTTTGACTTTAATGACACCATTGGCTAGGCCCCGCGATATAAAGCAGTAATCAAGTCTCGCCCATGTACGCGCGTGTGCCGTGAAATGTGTGCCCTCTTTAGTCACTGGGTGCGTGAACCTCCAAGGAAATTGAGGGCATACTTGACATGTCCCTCAAGGTGACAGGATAGGTCCATGACCTCATCACGTCAAGGGACAGCATAGGCCTCTATGCACTACATTACCACAAGGCTAGGGCCAAAATTAAATAATCTCTGGATTACCAGCTACTCACAGTCAAGTTTTCAGGATAGGGCATCATGACTTGTACCTCACAGGGAATAGTCCCATCCCAATAGCATGTTCAGGCAATATTATGTTTTCCTAAATTAATATGGCTTCCTTTATGGTCTTTCCACTCTGCAGGTGTAAATCTGATGTTTTGTGGATACTAAACAAGTGCACATGTGTGGCTCAGTGTATAGTCACTGGTATAAACATACAATATTTCCATGCACACATGCGGTAATAGCTGCTCTTCAGCCTGTAAATGGTAAACAATGAGGATGTTTTATGTTATTTTCTTCTGAAGAAGGTCGTGAAGAAAGCTGGCTGAAGCGATACCTGAGGACTTCCTTGCTTCAAGGAGACCTGCCCTTTGACCTGGGGAGGTGAGCTGCAGCTTGGAGAGTGGACAGCAGCCAAGAGCCCAGAACACAAGAAAGGAAATCTGAATAGAGAGAGCTGGTGAGTAGCCTGTAAACCTGACAAGGGGCCTGTAAGTCACAAGCAACAGCCCCTCTAGAAGAGTTCAGAGCAGAAAGGTTCCTTCAACCGTAATACCTGAAGTGGTAGTATCTAAAGACATCTTGGTTCCTTCACAACACACTAAAAAGGCCTTCACACCCCTGACCCTGGTGGTCTGCAGGACACACCTGAAATAATTCCCACTCACCTGTGTCAGTCAGTCAGTCAGTCAAAAATACTTTATTCGGTTCATAACAAAAACCATAAAAGTATACTACAAAATTCATCAGGGTCAAGACATTAAGTTAAAAAAGATGTGATACATTGATTAATAGTCCATTCATGGCGATTTCATATGTGTTTTTAAAAAAAAAGAAATATACATTATAAATACTGATAAAAACAATAAAACCAGTACAAAAAGCACGTTCAAAAAAATACGACGCTGACACCTTGGTCCTAAATACATAGCTATGTACAAAGTATCCAGTTAATTTTCCTCCTCAATCTCAATGCTATTGTCAAAAAATTTGCTATATTAAAAATCTCCCATACATTTGACAACAGTTGTAAATATAAAAGGGCAGGTTTAACTTGTCTAAAGCCCTTTTCTTTAATGAGGGGAATGATATACTTTTTACGAATAGGGCATAAATGCTTACAAAAAAAGATAAAGTGCATAGTATCTTTAATAGAGAAACCGTCACAAGAACAAATCTCCAGTTCCGAGTCCTTAGTCCAACCTGGTCGTTCTGTAAGGAGAAGGTGAAATTTGTTCAATCTAAACTTAGTCAATAAAAATCGATGATTCATGTTATTGACGATTCTCAAATAAGGTTCTATGCCACTAGTGGTTGTTAACAATTGATGAGCCCTTACTGTTGGTTTGCATAGTTCATTTTCTTCTCTTGCCAAATATGCCAACTGTTTATATGTGTCTTTGGCCCATTTTAAATCCCCTTTCAGCAACTTGTTTGGGCAGTTAAACAGTTCTGGTCAGCCCAATCTAGTTGCTAAGTTTTTTAATGTAATTCAACCAGGGGATAGAGTGGCCATGCTCCAATGCTAAACAGTCCCTCAGGATCTCATGATTCAGTTCTAGATCCTGGTTCAGCCAAATGGAGATCCATTTCAGTAACGGTGCTAAGGCTATGCGATCTTCCAAGTATTCGACCCCACACCCTTGGTGAACAATATATCCAGGTGTAGACTGGGGGACACATAACATAGATTTCAAAAATTTGTCCTCATCCACCCGCAGAGCCTTTACACTTTTTAACCCCCACAGGTCCGCTCCATACATGGCTATCGATGTACACTTGGCCTCATAGGTTTTCAACACTGCCTCTATAGGCTTCACACCCAGTTTACAAGCAAAATCCAAGACAGCCAAAATAGACCTAGCAATGGCATTACGTTTGGCAGCCAACTGGGGCAACCAGGTAGAATTCTCATCAAAGATCACCCCCAGGTAGGGAAATCTTGTAACCCTGGATAAGACATTCCCTTCACAATTCATAGTCATGATTTTTTTTGGTTTACTACTCACAATCATTACATGAGATTTAGGAAAATTTACACTGAGATCCAGCGCCTTCATAAAAGAAGCGAATACATTTAAAAGACATTGCAACCCCACTGCTGTGCGTGCTATTAAGGCGGCATCATCGGCATAAAGTAATGCCGGAATAGAGATTTTGCCCGCCTTTGTAATGTCTTTACATGCTTCGGTTAGAACAGCACCTAGGTCATTAATGTAAAGGGTGAAAAGTAAGGGGGCCAAAATACAGCCCTGTCTAACTCCATTAAAGATCCCAATTTTGCCCGTGCTGTTACCCAGACGATCATACCTAACTGTAGCCGTTAGATCCCTGTGTAAGTCAGCAAGACAATACACAATGTTTTTATCAACCCCTTAACTTGAGGAGCAATTCCCAGAGTTTGGACCTATTCACTCGGTCAAAGGCGGAGGAAAGGTCCATAAATGCAAAATACAGGGTGCCCATATTATCAATAGTGTATTTCCCTATTAACAGTTGAAGGTTGAGGCACTGATCTATAGTGCCTCGACCTTTCCTGAATCCATATTGTAGGCATGAAAGGGTATCTGTGTCCTCCAGCCAAGATGTTACTTTGCTAAGGACCACTCGCCCTAACACCTTCCCTGCAGCATCAATGAGGGAGTGTTGGACCCGGCCTCATGGCGTGGTCCTACCCCTCCCGCATGGCGGGCCCAGGACGACATCGGCCCTCCACCCAGCATCGGGCAGCCCTTTTGCCCGACACTGCACGCCCCAACATTGCTGGTCCGGCCACCATCCCGGACCCCCACTACCGACCTGGCTCCATCGTGGGCCCCTCACGACCTAAGCACGAGGCCGCGCCCGACTCCATCTTGGGCCCACCACGTCACGACCACGTGGCCTCGGCCCCGGCCCAGGCCCCAGCGAAGCCCAGACATCGAGGCACCAAGATCCACCCAGGTGGTCGAGTGGCCACTCGACAGATCCCGGAGAAAAGGGTGTTTCGATGGCCCTCCAGCCGTCCCCGGACGCCTGGTTTCGATCGCCCTCCGGCCTCCCTGGGCGCTGGCTCCACCCCCCTGCTGGGTGTCTGGACACCATCATACCGGCCACTCTGACCCCCAGGCGCGAGGGTCCGGACATCAAAGGACTCCAGTCCTATATCTGGGCCAGCCCTGGATTAGGACGTCAGTTGTATCCTGGACTGGAAGCCCTGCTGACGCTGTCACGGCAGACACCAGAAGAACTCCTTGCCTGTAACCTGAAGAGACCCTGAGAGCCTGCTGGCGCTGCCGCGGCCCACCTTTGCTGCACCATCTTGAGAGCCTGCTGGCGCTGCCGCGGCCGAACCACCTGAGAGCCTGCTGGCACTGCCGTGGCTGAACCATCTTGAGAGCATGCTGGCGCTGCCGCGGCTGAACCATCTTGAGGGCCTGCTGGCGCTGCCGCGGCTGAACCATCTTGAGAGCCTGCTGGCGCTGCCGCGGCTGAACCATCTTGAGAGCCTGCTGGCGCTGCCGCGGCTGAACCATCTTGAGGGCCTGCTGGCGCTGCCGCGGCCTCCTCGCTGTTAAGACCACCTGTCGAGTCCTGCTGGCGCTGCCGCGGCTCGACCTCTCGGAACCCCCGGCTCGAGGATTGAGAGCTGTGCGCAGGGTATCCCTTCCTGTATCCATACCCAGACTGTCCCGCTACCCTGTCCCTTTTACGAGACTCTACAGATCCCTCGATCTGCCTGTATATACCGCTGAGACCCAGCAACCTTTATTCTTGATAAAGCCTAAGAACTTAACCTCTTGTGTGGTGTCCGTTTGTAGTGTTGTGGTTACCCTGCTGTACGATCCTAGGAGAGGACCCTCACCCAGGAGGCCTCTCGTTAACGCTCGGCTACTTCTCGGCGGAGGGGTGGACCTAGGGGTGGTCAGTCAGACATCTTCTGCCTCCCCCGGGGTCGCCTTTCTAACATTGGTGGCAAGCGACGGGATCCGAGCCGACGCAGATCGTACAGAGGGTGATTCACTCACTACCGAGAAAAACACACCACGACCATGACTACGCAAGAGACAAGACCGACTATGGAATTCCAGAAAGAAAAAATGGAAGATTACAGTCACAAAGAATTAAAACAATTCTGCAAAGATCTGGGCATCGCTACCACTGGGCTATGCACCAAGGAAGACTTTAAATCAGCCCTACAAGCATGGGTGGACACCGATGACACACCACCCCGGAATGAAGACAACCCGGGCCCGAGCGGACGCCCGGAAACCGACACGACCCCAGCGGGGGAGAGACCCGCCAATCCAGGCACGAGCCCCCACGAAGACGCCCGAGAGCGAGAGAGGAACCGGCTCACCGAGTTGGAGCTCGCCCGACTCCGGTTGGATGGAGAACTACAGCTGGAGGAAAGGAAAATCGCACTCGAGCAACGACGGCTAGAAGGAGACCTGGAAGAGAAGAGAAGACAAAGAGACCTCGATGAAAAGAGACTCATGCTCGAGCATGAGCGCGGCCTTAAAGAACTAGAACTCAAAGCCAAAACGAATGATGCCAATGCCTCCGGGGGCAAGACCTCGCCCCCGCCCTTGGACACAAAGGTGCACATACCCAAGGATGTCGTCAAGGAATATTACAAGAACGACGACATCCAACAGTGGTTCAAAGCCTACGAGGTCGCCATGACCGCCCATCGAGTACCCCTCAAGGACTGGGGCGCCGGCCTGTGGGGGAAGTTCGTCAATGAGGGGAGAGACGCCCTGCTAGAGCTCCCCGATGCCGAGATGACCTCGTACGAGCACATGAAAACCGCTCTCCTCACTCGCTATGGACTCACCCCCGAGATGTACCGGCAGCGATTCCGAGACTGTAAAAAAATACCCGGTACCACTTGGGTGGAATACGTGAACTTTTACAGCAGAGCCTTCGAGGGGTGGATCAAAGGCAGCAAGGTCACCACCTACCAGCAGTTGGTCGACCTCATTATATGGGAACATTTGTCCAACAACTGCTTCATCGAACTCCGGCAGCACCTCCTCGACAGCAAACTAACTGAGCCCCGAAAACTCGCTGTCGAGGCGGATAGATGGGTGAGCACCCGAGTCCCCCGGAGTCCGGTGGGAGACTACGGCCGGGGATCCCCGGGGATCCACCGACCACGGGGTGGCGGAGGAGGCCAGAGCAGGGGACGAGACACCCCCACGGGGTCCTCCCCTACCTCCACTTCACCAGCCCTGGGCCGAAGGGGGTTCCCCTAGCCCGACCCGGGCCCCGCCCGAATGTGACGTGCCACAGATGCCAGCGACAGGGTCACTACGCGAATGACCCCCTCTGCCCGATGAACCTGCGACCCGGCACCACCGGTCCTCCCAACCGCCAGATCGCGGCCGCCGCCCTGGGGGAAGAAAGAGGCGAGGAAGACGACAACGACCACGAACAGGCCGAGTGGGAGCCCGCCGCCAAGATCTTGGCATGCCTGGGTGATCGAGACATGGTCCCCCGATACGCAATTCCAGGCAACACCCAGAAATATCGCCAATGGGTCACCTTTAACGGCCGCCGGGCCGAAGCCCTCCGAGACACTGGAGCCAGCGTAACAGCGGTCCGACGCCACTTGGTGACCCCAGAGCAAGTTCTCCCCAATATCATGTGCCCGGTGCGGACGGCGGACAACTCCGAGAGTTTGTGCCAGATGGCCCGCATCCCCTTCGAATGGGGAGGGGTGTCGGGTATACTGAAGGTGACCGTCCGGGACGATGCCCCCGTGGACTGCCTCCTCGGGAACGACCTGGAAAGTTCCCCCTGGGCCAGCGTCGAGCGGAGAGAGCATCTAGGGATGCGAGGCCTTCCAGAGTGGGTCTGTGCGACCACCCGCTCCATGTCCGCCCGAGCCTTCGCCCCACCGGAGGATGCTCCGACCGAGGAACCAGAGTGGCCCGCACCGCCACCGCCCGCCGTCCCCGAGGACGCCGACCTGGAACCTGGCCCTCGGGGGCCCAACCATGAAGACCTCACCGAGCTCGGCCACCTTCCAGAACTATCTCAATGGCGGCAAGAAGGTGGCCCCACCCGCGAACAATTCCGGCAGGAACAGAAAACCTGTCCCTCCCTCGAGGGAATCCGACAACAAGCTGCCACTCAAGCCGCTGGAGGCCCCTCGGGGTCCCACTGGGTCTATTGGGACCACAACCTTCTCTACAGCGAGCAGAAAGTTGCCGAACTAGGGGCCAGCCGAGTACTGGTCGTTCCCCTCCGTTTCAGAGACTTCCTCTTGAACTTGGCACACGACGTGCCCCTCGCCGGGCACCTGGGGCAGGATAAAACTTACAGCCGCCTGGTGACCCATTTCTACTGGCCGAAGATGCGCAACGATGTGCACAACCACTGCCGATCCTGTCCGACGTGTCAAGCCAGCGGGAAGAGCGGGGGAAAAGTCAAGGCCCCACTCCAGCCCTTTCCTGTGGTCACCACCCCCTTCGAGAGAGTGGGGATCGACATTGTGGGACCCTTGGACCCCCGCACCTCTCAAGGGCACCGCTTCATCCTCGTTCTGGTGGACCATGCCACCCGCTATCCTGAGGCCATCCCCCTCCGGACCATCACGGCCCCAGTAGTAGGCCGAGCGCTGATGGGGATCTTCTCCAGAGTCGGCTTCCCCCGGGAAGTCGTGAGTGATCAGGGTACAAACTTTATCTCCAAGCATATGCGATCCCTGTGGCAACAGTGCGGGGTCACATATAAGTTCACCACCCCGTATCACCCCCAAGGAAATGGACTTGTAGAACGGTTTAACCGAACACTGAAGGTAATGATCAAAGGCTTAGACGAGCCCCTACGACGCAGATGGGACGTCCTGCTGCCCTGCCTCCTGTTTGCGTATCGAGAGGTACCCCAGAAGTCCCTGGGGTTCAGCCCCTTCAAACTATTGTATGGGCACCCGGTCCGAGGCCCCCTCAGCCTGGTCAAAGAAGGCTGGGAGACGGCTGTCCGAGGTGCCCCACCAGATGTCTACCAGTACCTCCTGACACTCCGCAACCAGACTCGGAAGTTCCGGGAACTTGCCGAGGCCAACCTCGAGGCCAGTCAGGAGGAGATGAAACGCTGGTATGACCAGAACGCCTCATCCATCGAATTCGAGCCAGGCCAGCAAGTCTGGGTCATGTCCCCAGTTGAACCTTGCGCCCTCCAGGACAAATGGACGGGGCCCTTCAAAGTGGTGGAGCGAACGAGCCCCGTCACTTACCTGGTGGACCTGGAATCCCCCCGGAAGCCCCTCCGGGTTCTGCACGCTAACCGGCTCAAGCCACACTTCGCCCGCACGGAACTGAGTCTGCTGCTAGCGACGGATGACGGAGCTGAAGACGACTTTGTTGGACCGGGCCCTTATGGCAGGTCCACCCCTGAAGTTTTGCTTGTTAAATGTGACCTGGGGATGGTGATTCCCACTCTGAGTGCGTGAAGATGAGAGAAGCCTGCCCTCCCATAGGAATACATGGGGAATGTGTGTGTCCCTGATAGTTCCTGGTGCGTGAGGGGTACAGGCTCGAGTCTGGTATGTATGGACTCGTGTGATTGAATGCTACAAGATGATGTATGCGGCGTGTGTGTGTCTAGAAGGGAAGTGCCACTTCTAGACATTGGTGTGTGTGTGCAGTAGGTGTGCTGGCGCGTGATTGGCTGAAGCCGGCTGGGGAGCCTGGCTCCAAGAGTCTGTGTGGGTCTGCCCCGGTGGTGAATGGAGAGATTAGCATGCTGATGTGAGGGAGGAGCTGTGCCTGTATCCTGTATGGGGCTGGGCTTTCCCCCACAATGCTGGCTCCACCCCCCTGGGGTGCGTCTGATGACCTGTCCTGCCTGATGAATGAAAGGGGTGGTTGGCGAAAACAAGATACTCCCAAAACCAGCTGCGACTGGTTTCTCCCCCACCCAGCACCTTTAGACAAAGGAATTGCATGTATAAAAAGAGGCTGTGACCTCTTCTAAAAGGTTCTTGTTCCCACTTGAATCTACCAGGGGCTGCTGCTGCTTGGGCCCAGGGTTGGCTTGCCTCCCTGGGCCCTGCCCTGCTCCTGGATTTCTGATGTCCTTTCCCTGCTAGGAGCTGCTGTGCTCCACCTGAGGTCCTGGACTCTGATGGACCTTGCTACTTTCCTTACCCCTAGCGCTTGGGAGCGCCTTGCCTGCTGTAGCGCTGAGAGCGCTTTATTTTCACTGATAGCGCTGGGAGTGCTGCATTCCTGCTCCAGCGCTTGGGAGCGCCGTCCTGATCGAGCCGGTGCCCACCCGGCATTTGCCCCGTGCTCAGGAAGATTCCTGAGCCTTAGCGAGTGCCTACCTCGCTTTATTCCCTGCCGTTGTTGCATCCTGCGAGGGAGCCGACCCCTCGTTATTTTACCCGAGCTCACCGCCGCCGCCCGGGACCCTCGTGACGTCATCCCCGGGCTGCGCTGGTATTGGTCGCCGGCCCAGGATTCCCCTGTCACGTGACCCCCCCAGGCCGCGCCGTGATTGGCTGCCGGCCCGAGGAGAGGAGAGAGGCGGGCCGATGGAGCTCGTCGAGGCAGGAGCGGCGGGAGCCTACTCCGCGCTCCTGCCCTGCCCCGAGAAACTGCTGACTCCCCCCGGGGCTCCCGAGAGTGAGGGAGAGCCCCGGGGAGCGAAAGGAAGCCGCGCTGCAACGGAGACCGGCGCCCCCGTCCGGTGAGTGCTGCAGTGCGCGAGGGAGAGGAGGGGCGTCGGGCACATTGCCGGTGCTCGCCCCTCCCCTCGAGTGAGTCCCCGGTTGTGCCTCGAGGCCCGTGGGGCCCCCAGTGATGCCGGGTCCCCGAGGGGTACCCCGCCTGCCCACAACTTCGACCTTGAGCCCGAGAGGCTCCACCGTGGCCCCTTTGTTCTTTGAGCCCGAGAGGCTCCACCGTGGCCCTTTGTTCTTCGAGCCCGAGAGGCTCCAACGTGGCTCTTTGTTCTTCGAGCCCGAGAGGCTCAGTCCCTGCCCCAGTGTTCTTCGAGCCCGAGAGGCTCGGTCCCTGCACCAGTGATGCCGGGTCCCCCGAGGGGGACCCCGCCTGCTCTACCTTTGACCCCTGCGCCCAGAGAGGCTCCACCTTCGTCCTTGAGCCCCGAGAGGCTCCCCCTTTGACCCTTGTCCTGCCGAGCCTGCATGGCCCGGCCCCAGCCCAGCATCTATTGTCCTCGAGCCAGAGAGGCTAATCCCTGGCCCTTGTCCCGAGCCTGCGAGGCTCCAACGTGTCGCCCTGTCCTCTACAGCTGCCCAGCACTTCGTGGGCAGCTGCCATGTGTAGGTTTGTTTCTGGCTCCCTGCAGCCTGTGCTGACATTGAGACTTTGGGCGCTCTCGCCCCAGAAAAGGCCGCTGGCCTATTGAAAGTATCGTCTGATGTTCTTATGTGATCCCTGAGAGAGTATGCTGTGTGCGCCTCCAAAGGTGCCCTGTTACGTTTGTGCTTTGTCCTTCCTTCCTTCCTAAAGAATCCTAGGTCTCATGTATGTGGCTTCTGGTTAGAGTGAGTTCTACTGCTAGTTCTATTGAGTTCCAGGTTGTCATGTGTTCTAATGCTAGCTCCTGGTTGTTATGTATTCTAGTACTAGTTCTAGGAAGCTCCCAGATGTTACGTGTCCTAAATGCCAGTTCCATCATGTGCATAGTCCTGACAGTGGTCCCCAGACCCTGTCCTGTATATACTCCCTTGTAAACCCTGCCCGTGCCCCTGGCACCTTGTAAATTGTGTATTTATCCCTAAGTATGTCTTTCAATACAAAGTCTATTTTTCATATATATATCTTGTGTGGAGTTCCTTTTGTGGGGGGGCCCGGAAGGTTGTTGCTGGGGATGCGTGCGCAAATGCTTTACACATGACCTCCGAGATAGGCCTGACTGCTCGTGCCAAGCTACCAAGGGGGTGAGCAGGGGTTGTCTTGGCGGGTGACTTCCCTACCCTAACTAGAAATGGTGATTTCTGCCTGGCCTTGGTGCAAGCCTCGGCCAGCCAGGGATCCCATTTCTAACATTGTTGGCTAGCGGTGGGATTTGGACTTGTGTTTGCGCAGTACCACAGCGAATAACTGGCCTCCCTACAACACTCTGCAGTTTAGATGGTCGCAAAGAAAAGAAACTATTGGTTGAGTTGCTAAAAATATTTGTTTTGTGAAAAATATGGTTCTGGTGCACTTGGTTAAAAATGTCTGTTTTTGTGGAAAATGTGGTTCTGGTGCACTGTGAGTTAGGTGTCCCTAGCTCGGGAGGGTAGATCATCCTCCTAAGTGCAATGTTTTTTCTGGATTCACCAGAAGGGTGGGATCCAGTGGTGGCAGCGAAATTGTGTCCAATGTGTGTGGTCCCTGTCCCTTCCCTAGAGTAATGGTACCTGTGCCACATGGGTCAGGTTGAGGAATCAGGGGCGGTGGAATCTGTCTCACCAGTCCGGGGGGAGGGTGTGTGGATGAATGTTGAGGTGTGCTGATTATTGGAGTGTAAGTTCTCTGAGAGGGGGAGCTTGCTGAATAATGGAGTGTAAGTTCTCTGGGATGGGGAGCTTGCTGAATCAACGATAATTGTGTCCTACCTACCCCGCTGAAAGCGTTTGATGCAGCATGTGTTCCGTACACCGCTGAATGTGTTTTATGCGTCAGGTGTCCCCCTTGTTGAATGTGTGTGAAGTTGTATCCCGGACAAGGAAGACCTGCTGGCTCGGCCGCGGCTTGCCTTGGGGAGAGCTGAACACTGAGACCTGCTGGCGCTGCCACGGCTCATCTTGTTGAATATATGTTAAGTTGTATACCGGACAAGGAAGACCTGCTGGCTCGGCCGCGGCTTGCCTTGGGGAGAGCTGAACACTGAGACCTGCTGGCGCTGCCGCGGCTCATCTTGTTGTATGTATGTTAAGTTGTATCCCGGACAAGGAAGACCTGCTGGCTCGGCCGCGGCTTGCCTTGGGGAGAGCTGAACACTGAGACCTGCTGGCGCTGCCGCGGCTCATCTTGTTGAATATATGTTAAGTTGTATCCCGGACAAGGAAGACCTGCTGGCTCGGCCGCGGCTTGCCTTGGGGAGAGCTGAACACTGAGACTTGCTGGCGCTGCCGCGGCTCATTTTGCTGAATGAATGTTGGGTGCGGAACTGGACGGGGGTCAGAAGGAGTCTGATCCCTGGGCATCCAGTGAACTTAGTTCCCAGGTGGTAGACCAGTGGAGGGAGGAAATTCTGAAACTGGTAGGAGAGCGTGTTCTGAGGGTGCTTCTCCTGGGAGAGCGCGGAACTTCAGAAGTAGAGGTAGGGTGGGGCATTCTTGCCCGTGACCTCTGGCCAGCCTGAGGGTGCGGACCCTAGGTGGAAGAGAAAGTGGTAAAGTGGTACTACACAAAGAAAGGGAGTGGAGTATGGCTGTCGTGGGCCAGGGGTTACCACCCCCCACTCCGGGTTGGCATGGACCAGTGGTATCTGGGTGGCCTAGGGCCTGGTCCTAGCCGTGGTCAACTAAGGAGTACCAGTGGGGTAGCCTGGTTGGGCCTATGTTTTAATTTTTTTTCTTATTTTTTTTTGTTGTTGTAATTTTTATTTTTTCATTTTAAGTCTGTGTGTGTCGATAAGATCAACGTGGCGTAGAACTGGAGGGGGTCCCGGCAGTGCGGGCCCGCGTCCATGTTTTTTCACCCAAAGCAGGGAAGTCCATCACTGTGGTGAGTGGCCTACCCTGCGTTTTGGCTGGAATGGGGCCGTGTTGGACCGGGCCCTTATGGCAGGTCCACCCCTGAAGTTTTGCTTGTTAAATGTGACCTGGGGATGGTGATTCCCACTCTGAGTGCGTGAAGATGAGAGAAGCCTGCCCTCCCATAGGAATACATGGGGAATGTGTGTGTCCCTGATAGTTCCTGGTGCGTGAGGGGTACAGGCTCGAGTCTGGTATGTATGGACTCGTGTGATTGAATGCTACAAGATGATGTATGCGGCGTGTGTGTGTCTAGAAGGGAAGTGCCACTTCTAGACATTGGTGTGTGTGTGCAGTAGGTGTGCTGGCGCGTGATTGGCTGAAGCCGGCTGGGGAGCCTGGCTCCAAGAGTCTGTGTGGGTCTGCCCCGGTGGTGAATGGAGAGATTAGCATGCTGATGTGAGGGAGGAGCTGTGCCTGTATCCTGTATGGGGCTGGGCTTTCCCCCACAATGCTGGCTCCACCCCCCTGGGGTGCGTCTGATGACCTGTCCTGCCTGATGAATGAAAGGGGTGGTTGGGGAAAACAAGATACTCCCAAAACCAGCTGCGACTGGTTTCTCCCCCACCCAGCACCTTTAGACAAAGGAATTGCATGTATAAAAAGAGGCTGTGACCTCTTCTAAAAGGTTCTTGTTCCCACTTGAATCTACCAGGGGCTGCTGCTGCTTGGGCCCAGGGTTGGCTTGCCTCCCTGGGCCCTGCCCTGCTCCTGGATTTCTGATGTCCTTTCCCTGCTAGGAGCTGCTGTGCTCCACCTGAGGTCCTGGACTCTGATGGACCTTGCTACTTTCCTTACCCCTAGCGCTTGGGAGCGCCTTGCCTGCTGTAGCGCTGAGAGCGCTTTATTTTCACTGATAGCGCTGGGAGCGCTGCATTCCTGCTCCAGCGCTTGGGAGCGCCGTCCTGATCGAGCCGGTGCCCACCCGGCATTTGCCCCGTGCTCAGGAAGATTCCTGAGCCTTAGCGAGTGCCTACCTCGCTTTATTCCCTGCCGTTGTTGCATCCTGCGAGGGAGCCGACCCCTCGTTATTTTCCCCGAGCTCACCGCCGCCGCCCGGGACCCTCGTGACGTCATCCCCGGGCCGTGCTGGTATTGGTCGCAGGCCCGGGATTCCCCTGTCACGTGACCCCCCAGGCCGCGCCGTGATTGGCTGCCGGCCCGAGGAGAGGAGAGAGGTGGGCCGATGGAGCTCGTCGAGGCAGGAGCGGCGGGAGCCTACTCCGCGCTCCTGCCCTGCCCCGAGAAACTGCTGACTCCCCCCGGGGCTCCCGAGAGTGAGGGAGAGCCCCGGGGAGCGAAAGGAAGCCCGCGCTGCAATGGAGACCGGCGCCCCCAGTCCGGTGAGTGCTGCAGTGCGCGAGGGAGAGGAGGGGCGTCGGGCACATTGCCGGTGCTCGCCCCTCCCCTCGAGTGAGTCCCCGGTCATGCCTCGAGGCCCGTGGGGCCCCCAGTGATGCCGGGTCCCCCGAGGGGGACTCCGCCTGCCCACAACTTCGACCTTGAGCCCGAGAGGCTCCACCGTGGCCCCTTTGTTCTTTGAGCCCGAGAGGCTCCACCGTGGCCCTTTGTTCTTCGAGCCCGAGAGGCTCCAACGTGGCTCTTTGTTCTTCGAGCCCGAGAGGCTCAGTCCCTGCCCCAGTGTTCTTCGAGCCCGAGAGGCTCGGTCCCTGCACCAGTGATGCCGGGTCCCCCGAGGGGGACCCCGCCTGCTCTACCTTTGACCCCTGAGCCCAGAGAGGCTCGCCCTTCGTCCTTGAGCCCCGAGAGGCTCCCCCTTTGACCCTTGTCCTGCGAGCCTGCATGACCCGGCCCCAGCCCAGCATCTATTGTCCTCGAGCCAGAGAGGCTAATCCCTGGCCCTTGTCCCGAGCCTGCGAGGCTCCAACGTGTCGCCCTGTCCTCTACAGCTGCCCAGCACTTCGTGGGCAGCTGCCACGTGTAGGTTTGTTCCTGGCTCCCTGCAGCCTGTGCTGACATTGAGACTTTGGGCGCTCTCGCCCCAGAAAAGGCCGCTGGCCTGTTGAAAGTATCGTCTGATGTTCTTATGTGATCCCTGAGAGAGTATGCTGTGTGCGCCTCCAAAGGTGCCCTGTTACGTTTGTGCTTTGTCCTTCCTTCCTTCCTAAAGAATCCTAGGTCTCATGTATGTGGCTTCTGGTTAGAGTGAGTTCTACTGCTAGTTCTATTGAGTTCCAGGTTGTCATGTGTTCTAATGCTAGCTCCTGGTTGTTATGTATTCTAGTACTAGTTCTAGGAAGCTCCCAGATGTTACGTGTCCTAAATGCCAGTTCCATCATGTGCATAGTCCTGGCAGTGGTCCCCAGACCCTGTCCTGTATATACTCCCTTGTAAACCCTGCCCGTGCCCCTGGCACCTTGTAAATTGTGTATTTATCCCTAAGTATGTCTTTCAATACAAAGTCTATTTTTCATATATATATATCTTGTGTGGAGTTCCTTTTGTGGGGGGGCCCGGAAGGTTGTTGCTGGGGGTGCGTGCGCAAATGCTTTACACATGACCTCCGAGATAGGCCTGACTGCTCGTGCCAAGCTACCAAGGGGGTGAGCAGGGGTTGTCTTGGCGGGTGACTTCCCTACCCTAACTAGAAATGGTGATTTCTGCCTGGCCTTGGTGCAAGCCTCGGCCAGCCAGGGATCCCATTTCTAACAGACTCCGAACCCGTACCAAATCTAATGAGCATCACCGAGAAAGACGGCTCCGTCGAAGGGGTCACGCTCTCCTCTACCCTGACCCCAGAACAGCACCAAGACTGCCGGGAGCTGCTGGGGTAATTTGCAGACCTGTTTTCCCTCACCCCTGGAGTCACCCGGTGGTGTGTCCACGATGTGGACACCGGAGACAACCCGCCTGTAAGACACCGAGCTTTCCGAGTGCCCGACCGAGTTCGGGCCTGCATTCAATCCGAAGTGGCCAAGATGCTAGGTCTGGGGGTAGTCGAACCCTCCGACAGTCCCTGGGCCAGTCCGGTTGTCCTGGTCCCCAAAGCCACCGTCCCTGGCACACCCCCGGAGCTCTGGTTCTGTGTTGACTACCGGGGGCTGAATGCAGTCACCCGGACCGACGGCCATCCCATCCCCCGGGCGGATGAACTGATCGATCGCCTAGGGGCCGCCAAATATCTCAGCATCTTCGACCTCACGGCGGGGTATTGGCAGATCGGCCTCCCCCCTGGAGCACAAGAGCGATCGGCCTTCTCGACCCCTGATGGCCACTACCACTTAAAACGCCCCGGCCACCTTCCAGAGACTCGTGAACCGGGTACTGGCCGGACTCGAAGAATTCAGTGCCGCCTATCTCGACGACATTGCGGTGTACAACCGCCACTGGGGTGAGCACCTGACCCACCTCCGGGAGGTCCTGTCGGCCCTCCGACAGGCCGGACTAACAATAAAGGCCAGCAAGTGCCAGATCGGCCAAGGGTCCGTGACGTATCTGGGACACCAAGTGGGGAGCGGCCTGGTGGCTCCCCTCCAGCCAAAGATTGACGCCATCCGGGCCTGGGAGCCCCCGATCACCCAAACGGCCGTCCGAGCCTTCCTGGGGCTCACAGGATACTATCGGCGCTTCATAAAAGACTATGGAAGCATTGTGGGGCCCCTCACAGAACTGACCTCCAAGAGGCTACCCCAAAAGGTGCGCTGGACCCCAGAGTGCCAAACAGCCTTCGAGGCTCTAAAGACTGCCATGTGCACTGCCCCTGTGCTCCAGGCCCCCGACTACAGCCGAGAGTTTGTGGTCCAAACCGACGCCTCGGAGCACGGCATTGGGGCGGTCCTCTCACAAGTGAACCCTGAGGGAATCGACCTTCCCGTTGGCTTCATCAGCCGGCGGCTGCTGGCCAGAGAACAGCGCTGGAGCACCATCGAGAGGGAAGCCTTCGCCGTCGTGTGGGCACTAAAGAAGCTCCGACCCTACCTCTTCGGCACCCACTTCCGGGTCCAGACCGACCACCGACCCTTGCGGTGGTTGATGCAGATGCGGGGAGAAAACCCGAAACTGTTGCGATGGTCCATCTCCCTGCAAGGGATGGACTTCACTGTGGAGCATCGCCCCGGCAACGACCACGCCAATGCTGACGGCCTGTCCCGATTCTTCCGCCTCGGCGAGGAGAATCCCCAAGAAGATGGGTGACTCTCCCCTGCCTTCAGCTGGGGGGGACGCGTGTTGGACCCGGCCTCATGGCGTGGTCCTACCCCTCCCACATGGCGGGCCCAGGATGACATCGACCCTCCACCCAGCATCGGGCAGCCCTTTTGCCCGACACTGCACGCCCCAACATTGCTGGTCCGGCCACCATCCCGGACCCCCACTACCAACCTGGCTCCATCGTGGGCCCCTCACGACCTAAGCACGAGGCCGCGCCCGACTCCATCTTGGGCCCACCACGTCACGACCACGTGGCCTCGGCCCCGGCCCCAGCGAAGCCCAGACATCGAGGTACCAAGATCCACCCAGGTGGTCGAGTGGCCACTCGACAGATCCCGGAGAAAAGGGTGTTTCGATGGCCCTCCAGCCGTCCCCGGACGCCTGGTTTCGATCGCCCTCCGGCCTCCCTGGGCGCTGGCTCCACCCCCCTGCTGGGTGTCTGGACACCATCATCCCGGCCACTCTGACCCCCAGGCGCGAGGGTCCGGACATCAAAGGACTCCAGTCCTATATCTGGGCCAGCCCTGGATTAGGACGTCAGTTGTATCCTGGACTGGAAGCCCTGCTGACGCTGTCACAGCCGACACCAGAAGAACTCCTTGCCTGTAACCTGAAGAGACCCTGAGAGCCTGCTGGCGCTGCCGCGGCCCACCTTTGCTGCACCATCTTGAGAGCCTGCTGGCGCTGCCGCGGCCGAACCACCTGAGAGCCTGCTGGCACTGCCGCGGCTGAACCATCTTGAGAGCCTGCTGGCGCTGCCGCGGCTGAACCATCTTGAGGGCCTGCTGGCGCTGCCGCGGCTGAACCATCTTGAGAGCCTGCTGGCGCTGCCGCGGCTGAACCATCTTGAGAGCCTGCTGGCGCTGCCGCGGCTGAACCATCTTGAGGGCCTGCTGGCGCTGCCGCGGCCTCCTCGCTGTTAAGACCACCTGTCGAGTCCTGCTGGCGCTGCCGCGGCTAAACCTCTCGGAACCCCCGGCTCGAGGATTGAGAGCTGTGCGCAGGGTATCCCTTCCTGTATCCATACCGAGACTGTCCCGCTACCCTGTCCCTTTTACGAGACTCTACAGATCCCTCGATCTGCCTGTATATACCGCTGAGACCCAGCAACCTTTATTCTTGATAAAGCCTAAGAACTTAACCTCTTGTGTGGTGTCCGTTTGTAGTGTTGTGGTTACCCTGCTGTACGATCCTAGGAGAGGACCCTCACCCAGGAGGCCTCTCGATAACGCTCGGCTACTTCTCGGCGGAGGGGTGGACCTAGGGGTGGTCAGTCAGACATCTTCTGCCTCCCCCGGGGTCGCCTTTCTAACAGGGAGATAGGGCGGTAACAGCTAGGATCACCCCTATTTCCCTTCTTAAAGATGGGTACAATGACCGATTTGGACCAAGTGTCCGGTATACCCGCCAAACAGACCCTGTTAAAAACATTGGTTAAAACTCTAGACCAAGTCTTGACATCAGATTTAAAGAGGTCGGCTGGAACGCCGTAGGGACCCGGGGCCTTATTGCTAGTCATCTTCCCGATTGCGTCAGCCACCTCGAGCTCTGTAACCGTTAAAGTATAGGGATCTGGAATGGTGGTGGATGTAGACCCCACTCCCAGATGTTCCCCTTCATAGACTGACTTAAAATGTGCACACCATGCCTGTTCTTGAATACCACAATCTAATTTGTCGTGGCAGGAATTACTAAAAAAAGGTTTGTTTACGACAGCCCAGAATTTAGCACTATCCCTGAGCACGTCTACAGAGGTCAGTTCTTCCCAGGCCGCCTCCCTGATCTCCCGTCTTCTCGTGTCCAGGGCTTTCTTATAACTTTTCCTTAATAGGGCCACGATAGCCCTCTTTACAGGTTTACAGTTCAGTGCGGCTTTTAGTTTTTGGTTAGCAGACGAGCAGTTATGATCAAACCACCCCAGCTCAGCAGGGTCCTTAGCTTTCCCCATTTGTGTGAGGTCTGCAGAGACCTGGGTACAGATTGTTGAATATGCCTCTAAAACCTCCTCATTCCCTGCTTCCGGGTTCAAACATGATGCCAACTCAGGTCCTACTTTAGATATTAACTTAGCATGGAAATCTGCAGGGATGATTCTGCTCCATCTAAGTCTACGGGCCTGATCTGTCGGACGAATATCCAATTTGTCCGTTCTATTCTGATCTATCTTGAACTTCGCAATCAGATCCGAAACACTGAGGATCACTGGATTATGGTCACTAAAATGTGACCACACGGGCAGATAACCCTGTATCCTATCCCCTAATGTTGAACTAATGAAGATATAATCGATAACAGAATTACAACCATTCCCCTTAAAGGTTGGTGTCTCCTTGTCCAACGTTATTGGGAGCATCAAGCCATTATCTGCCAGGATTGTCTCAAGAAGACCTCCCTATACAGAATGTTCGAAATGAGTGTCCCCTAGTTCTACGGGTCCTAATTGGTCTAAGGACAGACACTCGTCCGGACATCCATGAATATTAAAGTCTCCCATGATTATAAGGAAGCAATGAGTTTTATTAACCTTCTTATAATCTGCTAAGAACAAATTTAATGTGGCCAAGTGATCGGTCGCGGTGACTCTGTCAAAAAAGTTATAAAAATTAACAATTAAAATCATTCCCACCCCACTCAAGCAGATTTGTACTGCCAAGCAGTTTCGTGAACCAGTATCTAGTTGAGTGTGAATTCCAGGGATGGCAGCCGAGATTAAGGTGACCAAGCCACCCTTCGCCCTCCCCATGTTAGATTGAACTGCGGGGATGGAATAACAAGAATAACCATCCAGACTCAGTACATTACCTGTATCCCAAGTTTCCTGTAGTCCAATAATATCACCCATGGTAGTGAACTCTCTCCAAGCTGGATCGTCTATTTTATTTTTAAGGCCAGCAACATTCCAAGTTACCAGCTTGAACACGGTGTCCCGTGGACCTTAAGCATTAGCCGTTATCGCTGTGATGAGGGCACTAACTGCAGCGACAGTGGTGGTAATAGTAGTTTGGCTCCCTAGTCACTCGTTTTCACCCAAACTAGAAAGATTATCAAATCTGTTTAGAACGGGGACAGAAAATTCATATGGCAATCTCCCTTTATATATATCTCTGTTCGTTTGTCTGTTCTGGTGTGGTGGATAAAAAAAGCCCAGTGGGAGTAAATTCACGTAATCATTTTGCATTCTGGCTGACCCTGCCTGTCGCAATATGTCGTCAACCAGCCTGGGGGATCTAATGCTGATGACGACACAGTCACCCTCTAAGCTCTTTTTAGTCTTACCCACCCAAGGAACCCTTCTGACCATCTTAATATTATTTTCCAGATAATTAACCAGGTCTGTTTTGTTTGCCAAATAATAAATGGTTTTATTTTTTAGTGAGGTCCAGTGTTCGTTTTGACCCGCCTTGATTTTCGGGACATTTGCGAGAATTATCGTGTAGGGACAGGCCTCAACTGGTAAGTTCAGTGGTAAGTCTCTCATCTTATGGGGCTGTGTTTGTGAATTTAAACTCCCTACTGGCCCCCGAGGACCCTGTTTCTCACTCATGGCTCCAGAAACTTTTGGCACCGAAATGGGGATACTTGGTACCAAGCTTTGTGGTGTTACTGAGGGGACCAGATTCTCTGTGAGACTGGCAACACACACAGGAGGCGCAACTAAATTTGTATTGCTGTCCTTAGTGGAAACAGTAGCTCCCTCTGCTGCGCCCATGTACTTGATCAAGAGTCCACCTAATCTGTTTACCTCAGCAGACATCCGATCACGTTTTGCTACTAACGGTTTAATAAAACCCTTAATCTTTAAGTCAATGAGGCTAGCTAACTGGTTGAGCTGTTCATCATCCAATTTTAAAATGCTAGAACCCACTGCTACATCATCCTCCTTATCTAGATTTTTGATAGGAGTAGCAGCTTTTTTTCTAATGGAGCGGGAGCCCATGCGTTTCGACTGTGTTTTTCGGCATGCTCTAACCGCTCTCGGGGCAGGGGTCAGCGGAAGCTGTACCGCTGTATCTAATGAGACGTCCAGCTCAACATGTTCAGATGTATCCTAGCAGAAACATCGGGAATAATGGAATTGCTGCAGTCACCCAGTCCCACTGCAACCGGAGAAATACACACGGTAGGTGGTAAAGGGTCGCAGCTTAAGCCTAAAGATTGTCGTCTGTCGCTATTTATTTTATTAACCACCTTGACCAGGTAGTTATCCAGGGTACCAGAAACAGGTGGAACACTATGTTTCGACATGCTACAAGCTACAATGGGGGAAACCACAATGCAAGTCAGATATATAACACAGTATATGCAACTTCCACACTCGTCACTAAAAAGATGCTCTTAATAAGACTTATCTCAGTATTTAAACTGAAGCCAGGTATGATGTAGGGTCTCACTGTGTTTGTAGGGAGTAAAATGGAGAGGTCACCTCTCAATCCAACACCAAAGTCTATGGCCCAGCCCTGCCTCTGTCTGCCCCGGATGGCCACAGACGGCCCGCCCTTTGCCCGGGCTTCTCCCGAGCTTCACCCGCGCGCTCCCGCGACACGGGAAGACTCACGGGTTTTTCAGCGCCACCAGGCGCGTTGTGGGCGTGACCTCGACCGGCTTCCTGGATCCGAGGATCCTAGGTATTGTGGTTCTTCCCTACTCGGCGGCCGCGCTCTGGTCTTGGAAGCTGCGGCGGCGTAGGGAACCCAAGATGAGAGCTGTGGGGCAAGGTGGTTGCAAAAAGTTCCAGGTAGGTGCCCCCGTAACACCAGAGACGCTTCCCGCTCCACCAAAAGGCTCACAGGCTTTTAAGCGCCACCAGGCGCGTTGTGGGCGTGTCCTCGGCCGGCTTCCTGGAGCCGAGGATCCTGGGTATTGTGGTTCTCCCCTACTCGGCGGCCGCACTCTGGTCTTGAAAGCTGCGGCAGCGAAGGGAACCCAAGATGAGAGCTGTGGGGCAAGGTGGTGGCAAAAAGTTCCAGGTAGGTGCCCCCGTAACACCAGAGACGCTTCCCCCTATGTCAGTCTTCCTCCTTGCCTTCCCACTGCTCAACCAAAATTCTAGCCAGTTCACCAGAAAACAAAACATGAAAGCAACTACAATTAATCATCTTTAACCTTCCTAACCATAGAAGAATTCATCAATGCTGAAAACACTTGCCTTTGGGATGTCTGTCGTGCCTAGCTACCCAGGGGGGAGCAGGGGTTATCTTAAGTGTGTATCCCCCTTACCCTGACTAGAAGCAACGGTCCCAATTTGGACAAAGGTACCTACCTCTGCCAAGTAGAGAACCCCATTTCTAACAATATATTAACATGTCACAAATCAAAATATGTATGTGCAGCAAAAGGATCAAACACTGCTATGAGCAATTTGGCCTTAGTAGCTAGCCCCCCCCCCCCCCATAACTCAACCCTAGGGAGGAATATAGGGGTAAACATGGACTCCAATCTTTCAATCATAATCAGATTGGGTTTGTCCAATGTGCCTAAACTGCTAAATGTATCACTTCTTTCCCTCATATTGGCTATCAAGGTGGCTCTGCACGCATTGCCTGAAATTCTTGGCCCGCACCACTTGCTGGAAGTGTTAGCCCCACCTCCCCTACCCCCCCTACCTCCCCCCCACCAAAAAAAAAGATTGGGTCTAGTTGCTCTCTGACCTGAGCACAGGTTTTTTGCAGAGCTGCCAAGTTTTTCAGGTCCATCCGTGGTGTGCTGCTCCAGTCCACGTTTTTTCCTTGAATTCTGGGACTCGTAGTCTTGTTTATTTCATTATAAAACAGGACTACATGTCCCATAATTCAGAGGGAAAAACCTGGACTGGAGCTGCACTTCACACAACGGCAGCAGAAACTTGGCAGCTATGATAAGACTCACAAGTAGAAGCACCCCGGAGCAACACACAGTAAAGATTGTTCTAGAAATTCACACAAGTGAGACCCCGTCACGAGCCTGGGGAAGAATGAAAGCTCCTGCTGTGAATGATATACCGTCCACGAGGGGTGACCCATCTTTCAGAAGGGACGCAACAACTGCTCCCGGGTGTGATTGGTTCGAAGTTATCTCACTGTGACCAATGAAGAGTGACCCTAATTGGGCTGTCTTGTTAAAGTTCATAATAAATTGTAGCGTATGACCCCACTGTGTGAGTGTCTTCGCACGTGCTTGTGTGGATGTGTGTGTGTGTGTGCAAGTTGTGACAGCCTTAGGGCCCCGCCTTCCCAGCAGCAGAATCCTGTGGGTGGAACACCTATGACGTACCAGGACCTGCACTGTGATGTCACGAGGTCCAGGCTAGCACCAGCAGGGGGATCCTGTGGATGGAACACCTGTGACGTGCCAGGACCTGCACTGTGATGTCACGAGGTTCAGGCTAGCACCAGCAGGGGAATCCTGTGGATGGAACACCTGTGACGCGCCAGGCCCTCCACTGTGACGTCACGAGGTCGAGGCTAGCAGCAGCAGGGGAATCCTGTGGATGGAACACCTGTGACGTGCCAGGCCCTGCACTGTGACGTCACGAGATCGAGTCTAGCAGCAGCAGGGGAATCCTGGGGATGGAACACCTGTGACGTGCCAGGACCTGCACTGTGATGTCACGAGGTTCAGGCTAGCACCAGCAGGGGAATCCTGTGGATGGAACACCTGTGACGCGCCAGGCCCTCCACTGTGACGTCACGAGGTCGAGGCTAGCAGCAGCAGGGGAATCCTGTGGATGGAACACCTGTGACGTGCCAGGCCCTGCACTGTGATGTCACGAGGTCCAGGCTAGCAGCAGCAGGGGAATCCTGTGGATGGAACACCTGTGACGTGCCAGGACCTGGACTGTGATGTCGCGAGGTTCAGGCTAAAAGCAGAGGGGAATCCTGTGAATGGAACACCTGTGACGTACCAGGCCCTCCACTGTGACGTCAGGAGGTCGAAGCTAGCACCAGCAGGGGAATCCTGTGGGTGGAACACCCGTGACGTTCCAGGCCCTGCACTGTGATGTCACGAGATCCACACTAGCACCAGCAGGGGAATCCTGTGGACGGAACACCTGTGACGCGCCAGGCCCTCCACTGTGACGTCACGAGGTCGAGGCTAGCAGCAGCAGGGGAATCCTGTGGATGGAACACCTGTGACGTGCCAGGCCCTCCCTCCCCTGTGATGTAATGAGGTCGAGGCTAAGTGCAGAGGGGAGGCCTCCGCCGGAGCAGAGACAAGGAGAGGACCCTGAGGGGGGAGAAGGTCGGGCAGGATTAGATCGTCTTTGAGGTTCATCGCAGGATCCTTTTGTGACTAAATAGATCTTTGCTTTTTTTTTAGGTAATTGAATTAAAACCGTGTCTTAGGTAATTGAATTAAAACCGTGTCTCGGCTGTCCCCCCCCCCCTTTACACTGCAACACTTGTCATCGCCCATTAGCCGGTGATGCATGATGACAGGTTGAATGTCTATTGTGACGTGTCCATGGTATACAAGGCTGGTAACCAGGCAGCCGCAGCATTGCACTCATGAGCACCGGACGGAGAGGACCACTGCTGGCGGCCGGAGCCGAGGCCCCCGAGAGGCCGAGGGGGCCGGGGCCTCACAGGCTCCAAAAAGAACTGGACGGGGCTGGGTGAAAGGGAGGTGAGTATAGAAACCAAATGGAAACCGAACTTGAAACCAAACTGAAACCGAACTTGAAACCAAACTTTAAACTGACTTGATACTGGCTTGATACTGACTTGATACTGGCTTGATACTGGCTTGATACTGACTTGATACTGACTTGATACTGGCTTGAAACTTCCCTTCCCTCTTCCTTTCTCTTTCTCGTTTTTCCTTCTCTGCCTTACATTCCTATCTCTCCTCTCCTATCCCCTTCTCCCCCTTTCTTTTAAGTTCCCTTTTTCTCCATCACTCTTTAATCCTCTCCCCTTCTGTCACTCTTCTCCCCTTCCCATTCAATCCATTCCGGTTCCATCCTGCACTCTCTTATCTCCTTTTCCATCTCCACTCCTCCCCTTCCCTTCTCTTCCCCGCCATTCCCTCCCATTCCCAGCCTCTTTCCCTTCCAATCTGTAACCATCACCTCTGCTCCTTTTCTGCTCCCCTTCCACTTACCCATCCTTTTTTCCTTATTCTTCCTTCCTTCACCTCCCTTCCTCTTCACCATTCCCTCCCCTTTCCCCTCACCCATCCCTTCCCCTCATTACCTTTCCCCTCACCTCCCTCTCTCTCATTTGCCCTCACCCCTCCATTCTCCCTTCCTTTCCCTGCCTTTCTCCTCCTTTCTCTTCTCCGCCTTCTTCCTCTCATTCCTTTCCTTTCCATTCCATTCCCCAACCCATCCCTTCTTTCCCTTTACCCCACACTCCAACTACCCCTCTCCGTCCATGTCCCCCCTTTATTTCCATTACTTTCTTCTTTACCTCTTTAATCCTCTACCCTTCTGTCACTCCCCCTTCCCTGCCATCCCATTCACTGCCTTACCTCCCCTCCCATCCCATTCTGTTACCCCACACACACAACCCCACACACAAACCCCCACACACAAACCCCCACACACAACCCCACACACAAACCCCCACACACAAACCCCCACACACAACCCCACACACAACCCCCCACACACAACCCCTTCCACACACACACAACCCCCACATGCACACAACCTCACACACAACCCCATACACACAACCCCACATACACACAACCCCCACACACACAACCCCCGAACACACAACCACAACCCCCACACACACAACCACAACCCCAACCCCCCACACACACAACATCACAAACACAATCCCCCACCCACACCCACACATACAACCCCACACACAACCCCCTACACACACAACCTCACAAACAAAACCCCCCACACACAAAACCCCCCACACATACACAACACAACCCCCACACAAAACCCCACAACCACACACAACCACACTACCCCCCCACACACAACCCCACACACGGCACACAACCCTACACACCACACACAAACACACACAAACCAACATACACACAACCCCACACACAAACACACAACCCCCCCACACACAACCCCCACACGCACACAACCTCACACACACAACCCCATACACACAACCCCACATACACACAACCCCCACACACACAACCCCCCACACACAACCACAACCCCCACACATACAACCACAACCCCAACCCCCCACACACACAACATCACAAACACAATCCCCCACCCACACATACAACCCCACACACACAACCCCCCACACACAACCCCACAAACAACCCCCCCCCCCACACACAAAACCCCCCACACATACACAACACAACCCCCCACACAAAACCCCACAACCACACACAACCACACTACCCCCCACACACACAACCCCACACACCGCACACAACCCCACACACCACACACAAACACACACAAACACACACAAACCCACATAAACACAACCCCACACACAAACACACAACCCCCCACACACACAACCCCCACACACACAACCACAAACCCCAGACACATACAACCACAACCCCCCACACACACAACCCCTCCACACACAAAACCCCCCAAACACCCCCCCAAACACCCACACACACAACCCCACACAAACAACCCCATACAACCACAAAACCTCCCCCCACACACACAATCCCACACACACAACCCCATACACACTCCACAACCCCACACACACACTCCACAACCCCACACAACCACACAGAAACCCACACAACCACACACACACAGCCACACACAACCCCACACACACGCTACCCCCCACACACAACCCCACACACACATACAACTCCACCACACATCACACACCCCACACACCACACACAACCCCACACACCACACACAACCACACGCACCACACACACCACCCTACACACACACAACCCACCACACACAACCTCCCCCTCACACACAAACACACAACCCCTCACACACACAGCCCCACACACACAACCTCCCACACACACAACCCCACACACAAAATCACCCCACACACACACGCAACCACACACGCAAACCCCATTCACACACACAACCCCACACACACACAACCAACACCCCACACACATACAACCCCACACACACAACCCCACACACAGACAACCCCACACACACAAGACCCCTAACACACAACCCTCACACGCACAGAACCCCACACACAACCCTCCACACACAAACCTGCACACATTCAACCCCACACCAGACACACAACCCCACACGCACAACCCCACACACACAACCCCAAACAAACACACAACCCCATACACATACAACCCCACACACACAACCCCACAAACACCACCCCCCACAGTGAGAGTGTCAGTGAGAGTGTCTGTGAGTGTGTCAGTGAGAGTGTCAGTGACAGTGAGTGTTTGTGAGAGTGTCAGTGTCAGTGTCAGTGAGAGTGTCAGTGTCAGTGAGAGTGTCAGTGAGTGTCAGTGAGAGTGTCAGTGAGTGTTGATGAGATTGTCAGTGTCAGTGAGAGTGTCAGTGAGAGTGTCAGTGAGAGTGTCAGTGAGAGTGTCAGTGAGAGTGTCAGTGAGTGTGTCAGTGTCAGTGTCAGTGAGAGTGTCAGTGTGATTGTCAGTGAGAGTGTCAGTGAGAGTGTCAGTGTCAGTGAGAGTGTATGTGAGAGTGTCAGTGAGAGTGTCAGTGTCAGTGGGAGTGTCAGTGTCAGTGTCAGTGAGAGTGTCAGTGAGTGTCAGAGTGTCAGTGTCAGTGAGAGTGTCAATGAGATTGTCAGTGAGAGTGTCATTGTCAGTGAGAGTCTCAGTGAGAGTGTCGGTGTCAGTGTCAGTGTCAGTGAGAGTGTCAGTGTCAGTGAGAGTGTCAGTGAGTGTCAGTGAGTGTGTCAGTGTGAGAGTGTCAGTGAGAGTGTCAGTGAGTGTCAGTGAGTGTGTCAGTGAGAGTGTCAGTGAGTGTCAGTGAGTGTGTCAGTGAGAGTGTCAATGTCAGTGAGAGTGTCAGGGAGAGTGTCAGTGTCAGTGAGAGTGTCAGTGCGAGTGTCAGTGTCAGTGTGAGTGTCAGTGAGAGTGTCAGTGTCAGTGTGAGTGAGAGTGTCAGTGTCAGTGAGAGTGTCAGTGAGAGTGTCAGTGTCAGTGAGAGTGTCAGTGAGAGTGTCAGTGAGAGTGAGAGTGTCAGTGTGTGTGTCAGTGAGTGTGTCAGTGAGTGTGTCAGTGAGTGTGTCAGTGAGTGTCAGTGAGAGTGTCAGTGAGTGTGTCAGTGAAAGTGTCAGTGAGAGTGTCGGTGTCAGTGAGAGTGTCAGTGTGAGTGTCAGCATGAGTGTCAGTGAGAGTGTCAGTGTCAGTGAGAGTGTCAGTGAGAGTGTCAGTGTCCGTGAGAGTGTCGGTGAGTGTGTCCGTGAGAGTGTCAGTAAGAGTGTCAGTGGGAGTGTCAGTGAGAGTGTCAGTGAGAGTGTCAGTGAGTGTCAGTGAGAGTGTCAGTGAGTGTCAGTGAGTATCAGTGAGAGTGTCAGTGAGAGTGTCAGTGTCAGTGAGAGTGTCAGTTTCAGTGTGAGTGTCAGTGTGAGTGTCAGTGAGAGTGTCAGTGAGAGTGTCAGTGTCAGTGAGAGTGTGAGTGAGAGTGTGAGTGAGAGTATGAGTGAGAGTGTGAGAGAGTGTGAGTGAGAGTGTGAGTGAGAGTGTGAGTGAGAGTGTCAGTGAGTGTGTCAGTGAGTGTGTCAGTGAGTGTGTCAGTGTCAGTGAGTCAGTGAGAGTGTCAGTGAATGTCAGTGAGAGTGTCAGTGAGTGTCAGTGAGAGTGTCAGTGAGTGTCAGTGAGAGTGTCAGTGAGAGTATCAGTGAGTGTCCGTTTCAGTGAGAGTGTCAGTGAGAGTGTCAGTGTCAATGAGAGTGTCAGTGAGTGTGAGTGAGAGTGAGTGAGTGTGTGTGAGTGTGTCAGTGAGAGTGTCAGTGTCAGTGAGATTGTCAGTGAAAGTGTCAGTGAGAGTGTCAGTGAGTGTCAGTGAGTGTCAATGAGTTTGTCGGTGAGAGTGTCAGTGAGTGTCAGTGAGAGTGTCAGTGAGAGTGTCAGTGTCAGTGAGAGTGTCAGAGTCAGTGAGAGTGTCAGTGTGAGTGTCAGTGAGAGTTTCAGTGACAGTGTGAGTGAGAGTGTCAGTGTCAGTGAGAGTGTCAGTGTCAGTAAGAGTGTCAGTGAGAGTGTCAGTGAGTGTGAGTGAGAGTGGCAGTGTCAGTGGCAGTGTCAGTGAGAGTGTCAGTGAGAGTGTCAGTGAGAGTGTCAGTTTCAGTGTGTCAGTGAGAGTGTCAGTGAGAGTGTCAGTGTCAGTGAAAGTGTCAGTGAGTGTGAGTGAGTGAGAGTGTGAGTGAGAGTGTCAGTGTCAATAAGAGTGTCAGTGAGAGTGTCAGTGAGAGTGTCAGTGAGAGTGTCAGAGTGAGTGTCAGAGTGAGTGTCAGAGTGAGTGTCAGTGAGAGTGTCAGTGAGTGTCAGTGAGAGTGTCAGTGAGAGTGTTAGTGAGAGTGTCAGTGAGAGTGTCAGTGAGAGTGTCAGTGAGAGTGTCAGTGTCAGTGTCAGTGAGAGTGTCAGTGAGAGTGTCAGTGAGAGTGTCAGTGAGAGTGTCAGTGAGAGTGTCAGTGTCAGTGAGAGTGTCAGTGAGTGTGAGTGAGAGTGTCAGTGAGTGTGTCAGTGAGTGTGTCAGTGAGACTCTCAGTGTCAGTGTGAGTGTCAGTGAGTGTCAGTGAGAGTGTCAGTGAGTGCCAGTGAGTGCCAGTGAGTGTGTCAGTGAGAGTGTTAGTAAGCGTCAGTGAGAGTCAGTGTCAGTGAGAGTGTCAGTGAGAGTGTCAGTGTCAGTGAGAGTATCAGTGAGAGTGTCAGTGTCAGAGTGTCAGTGAGAGTGTCAGTGTCAGTGAGAATGTCAGTGAGAGTGTCAGTGAGAGTGTCAGGGAGAGTGTCAGTGAGAGTATCAGTGAGAGTGTCAGTGAGAGTGAGTGTCAGTGAGAGTGTCAGTTTCAGTTTGAGTGTTAGTGAGAGTGTCAGTGAGTGGGAGTGAGAGGGTGAGTGAGAGTGTCAGTGTCAGTGAGTGTGTCAGTGAGTGTGTCAGTGAGAGTGTGAGTGTCAGTGAGAGTGTCAGTGAGTGTGTCAGTGAGTGTGTCAGTGGGAGTGTCAGTGGGAGTGTCAGTGAGAGTGTCAGTGGGAGTGTCAGTGGGAGTGTCAGTGGGAGTGTCAATGGGAGTGTCAGTGAGTGTCAGTGAGAGTGTCAGTGAGAGTGTCAGTGTCAGTGAGAGTGTCAGTGAGAGTGTCAGTGAGAGTGTCAGTGAGAGTGTCAGTGGGAGTGTCAGTGGGAGTGTTAGTGGGAGTGTTAGTGGGAGTGTCAGTGAGTGTCAGTGAGAGTGTCAGTGAGAGTGTCAGTGTCAGTGAGAGTGTCAGTGAGAGTGTCAGTGAGAGTGTCAGTGAGTGTCAGTGAGTATCAGTGAGAGTGTCAGTGAGAGTGTCAGTGAGTGTCAGTGAGAGTGTCAGTGAGAGTGTCAGTGAGAGTGTCAGTGTCAGCATGAGTGTCAGTGAGAGTGTCAGTGTCAGTGAGAGTGTCAGTGTCCGTGAGAGTGTCGGTGAGTGTGTCAGTGAGAGTGTCAGTGAGAGTGTCAGTGAGTGTCAGTGAGAGTGTCAGTGAGTATCAGTGAGAGTGTCAGTGAGAGTGTCAGTGTCAGTGAGAGTGTCAGTTTCAGTGTGAGTGTCAGTGTGAGTGTCAGTGAGAGTGTCAGTGAGAGTGTCAGTGTCAGTGAGAGTGTGAGTGAGAGTGTGAGTGAGAGTGTGAGTGAGAGTATGAGTGAGAGTGTGAGAGAGTGTGAGTGAGAGTGTGAGTGAGAGTGTCAGTGAGTGTGTCAGTGAGTGTGTCAGTGAGTGTGTCAGTGTCAGTGAGTCAGTGAGAGTGTCAGTGAATGTCAGTGAGAGTGTCAGTGAGTGTCAGTGAGAGTGTCAGTGAGTGTCAGTGAGAGTGTCAGTGAGAGTATCCGTGAGTGTCCGTTTCAGTGAGAGTGTCAGTGAGAGTGTCAGTGAGAGTGTCAGTGTCAATGAGAGTGTCAGTGAGTGTGAGTGAGAGTGAGTGAGTGTGTGTGAGTGTGTCAGTGAGAGTGTCAGTGTCAGTGAGATTGTCAGTGAAAGTGTCAGTGAGAGTGTCAGTGAGTGTCAGTGAGTGTCAATGAGTTTGTCGGTGAGAGTGTCAGTGAGTGTCAGTGAGAGTGTCAGTGTCAGTGAGAGTGTCAGTGAGAGTATCCGTGAGTGTCCGTTTCAGTGAGAGTGTCAGTGTGAGTGTCAGTGAGAGTTTCAGTGACAGTGTGAGTGAGAGTGTCAGTGTCAGTGAGAGTGTCAGTGTCAGTAAGAGTGTCAGTGAGAGTGTCAGTGAGTGTGAGTGAGAGTGTCAGTGTCAGTGAGAGTGTCAGTGAGAGTATCAGTGAGAGTGTCAGTGAGAGTGTCAGTTTCAGTGTGTCAGTGAGAGTGTCAGTGAGAGTGTCAGTGTCAGTGAGAGTGTCAGTGAGTGTGAGTGAGTGAGAGTGTGAGTGAGAGTGTCAGTGTCAATAAGAGTGTCAGTGAGAGTGTCAGTGAGAGTGTCAGTGAGAGTGTCAGAGTGAGTGTCAGAGTGAGTGTCAGTGAAAGTGTCAGTGTCAGTGAGAGTGTCAGTGTCAGTGAGAGTGTCGGTGAGAGTGTCAGTGAGTGTGTCAGTGAGCGTGTCAGTGAGTGTCAGTGAGAGTGTCAGTGAGAGTGTCAGTGTCAGTGTCAGTGAGAGTGTCAGTGAGAGTGTCAGTGAGAGTGTCAGTGAGAGTGTCAGTGAGAGTGTCAGTGTCAGTGAGAGTGTCAGTGAGTGTGAGTGAGAGTGTCAGTGAGTGTGTCAGTGAGTGTGTCAGTGAGACTCTCAGTGTCAGTGTGAGTGTCAGTGAGTGTCAGTGAGAGTGTCAGTGAGTGCCAGTGAGTGCCAGTGAGTGTGTCAGTGAGAGTGTTAGTAAGCGTCAGTGAGAGTCAGTGTCAGTGAGAGTGTCAGTGAGAGTGTCAGTGTCAGTGAGAGTATCAGTGAGAGTGTCAGTGTCAGAGTGTCAGTGAGAGTGTCAGTGTCAGTGAGAATGTCAGTGAGAGTGTCAGTGAGAGTGTCAGGGAGAGTGTCAGTGAGAGTATCAGTGAGAGTGTCAGTGAGAGTGAGTGTCAGTGAGAGTGTCAGTTTCAGTTTGAGTGTTAGTGAGAGTGTCAGTGAGTGGGAGTGAGAGGGTGAGTGAGAGTGTCAGTGTCAGTGAGTGTGTCAGTGAGTGTGTCAGTGAGAGTGTGAGTGTCAGTGAGAGTGTCAGTGAGTGTGTCAGTGAGTGTGTCAGTGGGAGTGTCAGTGGGAGTGTCAGTGAGAGTGTCAGTGGGAGTGTCAGTGGGAGTGTCAGTGGGAGTGTCAATGGGAGTGTCAGTGAGTGTCAGTGAGAGTGTCAGTGAGAGTGTCAGTGTCAGTGAGAGTGTCAGTGAGAGTGTCAGTGAGAGTGTCAGTGAGAGTGTCAGTGGGAGTGTCAGTGGGAGTGTTAGTGGGAGTGTTAGTGGGAGTGTCAGTGAGTGTCAGTGAGAGTGTCAGTGAGAGTGTCAGTGTCAGTGAGAGTGTCAGTGAGAGTGTCAGTGAGAGTGTCAGTGAGTGTCAGTGAGTATCAGTGAGAGTGTCAGTGAGAGTGTCAGTGAGTGTCAGTGAGAGTGTCAGTGAGAGTGTCAGTGAGAGTGTCAGTGTCAGTGTCAGCATGAGTGTCAGTGAGAGTGTCAGTGTCAGTGAGAGTGTCAGTGTCCGTGAGAGTGTCGGTGAGTGTGTCAGTGAGAGTGTCAGTGAGAGTGTCAGTGAGTGTCAGTGAGAGTGTCAGTGAGTATCAGTGAGAGTGTCAGTGAGAGTGTCAGTGTCAGTGAGAGTGTCAGTTTCAGTGTGAGTGTCAGTGTGAGTGTCAGTGAGAGTGTCAGTGAGAGTGTCAGTGTCAGTGAGAGTGTGAGTGAGAGTGTGAGTGAGAGTGTGAGTGAGAGTATGAGTGAGAGTGTGAGAGAGTGTGAGTGAGAGTGTGAGTGAGAGTGTCAGTGAGTGTGTCAGTGAGTGTGTCAGTGAGTGTGTCAGTGAGTCAGTGAGAGTGTCAGTGAATGTCAGTGAGAGTGTCAGTGAGAGTGTCAGTGAGTGTCAGTGAGAGTGTCAGTGAGAGTATCCGTGAGTGTCCGTTTCAGTGAGAGTGTCAGTGAGAGTGTCAGTGAGAGTGTCAGTGTCAATGAGAGTGTCAGTGAGTGTGAGTGAGAGTGAGTGAGTGTGTGTGAGTGTGTCAGTGAGAGTGTCAGTGTCAGTGAGATTGTCAGTGAAAGTGTCAGTGAGAGTGTCAGTGAGTGTCAGTGAGTGTCAATGAGTTTGTCGGTGAGAGTGTCAGTGAGTGTCAGTGAGAGTGTCAGTGTCAGTGAGAGTGTCAGAGTCAGTGAGAGTGTCAGTGTGAGTGTCAGTGAGAGTTTCAGTGACAGTGTGAGTGAGAGTGTCAGTGTCAGTGAGAGTGTCAGTGTCAGTAAGAGTGTCAGTGAGAGTGTCAGTGAGTGTGAGTGAGAGTGTCAGTGTCAGTGAGAGTGTCAGTGAGAGTGTCAGTGAGAGTGTCAGTGAGAGTGTCAGTTTCAGTGTGTCAGTGAGAGTGTCAGTGAGAGTGTCAGTGTCAGTGAGAGTGTCAGTGAGTGTGAGTGAGTGAGAGTGTGAGTGAGAGTGTCAGTGTCAATAAGAGTGTCAGTGAGAGTGTCAGTGAGAGTGTCAGTGAGAGTGTCAGAGTGAGTGTCAGAGTGAGTGTCAGTGAAAGTGTCAGTGTCAGTGAGAGTGTCAGTGTCAGTGAGAGTGTCGGTGAGAGTGTCAGTGAGTGTGTCAGTGAGCGTGTCAGTGAGTGTCAGTGAGAGTGTCTGTGAGAGTGTCAGTGAGTGTGTCAGAGAAAGTGTCAGTGGGAGTGTCAGTGAGTGTCAGTGAGAGTGTCAGTGTCAGTGAGAGTGTCAGTGAGAGTGTCAGTGAGAGTGTCAGTGTCAGTGAGAGTGTCAGTGAGAGTGTCGATGAGATTGTCAGTGAGAGTGTCAGTGTTAGAGTGTCAGTCAGAGTGTCAGTGTCAGTGAGAGTGTCAGTGCGAGTGTCAGTGAGTGTCAGTGAGTATCAGTGAGAGTGTCAGTGAGAGTGTCAGTGAGAGTGTCAGTGAGTGTCAGTGAGTGTCAGTGAGTGTCAGTGAGAGTGTTAGTGAGAGTGTCAGTGAGAGTGTCAGTGAGAGTGTCAGTGAGAGTGTCAGTGTCAGTGTCTGTGAGAGTGTCAGTGAGAGTGTCAGTGAGAGTGTCAGTGAGAGTGTCAGTGAGAGTGTCAGTGAGAGTGTCAGTGTCAGTGAGAGTGTCAGTGAGTGTGAGTGAGAGTGTCAGTGAGTGTGTCAGTGAGTGTGTCAGTGAGCGTGTCAGTGAGACTGTCAGTGTCAGTGAGAGTGTCATTGAAAGTGTCATTGAAAGTGTCAGTGTGAGTGTCAGTGAGTGTCAGTGAGAGTGTCAGTGAGTGCCAGTGAGTGCCAGTGAGTGTGTCAGTGAGAGTGTAAGTAAGCGTCAGTGAGAGAGTCAGTGTCAGTGAGAGTGTCAGTGAGAGTGTCAGTGTCAGTGAGAGTATCAGTGAGAGTGTCAGTGTCAGAGTGTCAGTGAGAGTGTCAGTGTCAGTGAGAATGTCAGTGAGTGTCAGTGAGAGTGTCAGTGAGAGTGTCAGTGAGAGTATCAGTGAGAGTGTCAGTGAGAGTGAGTGTCAGTGAGAGTGTCAGTTTCAGTTTGAGTGTTAGTGAGAGTGTCAGTGAGTGGGAGTGAGAGGGTGAGTGAGAGTGTCAGTGTCAGTGAGTGTGTCAGTGAGTGTGTCAGTGAGAGTGTGAGTGTCAGTGAGAGTGTCAGTGAGTGTGTCAGTGAGTGTGTCAGTGGGAGTGTCAGTGAGAGTGTCAGTGAGAGTGTCAGTGAGAGTGTCAGTGGGAGTGTCAGTGGGAGTGTTAGTGGGAGTGTCAGTGAGTGTCAGTGAGAGTGTCAGTGAGAGTGTCAGTGTCAGTGAGAGTGTCAGTGAGAGTGTCAGTGAGAGTGTCAGTGAGAGTGTCAGTGGGAGTGTCAGTGGGAGTGTCAGTGGGAGTGTTAGTGGGAGTGTCAATGGGAGTGTCAGTGAGTGTCAGTGAGAGTGTCAGTGAGAGTGTCAGTGTCAGTGTCAGTGTCAGTGAGAGTGTCAGTGAGAGTGTCAGTGAGTGTCAGTGAGTATCAGTGAGAGTGTCAGTGAGAGTGTCAGTGAGTGTCAGTGAGAGTGTCAGTGAGAGTGTCAGTGAGAGTGTCAGTGAGAGTGTCAGTGAGTGTCAGTGACGTCAGTGAGAGTGTCAGTGTCAGTGAGAGTGTCAGTGTCTGTGAGAGTGTCAGTGAGAGTGTCAGTGAGTGTCAGTGACAGTGTCAATGAGAGTGTCAGTGAGAGTGTCAGTGTCAGTGAGAGTGTCAGTGTCTGTGAGAGTGTCAGTGAGAGTGTCAGTGACAGTGTCAATGAGAGTGTCAGTGAGAGTGTCAGTGTCTGTGTCAGTGAGAGTGTCAGTGAGAGTGTCAGTAACAGTGTGAGTGTCAGTGAGAGTGTCAGTGTGAGTGAGAGTGTCAGTGAGTGTGAGTGAGAGTGTGAGTGAGAGTGTCAGTGAGTGTGTCAGTGAGCGTGTCAGTGAGACTGTCATTGTCAGTGAGAGTGTCATTGAAAGTGTCATTGAAAGTGTCAGTGAGAGTGTCAGTGAGTGTCATTGAGTGTCAGTGAGTGTCAGTGAGCAGGTCGGTGAGACTGTCAGTGTCAGTGAGAGAGTCAGTGAGAGTGTCATTGAAAGTGTCAGTGAGAGTGTCAGTGAGTGTCAGTGAGATGGTCAGTGAGTGTCAGTGAGTGCCAGTGAGTGTGTCAGTGAGAGTGTCAGTGTCAGTGAGAGTATCAGTGAGAGTGTCAGTGTCAGAGTGTCAGTGTCAGTGAGAATGTCAGTGAGAGTGTCAGTGTCAGTGAGAGTGTCAGTGAGAGTGTCAGTGTCAGTGAGAGTGTCGGTGAGAGTGTCAGTGAGTGTGTCAGTGAGCGTGTCAGTGAGTGTCAGTGAGAGTGTCTGTGTCAGTGAGAGTGTCAGTGAGTGTGTCAGAGAAAGTGTCAGTGGGAGTGTCAGTGAGTGTCAGTGAGTGTCAGTGAGAGTGTCAGTGAGAGTGTCAGTGAGAGTGTCAGTGTCAGTGAGAGTGTCAGTGAGAGTGTCAGTGAGAGTGTCAGTGCCAGTGAGAGTGTCAGTGAGAGTGTCGATGAGATTGTCAGTGAGAGTGTCAGTGTTAGAGTGTCAGTGAGAGTGTCCGTGTCAGTGAGAGTGTCAGTGAGAGTGTCAGTGAGTGTCAGTGAGTATCAGTGAGAGTGTCAGTGAGAGTGTCAGTGAGTGTCAGTGTCAGTGAGTGTCAGTGAGTGTCAGTGAGAGTGTTAGTGAGAGTGTCAGTGAGAGTGTCAGTGAGAGTGTCAGTGAGAGTGTCAGTGTCAGTGTCTGTGAGAGTGTCAGTGAGAGTGTCAGTGTCAGTGAGAGTGTCAGTGAGAGTGTCAGTGAGAGTGTCAGTGGGAGTGTCAGTGGGAGTGTTAGTGGGAGTGTCAATGGGAGTGTCAGTGAGAGTGTCAGTGAGAGTGTCAGTGTCAGTGAGAGTGTCAGTGAGAGTGTCAGTGAGTGTCAGTGAGTATCAGTGAGAGTGTCAGTGAGAGTGTCAGTGAGTGTCAGTGAGAGTGTCAGTGAGAGTGTCAATGAGAGTGTCAGTGAGAGTGTCAGTGAGTGTCAGTGACGTCAGTGAGAGTGTCAGTGTCTGTGAGAGTGTCAGTGAGAGTGTCAGTGAGTGTCAGTGACAGTGTCAATGAGAGTGTCAGTGAGAGTGTCAGTGAGAGTGTCAGTGTCTGTGAGAGTGTCAGTGAGAGTGTCAGTGACAGTGTCAATGAGAGTGTCAGTGAGAGTGTCAGTGAGAGTGTCAGTGAGAGTGTCAGTGAGAGTGTCAGTGAGAGTGTGAGTGTCAGTGAGAGTGTCAGTGAGAGTGTCAGTGTGAGTGAGAGTGTCAGTGAGTGTGAGTGAGAGTGTGAGTGAGAGTGTCAGTGAGTGTGTCAGTGAGCGTGTCAGTGAGACTGTCATTGTCAGTGAGAGTGTCATTGAAAGTGTCATTGAAAGTGTCAGTGAGAGTGTCAGTGAGTGTCATTGAGTGTCAGTGAGTGTCAGTGAGCGTGTCAGTGAGACTGTCAGTGTCAGTGAGAGAGTCAGTGAGAGTGTCATTGAAAGTGTCAGTGAGAGTGTCAGTGAGTGTCAGTGAGACGGTCAGTGAGTGTCAGTGAGTGCCAGTGAGTGTGTCAGTGAGAGTGTCAGTAAGCGTCAGTGAGAGAGTCAGTGTCAGTGAGAGTGTCAGTGAGAGTGTCAGTGTCAGTGAGAGTATCAGTGAGAGTGTCAGTGTCAGAGTGTCAGTGTCAGTGAGAATGTCAGTGAGAGTGTCAGTGTCAGTGAGAGTGTCAGTGAGAGTGTCAGTGTCAGAGTGTCAGTGTCAGAGTGTCAGTGTCAGTGAGAATGTCAGTGAGAGTGTCAGTGAGAGTGTCAGTGTCAGTGAGAGTGTCAATGAGAGTGTCAGTGAGAGTGTCAGTGAGAGTGTCAGTGAGAGTGTCAGTGGGAGTGTCAGTGGGAGTGTCAGTGGGAGTGTCAGTGGGAGTGTCAATGGGAGTGTCAGTGAGAGTGTCAGTGAGAGTGTCAGTGAGAGTGTCAGTGTCAGTGAGAGTGTCAGTGTCAGTGAGAGTGTCAGTGAGAGTGTCAGTGAGTGTCAGTGAGAGTGTCAGTGAGAGTGTCAGTGAGTGTCAGTGACAGTGTCAATGAGAGTGTCAGTGAGAGTGTCAGTGAGAGTGTCAGTGAGAGTGTCAGTGAGAGTGTCAGTGTCTGTGAGAGTGTCAGTGAGAGTGTCAGTGAGTGTCAGTGACAGTGTCAATGAGAGTGTCAGTGAGAGTGTCAGTGTCAGTGAGGGTGTCAGTGTCAGTGAGAGTGTCGGTGTCAGTGTCAGTGTCAGTGAGAGTGTCAGTGTCAGTGAGAGTGTCAGTGAGTGTCAGTGAGTGTGTCAGTGTGAGAGTGTCAGTGAGAGTGTCAGTGAGTGTCAGTGAGTGTGTCAGTGAGAGTGTCAGTGAGTGTCAGTGAGTGTGTCAGTGAGAGTGTCAATGTCAGTGAGAGTGTCAGGGAGAGTGTCAGTGTCAGTGAGAGTGTCAGTGCGAGTGTCAGTGTCAGTGTGAGTGTCAGTGAGAGTGTCAGTGTCAGTGTGAGTGAGAGTGTCAGTGTCAGTGAGAGTGTCAGTGAGAGTGTCAGTGTCAGTGAGAGTGTCAGTGAGAGTGTCAGTGAGAGTGAGAGTGTCAGTGTGTGTGTCAGTGAGTGTGTCAGTGAGTGTGTCAGTGAGTGTGTCAGTGAGTGTCAGTGAGAGTGTCAGTGAGTGTGTCAGTGAAAGTGTCAGTGAGAGTGTCGGTGTCAGTGAGAGTGTCAGTGTGAGTGTCAGCATGAGTGTCAGTGAGAGTGTCAGTGTCAGTGAGAGTGTCAGTGAGAGTGTCAGTGTCCGTGAGAGTGTCGGTGAGTGTGTCCGTGAGAGTGTCAGTAAGAGTGTCAGTGGGAGTGTCAGTGAGAGTGTCAGTGAGAGTGTCAGTGAGTGTCAGTGAGAGTGTCAGTGAGTGTCAGTGAGTATCAGTGAGAGTGTCAGTGAGAGTGTCAGTGTCAGTGAGAGTGTCAGTTTCAGTGTGAGTGTCAGTGTGAGTGTCAGTGAGAGTGTCAGTGAGAGTGTCAGTGTCAGTGAGAGTGTGAGTGAGAGTGTGAGTGAGAGTATGAGTGAGAGTGTGAGAGAGTGTGAGTGAGAGTGTGAGTGAGAGTGTGAGTGAGAGTGTCAGTGAGTGTGTCAGTGAGTGTGTCAGTGAGTGTGTCAGTGTCAGTGAGTCAGTGAGAGTGTCAGTGAATGTCAGTGAGAGTGTCAGTGAGTGTCAGTGAGAGTGTCAGTGAGTGTCAGTGAGAGTGTCAGTGAGAGTATCAGTGAGTGTCCGTTTCAGTGAGAGTGTCAGTGAGAGTGTCAGTGTCAATGAGAGTGTCAGTGAGTGTGAGTGAGAGTGAGTGAGTGTGTGTGAGTGTGTCAGTGAGAGTGTCAGTGTCAGTGAGATTGTCAGTGAAAGTGTCAGTGAGAGTGTCAGTGAGTGTCAGTGAGTGTCAATGAGTTTGTCGGTGAGAGTGTCAGTGAGTGTCAGTGAGAGTGTCAGTGAGAGTGTCAGTGTCAGTGAGAGTGTCAGAGTCAGTGAGAGTGTCAGTGTGAGTGTCAGTGAGAGTTTCAGTGACAGTGTGAGTGAGAGTGTCAGTGTCAGTGAGAGTGTCAGTGTCAGTAAGAGTGTCAGTGAGAGTGTCAGTGAGTGTGAGTGAGAGTGGCAGTGTCAGTGGCAGTGTCAGTGAGAGTGTCAGTGAGAGTGTCAGTGAGAGTGTCAGTTTCAGTGTGTCAGTGAGAGTGTCAGTGAGAGTGTCAGTGTCAGTGAAAGTGTCAGTGAGTGTGAGTGAGTGAGAGTGTGAGTGAGAGTGTCAGTGTCAATAAGAGTGTCAGTGAGAGTGTCAGTGAGAGTGTCAGTGAGAGTGTCAGAGTGAGTGTCAGAGTGAGTGTCAGAGTGAGTGTCAGTGAGAGTGTCAGTGAGTGTCAGTGAGAGTGTCAGTGAGAGTGTTAGTGAGAGTGTCAGTGAGAGTGTCAGTGAGAGTGTCAGTGAGAGTGTCAGTGTCAGTGTCAGTGAGAGTGTCAGTGAGAGTGTCAGTGAGAGTGTCAGTGAGAGTGTCAGTGAGAGTGTCAGTGTCAGTGAGAGTGTCAGTGAGTGTGAGTGAGAGTGTCAGTGAGTGTGTCAGTGAGTGTGTCAGTGAGACTCTCAGTGTCAGTGTGAGTGTCAGTGAGTGTCAGTGAGAGTGTCAGTGAGTGCCAGTGAGTGCCAGTGAGTGTGTCAGTGAGAGTGTTAGTAAGCGTCAGTGAGAGTCAGTGTCAGTGAGAGTGTCAGTGAGAGTGTCAGTGTCAGTGAGAGTATCAGTGAGAGTGTCAGTGTCAGAGTGTCAGTGAGAGTGTCAGTGTCAGTGAGAATGTCAGTGAGAGTGTCAGTGAGAGTGTCAGGGAGAGTGTCAGTGAGAGTATCAGTGAGAGTGTCAGTGAGAGTGAGTGTCAGTGAGAGTGTCAGTTTCAGTTTGAGTGTTAGTGAGAGTGTCAGTGAGTGGGAGTGAGAGGGTGAGTGAGAGTGTCAGTGTCAGTGAGTGTGTCAGTGAGTGTGTCAGTGAGAGTGTGAGTGTCAGTGAGAGTGTCAGTGAGTGTGTCAGTGAGTGTGTCAGTGGGAGTGTCAGTGGGAGTGTCAGTGAGAGTGTCAGTGGGAGTGTCAGTGGGAGTGTCAGTGGGAGTGTCAATGGGAGTGTCAGTGAGTGTCAGTGAGAGTGTCAGTGAGAGTGTCAGTGTCAGTGAGAGTGTCAGTGAGAGTGTCAGTGAGAGTGTCAGTGAGAGTGTCAGTGGGAGTGTCAGTGGGAGTGTTAGTGGGAGTGTTAGTGGGAGTGTCAGTGAGTGTCAGTGAGAGTGTCAGTGAGAGTGTCAGTGTCAGTGAGAGTGTCAGTGAGAGTGTCAGTGAGAGTGTCAGTGAGTGTCAGTGAGTATCAGTGAGAGTGTCAGTGAGAGTGTCAGTGAGTGTCAGTGAGAGTGTCAGTGAGAGTGTCAGTGAGAGTGTCAGTGTCAGCATGAGTGTCAGTGAGAGTGTCAGTGTCAGTGAGAGTGTCAGTGTCCGTGAGAGTGTCGGTGAGTGTGTCAGTGAGAGTGTCAGTGAGAGTGTCAGTGAGTGTCAGTGAGAGTGTCAGTGAGTATCAGTGAGAGTGTCAGTGAGAGTGTCAGTGTCAGTGAGAGTGTCAGTTTCAGTGTGAGTGTCAGTGTGAGTGTCAGTGAGAGTGTCAGTGAGAGTGTCAGTGTCAGTGAGAGTGTGAGTGAGAGTGTGAGTGAGAGTGTGAGTGAGAGTATGAGTGAGAGTGTGAGAGAGTGTGAGTGAGAGTGTGAGTGAGAGTGTCAGTGAGTGTGTCAGTGAGTGTGTCAGTGAGTGTGTCAGTGTCAGTGAGTCAGTGAGAGTGTCAGTGAATGTCAGTGAGAGTGTCAGTGAGTGTCAGTGAGAGTGTCAGTGAGTGTCAGTGAGAGTGTCAGTGAGAGTATCCGTGAGTGTCCGTTTCAGTGAGAGTGTCAGTGAGAGTGTCAGTGAGAGTGTCAGTGTCAATGAGAGTGTCAGTGAGTGTGAGTGAGAGTGAGTGAGTGTGTGTGAGTGTGTCAGTGAGAGTGTCAGTGTCAGTGAGATTGTCAGTGAAAGTGTCAGTGAGAGTGTCAGTGAGTGTCAGTGAGTGTCAATGAGTTTGTCGGTGAGAGTGTCAGTGAGTGTCAGTGAGAGTGTCAGTGTCAGTGAGAGTGTCAGTGAGAGTATCCGTGAGTGTCCGTTTCAGTGAGAGTGTCAGTGTGAGTGTCAGTGAGAGTTTCAGTGACAGTGTGAGTGAGAGTGTCAGTGTCAGTGAGAGTGTCAGTGTCAGTAAGAGTGTCAGTGAGAGTGTCAGTGAGTGTGAGTGAGAGTGTCAGTGTCAGTGAGAGTGTCAGTGAGAGTATCAGTGAGAGTGTCAGTGAGAGTGTCAGTTTCAGTGTGTCAGTGAGAGTGTCAGTGAGAGTGTCAGTGTCAGTGAGAGTGTCAGTGAGTGTGAGTGAGTGAGAGTGTGAGTGAGAGTGTCAGTGTCAATAAGAGTGTCAGTGAGAGTGTCAGTGAGAGTGTCAGTGAGAGTGTCAGAGTGAGTGTCAGAGTGAGTGTCAGTGAAAGTGTCAGTGTCAGTGAGAGTGTCAGTGTCAGTGAGAGTGTCGGTGAGAGTGTCAGTGAGTGTGTCAGTGAGCGTGTCAGTGAGTGTCAGTGAGAGTGTCAGTGAGAGTGTCAGTGTCAGTGTCAGTGAGAGTGTCAGTGAGAGTGTCAGTGAGAGTGTCAGTGAGAGTGTCAGTGAGAGTGTCAGTGTCAGTGAGAGTGTCAGTGAGTGTGAGTGAGAGTGTCAGTGAGTGTGTCAGTGAGTGTGTCAGTGAGACTCTCAGTGTCAGTGTGAGTGTCAGTGAGTGTCAGTGAGAGTGTCAGTGAGTGCCAGTGAGTGCCAGTGAGTGTGTCAGTGAGAGTGTTAGTAAGCGTCAGTGAGAGTCAGTGTCAGTGAGAGTGTCAGTGAGAGTGTCAGTGTCAGTGAGAGTATCAGTGAGAGTGTCAGTGTCAGAGTGTCAGTGAGAGTGTCAGTGTCAGTGAGAATGTCAGTGAGAGTGTCAGTGAGAGTGTCAGGGAGAGTGTCAGTGAGAGTATCAGTGAGAGTGTCAGTGAGAGTGAGTGTCAGTGAGAGTGTCAGTTTCAGTTTGAGTGTTAGTGAGAGTGTCAGTGAGTGGGAGTGAGAGGGTGAGTGAGAGTGTCAGTGTCAGTGAGTGTGTCAGTGAGTGTGTCAGTGAGAGTGTGAGTGTCAGTGAGAGTGTCAGTGAGTGTGTCAGTGAGTGTGTCAGTGGGAGTGTCAGTGGGAGTGTCAGTGAGAGTGTCAGTGGGAGTGTCAGTGGGAGTGTCAGTGGGAGTGTCAATGGGAGTGTCAGTGAGTGTCAGTGAGAGTGTCAGTGAGAGTGTCAGTGTCAGTGAGAGTGTCAGTGAGAGTGTCAGTGAGAGTGTCAGTGAGAGTGTCAGTGGGAGTGTCAGTGGGAGTGTTAGTGGGAGTGTTAGTGGGAGTGTCAGTGAGTGTCAGTGAGAGTGTCAGTGAGAGTGTCAGTGTCAGTGAGAGTGTCAGTGAGAGTGTCAGTGAGAGTGTCAGTGAGTGTCAGTGAGTATCAGTGAGAGTGTCAGTGAGAGTGTCAGTGAGTGTCAGTGAGAGTGTCAGTGAGAGTGTCAGTGAGAGTGTCAGTGTCAGTGTCAGCATGAGTGTCAGTGAGAGTGTCAGTGTCAGTGAGAGTGTCAGTGTCCGTGAGAGTGTCGGTGAGTGTGTCAGTGAGAGTGTCAGTGAGAGTGTCAGTGAGTGTCAGTGAGAGTGTCAGTGAGTATCAGTGAGAGTGTCAGTGAGAGTGTCAGTGTCAGTGAGAGTGTCAGTTTCAGTGTGAGTGTCAGTGTGAGTGTCAGTGAGAGTGTCAGTGAGAGTGTCAGTGTCAGTGAGAGTGTGAGTGAGAGTGTGAGTGAGAGTGTGAGTGAGAGTATGAGTGAGAGTGTGAGAGAGTGTGAGTGAGAGTGTGAGTGAGAGTGTCAGTGAGTGTGTCAGTGAGTGTGTCAGTGAGTGTGTCAGTGTCAGTGAGTCAGTGAGAGTGTCAGTGAATGTCAGTGAGAGTGTCAGTGAGAGTGTCAGTGAGTGTCAGTGAGAGTGTCAGTGAGAGTATCCGTGAGTGTCCGTTTCAGTGAGAGTGTCAGTGAGAGTGTCAGTGAGAGTGTCAGTGTCAATGAGAGTGTCAGTGAGTGTGAGTGAGAGTGAGTGAGTGTGTGTGAGTGTGTCAGTGAGAGTGTCAGTGTCAGTGAGATTGTCAGTGAAAGTGTCAGTGAGAGTGTCAGTGAGTGTCAGTGAGTGTCAATGAGTTTGTCGGTGAGAGTGTCAGTGAGTGTCAGTGAGAGTGTCAGTGTCAGTGAGAGTGTCAGAGTCAGTGAGAGTGTCAGTGTGAGTGTCAGTGAGAGTTTCAGTGACAGTGTGAGTGAGAGTGTCAGTGTCAGTGAGAGTGTCAGTGTCAGTAAGAGTGTCAGTGAGAGTGTCAGTGAGTGTGAGTGAGAGTGTCAGTGTCAGTGAGAGTGTCAGTGAGAGTGTCAGTGAGAGTGTCAGTGAGAGTGTCAGTTTCAGTGTGTCAGTGAGAGTGTCAGTGAGAGTGTCAGTGTCAGTGAGAGTGTCAGTGAGTGTGAGTGAGTGAGAGTGTGAGTGAGAGTGTCAGTGTCAATAAGAGTGTCAGTGAGAGTGTCAGTGAGAGTGTCAGTGAGAGTGTCAGAGTGAGTGTCAGAGTGAGTGTCAGTGAAAGTGTCAGTGTCAGTGAGAGTGTCAGTGTCAGTGAGAGTGTCGGTGAGAGTGTCAGTGAGTGTGTCAGTGAGCGTGTCAGTGAGTGTCAGTGAGAGTGTCTGTGAGAGTGTCAGTGAGTGTGTCAGAGAAAGTGTCAGTGGGAGTGTCAGTGAGTGTCAGTGAGAGTGTCAGTGTCAGTGAGAGTGTCAGTGAGAGTGTCAGTGAGAGTGTCAGTGTCAGTGAGAGTGTCAGTGAGAGTGTCGATGAGATTGTCAGTGAGAGTGTCAGTGTTAGAGTGTCAGTCAGAGTGTCAGTGTCAGTGAGAGTGTCAGTGCGAGTGTCAGTGAGTGTCAGTGAGTATCAGTGAGAGTGTCAGTGAGAGTGTCAGTGAGAGTGTCAGTGAGTGTCAGTGAGTGTCAGTGAGTGTCAGTGAGAGTGTTAGTGAGAGTGTCAGTGAGAGTGTCAGTGAGAGTGTCAGTGAGAGTGTCAGTGTCAGTGTCTGTGAGAGTGTCAGTGAGAGTGTCAGTGAGAGTGTCAGTGAGAGTGTCAGTGAGAGTGTCAGTGAGAGTGTCAGTGTCAGTGAGAGTGTCAGTGAGTGTGAGTGAGAGTGTCAGTGAGTGTGTCAGTGAGTGTGTCAGTGAGCGTGTCAGTGAGACTGTCAGTGTCAGTGAGAGTGTCATTGAAAGTGTCATTGAAAGTGTCAGTGTGAGTGTCAGTGAGTGTCAGTGAGAGTGTCAGTGAGTGCCAGTGAGTGCCAGTGAGTGTGTCAGTGAGAGTGTAAGTAAGCGTCAGTGAGAGAGTCAGTGTCAGTGAGAGTGTCAGTGAGAGTGTCAGTGTCAGTGAGAGTATCAGTGAGAGTGTCAGTGTCAGAGTGTCAGTGAGAGTGTCAGTGTCAGTGAGAATGTCAGTGAGTGTCAGTGAGAGTGTCAGTGAGAGTGTCAGTGAGAGTATCAGTGAGAGTGTCAGTGAGAGTGAGTGTCAGTGAGAGTGTCAGTTTCAGTTTGAGTGTTAGTGAGAGTGTCAGTGAGTGGGAGTGAGAGGGTGAGTGAGAGTGTCAGTGTCAGTGAGTGTGTCAGTGAGTGTGTCAGTGAGAGTGTGAGTGTCAGTGAGAGTGTCAGTGAGTGTGTCAGTGAGTGTGTCAGTGGGAGTGTCAGTGAGAGTGTCAGTGAGAGTGTCAGTGAGAGTGTCAGTGGGAGTGTCAGTGGGAGTGTTAGTGGGAGTGTCAGTGAGTGTCAGTGAGAGTGTCAGTGAGAGTGTCAGTGTCAGTGAGAGTGTCAGTGAGAGTGTCAGTGAGAGTGTCAGTGAGAGTGTCAGTGGGAGTGTCAGTGGGAGTGTCAGTGGGAGTGTTAGTGGGAGTGTCAATGGGAGTGTCAGTGAGTGTCAGTGAGAGTGTCAGTGAGAGTGTCAGTGTCAGTGTCAGTGTCAGTGAGAGTGTCAGTGAGAGTGTCAGTGAGTGTCAGTGAGTATCAGTGAGAGTGTCAGTGAGAGTGTCAGTGAGTGTCAGTGAGAGTGTCAGTGAGAGTGTCAGTGAGAGTGTCAGTGAGAGTGTCAGTGAGTGTCAGTGACGTCAGTGAGAGTGTCAGTGTCAGTGAGAGTGTCAGTGTCTGTGAGAGTGTCAGTGAGAGTGTCAGTGAGTGTCAGTGACAGTGTCAATGAGAGTGTCAGTGAGAGTGTCAGTGTCAGTGAGAGTGTCAGTGTCTGTGAGAGTGTCAGTGAGAGTGTCAGTGACAGTGTCAATGAGAGTGTCAGTGAGAGTGTCAGTGTCTGTGTCAGTGAGAGTGTCAGTGAGAGTGTCAGTAACAGTGTGAGTGTCAGTGAGAGTGTCAGTGTGAGTGAGAGTGTCAGTGAGTGTGAGTGAGAGTGTGAGTGAGAGTGTCAGTGAGTGTGTCAGTGAGCGTGTCAGTGAGACTGTCATTGTCAGTGAGAGTGTCATTGAAAGTGTCATTGAAAGTGTCAGTGAGAGTGTCAGTGAGTGTCATTGAGTGTCAGTGAGTGTCAGTGAGCAGGTCGGTGAGACTGTCAGTGTCAGTGAGAGAGTCAGTGAGAGTGTCATTGAAAGTGTCAGTGAGAGTGTCAGTGAGTGTCAGTGAGATGGTCAGTGAGTGTCAGTGAGTGCCAGTGAGTGTGTCAGTGAGAGTGTCAGTGTCAGTGAGAGTATCAGTGAGAGTGTCAGTGTCAGAGTGTCAGTGTCAGTGAGAATGTCAGTGAGAGTGTCAGTGTCAGTGAGAGTGTCAGTGAGAGTGTCAGTGTCAGTGAGAGTGTCGGTGAGAGTGTCAGTGAGTGTGTCAGTGAGCGTGTCAGTGAGTGTCAGTGAGAGTGTCTGTGTCAGTGAGAGTGTCAGTGAGTGTGTCAGAGAAAGTGTCAGTGGGAGTGTCAGTGAGTGTCAGTGAGTGTCAGTGAGAGTGTCAGTGAGAGTGTCAGTGAGAGTGTCAGTGTCAGTGAGAGTGTCAGTGAGAGTGTCAGTGAGAGTGTCAGTGCCAGTGAGAGTGTCAGTGAGAGTGTCGATGAGATTGTCAGTGAGAGTGTCAGTGTTAGAGTGTCAGTGAGAGTGTCCGTGTCAGTGAGAGTGTCAGTGAGAGTGTCAGTGAGTGTCAGTGAGTATCAGTGAGAGTGTCAGTGAGAGTGTCAGTGAGTGTCAGTGTCAGTGAGTGTCAGTGAGTGTCAGTGAGAGTGTTAGTGAGAGTGTCAGTGAGAGTGTCAGTGAGAGTGTCAGTGAGAGTGTCAGTGTCAGTGTCTGTGAGAGTGTCAGTGAGAGTGTCAGTGTCAGTGAGAGTGTCAGTGAGAGTGTCAGTGAGAGTGTCAGTGGGAGTGTCAGTGGGAGTGTTAGTGGGAGTGTCAATGGGAGTGTCAGTGAGAGTGTCAGTGAGAGTGTCAGTGTCAGTGAGAGTGTCAGTGAGAGTGTCAGTGAGTGTCAGTGAGTATCAGTGAGAGTGTCAGTGAGAGTGTCAGTGAGTGTCAGTGAGAGTGTCAGTGAGAGTGTCAATGAGAGTGTCAGTGAGAGTGTCAGTGAGTGTCAGTGACGTCAGTGAGAGTGTCAGTGTCTGTGAGAGTGTCAGTGAGAGTGTCAGTGAGTGTCAGTGACAGTGTCAATGAGAGTGTCAGTGAGAGTGTCAGTGAGAGTGTCAGTGTCTGTGAGAGTGTCAGTGAGAGTGTCAGTGACAGTGTCAATGAGAGTGTCAGTGAGAGTGTCAGTGAGAGTGTCAGTGAGAGTGTCAGTGAGAGTGTCAGTGAGAGTGTGAGTGTCAGTGAGAGTGTCAGTGAGAGTGTCAGTGTGAGTGAGAGTGTCAGTGAGTGTGAGTGAGAGTGTGAGTGAGAGTGTCAGTGAGTGTGTCAGTGAGCGTGTCAGTGAGACTGTCATTGTCAGTGAGAGTGTCATTGAAAGTGTCATTGAAAGTGTCAGTGAGAGTGTCAGTGAGTGTCATTGAGTGTCAGTGAGTGTCAGTGAGCGTGTCAGTGAGACTGTCAGTGTCAGTGAGAGAGTCAGTGAGAGTGTCATTGAAAGTGTCAGTGAGAGTGTCAGTGAGTGTCAGTGAGACGGTCAGTGAGTGTCAGTGAGTGCCAGTGAGTGTGTCAGTGAGAGTGTCAGTAAGCGTCAGTGAGAGAGTCAGTGTCAGTGAGAGTGTCAGTGAGAGTGTCAGTGTCAGTGAGAGTATCAGTGAGAGTGTCAGTGTCAGAGTGTCAGTGTCAGTGAGAATGTCAGTGAGAGTGTCAGTGTCAGTGAGAGTGTCAGTGAGAGTGTCAGTGTCAGAGTGTCAGTGTCAGAGTGTCAGTGTCAGTGAGAATGTCAGTGAGAGTGTCAGTGAGAGTGTCAGTGTCAGTGAGAGTGTCAATGAGAGTGTCAGTGAGAGTGTCAGTGAGAGTGTCAGTGAGAGTGTCAGTGGGAGTGTCAGTGGGAGTGTCAGTGGGAGTGTCAGTGGGAGTGTCAATGGGAGTGTCAGTGAGAGTGTCAGTGAGAGTGTCAGTGAGAGTGTCAGTGTCAGTGAGAGTGTCAGTGTCAGTGAGAGTGTCAGTGAGAGTGTCAGTGAGTGTCAGTGAGAGTGTCAGTGAGAGTGTCAGTGAGTGTCAGTGACAGTGTCAATGAGAGTGTCAGTGAGAGTGTCAGTGAGAGTGTCAGTGAGAGTGTCAGTGAGAGTGTCAGTGTCTGTGAGAGTGTCAGTGAGAGTGTCAGTGAGTGTCAGTGACAGTGTCAATGAGAGTGTCAGTGAGAGTGTCAGTGTCAGTGAGGGTGTCAGTGTCAGTGAGAGTGTCAGTGTCAGTGAGAGTGTCAGAGTCAGTGAGAGTGTCAGTGTGAGTGTCAGTGAGAGTTTCAGTGACAGTGTGAGTGAGAGTGTCAGTGTCAGTGAGAGTGTCAGTGTCAGTAAGAGTGTCAGTGAGAGTGTCAGTGAGTGTGAGTGAGAGTGTCAGTGTCAGTGAGAGTGTCAGTGAGAGTGTCAGTGAGAGTGTCAGTTTCAGTGTGTCAGTGAGAGTGTCAGTGAGAGTGTCAGTGTCAGTGAGAGTGTCAGTGAGTGTGAGTGAGTGAGAGTGTGAGTGAGAGTGTCAGTGTCAATAAGAGTGTCAGTGAGAGTGTCAGTGAGAGTGTCAGTGAGAGTGTCAGAGTGAGTGTCAGAGTGAGTGTCAGTGAAAGTGTCAGTGTCAGTGAGAGTGTCAGTGTCAGTGAGAGTGTCGGTGAGAGTGTCAGTGAGTGTGTCAGTGAGCGTGTCAGTGAGTGTCAGTGAGAGTGTCTGTGAGAGTGTCAGTGAGTGTGTCAGAGAAAGTGTCAGTGGGAGTGTCAGTGAGTGTCAGTGAGTGTCAGTGAGAGTGTCAGTGTCAGTGAGAGTGTCAGTGAGAGTGTCAGTGAGAGTGTCAGTGTCAGTGAGAGTGTCAGTGAGAGTGTTGATGAGATTGTCAGTGAGAGTGTCAGTGTTAGAGTGTCAGTCAGAGTGTCAGTGTCAGTGAGAGTGTCAGTGCGAGTGTCAGTGAGTGTCAGTGAGTATCAGTGAGAGTGTCAGTGAGTGTCAGTGAGTATCAGTGAGAGTGTCAGTGAGAGTGTCAGTGAGAGTGTCAGTGAGTGTCAGTGAGTGTCAGTGAGAGTGTTAGTGAGAGTGTCAGTGAGAGTGTCAGTGAGAGTGTCAGTGAGAGTGTCAGTGTCAGTGTCTGTGAGAGTGTCAGTGAGAGTGTCAGTGAGAGTGTCAGTGAGAGTGTCAGTGTCAGTGAGAGTGTCAGTGAGTGTGAGTGAGAGTGTCAGTGAGTGTGTCAGTGAGTGTGTCAGTGAGCGTGTCAGTGAGACTGTCAGTGTCAGTGAGAGTGTCATTGAAAGTGTCATTGAAAGTGTCAGTGTGAGTGTCAGTGAGTGTCAGTGAGAGTGTCAGTGAGTGCCAGTGAGTGCCAGTGAGTGTGTCAGTGAGAGTGTAAGTAAGCGTCAGTGAGAGAGTCAGTGTCAGTGAGAGTGTCAGTGAGAGTGTCAGTGTCAGTGAGAGTATCAGTGAGAGTGTCAGTGTCAGAGTGTCAGTGAGAGTGTCAGTGTCAGTGAGAATGTCAGTGAGAGTGTCAGTGAGAGTGTCAGTGAGAGTGTCAGTGAGAGTATCAGTGAGAGTGTCAGTGAGAGTGTCAGTTTCAGTTTGAGTGTTAGTGAGAGTGTCAGTGAGTGGGAGTGAGAGGGTGAGTGAGAGTGTCAGTGTCAGTGAGTGTGTCAGTGAGTGTGTCAGTGAGAGTGTGAGTGTCAGTGAGAGTGTCAGTGAGTGTGTCAGTGAGTGTGTCAGTGGGAGTGTCAGTGAGAGTGTCAGTGGGAGTGTCAGTGGGAGTGTTAGTGGGAGTGTCAATGGGAGTGTCAGTGAGTGTCAGTGAGAGTGTCAGTGAGAGTGTCAGTGTCAGTGAGAGTGTCAGTGAGAGTGTCAGTGTCAGTGAGAGTGTCAGTGAGAGTGTCAGTGAGAGTGTCAGTGAGAGTGTCAGTGGGAGTGTCAGTGGGAGTGTTAGTGGGAGTGTCAATGGGAGTGTCAGTGAGTGTCAGTGAGAGTGTCAGTGAGAGTGTCAGTGTCAGTGAGAGTGTCAGTGAGAGTGTCAGTGAGAGTGTCAGTGAGTGTCAGTGAGTATCAGTGAGAGTGTCAGTGAGAGTGTCAGTGAGTGTCAGTGAGAGTGTCAGTGAGAGTGTCAGTGAGAGTGTCAGTGAGAGTGTCAGTGAGTGTCAGTGACGTCAGTGAGAGTGTCAGTGTCAGTGAGAGTGTCAGTGTCTGTGAGAGTGTCAGTGAGAGTGTCAGTGAGTGTCAGTGACAGTGTCAATGAGAGTGTCAGTGAGAGTGTCAGTGTCAATGAGAGTGTCAGTGTCTGTGAGAGTGTCAGTGAGAGTGTCAGTGACAGTGTCAATGAGAGTGTCAGTGAGAGTGTCAGTGTCAGTGTCAGTGAGAGTGTCAGTGAGAGTGTCAGTAACAGTGTGAGTGTCAGTGAGAGTGTCAGTGTGAGTGAGAGTGTCAGTGAGTGTGAGTGAGAGTGTGAGTGAGAGTGTCAGTGAGTGTGTCAGTGAGCGTGTCAGTGAGACTGTCATTGTCAGTGAGAGTGTCATTGAAAGTGTCATTGAAAGTGTCAGTGAGAGTGTCAGTGAGTGTCATTGAGTGTCAGTGAGTGTCAGTGAGCATGTCGGTGAGACTGTCAGTGTCAGTGAGAGAGTCAGTGAGAGTGTCATTGAAAGTGTCAGTGAGAGTGTCAGTGAGTGTCAGTGAGACGGTCAGTGAGTGTCAGTGAGTGCCAGTGAGTGTGTCAGTGAGAGTGTCAGTAAGCGTCAGTGAGAGAGTCAGTGTCAGTGAGAGTGTCAGTGAGAGTGTCAGTGACAGTATCAGTGAGAGTGTCAGTGTCAGAGTGTCAGTGTCAGTGAGAATGTCAGTGAGAGTGTCAGTGAGAGTGTCAGTGAGAGTGTCAGTGTCAGTGAGAGTGTTGGTGAGAGTGTCAGTGAGTGTGTCAGTGAGCGTGTCAGTGAGTGTCAGTGAGAGTGTCTGTGTCAGTGAGAGTGTCAGTGAGTGTGTCAGAGAAAGTGTCAGTGGGAGTGTCAGTGAGTGTCAGTGAGTGTCAGTGAGAGTGTCAGTGAGAGTGTCAGTGAGAGTGTCAGTGTCAGTGAGAGTGTCAGTGAGAGTGTCAGTGAGAGTGTCAGTGTCAGTGAGAGTGTCAGTGAGAGTGTCGATGAGATTGTCAGTGAGAGTGTCAGTGTTAGAGTGTCAGTGAGAGTGTCAGTGTCAGTGAGAGTGTCAGTGAGAGTGTCAGTGAGTGTCAGTGAGTATCAGTGAGAGTGTCAGTGAGAGTGTCAGTGAGTGTCAGTGTCAGTGAGTGTCAGTGAGTGTCAGTGAGAGTGTTAGTGAGAGTGTCAGTGAGAGTGTCAGTGAGAGTGTCAGTGAGAGTGTCAGTGAGTGTGAGTGAGAGTGTCAGTGAGTGTGTCAGTGAGTGTGTCAGTGAGCGTGTCAGTGAGACTGTCAGTGTCAGTGAGAGTGTCATTGAAAGTGTCATTGAAAGTGTCAGTGTGAGTGTCAGTGAGTGTCAGTGAGAGTGTCAGTGAGTGCCAGTGAGTGCCAGTGAGTGTGTCAGTGAGAGTGTAAGTAAGCGTCAGTGAGAGTGTCAGTGTCAGTGAGAGTGTCAGTGAGAGTGTCAGTGTCAGTGAGAGTATCAGTGAGAGTGTCAGTGTCAGAGTGTCAGTGAGAGTGTCAGTGTCATTGAGAATGTCAGTGAGAGTGTCAGTGAGAGTGTCAGTGAGAGTATCAGTGAGAGTGTCAGTGAGAGTGAGTGTCAGTGAGAGTGTCAGTTTCAGTTTGAGTGTTAGTGAGAGTGTCAGTGAGTGGGAGTGAGAGGGTGAGTGAGAGTGTCAGTGTCAGTGAGTGTGTCAGTGAGTGTGTCAGTGAGTGTGTCAGTGAGAGTGTGAGTGTCAGTGAGAGTGTCAGTGAGTGTGTCAGTGAGTGTGTCAGTGAGTGTGTCAGTGAGAGTGTCAGTGTCAGTGAGAGTGTCAGTGAGAGTGTCAGTGAGAGTGTCAGTGAGAGTGTCAGTGGGAGTGTCAGTGGGAGTGTTAGTGGGAGTGTCAATGGGAGTGTCAGTGAGTGTCAGTGAGAGTGTCAGTGAGAGTGTCAGTGAGTGTCAGTGAGTATCAGTGAGAGTGTCAGTGAGAGTGTCAGTGAGTGTCAGTGAGAGTGTCAGTGAGAGTGTCAGTGAGAGTGTCAGTGAGAGTGTCAGTGAGTGTCAGTGACATCAGTGAGAGTGTCAGTGTCTGTGAGAGTGTCAGTGAGAGTGTCAGTGAGTGTCAGTGACAGTGTCAATGAGAGTGTCAGTGAGAGTGTCAGTGTCAGTGAGAGTGTCAGTGTCTGTGAGAGTGTCAGTGAGAGTGTCAGTGACAGTGTCAATGAGAGTGTCAGTGAGAGTGTCAGTGAGAGTGTCAGTGAGAGTGTCAGTAACAGTGTGAGTGTCAGTGAGAGTGTCAGTGAGAGTGTCAGTGTGAGTGAGAGTGTCAGTGAGTGTGAGTGAGAGTGTGAGTGAGAGTGTCAGTGAGTGTGTCAGTGAGCGTGTCAGTGAGACTGTCATTGTCAGTGAGAGTGTCATTGAAAGTGTCATTGAAAGTGTCAGTGAGAGTGTCAGTGAGTGTCATTGAGTGTCAGTGAGTGTCAGTGAGCGTGTCAGTGAGACTGTCAGTGTCAGTGAGAGAGTCAGTGAGAGTGTCATTGAAAGTGTCAGTGAGAGTGTCAGTGAGTGTCAGTGAGACGGTCAGTGAGTGTCAGTGAGTGCCAGTGAGTGTGTCAGTGAGAGTGTCAGTAAGCGTCAGTGAGAGAGTCAGTGTCAGTGAGAGTGTCAGTGAGAGTGTCAGTGTCAGTGAGAGTATCAGTGAGAGTGTCAGTGTCAGAGTGTCAGTGTCAGTGAGAATGTCAGTGAGAGTGTCAGTGTCAGTGAGAGTGTCAGTGAGAGTGTCAGTGAGAGTGTCAGTGTCAGAGTGTCAGTGTCAGTGAGAATGTCAGTGAGAGTGTCAGTGTCAGTGAGTGTGTCAGTGAGAGTGTGTGTGAGAGCGTGAGTGTCAGTTAGTGTGTCAGTGAGTGTGTCAGTGAGAGTGTCAGTGAGAGTGTCAATGAGAGTGTCAGTGAGAGTGTCAGTGAGAGTGTCAGTGAGAGTGTCAGTGAGAGTGTCAGTGGGAGTGTCAGTGGGAGTGTCAGTGGGAGTGTCAATGGGAGTGTCAGTGAGTGTCAGTGAGAGTGTCAGTGAGAGTGTCAGTGTCAGTGAGAGTGTCAGTGTCAGTGAGAGTGTCAGTGAGAGTGTCAGTGAGTGTCAGTGAGTATCAGTGAGTGTCAGTGAGAGTGTCAGTGAGAGTGTCAGTGAGAGTGTCAGTGAGAGTGTCAGTGACAGTGTCAATGAGAGTGTCAGTGAGAGTGTCAGTGAGAGTGTCAGTGTCTGTGAGAGTGTCAGTGAGAGTGTCAGTGAGTGTCAGTGACAGTGTCAATGAGAGTGTCAGTGAGAGTGTCAGTGTCAGTGAGGGTGTCAGTGAGAGTGTCAGTGTCAGTGAGAGTGTCAGTGTCAGTGAGAGTGTCAGTAAGAGTGTCAGTTTCAGTGTGAGTGTCAGTGAGAGTGTCAGTGAGAGTGTCAGTGAGAGTGTCAGTGTCAGTGAGTGTCAGTGAGTATGAGTGAGAGTGTGAGTGTCAGTGAGTGTGTCAGTGAGCGTGTCAGTGAGACTGTCATTGTCAGTGAGAGTGTCATTGAAAGTGTCATTGAAAGTGTCAGTGAGAGTGTCAGTGAGTGTCATTGAGTGTCAGTGAGTGTCAGTGAGTGTGTCAGTGAGAGTGTCAGTAAGTGTCAGTGAGAGTGTCAGTGTCAGTGAGAGTGTCAGTGAGAGTATCAGTGAGAGTGTCAGTGTCAGAGTGTCAGTGAGAGTGTCAGTGTCAGTGAGAGTGTCAGTGAGAGTGTCAGTGAGAGTGTCGGTGTCAGTGAGAGTGTCAGTGTCAGTGAGAGTGTCAGCATCAGTGAGAGTGTCAGTGAGAGTGTGAGTGTCAGTGAGAGTGTCAGTGAGAGTGTCAGTTTCAGTTTGAGTGTTAGTGAGAGTGTCAGTGAGTGTGAGTGAGTGTGAGTGAGAGTGTCAGTGAGTGTGTCAGTGAGTGTGTCAGTGAGTGTGTCAGTGTCAGTGAGAGTTTCAGTGAGAGTGAGAGTTTCAGTGAGAGTGTCAGTGTCAGTGTGAGTGTCAGTTTCAGTGTGAGTGTCAGTGAGATTGTCAGTGAGAGTGTCAGTGACAGTGTGAGTGAGAGTGTGAGTGAGTGTCAGTGCCAGTGAGGGTGTCAGTGAGTGTGAGAGTGTCAGTGAGAGTGTCAGTGAGTGTCAGTGACAGTGTCAATGAGAGTGTCAGTGAGAGTGTCAGTGTCAGTGAGAGTGGGAGTGTCAATGGGAGTGTCAGTGAGTGTCAGTGAGAGTGTCAGTGAGAGTGTCAGTGAGTGTCAGTGAGTATCAGTGAGAGTGTCAGTGAGAGTGTCAGTGAGTGTCAGTGAGAGTGTCAGTGAGAGTGTCAGTGAGAGTGTCAGTGAGAGTGTCAGTGAGTGTCAGTGACATCAGTGAGAGTGTCAGTGTCTGTGAGAGTGTCAGTGAGAGTGTCAGTGAGTGTCAGTGACAGTGTCAATGAGAGTGTCAGTGAGAGTGTCAGTGTCAGTGAGAGTGTCAGTGTCTGTGAGAGTGTCAGTGAGAGTGTCAGTGAGTGTCAGTGAGAGTGTCAGTGAGAGTGTCAGTGAGAGTGTCAGTGAGAGTGTCAGTGAGTGTCAGTGACATCAGTGAGAGTGTCAGTGTCTGTGAGAGTGTCAGTGAGAGTGTCAGTGAGTGTCAGTGACAGTGTCAATGAGAGTGTCAGTGAGAGTGTCAGTGTCAGTGAGAGTGTCAGTGTCTGTGAGAGTGTCAGTGAGAGTGTCAGTGACAGTGTCAATGAGAGTGTCAGTGAGAGTGTCAGTGAGAGTGTCAGTGAGAGTGTCAGTAACAGTGTGAGTGTCAGTGAGAGTGTCAGTGAGAGTGTCAGTGTGAGTGAGAGTGTCAGTGAGTGTGAGTGAGAGTGTGAGTGAGAGTGTCAGTGAGTGTGTCAGTGAGCGTGTCAGTGAGACTGTCATTGTCAGTGAGAGTGTCATTGAAAGTGTCATTGAAAGTGTCAGTGAGAGTGTCAGTGAGTGTCATTGAGTGTCAGTGAGTGTCAGTGAGCGTGTCAGTGAGACTGTCAGTGTCAGTGAGAGAGTCAGTGAGAGTGTCATTGAAAGTGTCAGTGAGAGTGTCAGTGAGTGTCAGTGAGACGGTCAGTGAGTGTCAGTGAGTGCCAGTGAGTGTGTCAGTGAGAGTGTCAGTAAGCGTCAGTGAGAGAGTCAGTGTCAGTGAGAGTGTCAGTGAGAGTGTCAGTGTCAGTGAGAGTATCAGTGAGAGTGTCAGTGTCAGAGTGTCAGTGTCAGTGAGAATGTCAGTGAGAGTGTCAGTGTCAGTGAGAGTGTCAGTGAGAGTGTCAGTGAGAGTGTCAGTGTCAGAGTGTCAGTGTCAGTGAGAATGTCAGTGAGAGTGTCAGTGTCAGTGAGTGTGTCAGTGAGAGTGTGTGTGAGAGCGTGAGTGTCAGTTAGTGTGTCAGTGAGTGTGTCAGTGAGAGTGTCAGTGTCAGTGAGAGTGTCAATGAGAGTGTCAGTGAGAGTGTCAGTGAGAGTGTCAGTGAGAGTGTCAGTGAGAGTGTCAGTGGGAGTGTCAGTGGGAGTGTCAGTGGGAGTGTCAATGGGAGTGTCAGTGAGTGTCAGTGAGAGTGTCAGTGAGAGTGTCAGTGTCAGTGAGAGTGTCAGTGTCAGTGAGAGTGTCAGTGAGAGTGTCAGTGAGTGTCAGTGAGTATCAGTGAGTGTCAGTGAGAGTGTCAGTGAGAGTGTCAGTGAGAGTGTCAGTGAGAGTGTCAGTGACAGTGTCAATGAGAGTGTCAGTGAGAGTGTCAGTGAGAGTGTCAGTGTCTGTGAGAGTGTCAGTGAGAGTGTCAGTGAGTGTCAGTGACAGTGTCAATGAGAGTGTCAGTGAGAGTGTCAGTGTCAGTGAGGGTGTCAGTGAGAGTGTCAGTGTCAGTGAGAGTGTCAGTGTCAGTGAGAGTGTCAGTAAGAGTGTCAGTTTCAGTGTGAGTGTCAGTGAGAGTGTCAGTGAGAGTGTCAGTGTCAGTGAGTGTCAGTGAGTATGAGTGAGAGTGTGAGTGTCAGTGAGTGTGTCAGTGAGCATGTCAGTGAGACTGTCATTGTCAGTGAGAGTGTCATTGAAAGTGTCATTGAAAGTGTCAGTGAGAGTGTCAGTGAGTGTCATTGAGTGTCAGTGAGTGTCAGTGAGTGTGTCAGTGAGAGTGTCAGTAAGTGTCAGTGAGAGTGTCAGTGTCAGTGAGAGTGTCAGTGAGAGTATCAGTGAGAGTGTCAGTGTCAGAGTGTCAGTGAGAGTGTCAGTGTCAGTGAGAGTGTCAGTGAGAGTGTCAGTGAGAGTGTCGGTGTCAGTGAGAGTGTCAGTGTCAGTGAGAGTGTCAGCATCAGTGAGAGTGTCAGTGAGAGTGTGAGTGTCAGTGAGAGTGTCAGTGAGAGTGTCAGTTTCAGTTTGAGTGTTAGTGAGAGTGTCAGTGAGTGTGAGTGAGTGTGAGTGAGAGTGTCAGTGAGTGTGTCAGTGAGTGTGTCAGTGAGTGTGTCAGTGTCAGTGAGAGTTTCAGTGAGAGTGAGAGTTTCAGTGAGAGTGTCAGTGTCAGTGTGAGTGTCAGTTTCAGTGTGAGTGTCAGTGAGATTGTCAGTGAGAGTGTCAGTGACAGTGTGAGTGAGAGTGTGAGTGAGTGTCAGTGCCAGTGAGGGTGTCAGTGAGTGTGAGAGTGTCAGTGAGTGTCAGTGACAGTGTCAATGAGAGTGTCAGTGAGAGTGTCAGTGTCAGTGAGAGTGGGAGTGTCAATGGGAGTGTCAGTGAGTGTCAGTGAGAGTGTCAGTGAGAGTGTCAGTGAGTGTCAGTGAGTATCAGTGAGAGTGTCAGTGAGAGTGTCAGTGAGTGTCAGTGAGAGTGTCAGTGAGAGTGTCAGTGAGAGTGTCAGTGAGAGTGTCAGTGAGTGTCAGTGACATCAGTGAGAGTGTCAGTGTCTGTGAGAGTGTCAGTGAGAGTGTCAGTGAGTGTCAGTGACAGTGTCAATGAGAGTGTCAGTGAGAGTGTCAGTGTCAGTGAGAGTGTCAGTGTCTGTGAGAGTGTCAGTGAGAGTGTCAGTGACAGTGTCAATGAGAGTGTCAGTGAGAGTGTCAGTGAGTGTCATTGAGTGTCAGTGAGTGTCAGTGAGCGTGTCAGTGAGACTGTCAGTGTCAGTGAGAGAGTCAGTGAGAGTGTCATTGAAAGTGTCAGTGAGAGTGTCAGTGAGTGTCAGTGAGACGGTCAGTGAGTGTCAGTGAGTGCCAGTGAGTGTGTCAGTGAGAGTGTCAGTAAGCGTCAGTGAGAGAGTCAGTGTCAGTGAGAGTGTCAGTGAGAGTGTCAGTGTCAGTGAGAGTATCAGTGAGAGTGTCAGTGTCAGAGTGTCAGTGTCAGTGAGAATGTCAGTGAGAGTGTCAGTGTCAGTGAGAGTGTCAGTGAGAGTGTCAGTGAGAGTGTCAGTGTCAGAGTGTCAGTGTCAGTGAGAATGTCAGTGAGAGTGTCAGTGTCAGTGAGTGTGTCAGTGAGAGTGTGTGTGAGAGCGTGAGTGTCAGTTAGTGTGTCAGTGAGTGTGTCAGTGAGAGTGTCAGTGTCAGTGAGAGTGTCAATGAGAGTGTCAGTGAGAGTGTCAGTGAGAGTGTCAGTGAGAGTGTCAGTGGGAGTGTCAGTGGGAGTGTCAATGGGAGTGTCAGTGAGTGTCAGTGAGAGTGTCAGTGAGAGTGTCAGTGTCAGTGAGAGTGTCAGTGTCAGTGAGAGTGTCAGTGAGAGTGTCAGTGAGTGTCAGTGAGTATCAGTGAGTGTCAGTGAGAGTGTCAGTGAGAGTGTCAGTGAGAGTGTCAGTGAGAGTGTCAGTGAGAGTGTCAGTGACAGTGTCAATGAGAGTGTCAGTGAGAGTGTCAGTGAGAGTGTCAGTGTCTGTGAGAGTGTCAGTGAGAGTGTCAGTGAGTGTCAGTGACAGTGTCAATGAGAGTGTCAGTGAGAGTGTCAGTGTCAGTGAGGGTGTCAGTGAGAGTGTCAGTGTCAGTGAGAGTGTCAGTGTCAGTGAGAGTGTCAGTAAGAGTGTCAGTTTCAGTGTGAGTGTCAGTGAGAGTGTCAGTGAGAGTGTCAGTGAGAGTGTCAGTGTCAGTGAGTGTCAGTGAGTATGAGTGAGAGTGTGAGTGTCAGTGAGTGTGTCAGTGAGCGTGTCAGTGAGACTGTCATTGTCAGTGAGAGTGTCATTGAAAGTGTCATTGAAAGTGTCAGTGAGAGTGTCAGTGAGTGTCATTGAGTGTCAGTGAGTGTCAGTGAGAGTGTCAGTAAGTGTCAGTGAGAGTGTCAGTGTCAGTGAGAGTGTCAGTGAGAGTATCAGTGAGAGTGTCAGTGTCAGAGTGTCAGTGAGAGTGTCAGTGTCAGTGAGAGTGTCAGTGAGAGTGTCAGTGAGAGTGTCGGTGTCAGTGAGAGTGTCAGTGTCAGTGAGAGTGTCAGCATCAGTGAGAGTGTCAGTGAGAGTGTGAGTGTCAGTGAGAGTGTCAGTGAGAGTGTCAGTTTCAGTTTGAGTGTTAGTGAGAGTGTCAGTGAGTGTGAGTGAGTGTGAGTGAGAGTGTCAGTGAGTGTGTCAGTGAGTGTGTCAGTGAGTGTGTCAGTGTCAGTGAGAGTTTCAGTGAGAGTGAGAGTTTCAGTGAGAGTGTCAGTGTCAGTGTGAGTGTCAGTTTCAGTGTGAGTGTCAGTGAGATTGTCAGTGAGAGTGTCAGTGACAGTGTGAGTGAGAGTGTGAGTGAGTGTCAGTGCCAGTGAGGGTGTCAGTGAGTGTGTGTCAGTGAAAGTGTCAGTGAGTGTCAGTGAGAGTATCAGTGAGAGAGTCAGTTAGAGTGTCAGTGAGTGTCAGTGAGAGTCAGTGAGAGTGTCAGTGTCAGTGAGAGTGTCAGTGAGTGTCAGTGAGACGGTCAGTGAGTGTCAGTGAGTGCCAGTGAGTGTGTCAGTGAGAGTGTCAGTAAGCGTCAGTGAGAGAGTCAGTGTCAGTGAGAGTGTCAGTGAGAGTGTCAGTGAGAGTATCAGTGAGAGTGTCAGTGTCAGAGTGTCAGTGTCAGTGAGAATGTCAGTGAGAGTGTCAGTGTCAGTGAGAGTGTCAGTGAGAGTGTCAGTGAGAGTATCAGTGAGAGTGTCAGTGAGAGTGAGTGTCAGTGAGAGTGTCAGTTTCAGTTTGAGTGTTAGTGAGAGTGTCAGTGAGTGGGAGTGAGAGTGTGAGTGAGAGTGTCAGTGTCAGTGAGTGTGTCAGTGAGTGTGTCAGTGAGTGTGTCAGTGAGAGTGTCAGTGTCAGTGAGAGTGTCAATGAGAGTGTCAGTGAGAGTGTCAGTGAGAGTGTCAGTGGGAGTGTCAGTGAGAGTGTCAGTGAGAGTGTCAGTGAGAGTGTCAGTGGGAGTGTCAGTGGGAGTGTCAATGGGAGTGTCAATGGGAGTGTCAGTGAGTGTCAGTGAGAGTGTCAGTGAGAGTGTCAGTGTCAGTGAGAGTGTCAGTGTCAGTGAGAGTGTCAGTGAGAGTGTCAGTGAGAGTGTCAGTGAGTGTCAGTGAGTGTCAGTGAGAGTGTCAGTGAGAGTGTCAGTGAGTGTCAGTGACAGTGTCAATGAGAGTGTCAGTGTCAGTGAGAGTGTCAGTGTCTGTGAGAGTGTCAGTGAGAGTGTCAGTGAGTGTCAGTGACAGTGTCAATGAGAGTGTCAGTGAGAGTTTCAGTGAGGGTGTCAGTGTCAGTGAGAGTGTCAGTGTCAGTGAGAGTGTCAGTGTCAGTGAGAGTGTCAGTAAGAGTGTCAGTTTCAGTGTGAGTGTCAGTGTGAGTGTCAGTGAGAGTGTCAGTGTCAGTGAGTGTCAGTGAGTGTGAGTGAGAGTGTGAGTGAGAGTGTCAGTGAGTGTGTCAGTGATTGTGTCAGTGAGCGTGTCAGTGAGACTGTCATTGTCAGTGAGAGTGTCATTGAAAGTGTCATTGAAAGTGTCAGTGAGAGTGTCAGTGAGAGTGTCAGTGAGAGTGTCAGTGTCAGTGAGCGTGTCAGTGTGAGTGTCAGTGTGAGTGTCAGTGTGAGTGTCAGTGAGAGTGTCAGTTTCACTGTGAGTGTCAGTGAGAGTGTCAGTGAGAGTGTTAGTGTGAGTGAGAGTGTCAGTGAGAGTGTCAGTGAGAATGTCAGTGAGAGTGTCAGTGAGTGTCAGTGGGAGTGTTAGTGGGAATGTCAGTGAGAGTATCAGTGAGTGTCAGTGAGAGTGTCAGTGAGAGTTTCAGTGAGAGTCTCAGTGTCAGTGAGAGTGTCAGTGAGTGTCAGTTTCAGTGTGAGTGTCAGTGAGAGTGTCAGTGAGTGTCAGTGAGAGTGTCAGTGTCAGTGAGAGTGTCAGTGTCAGTGAAAGTGTCAGTGTCAGTGAAAGTGTCAGTGAGTTTCAGTGAGAGTGTCAGTGAGAGTATCAGTGTCAGTGAGAGTGCCAGGGAGTGTGAGTGAGTGTCATTGTCAGTGAGAGTGTCAGTGAGAGTATCAGTGAGTGTGTCAGTGAGTGTGTCAGTGAGTGTCAGTGAGAGTGTCGGTGTCAGTGAGACTGTCAGTGAGAGTGTTGATGAGATTGTCAGTGAGAGTGAGAGTGTCAGTGAGTGTGTCAGAGAAAGTGTCAGTGAGAGTGTCAGTGAGAGTGTCAGTGAGTGTTAGTGAGAGTGTCAGTGTCAGTGAGAGTGTCAGTGAGAGTGTCGGTGTCAGTGAGAGTTTCAGTGAGAGTGTCAGTGTCAGTGAGAGTGTCAGTGAGTGTCAGTTAGAGTGTCAGTGTGAGTGTCAGTGTGAGTGTCAGTGAGAGTGTGAGTGTCAGTGAGAGTGTCAGTGAGTGTGTCAGTGAGAGTGTCAGTGAGAGTGTCAGTGTCAGTGAGAGTTTCAGTGAGAGTGAGAGTTTCAGTGAGAGTGTCAGTGTCAGTGTGAGTGTCAGTTTCAGTGTGAGTGTCAGTGAGATTGTCAGTGAGAGTGTCAGTGAGAGTGTGAGTGAGAGTGTGAGTGAGTGTCAGTGCCAGTGAGGGTGTCAGTGAGTGTGTGTCAGTGAAAGTGTCAGTGAGTGTCAGTGAGAGTATCAGTGAGAGAGTCAGTTAGAGTGTCAGTGAGAGTGTCAGTGAGAGTCAATGAGAGTGTCAGTGTCAGTGAGAGTGTCAGTTTCACCGAGTGTCAGTGAGAGTGTCAGTGAGAGTGTGAGTGTGAGTGTCAGTGAGAGTGTCAGTGAGTGTGTCAGTGAGAGTGTCAGTGAGAGTGTCAGTGGGAGTGTCAGTGGGAGTGTCAGTGGGAGTGTCAGTGAGTGTCAGTGAGAGTGTCAGTGAGAGTGTCAGTGAGAGTGTCAGTGTCAGTGAGAGTGTCAGTGAGAGTGTCAGTGAGAGTGTCAGTGTCAGTGAGAGTGTCAGTTTCACCGAGTGTCAGTGAGAGTGTCAGTGAGAGTGTGAGTGTCAGTGAGAGTGTCAGTGAGAGTGTCAGTGAGAGTGTCAGTGAGAGTGTCAGTGGGAGTGTCAGTGGGAGTGTCAGTGGGAGTGTCAGTGAGTGTCAGTGAGAGTGTCAGTGAGAGTGTCAGTGAGAGTGTCAGTGTCAGTGAGAGTGTCAGTGAGAGTGTCAGTGAGTGTCAGTGAGAGTGTCAGTGAGAGTGTCAGTGAGTGTCAGTGAGTGTCAGTGAGAGTGTCAGTGAGAGTGTCAGTGAGTGTCAGTGACAGTGTCAATGAGAGTGTCAGTGAGAGTGTCAGTGTCAGTGAGAGTGTCAGTGTCTGTGAGAGTGTCAGTGAGAGTGTCAGTGAGTGTCAGTGACAGTGTCAATGAGAGTGTCAGTGAGAGTGTCAGTGAGGGTGTCAGTGTCAGTGAGAGTGTCAGTGTCAGTGAGAGTGTCAGTGTCAGTGAGAGTGTCAGTAAGAGTGTCAGTTTCAGTGTGAGTGTCAGTGAGAGTGTCAGTGAGAGTGTCAGTGTCAGTGAGTGTCAGTGAGTGTGAGTGATAGTGTGAGTGAGAGTGTCAGTGAGTGTGTCAGTGAGTGTGTCAGTGAGCGTGTCAGTGAGACTGTCATTGTCAGTGAGAGTGTCATTGAAAGTGTCATTGAAAGTGTCAGTGAGAGTGTCAGTGAGTGTCATTGAGAGTGTCAGTAAGTGTCAGTGAGAGTGTCAGTGTCAGTGAGAGTGTCAGTGAGAGTATCAGTGAGAGTGTCAGTGTCAGAGTGTCAGTGAGAGTGTCAGTGTCAGTGAGAGTGTCAGTGAGAGTGTCAGTGAGAGTGTCGGTGTCAGTGAGAGTTTCAGTGTCAGTGAGAGTGTCAGCATCAGTGAGAGTGTCAGTGAGAGTGTGGGTGTCAGTGAGAGTGTCAGTGAGAGTGTCAGTTTCAGTTTGAGTGTTAGTGAGAGTGTCAGTGAGTGTGAGTGAGTGTGAGTGAGAGTGTCAGTGAGTGTGTCAGTGAGTGTGTCAGTGAGTGTGTCAGTGAGAGTGTCAGTGAGAGTGTCAGTGAGAGTGTCTGTGAGTGTGGGTGAGAGTGTGAGTGAGAGTGTCAATGTCAGTGAGAGTGTCAGTGAGTGTGAGGGAGAGTGTCAGTGTTAGTGAGAGTGTCAGTGAGTATGTCAGTGAGAGTGTCAGTGTCAGTGAGAGTGTCAGTGAGAGTGTCAGTGAGAGTGTCAGTGTCAGTGAGAGTGTCAGTGAGAGTGTCAGTGGAAGTGTCAGTGAGAGTGTCAGTGAGAGTGTCAGTGAGAGTGTCAGTGAGAGTGTCAGTGAGAGTGTCAGTGAGAGTGTCAGTGAGAGTTTCAGTGAGAGTGTCAGTGTCAGTGTCAGTGAGTGTCAGTTTCAGTGTGAGTGTCAGTGAAAGTGTCATTGAGAGTGCCAGTGAGAGTGTCAGTGAGTTTCAGTGAGAGCGTCAGTGAGTGTCAGTGAGAGCTTTAGTGAGAGTGTCAGTGTCAGTGAGAGTGTCAGTGAGTGTCAATGTCAGTGAAAGTGTCAGTGAGAGTGCCAGTGAGAGTGTCAGTAAGTTTCAGTGAGAGTGTCAGTGTCAGTGAGAGTTTCAGTGAGAGTGTCAGTGTCAGTGAGAGTGTCAGTGAGTGTGAGTGAGAGTGTCTGTGTCAGTGAGAGTGTCAGTGAGAGTGTCGGTGCCAGAGAGACTGTCAGTGAGAGTGTTGATGAGATTGTCAGTGAGAGTGTTAGTGTCAGTGAGTGTGTCAGTGAGAGAGTCTGTGAGTGTGTCAGAGAAAGTGTCAGAGTGTCAGTGAGAGTGTCAGTGAGAGTGTCAGTGAGTGTGTCAGTGAGTGTCAGTGAGAGTGTCAGTGAGTGTCTTTGAGTGTCATTGAGAGTGTCAGTGAGTGTCAGTGAGAGTGTCAGTGAGTGTCTTTGAGTGTCATTGAGAGTGTCAGTGAGTGTCAGTGAGAGTGTCAGTGAGTGTCAGTGAGAGTGTCAGTAAGTGTAAGTGTCAGCGAGAGTGTCAGTGTCAGTGAGAGTCTCCGTGAGAGTGTCAGTGAGAGTGTCAGTGTCAGTGAGCGTGTCAGTGTGAGTGTCAGTGTGAGTGTCAGTGTGAGTGTCAGTGAGAGTGTCAGTGAGAGTGTCAGTTTCACTGTGTCAGTGAGTGTGTCAGTGAGAGTGTCAGTGAGAGTGTCAGTGAGAGTGTCTGTGAGTGTGGGTGAGAGTGTGAGTGAGAGTGTCAATGTCAGTAAGAGTGTCAGTGAGTGTGAGGGAGAGTGTCAGTGTTAGTGAGAGTGTCAGTGAGTATGTCAGTGAGAGTGTCAGTGTCAGTGAGAGTGTCAGTGAGAGTGTCAGTGAGAGTGTCAGTGTCAGTGAGAGTGTCAGTGAGAGTGTCAGTGGAAGTGTCAGTGAGAGTGTCAGTGAGAGTGTCAGTGAGAGTGTCAGTGAGAGTGTCAGTGAGAGTTTCAGTGAGAGTGTCAGTGTCAGTGTCAGTGAGTGTCAGTTTCAGTGTGAGTGTCAGTGAAAGTGTCATTGAGAGTGCCAGTGAGAGTGTCAGTGAGTTTCAGTGAGAGCGTCAGTGAGTGTCAGTGAGAGCTTTAGTGAGAGTGTCAGTGTCAGTGAGAGTGTCAGTGAGTGTCAATGTCAGTGAAAGTGTCAGTGAGAGTGCCAGTGAGAGTGTCAGTAAGTTTCAGTGAGAGTGTCAGTGTCAGTGAGAGTTTCAGTGAGAGTGTCAGTGTCAGTGAGAGTGTCAGTGAGTGTGAGTGAGAGTGTCTGTGTCAGTGAGAGTGTCAGTGAGAGTGTCGGTGCCAGAGAGACTGTCAGTGAGAGTGTTGATGAGATTGTCAGTGAGAGTGTTAGTGTCAGTGAGTGTGTCAGTGAGAGAGTCTGTGAGTGTGTCAGAGAAAGTGTCAGAGTGTCAGTGAGAGTGTCAGTGAGAGTGTCAGTGAGTGTGTCAGTGAGTGTCAGTGAGAGTGTCAGTGAGTGTCTTTGAGTGTCATTGAGAGTGTCAGTGAGTGTCAGTGAGAGTGTCAGTGAGTGTCTTTGAGTGTCATTGAGAGTGTCAGTGAGTGTCAGTGAGAGTGTCAGTGAGTGTCAGTGAGAGTGTCAGTAAGTGTAAGTGTCAGCGAGAGTGTCAGTGTCAGTGAGAGTTTCCGTGAGAGTGTCAGTGAGAGTGTCAGTGTCAGTGAGCGTGTCAGTGTGAGTGTCAGTGTGAGTGTCAGTGTGAGTGTCAGTGAGAGTGTCAGTGAGAGTGTCAGTTTCACTGTGAGTGTCAGTGAGAGTGTCAGTGAGAGTGTCAGTGTGAGTGAGAGTGTCAGTGAGAGTGTCAGTGAGAATGTCAGTGAGAGTGTCAGTGAGTGTCAGTGAGAGTGTCAGTGGGAGTGTTAGTGGGAATGTCAGTGAGAGTATCAGTGAGTGTCAGTGAGAGTGTCAGTGAGAGTTTCAGTGAGAGTTTCAGTGAGAGTGTCAGTGTCAGTGAGAGTGTCAGTGAGTGTCAGTTTCAGTGTGAGTGTCAGTGAGAGTGTCAGTGAGTGTCAGTGAGAGTGTCATTGAGTGTCAGTGAGAGTGTCAGTGTCAGTGAGAGTGTCAGTGTCAGTGAAAGTGTCAGTGAGTTTCAGTGAGAGTGTCAGTGAGAGTGTCAGGGAGTGTGAGTGAGTGTCATTGTCAGTGAGAGTGTCAGTGAGAGTATCAGTGAGTGTGTCAGTGAGTGTGTCAGTGAGTGTCAGTGAGAGTGTTGGTGTCAGTGAGACTGTCAGTGAGAGTGTTGATGAGATTGTCAGTGAGAGTGAGAGTGTCAGTGAGTGTGTCAGAGAAAGTGTCAGTGAGAGTGTCAGTGAGAGTGTCAGTGAGTGTCAGTGAGAGTGTCAGTGTCAGTGAGAGTGTCGGTGTCAGTGAGAGTGTCAGTGAGAGTGTCAGTGAGAGTGTCAGTGTCAGTGAGAGTGTCAGTGAGTGTCAGTTAGAGTGTCAGTGTGAGTGGCAGTGTGAGTGGCAGTGAGAGTGGCAGTGTGAGTGTCAGTGAGAGTGTCAGTTTCACCGAGTGTCAGTGAGAGTGTCAGTGAGAGTGTGAGTGTGAGTGTCAGTGAGAGTGTCAGTGAGTGTGTCAGTGAGAGTGTCAGTGTCAGTGAGAGTTTCAGTGAGAGTGAGAGTTTCAGTGAGAGTGTCAGTGTGAGTGTGAGTGTCAGTTTCAGTGTGAGTGTCAGTGAGATTGTCAGTGAGAGTGTCAGTGAGAGTGTGAGTGAGAGTGTGAGTGAGTGTCAGTGCCAGTGAGGGTGTCAGTGAGTGTGTGTCAGTGAAAGTGTCAGTGAGTGTCAGTGAGAGTATCAGTGAGAGAGTCAGTTAGAGTGTCAGTGAGAGTCAGTGAGAGTGTCAGTGTCAGTGAGAGTGTCAGTGAGAGTGTCAGTGAGTGTCAGTGAGAGTTTCAGTGAGAGTGTCAGTTTCAGTGAGAGTGTGAGTGTGAGTGAGAGTGTGAGTGAGAGTGTCAGTGTCAGTGAGGGTGTCAGTGATGGTGTCAGTGAGTGTGTGTCAGTGAGTGTCAGTGAGAGTGTCAGTGAGAGAGTCAGTGAGAGTGTCAGTGAGAGTCAGTGAGAGTGTCGATGAGATTTTCAGTGAGAGTGTCAGTGAGAGTGTCAGTGTCAGGGAGAGTGTCAGTGAGAGTATCAGTGAGAGTGTCAGTGTCAGTGAGTGTCAGTGAGAGTGTCAGTTTCAGTGAGTGTCAGTGAGAGTGTCAGTGAGTGTGTCAAGAGTGTCAGTGAGAGTGTCAGTGAGTGTGTCAGTGAGTGTGTCAGTGAGTGTGTCAGTGAGTGTGTGTGGGGGTTGTGTGTGTGGAGTTGTGTGTTTGTGTGTAGAGTTGTGTGTGTGTGGGGTTGTGTGTGTTTGTGGGGGTGTGCGTGTGGTTGTGTGTGGTGTGTGGGGTTGTGTGCGGTGTGTGGGGTTGTGTGTGGGGGTAAGGTGGTTGTGTGTGGTTGTGTGTGGTTGTGTGTGGGGGGTTGTGTCATGTATGTGTGGGGGGTTTTGTGTGTTTGCGTGGGATGTTGTGTGGGGGGTTGTGTGTGGTGTGGTTGTGTGTGTGGGGTTGTATGTGTGGGTGTGTGTTTGTGGGGTTGTGTGTGTGGGGGTTGTGGTTGTGTATGTGGGGGTTGTGGTTGTGTGTGTGTGTCATGTATGTGTGGGGGTTTTGTGTGTGTGCATGGGATGTTGTGTGGGGGGTTGTGTGTGGTGTGGTTGTGTGTGGTGTGGTTGTGTGTGTGGGGCTGTATGTGTGGGTGTGTGTGGGGAGTGTGTTTGTGGGGTTGTGTGTGGGGTGGTTGTGGTTGTGTGGGGGGTTGTGTGTGGGGGGGGTTGTGTGTATGTGTGGTTGTGTGTGTGGGGTTGTGTGTGTGAGGTTGTGTGTGTGGGGGGTTGTGTGTGGGGGGTTGTGTGTGGGGTTGTGTGTGTGGGGGGTTGTGTGTGTGGGGGGTTGTGTGTGTGGGATTGTGTGTGTGGGGGGTGTTTGTGTGGGATTGTGTGTGGGGGGGTTGTGTGTGTGGGGTAACAGAATGGGATGGGAGGGGAGGTGAGGCAGTGAATGGGATGGAAGGGAAGGGGGAGTGACAGAAGTGGAGAGGATTAAAGAGGTAAATAAGAAAGTAATGGAAATAGTGGGGGAGGGGGGACATGGAGGGAGAGGGGTAGTTGGTGGGTGGGGTAAAGGGAAAGAAGGGATGGGTTGGGGAATGGAAAGGAAAGGAAAGGAATGAGAGGAAGAAGGCTGAGAAGAGAAAGGAGAAAGGCAGGGAAAGGAAGGGAGAGTGGAGGGGAAAGGGCAAATGAGAGAGAGGGAGGTGAGGGGAAGGGTAATGAGGGGAAGGGATGGGAGAGGGGAAAGGGGTGGGAATGGTGAAGAGGAAGGGAGGTGTAGGAAGGAAGAATAAGGAAAAAAGGTTGGGTAAGTGGAAGGGGAGCAGAAAAGGAGCAGAGGTGATGGTTACAGATTGGAAGGGAAAGAGGCTGTGAATGGGAGGGAATGGAGGGGAAGAGAAGGGAAGGGGAGGAGTGGAGATGGAAAAGGAGATAAGAGAGTGCAGGATGGGACCGGAATGGATTGAATGGGAAGGGGAGGGGAGTGACAGAAGGGGAGAGGATTAAAGAGTGATGGAGAAAAGGGGAACTTAAAAGAAAGGGGGAGAAGGGGATAGGAGAGGAGAGATAGGAATGTAAGGCAGAGAAGGAAAAACGGGAAAGAGAAAGGAAGAGGGAAGGGATGTTTCAAGCCAGTATCAAGTCAGTATCAAGCCAGTATCAAGTCAGTATCAAGCCAGTATCAAGTCAGTTTAAAGTTTGGATTCAAGTTCGGTTTCAGTTTGGTTTCAAGTTCGGTTTTCATTTAGTTTCTATACTCACCTTGTCCCTTTCACCAAGCCCCGTCCAGTTCTTTTTGGAGCCTGTGAGGCCCCGGCCCCCTCGGCCTCTCGGGGGCCTCGGCTCCGGTCGCCAGCAGTGGTCCTCTCCGTCCGGTGCTCATGAGTGCAATGCCGCGGCTGCCTGGTTACCAGCCTTGTATACCACGGACACGTCACAATAGACATTCAACCTGTCATCATGCATCACAGGCTTATGGGCGATGACAAGGGTTGCAGTGTAAGGGGGGGGGGGGAGCAGCCGAGACACGGATATTAATTCAATTATCTAAAAAAAAAAAAGCAAAAATCTATTTAGTCGCAAAAGGATCCTGCGATGAACCTCAAAGACGATCTAATCCTGACCGACCTTCTCCCCCCTCAGGGGCCTCTCCTTGTCTCTGCTCCGGCGGAGGCCTCCCCTCTGCACTTAGCCTCGACCTCGTGACATCACAGGGGAGGGAGGGCCTGGAACGTCACAGGTGTTCCATCCACAGGGTTCCCCTGCTGCTGCTAGCCTCGACCTCGTGACGTCACAGTGGAGGGCCTGGCGCGTCACAGGTGTTACATCCACAGGATTCCCCTGCTGCTGCTAGCCTCGACCTCGTGACGTCACAGTGGAGGGCCTAGCACGTCACAGGTGTTCCATTCACAGGATTCTGCTGCTGGGATTGCACGGGCCTTTTATATGAATTTTAAATGTGGAGTTTTCGTATTCTTCGTTTAAAATAAATATTTTCGACATTAGCTGCATTGTTCTGCACCAGGTGCGCAATAAAGCGAGAACTCGGGGGAGAGTCAAGGGATGGGTAGAGGCTGGGGAGTGAGATGAGGGGAGACCTCGGGGAGAGTCAAGGGATGGGTAGAGGCTGGGGAGTGAGATGAAGGGAGACCTCGGGGGAGAGTCATGGGATGGGTAGAGGCTGGGGAGTGAGATGAAGGAGACTTCGGGGGAGAGTCAATGGATGGGTAGAGGCTGGGGAGTGAGATGAAGGGAGACCTCGGGGGAGAGTCAAGGGATGGGTAGAGGCTGGGGAGTAAGATGAAGGGAGACCTCGGGGGAGAGTCAAAGGATGGGTAGAGGCGGGGGAGTGAGATGAAGGGAGACCTCGGGGGAGAGTCAAGGGATGGGTAGAGGCTGGGGAGTGAGATGAAGGAGACTTCGGGGGAGAGTCAATGGATGGGTAGAGGCTGGGGAGTAAGATGAAGGCGGACCTCGGAGGAGAGTCAAGGGATGGGTAGAGGCGGGGGAGTGAGATGAAGGGAGACCTCGGGGGAGAGTCAAGGGATGGGTAGAGGCTGAGGAGTGAGATGAAGGGAGACCTCGGGGGAGAGTCAAGGGATGGGTAGAGGCTGAGGAGTGAGATGAAGGGAGGCCTCGGGGAGAGTCAAGGGATGGGTAGAGGCTGGGGAGTGAGATGAAGGGAGACCTCGGGGGAGAGTCAAGGGACGGGTAGAGGCTGGGGAGTGAGATGAAGGGAGACCTCGGGAGAGTCAAGGGATGGGTAGAGGCTGTGGAGTGAGATGAAGGGAGACCTCGGGGAGAGTTAAGGGATGGGTAGAGGCTGAGGAGTGAGATGAAGGGAGAACTCGGGGGTAGTCAAGGGATGGGTAGAGGCCGAGGAGTGAGATGAAGGGAGAACTCGGGGGTAGTCAAGGGATGGGTAGAGGCTGGGGAGTGAGATGAAGGGAGACCTCGGGAGAGTCAAGGGATGGGTAGAGGCTGAGGAGTGAGATGAAGGGAGACCTCGGGGAGAGTCAAGGGATGGGTAGAGGCTGAGGAGTGAGATGAAGGGAGAACTCGGGGGTAGTCAAGGGATGGGTAGAGGCTGGCGAGTGAGATGAAGGGAGACCTCGGGAGAGTCAAGGGATGGGTAGAGGCTGTGGAGTGAGATGAAGGGAGACCTCGGGGAGAGTCAAGGGATGGGTAGAGGCTGAGGAGTGAGATGAAGGGAGAACTCGGGGGTAGTCAAGGGATGGGTAGAGGCTGGGGAGTGAGATGAAGGGAGACCTCGCGAGAGTCAAGGGATGGGTAGAGGCTGGGGAGTGAGATGAAGGGAGACCTCGGGGAGAGTCAAGGTGTGGGTAGAGGCTGAGGAGTGAGATGAAGGGAGACCTCGGGAGAGTCAAGGGATGGGTAGAGGCTGAGGAGTGAGATGAAGGGAGACCTCGGGAGAGTCAGGGGGTGGGTAGATGCTGGGGAGTGAGATGAAGGGAGACCTCTGGGAGAGTCAAGGGATGGGTAGAGACTGGAGAGTGAGATGAAGGGAGACCTCGGGGAGAGTCAAGGGATGGGTAGAGGCTGGGGAGTGAGATGAAGGAGACTTCGGGGAGAGTCAATGGATGGGTAGAGGCTGGGGAGTGAGATGAAGCGAGACCTCGGGGAGAGTCAAGGGATGGGTAGAGGTGGGGGAGTGAGATGAAGGGAGACCTCGGGGAGAGTCAAGGGATGGGTAGAGGCTGGGGAGTGAGATGAAGGGAGACCTCAGGGAGAGTGATGGGATGGGTGGAGGCTGGGGAGTGAGATGAAGGGAGACCTCGGGGAGAGTCAAGGGATGGGTAGAGGCTGAGGAGTGAGATGAAGGGAGACCTCGGGGAGAGTCAATGAATGGGTAGAGGCTGGGGAGTGAGATGAAGGGAGACCTCGGGGAGAGTCAAGGGATGGGTAGAGGCTGGGGAGTGAGATGAAAGGAGACCTCGAGGGAGAGTCAAGGTGTGGGTAGAGGCTGGGGAGTGAGATGAAGGGTGACCTCAGAGGAGAGTCAAGGGATGGGTAGAGGCTGAGGACTGAGATGAATGGAGACCTAGGGGAGAGTCAAGGGATGGGTAGAGGCGGGGGAGTGAGATGAAATGAGACCTCGGGGCAGAGTCAAGGGATGGGTAGAGGCTGAGGACTGAGATGAAGGGAGACCTCGGGGAGAGTCAAGGGATGGGTAGAGGCTGGGGAGTGAGATGAAGGGAGACATCAGAGGAGAGTCAAGGGATGGGTAGAGGCTGGGGAGCGAGAGAAAAGGAGACCTCGGGGGAGAGTCAAGGGATGGGTAGATGCTGAGGAGTGAGATGAAGGGAAACCTCGGGGGAGAGTCAAGGGATGGGTAGAGGCGGGGGAGTGTGATGAAGGGAGACCTCTGAGGAGAGTCGAGGGATGGGTAGAGGCTGGGGAGTGTGATGAAGGGAGACCTCGGGGAAAGTCAAGGGATGGGTAGAGGCTGGGGAGTGAGATGAAGGGAGACCTCGGGGAGAGTCAAGGGATGGGTGGAGGCTGAGGAGTGAGATGAAGGGAGACCTCGGGGAGAGTCAAGGGGTGGGTAGAGGCGGGGGAGTGAGATGAAGGGAGACCTCGGGGGAGAGTCAAGGGGTGGGTAGAGGCTGGGGAGTGAGATGAAGGGAGACCTCGGGAGAGACAAGGGATGGGTGGAGGCTTAGGAGTGAGATGAAGGGAGACCTCGGGGAGAGTCAAGGGATGGGTGGAGGCTGAGGAGTGAGATGAAGGGAGACCTCGGGGAGAGTCAAGGGATGGGTGGAGGCTGAGGAGTGAGATGAAGGGAGACCTCGGGGAGAGTCAAGGGGTGGGTAGAGGCGGGGGAGTGAGATGAAGGGAGACGTCGGGGGAGAGTCTAGGGGTGGGTAGAGGCTGGGGAGTGAGATGAAGGGACACCTCGGTTAGAGTCAAGGAGCGCATAGAGGCTGGGGAATCTGATAAAGGGAGACCTCGGGGGAGAGTTAAGGAATGGAGCTTGGTGAGTCAGAGGAAGGAGTTGTGGGTTTAGGGAGAGCGAGTTGTGGCATGTTTATCAAGCAAAGGACGAGCTGCTACGATGACGATGTGGTCATGGGTTTGACTGGGGTTGAGGATTAGCTTTGGGGTGATTAGAGAGGTAGTGAATTCAGAAGATGTCATCAGTCTGATGAGTGTGAAAATAAATGGAGGCTGTGGTGCAAGGGCAGAATAATTGGAGGCTGAAGTAGAGGGGAAGTGGATTGTGGACCGGCAGGGGCAAGGCGAGGCACAGGCTGGCTGTCCCTCAGTGCTAGACTGACAGCCAGTGTGGGCCAGTTCTAACTGACTGCATTGTCCACTGTTGGTTGTCGTCGTTGGGTCTGGTGGTAAATGAAGGAGTAGCACGGGGAGGAACCGGGTTCAAGCCCCCCCCCCACATACAAGTACCAGCACATGGAGTGGGCATGACCATTCCCAATGTGTGTTGCATAGCAGAAAGCTGATTTTCTCAAACTTTTTCCTGCCAACCTCTGCCTGTCTACCACATCTATCTACCCTTCTGCTGATTCTCCAGCCTCTCGGTATGGGGTGCATTTCTCCGCCTGTGTGTCAATGAATTGTGCTATGTTGTGGTAATATGTGCATTGTTGTGACATTGTGGAAATGGGGCAAGTGAGTACATTTCTATTGGGTTCTGAAAAATGGGCGAATATGTGCCATGCTGAGTTAGTAGTGTATGTCAAGGGGCATTAGACTTGGCAGCAAAGGGTTAATGTGTGTAATGTGTAGGTATCTGGTTTTCTACTGTTATGTTGTCATGTTATCTGTTCTGCTAGGCTTGTACCATTAGTATGGTATTGCAATAGCGGTTGGTGTTGACCAAGAATGGCAGGTGGGGAGATGGAAAAAAAATGTACCTTCGACCTGCCGCTTCACACTCTTTTGCTCCTCTCCTCTCCTCTCCTCCAAGCACAGGCTCCCAGACTCCACTGCGGCCAATCCGGAGTCTGCTCTCATGCTGCTGGTTGCAGCATGAAAGCAGTGTCAGGATTGTCCGGAGCGCCATGAACTTACGCTCCCAGTGAGACTGGGAGCCTGTGCCTGCTTTCTCCAGCCCTGCAATGCAGCTCGGGATACATACTGCTTCAGTGCGCATGTGGGTTTGGCCGGCCAAACCGTCTTGCTCACTGAAGGCAGGGCCCACCACTACCCCTCAGTGCCTGTAATCCCCCCTGCCCGCCCCCAAAGACTGGTCAGTAAAGGAAAAATAAAACAATAATAAAAAGTATTTTTTATTGTTTTACTATTCCTTTCCTGCCATTTTGAGACAGCCGGCATGGTGAGGGGGTCTGTGGGGGGATAGGGGGGGTCGACACTTCTCGGCCATAGCAAAGGAGCCGCCGCTGTGGTTTTGTAGTGCTTTCACATTTGTGCCCTTTCATACATTGGCAGATTTCCTTCAATCAATTGTTAATTGTTTGGTTGTGTTTGATTGTGATGGTTAGTAGTAATTCCTTAAAGGTCTTGTTTAGTAAAGTTTATTGTTACTTAACATGAAACTAGCATGAGCTGATTCTAGTAAAGGCCTTTTTAGTGGTCGGAGTTTGTGGTGTGCTGAAGCACTTTTGTGTTTTTTATTGAGCTGGGTGGTCAGTTGTCCATTGGCCCGGCCAAGGGAGATTGTTTTCTGGCAGCATCACTAGTCTGGTAAAAGTTACTGATGCAATCTGTGTAGTAGATTTAGGTTAAGATTATCTGAATGCCTACAAGGCGTATGTTGATGTGTTACTTGGATAGAGCTGTAGAGCTGGCAGCACTTTGCCAACTGTATACAGCGCCAGGCTACCTCCAGGGTGATAAGCAGCGCTATACAACTACCGTCTGATTGATTGATGGATATGACTTTGGTGTTCTCATGTGCAGTCAGTGAAGCTATCTTTTGTGTTTGAGAAAATAAAGATAATTAATCTAGTTGGCAAGGTGTAGTGTAGTGGGTATAGTTGCAAAAAATCAAGTTCTTGTGTGATGGGAGGTAGGATCAGAGAAGCAAAGCAGGAGAGAGGGAGTGACCAAAATGAATTTAGTGTGTGTGTCTGTATGAGGCGTGTTTGCAGTGTTTTTTGGGCCTACCGCTTTGCAGAGTGCCTGTCTTTGCAGATGTTCCAGGGGTTGTCAGACGCTCTCTTCTGGGACTCTCCTCTCTGGAGAGATATTTAGGATCAGTAGCTCAAAAGTAGCAGCTCTTGAAGAAATTCTGCTCACTTCTTCAGGAAGGAGAGAACAAGCTGAGAGAGCCGGAAAAGCAAGAAGAGACCAGCGGAGGGAAAAAACTGAGATAAAAATGAAAAGGTAGATAAAGTAGACAGAAGATATCAGCAAAAATATGAAAAAAATTAGTATGTAAGCGAGGGAGCCAGAACTCGAGAATATGGGCAGGAAAGGGAAAAGAAGGAACATTATTTAACAATTGCAAAAAGTGTGTGTTAAAAATGTGATTTAGGTGCCTCGTGATTGTGACTTTTCAAGAGTTATAGGTGTAATTTGCTGTTGAGTGGCGATTTTTAAGGGGGGGGGTAAATGCACCATATGCAGAGATTATTTGTAATTTATATGTCCCAGGTTCTGATCCTCCTCCTTTACGAAAGAGGGTAAATTCAGATTCTGCACATATCTGTGTTACCTTTGTATCAAAAATTCCAATTCTGGGGGGCGTGGCTAGCAGCCAACGATGGCGGCAGCAGCTTAGGGAGGCTCCTGCAGCACGGCGGCTTCCCACATATATCCGATGCCTTAATCCGATAAATTTCTTACTCTATCGGGGTGGACTGGGTCTGGCGACCGTGCGGCACCCGACGTGGCAGTTTAGAGGCAGTGGCGGCCCGGCAATCGGCGAAGCGGCAAGGTGCGAGGAGGGGCCTACTGTCCTCATCGGCGCACCGAAGTGACTGGCAGACTGTACCCGGGCGGAAGTGGGGCATCGGCGGGCGTCGCCAACCGGAAGTCTCGGGCCACCGGCCGACGCCTCGGAAAAGATACGAAAAGCCTCCTGGGTACACAAACAGACTGGCGGAGGGTGAATATTTCAGGCGCTGCCAATAAAAACAAACGCAAGACGCCGCAGAAGTTGCCGCGGCTCCGGGGGCGGGGCTGCCATCTTGAGCAGGCGGATCGGTCCCAAAGGCAGAAACCCCCTGAAACAGACGCAGGACCCCCTGCGCGAGCACGCCTGGGTCTACAAGACCGGGAGGAGGACGCAGGGGGTGTGAGGAGCGGTAAGAGATCCCCGCGAGCACCCGGGGAGAGCCATCGGCGGAGCGCGGTGCGACGCGTGGAGCTACACCCCCCCCCCCTCCTCCCATTGCTGAGACAGAGGCAGCGCCGGACGGCTGGCAGCTTTCGCACGAGGCTCCTTCCTATAAGCTTGCGCTCCAGGCCTGAAGCACACCAACACACTGGGCAGGGCCGGGGGCAGGTGCGGCGAACTCTCCTTAGGCCGGCAATTGAACTGTGTGTTCTCAGGTGGTCAGGAGAGATATCTTATTGCGACGCCGTTCAGGGGCAGCGGAAAGGGGTGCACGATGTAAGACACTTGGAACAGGTCATAAGAAATACCCTGATTGTCAACGTCCCGCGCGGGATCATACCCGAACCTACATCATTAGTAGTGGGTGAACCAGAAGACAAGTGCACACGTGAGGTGGCCTGTATCACGATATACACAGTTGCTGTCGCGGAGGTTGCACAGGCACCACCCAGGAAACGCGAGTGAAATCCCTTCTCTGACCGGGTGGCGCTCCCTGGTTGACAAACAGAACAATCGTTGGCGGTGCAGCATGTCGAACAGGGGCCCCAGACACAGCACCATGCAGGCTAAACTCGACAAATTCGCCTACGACAAACAAACTCCCCCGCAAGAGCAACGCAGACCCGCGGGGAAAATGGCGGACACCGAAGGGTCAAAAAAGGCTACAGTGGATGACGTCCTGGCGGCGTTGGCGCGGGTGCAGGAGACGGTGGGGGCGACGGCGACTGAAGTTACCCTGATACGCGCGGACCTCCAGAAGATGACTGGAGAGAGTGAAACAGGTCGAAGTGGTGACCAAATCCTTTGTCGAGGATGTTTCGGAACTGCAGATCGAAATGGGTAAATTGAGAACGGACAACAAACTGCTTAAAGAAAAACTGAACAACCAAGAAGGGCGCTCACGAAGGAACAACGTCCGAATTTTAGGTGTACCGGAGTCGGAAACTACGGGAGCAATGGACCTTTACGTGGAGGATATGATCAAAAATCAACTGCAGCCCAAAGGCCTCTCGCATTTCTTTTCAGTGGAAAGGGCGCACAGGGTGCCAGGGGGAAAGCCGAAGACAGGAGGCCCGCCGAGGCCGATACTAGCAAGACTCTTTAACTTCAGAGACCGGGACGCCATTTTACAGGTGGCTAGGGTGTCTCCGGCCATCCAGATCCAGAACTCCAGGGTGTCCTTCTTCCCAGACTACACGGCAGAGGTCTCGCGGAGACGGAGAACTTTTCTTGAGGTAAAAAGAACATTAAGAGAAAAAGAATTGCCTTATTCCATGCTCTTCCCGGCCCGACTCCGAGTAGTAGCTGATAAAAAGGTCTGGTTCTTCGACTCCCCTGATGCGGCCAGGGACTGGCTTGAGGGCTGGCACACTACGGACCGGCCGCGGAAGACTCATAGACCGAATCAAGGGCACCGCGACGACAGCCGGACAGGGTCACAAACGTCAGGCAGAGGGGGACCGGGACGATCCCCGACTCAGGACTTCGTGGAGGCAGACGGAGAAGGGTGACCCGGAATAGTCGGGACAAGAATGATCGCTGTCTCTTGTTAATGGAACTACTGTTTCACAGTCGCAAATGGACGCTGGCCTGATTTGCCCCGGAAGTGAGCAGGGATGCCGCCTGCTTGGGGAGACGCTCTCCCCCCTACACGCAAGTACTCTGGTTGTGGGATGGGTTAAGCACTCTGCTCAGTTGGGGAGGCGGGCAGTTGGAAGTCCGATAAGCAGGGGGGCAGGGAGGGGGGCTGTGGGGGGGGTTGTTTTGACGTTGTTCGGAATACACATGTATGGTCGAGGAATAATGTTAGGCATTCGGGTGCTGTAACAAAAGTTTGGTTTGTAAGAAGCAGGTCTAGCTCTACTGGGAGGAATCTATGCAGTCTACGGAACATGTGTAGAGATGTCATTCGGGGCACGACACAGGTTCGACGCACTAATGACTTCATAACCACACATGATAGGCGACCCAGCGACCAGTGCAGAAGGGGTTGACCCGAGTACGCGGGGCTTGTCCCTCCGAATACTAACGTGGAATGTGAGAGGGCTAGGAGATAAGGTAAAACGGGGACTGGTGCTGGCCGCACTGAAAAGGCAGAAACTCAATATAGCACTACTACAAGAGACGCACTTAACGGGAGGGCCTCCAAAGCCATGGAGAGGAAAGGATACAAAATGATAGTCCATTCAGACTTTACGTCAGGGTCTAGGGGAACTGGTATCCTACTGCAGACAACCACAAAGTTCATTCCACTGCAAACTAAGACTGACGATCAGGGGTGCTTCGCGGCCCTGCAAGGACAGTGGGAGGGTAGACTCCTCAATTTGGTTTCAGTATACATTCCCCCAGTGCTTCAATCGGTGCAGCTCCCGAAACTAGCTGATTTTTTGCTGACTCTTCCAGAGGGGGATGTTGTTCTGGGGGGTGACTTCAATGCCATTGTGGACGCTCAGCTAGACAGGTTTCCGGCGGCAGCTTCCGCTGGAGGTCGCTCCCGCTTCCAGCGTTTTTTAACAGCCATGGGTTTAATCGACATATGGAGGCACATCCACCCCCAGGCTCTGCAGTACACCTTCCACTTCGCGGTACACGGTAGCCTGTCGAGAATTGACCACTTCCTGGCCCTCGGCAATGGCATCCAACGCGTAGACACCATGGAAATTCACCCTAGGGGAATCTCAGACCACTCCCCGATCACCCTAACGATTTCCACTCAGGAGAAGTCGCGCAAGCGATTATACCCTATACATGCCACTTACCTGAAGATCCCCCAAGTTCACAAGGCTCTTAAAAAAGTGACGACACAGTACTTCACTGAGAATGTGGACTCAGTACGCTCCTCAGAGGTTGTGTGGGAGGCATATAAGACGGTGTTAAGGGGGCAAGCCATAAACTCAATCACAGGCCACAAAAAAGAAAAAGCTTTGGAACTAACCACATTGGAACTACTATTGCAGGAATTGTCGACAGCACATGAAAAACACCCCACGCCAACCACGGCACACACACTTAACCTCCAACAGCAACTCTACAAGGACCTTTTACGGAGTCAGGTTAAAGATCATATAACCGAAACACAGAATAGGGTTTATGAAGTAGGGGACAAGGCAGGTAAGATGCTGGCATGGCTAGATCAGAGGGGAGGCAGCTCTAGGGGTGTGCAACAAGTGAGGAACGGACGGGGGTGCTGCTTACAAACCCAGAACAAATAGTCGAGACGCTCGCGGCCCACTTTGAAGGGGTATATACCCCTGAGCGAGTAGTGACGCCTGAAATGGCCAGAGCGGCTTTATAACAGATCGAGGTCCAGACACTCCGTGCAGAGGTGGCAACAGAGTTAGAGACGGACATAACTGCGGAAGAGATCCAACTGGCGATAAATGCACTGAACCCGGGCAAGGCACTTGGGCCAAATGGCATACCTATAGAATGGTATCAATCGACGCCCGAGACACTAAGTATACCTCTATTGGCAATGTACAAGGAATGTTTAGAGAAGGGAGTACTTCCACCGGATCGGAGACTGGCCACTATAGTCGCCATCCCCAAACCGGGGAAACCACCAGAAGATTGCTCCTCGTACCGCCCCATTTCGCTACTATGCGGAAGTCAAAATCCTCCCCAAACTCTTGGTGACCAGACTTCTGCCTCATCTGCCCCATCTCATACATCCGGACCAATCGGGTTTTATGCCTCATAGAAACACGGCGCTAAATCTGCGCAGGCTACACGGGGTGCTGGCTAAGGCGGACTCGGTCTCAACGCCAGCAGTAATACTGGCGCTCGATGCCAAGATGGCCTTTGACCTTGTAGAGTGGAACTACTTGTTTGAAGTTCTGTCTCGTTTGGGGTTCAGCCCCAAGATTATTGCATGGATTAGATTATTGTACGCTGACCCGGTTGCACAGGTGGTGGCGAACGGCCATGTCTCGCGATCGTTCCCTCTGGGGAGAGGCACTCGTCAGGGATGCCCGCTCTCGCCGTTGCTATTTGCAATTTCGTTGGAACCGCTAGCCACCTTAATAAGGACCACGCCACTACTGACGGGAATACGATGGGCAGAGGGCTGGGAAGACCGGCTTTCCCTCTATGCGGACGACATGCTGGTATACCTAACAGACCCAGTACATGGGGTGCCGGCACTCTTACGTCTCTGCGACAGCCATGGTAAAATATCAGGATATACGTTAAACTGGAGCAAATTGGAGATGTATGTCCTGAAGGGTTCGACTCCAGCGTGGAGTACAGAATGCCCTCTACGGACAGCTGGATCCTCTTTTAAGTACTTAGGTATCCATATTATAAGGGCCCCTGCGGAGTTCATGGCTAAAAATCTGGGACCTCCCATGGAGCGACTTAAACAGGATGTTAAGTTTTGGGCGGGGCTACCTTTAACACTACTGGGGAGGGCTGCACTATACAAAATGATGTCCTTGCCCCGTTTTTTATATGTACTTGAAAATACTCCGTATCCGGTGGCTCCTAGATTTTTTCAGAAAGTAGCGGCATTGGTCTCAAACCTTCTGTGGGGGAACCTCCCGCCACGCATTGCGCAAACCAAACTGCACAGGGGATGGTACGACGGCGGAATCGCGTATGTAGGAGAGTAGGGTCTGCAATCCTATGATCACCCAGATTTTTTGCTTTTTGCTGCACTGGTTTACGACTTTCCCTGGCTGTGGGCCTGCTAATCAGACCCACAGCCTAGCGTACGGGCACCCTGTCCGAGGTCCCCTCAGCCTGGTCAAAGAAGGCTGGGAAGCTACAGTCCAAGACGCACCGCCGGATGTCTACCGGTACCTCCTGACCCTCCAGAGCCAGACTCGGAAGTTCCGGGCCCTTGCCGAGGCCAACCTTGAGGCCAGTCAGGAGGACATGAAACGCTGGTATGACCAGAACTCTTCATTCATCGAGTTCGAGCCGGGCCAGCAGGTCTGGGTCATGTCCCCGGTCGAACCTTGTGCCCTCCAGGACAAATGGTCGGGCCCCTTCAAAGTGATCGAGCGCAAGAGCCCCGTCACCTATCTCGTGGACATGGAGTCACCCCGAAACCCCCTCCGGGTTCTGCACGCCAACCGGCTCAAGCCTCATTTTGCCCGCACAGAACTGAGCCTGCTGTTAGCTACCGATGATGGGGCCGAAGACGACTACGAGCCCCTGCCCGACCTCCTAAGGTGCGCGGAGAAAGACGGCTCCGTCGAGGGAATTTCTCTCTCCTCCGACCTGATCCCCGCACAGCGCCGAGACTGCCAAGAGCTGTTGGGGCAATTTACGGACCTGTTCTCCCTCACCCCCGGGGTTACCCAGTGGTGTGTCCACGATGTCGACACCGGGGACAGCCAGCCAGTGCGACACCGGGCCTACCAAGTTCCCGACCGAGTTCGGGCCTGCATCCAGACAGAAGTTGCCAAAATGCTGGCCCTGGGGGTGGTCGAACCCTCCGACAGTCCCTGGGCCAGCCCAGTTGTCCTGGTCCCCAAAGCCGCCGCACCGGGCACCCCTCCAGAACTCAGGTTTTGTGTCGACTACCGGGGACTAAATACTGTTACCAGAACCGACGCACATCCCATCCCCCGGGCCGATGAACTGATCGACCACCTGGGAGCCGCCAAGTACCTCAGTACCTTCGACCTCACAGCCGGGTACTGGCAGATCGGCCTCACCCCGGGCGCCCAGGAGCGATCGGCCTTCTCCACGCCCGATGGCCACTTCCAATTCAAGGTGATGCCCTTCGGCATGAAAAACGCCCCAGCAACCTTCCAGATACTGGTGAACAAAGTGCTGGCGGGGCTAGAAGAATTCAGCGCCGCCTATCTAGACGACATTGCAGTGTACAACCTCCACTGGGCCGAGCACCTGAAGCACCTCTGGGAGGTCCTGACGGCCCTCCGACGGGCCGGACTAACTGTGAAAGCCAGCAAGTGCCAAATAGGTCAAGGGTCCGTGACCTACCTGGGACACCAAGTGGGGAGCGGCCACGTGGCTCCCCTCCAACCCAAGATTGACACCATCGTGGCCTGGGAGCCCCCGGTCAGCCAGACAGCCGTCCAAGCCTTCCTGGGGCTCACTGGATATTATCGGCGCTTCATAAAGAACTATGGGAGCATTGTGGGTCCCCTCACTGAACTGACCTCGAAAAACCGGCCACAGAAAGTACAATGGACACCCGCGTGCCAGGTGGCCTTCGAGACTCTGAAAACAGCCATGTGCACCGCCCCTGTGCTCCAAGCCCCTGACTACAGCCGGGAGTTCGTAGTCCAGACCGACGCCTCGGAGCACGGCATTGGGGCGGGCCTATCTCAGATTGACCCAGAGGGGATTGACCGTCCTGTGGCCTTCATCAGCCGACGGCTGCTGGCCAGAGAGCAGCGATGGAGCACCATTGAGAGAGAGGCCTTTGCCGTTGTGTGGGCCCTCAAGAAACTCAGGCCCTACCTCTTCGGCACCCACTTCCGGGTCCAGACTGACCACCGGCCCCTGCGGTGGCTGATGCAGATGCGTGGCGAAAACCCAAAGCTGCTGCGATGGTCCATCTCCCTCCAAGGGATGGACTTCACTGTGGAGCATCGCCCTGGCAACGACCACGCCAACGCTGACGGCCTGTCCCGCTTCTTCCGCCTCGACGAGGAGAATACCCAGGAAGATGGGTGACTCTCCCCGCCTTCAGCTGGAGGGGACGTGTGTTGGACCCGGCCTCGTGGCGTGGTCCTACCCCTCCCGCATGGCGGGCCCAGGACGGCATCGGCCTCCGTCGACCCGCCGTCAACCCCCTGAACACGAACCATCGACGAGAGCAGCCCCCCTGGCAACCCACGGCTCTCCCCTCTGGGACCCCGGCAGACCCTGCTCGCCAACACTGCCGGTCTGGCGACCATGCCAGGCCACCCTTTCCGGCCCGACTCCATCTTGGGCCCATCACGTCCCAAGCACGTGGCCGCAGCCATCCCTGGCCCCGGCCCCAGCGAAGCCCCGACATCGAGGCACCAAGATCCTCCCAGGTGGTAGAGTGGGCACTTGATGGATCCCGGAGGAGGGAAGTTTCGATGGGCCTCCAGCCATCCCCGGACGCCTGGTATCGATCGCCCTCCAGCCTCCCTGGGCGCTGGCTCCACCCCCCTTCCCCTCTGACCCCCAGGCACGAGGGTCCGGACATCAAAGGACTCCAGTCCTATATCTGGGCCAGCCCTGGAGTAGGACTCCAGTTGTATCTTGGAGTCGAAGCCCTGCTGACCTAGTCGCGGCTGGTCATGATCCGAACTCATGCCCTGGAACCTTCGAGGCCCTGCTGACGCTGTCGCGGCCTGACCGAGCTGAACCATCTCCGAGGCCCTGCTGACGCTGTCGCGGCCTGACTGAACAGAACCATCTTCGAGGCCCTGCTGACGCTGTCGCGGCCTGACCGAGCTGAACCATCTCCGAGGCCCTGCTTACGCTGTCGCGGCCTGACCGAACGGAACCATCTTCGAGGCCCTGCTGACGCTGTCGCGGCCTGACCGAGCTGAACCATCTCCGAGGCCCTGCTGACGCTGTCGCGGCCTGACCGAACGGAACCATCTTCGAGGCCCTGCTGACGCTGTCGCGGCCTGACCGAGCTGAACCATCTCCGAGGCCCTGCTGACGCTGTCGCGGCCTGACCGAACAGAACCATCTTCGAGGCCCTGCTGACACTGTCGCGGCCTGACTGAACTGAACCATCTTCGAGGCCCTGCTGACGCTGTCGCGGCCTGACCGAGCTGAACCATCTCCGAGGCCCTGCTGACGCTGTCGCGGCCTAACCGAACTGAACCATCTCCAAGGCCCTGCTGACGCTGTCATGGCCTGACCCCGTGAACTATCCCCGCACCAGTGGTGCCAAGACTGTCCCGCTACCCCCTTACTCCCGAAACCAAGACTTTACGGATCCCTCGATCCCTGCCTGCTAACCGGCCAAGAACGCGCCTTCATTTTATTATATAAAGATACTTGTGAATACTCCTTCGTGTGGTCACCACACTGATTGTTTTTCACCTGGGGGTAGGCCATACTTAGATTACTTTGGGAATTGGTAGCATACAGGAGTGCTACCTTGATATAATCTGATTAAATGTTTTTGGATTTCTTTTAACTTATGACTATTGTTGCTCGGCTGAGTTAATTAATAGAGCATAATTTTAATTGTATGTTGTACATGTTGTTTTTCTAAACACAGCCCTGAAGAAGTCCCATCACGGGACGAAACGCGTCGGCTGTTCTCTTTTGTATGAGAAATAAAGAATCTAACAAAACAAGACTTCTGGAGTTCACCATTTGTGCTTCATCATGTTATTACTAATGTAGTACAATTTTGATATATGGTGCACCTGTGCTTTTTTCATGCTGTGTTGTAGTTCTGTTTAGGACTGACATTGTGTTGGCGGGTGTTCAATCGGTGTGCACATAATCCCTCTTTAATTAATAAGAAAGGGGCAAATCTACTATTGAGGCTATCTCGGATCAGGTGCATTCCTATGAAGGTTCCGCCATCTGTCATGCATTAGCACTCCTTCGTGTGGTGTCCATCTGTAGTAGTGTGATTGCTCAGCTGTTACGATTGTAGGAGAGGAGCCTCGCCAAGGAGACCTCCCTACTGCGCTCGGCCTATTCCATAGAGAGGTGGGTCTCGGGCGGACAGTCAGACGTCTTCTGTCTCCCCTGGGATCGCCTTTCCAACACATTTCAATTATGCGTTGTTGTCGGGTATCTTCCTTCGATGTGATGCGTGTAGCCCTTAGCATTTGAGAATATGGTAAGTGTCTTTTTAGCGCACCCTGATGAAAACTAGAAAAATGTAAAGCATTGTTGCGGTCTGTACTTTTCCGAAATAGGTCTGTCTCAAATCCTTGAGGTGTTCTAGAGATTAAGACATCTAGGAACGTTATTGATTTTTCGCTCATCTGCCACGTTAATTCAATCCTGTCATCTTTTTTGTTCAAATCCAGAAGTGCATCTTCTAGGTTATGTTGGGTGTTCTTCCAAATGAAAAAAAGATCATCAATATATCTGACGAATAGTTTCAGGTTGTTTGACCAGGTTGGATTGCTATAAATGTGTGTATTCTCGAATCCCATCATGTATATGTTGGCATATGTCGGCGCGGCGCAATTGCCCATGGACATCCCGGACAGCTGTAGGTACCATGTTTTGTTATATTCGAAGTAACTGTGATAAAGAGTAAACATCATTAGCTCCATCAAAAATTGTTGCATTTCTGGTTCTATGTCACTGTTCAAAAGTGCCTTTTCTACGGCCTCTATTCCCCCCCCATGGGTGATGGAACGTGTACAAAGATTTTACGTCCGCTGTGCATAAAATGAGCTGTTCAATAGGTTCCACTGACACTTCTGTGAGTTTTAATAGAAATTCTGTGGTGTCTTTGACGTAACTCTGCATGCGTTTTACCATGGGTTGAATGTATTTATCCAAGAATTTACCTACAGGTTCATGTAGGGAACCCCGGGTTGATACTATAGGTCTAAATGGTGGGTGGTCTATGCTCTTGTGTATTTTTGGTGACATGTGTATGCTTGGACTTCTTGGATGTTCCACAAGAAGATATTTTTTGGTACTTTCATTTATTGACCCCAGTTCTTGAGCTTTTTTGACTAAATCACTAAGTTTAGTACTGAATTGAATGGTGGGATTCCCTTCCAATCTCATATATGTTGTGACGTTTGAAATGTGTTCTTGGATTTTTGATTCATACATCATACAGCCTGATTCATGTACGGGTCGTTTTGCGTGGCCCTAATAGCGAATCATAGCGACTCGCTATTGAGGACACGCAAAACGGCATTCATGTAGGAATTGCTAAATCAATAGCTATTCCTACATGTTCTCTATTTGCGAGTAGCAATTTGCTACTCGCAAAAAAAGGAATAACTCCCCATTCATTCCTATGGGCCAAAAGGCCCATAGGAATGAATGGGGAGTATCCCTTATTTGCGAGTAGCAATTTGCTACTCGAAAATCAGATAGCGATTTTAAGGGTGCCAGGGGTGTCCAAAGGACACCCTGTAGCACCCCTAAAATGCACATTTGAACAGGTGTTGCGCACACACATGTCCAAAGGACATGTGTGTGTGCAACATGCAACTTAGAAAAATGCTTTTAAAAGCATTTTTCTATGTTTTTGCTATTTACCGAGAGGTCTGACCTCTCGGTAAATAGCGGCCCAATTTTGCTAAATCGCAATTTTTGCAAGTGTCATGAATAGCATTTAAGGAATCTCTAATAGAGATTCCTTAAATGCTAATCCTCGCATATTTGCTAATTCCTCATTAGCGATTTTTGCATTTGGGATTGTGAATCCCAAATGCCAAAATTGCCCTCGCAAAAGGCAAGATTCTGAGAATCTTGCCCTTTGCGAGTGCAATTTTGCTTCATGAATCAGGCTGTTAGTGTTTAGCACAACCAATTCTCCTCCCTTGTCGGCTTTAATGCATTTGATTTGTTTGTTGTTGGCTAATTTTTTTAGAGTATCCCGATCTTTTTGGGTGGTGTGCCCAAACCAGGGATGCATGCATGTTGTATGTTTGCACTAACCAAAGGATATTGATGAACGTACAGGTCGGATACGTTACCTGCTGGAGCACCTCAAACTCTAAATACATTTAAAAAACTTTTCTCACAATCAACTAGTGGTGTAACCTCCTACAAATCAAAGTGATAAACTTCCACACTAGACACATACACGCCGCATACATCATTTTGCAGCATTCAATCACACGAGTCTGCACATACCAGACTCAAGCCTGTACACCCCACGCATCAGGAACTACCAGGGACACAGACATTCCCCATGCATTCCTATGGGAGGGCAGGCCAACCTTACTCCACGCACTCAGAGTGCGCACGCACTTTCCACTGGGACACAGTGAAAGTGCGCAGAACTCAAAAATCACCATCACCAGGTCACCATAAAAAGCAAAAAGTTTAGGGGTGAACCTGCCAGAAGGGCCAAGTCCAACAATATATATATATATATTTTTGGGAAGTTTTATATAGCGCAAACTAGACCCGAAGGTATCAGAGCGCTTTACCTGAGCACTAGTTAGTTTACAGAAGGACACATACATTTTTGTTAGGCACGGGGAGATTAAGCGATTTGCCCAGAATCACAGAATGTTGAGCGTCCCTGCTGAGACTCGAACCTGGGTCCCCAGCTCCGAGGTCGACCGCCCTAGCCGTTAGGCCACATTCTCTCCCCCTTCATGCTTTCTGCTGTGAAGGAAAGAGTAAGGGGTACCAGTGGCCAGACTTGTTTTCACTGCTTCTGAAGCCACAATGTAGACCAGCATCTGTACCCATTGCCCTGCATAGGGGTAGTGCACTGCAGGGGCTGCTACTGGAGGGAAGATTGAGCTGAGGCTGTAGGGATTAGCGTGAGACAGGGGAGATGGTTATGGAGGAGCCGCAGTGGTTAATTTGTAAAACAAAATACGTGCAGGGGCTCTCGTCAGGTGGCAGCCTGCACCAGCCCATTTCTTCTGTAACACCGCCTGCAAAAGAGCCAACTACTAACTAGGCAATGGGGAAAGGGTGTGGCATAGTGACGAGAGCTGCAGACCTCGGAGCTGGGGAACCAGGTTCGGGTTTTGACATCAGCTCAACATCCTGTGATTCAGGGCAAATCACGTAATCTTCCTGTGCCTACCAAAAATGAGTGTGTCCTTTACTGGCGCTCATGAAACTACTGAGCCGGTGTTGATGATTACATTTCAGTGCTGAGAACCAGAAACCACTGGCTCAAATTAAGCACTGAGGAGCTGATGTATTTGGAGAGAGTGAACTGAGGCTGTGAGTTGGTGTGGGAGGAGTGAGTGTTGGTAGGAGGCTTTTTGGGATGGCCACCCACAGGCTAAGGCTGCAGCAAACAGCACATTAATTGGATTGCCGGAAAGGGTGGGTAGGTGTGTTTTCTGGACTTCATAAATGCAGATGGGGAAGAAAAAACATAAAGAAGCACAGACTTCATCACAATTTGTGCAGCAACCATTTTAATGTGGGACAAGACCTTATGGGAAAGCTCTATTCACCAATACTTCTACCAGTCATACTGCTAACGGCTCACAGAGCAATACTGTTAGCCAGTACTATCACACCATGATTTTGTGGTGTTCCTCTTGCACACTACCATTTTATTACATTTTTATGGGGCAGTCATGTTAGGTAAGGTAATAACCCTAAGGAGCAATTGGAGTGCAGAAAACACTCTGCAGCTAATTCACAAAGGTAAACGTAGTCCTGGAGTCTAAGTTTAGACTTGAGGTCTAAAGGCCCAATTCTCAAGGGTACATTTAGACCTGAAGTGTAAGGGCCCAATTCTCAAAGGTAAATTCAGACCTGAAGTGTAAGGGCCAAATTCACAAAGGTAGACTTATACTTGAGGTCTAACTTTACCTTTGTGAACTTGGCCCTTAGACTTCAGGTCTAAACTTGGACATCAGGTCTAACTTTACCTTTGTGAACTGGGCCCTTAGACTTCAGGTCTAAAGTTAGACTTCAGGTCTAAAGTTAGACTTCAGGTCTAACATTACCTTTGTGATATTGGCCCTAAGACTTCAGGTCTAAACTTAGACTTCAGGTCTAACTTTACCTTTGTGAACTCAGCCCTTAGACTTCAGGTCTAAACTTAGACTTCAGGTCTAACTTTACCTTTGTGATGTTGGCCCTAAGACTTCAGGTCTAAACTTAGACTTCAGGTCTAACTTTACCTTTGTGAACTCAGCCCTTAGACTTCAGGTCTAAACTTAGACTTCAGGTCTACTTTACCTTTGTGAAATCGGTCTTAGACTTCAGGTTTAAACTTAGACTTCAGGTCTAACTTTACCTTTGTGAACTCAGCCCTTAGATTTCAGGTCTAACTTTACCTTTGTGAACTGGGCCCTCATACTTCAGGTCTACCTTTCCTTTTGTGAACAGGGCCCCTAGACTTCAGGTCTAAAGTTAGACTTCAGGTCTAAAGTTAGACTTCAGATCTAACTTTACCTTTGTGAACTCAGCCCTTAGACTTCAGGTCTGAAGTTAGACTTCAGGTCTAAACTTAGACTTCAGGTCTAACTTTACCTTTGTGATCTTGGCCCCAAGACTTCAGGTCTAAACTTAGACTTCAGGTCTAACTTTACCTTTGTGAACTCAGCCCTTAGACTTCAGGTCTAAACTTAGACTTCAGGTCTAACTTTACCTTTGTGATGTTGGCCCTAAGACTTCAGGTCTAAACTTAGACTTCAGGTCTAACTTTACCTTTGTGAACTCAGCCCTTAGACTTCAGGTCTAAACTTAAACTTCAGGTCTAAACTTAGACTTCAGGTCTAACTTTACCTTTGTGAACTCAGCCCTTAGACTTCAGGTCTAAACTTAGACTTCAGGTCTACTTTACCTTTGTGAAATCGGTCTTAGACTTCAGGTCTAAACTTAGACTTCAGGTCTAACTTTACCTTTGTGAAATCAGCCCTTAGACTTCAGGTCTAATTTTACCTTTGTGAAATCGGTCTTAGACTTCAGGTTTAAACTTAGACTTCAGGTCTAACTTTACCTTTGTGAACTCAGCCCTTAGATTTCAGGTCTAACTTTACCTTTGTGAACTGGGCCCTCATACTTCAGGTCTACCTTTCCTTTTGTGAACAGGGCCCCTAGACTTCAGGTCTAAACTTAGACTTCAGGTCTAACTTTACCTTTGTAAATTGGGCTTTTAGACTTCAGGTCTAAACTTAGACTTCTTTACCATTGTCCTCTTTCTCTGCAGCAGCATATAATACTTGCCCAATCACATGCTTTACTCAAGGTAACCAACATGGGTTGAGCCAACACCTTCTCTTAGTTGTGCCCATCCTAGGTCCTTTTCTGTTGATTACACAAGTACTGGCTGCAGCTGCACTATCAAGCCAAATCTAAAAAAAAGTAAGTCTCTGAAGTACTGAAATACACCCATGAAGGTGCTGAAAAACAATCTAAAGCACTATTCAAGTGCATTAACTCTTCGACAATTAAGCATGGAGTTATATCATGTGGCGGGGAGTACTGGTGAACATCAGTAAAGTATTTCAAATAACAGTATTAGTTTAATTTAAAATCCCAATGTTCTCACTCCTTTGATTTAAGTCTTTAGTGCCAAGAAATTTGCACCATTTCTTTCTGCATCCATTGTGCCCTTGACTACTATTGACAATGTAGTATTGAGTGAATCGTAGTGACTATATAGAGTTAGGAGTCACACAGTGCATAGTTGGTCAGTTTGAGTACATACTCTTTCTATTAGAGTACATGTGTCAGACCCTTTCAGGGGTGTGGTGTAAGCATGGGCTACTTAGACCTCACTTTTAGGGCTGGAGTTGTTTGACTCTGATGTCCAGAAAGCCAACCTATTAAGGCTGTAAAAACTGGGTCAAATACATCCTCTGCCGCACTTCAGTGGTATCCTTGGGAAACAGTCACAGGCTTCTCAGGGAGGTAGTGTGGGGTGTACAAACTCAGAACTTAACCACCCAGCAGTACACTTTGTTTGCCCAGTACAGGGCTTACATTGGATACATTGAGAACTCACTATAAATGGGATGTTACATAGGTATTAGTAGTAGGTGCAATAATATACATTGCAGCATGAACTACTGGGCTTTGGGATAATCCCCCTTTTTCCCCGTTTCCCCAAAGTCACTCCTCTTGTGTCAGTCAGCCACACAAATCACTTTATTTTTTGGCCACCATGGCCATAAAAGTACAAACAAGTTAAAGCAACAATAAATAGATAAAATAATTCATAAAAACATAGTTACAGACCAGAGCTACATTAAACAAGCATTTGCAATTCAATAGGTCTCGCATTAATTAAGTTTGAGCTATTGGCATTGCTAAATATTGCAACACCAATTGCAAAAAAAGTCTATAAATTGTAGCCCAAAAAATTTGTATTTATTTTTTTAGCAATGGTGGCCTGCTGCGCTTCAGATGAATATGATTAGTAAAGTGTGACATACTGCGATTGCTACAATAGGTAATTGTGGATGCGTAAACAATTGATGTGTGCACTGATGGCTGGTGGTGTGTGTGCCTGTAGAAATTGTGCACTGATGGCTAGTGGTGTCTGTGCCTGTTGGAAGTGTGCACTGCTGGCTGGTGGTGTGTGCCTGGTGAAAGCATGCACTTACAGCTGGTGGTATGTGTGTCCCTGGTGAAAGTGTGCACTGATGTCTGGTGGTGTGTGTGTGCCTGGTAAAAGCGTGCATGGACGGCTGGTGTTGTGTGTGTGCCTGAAAGCGTGCACGGATGTCTGGTGGTGTGTGCCTGGTGGAAGCGTGCACTGACGGCTGGTCGTGTTTGTGCCCAGTGAAAGCGTGCACTGACGGCTGGTGGTGTTTTTGCCCATTGAAAGTCTGCACTGACGACTGATGGTGTCTGTGCCTGGTGAAAGTGTGCACTGATGGTGTGGTTGAGTGTGTGGTTGAGTGTGTGGTTGAGTGTGTGGTTGTGTGTGTGGTTGTGTGTGTGTGGTTGTGTGTGTGGTTGTGTGCATGGTGTATGTATGGTTGTATGTATGGTTGTATATGTGGTTGTGTATGTGGTTGTGTGTGTGGTTGAGTGGGAAGTGAGCCAGAAAGAACTAGCGGCTGGCAGTCTGGAGAGAGTTGCAAAGATAGATACCATTAAATGTAGATATTCAAAGGAAAAATACATTGTTAAAGGCAGACAGTGAAGCAAAGGCAGGGTTGAAACAGGGAGAAAGGCAGGTGGAAATGTTATGAGCAATTAAATAAAAGAGAAGATTAGAGAAAGAAAATAAAGTGGGCACATTTTGGAGGTAACGAAACAGAGGTGTAGGAAAGAACGTGAGAGAGAAAAGAAAATAGCAGAGAGGTGAAGCAGGTGACTGGCCTATACATAGATGGAGGATGGAAAACAGGAGAGAATAAACTGAAAGGAAGAAACGAGAGTTGAGAGCAGAAAAAGACAGAAGTGAAGATAGTGGAGGAGAAAAGGAGGTAATAAAAGAGATTAGAAATGCAGAATAAACAGTAAAAAAGGTCGAATAGGGAGCGAGAAGCGAAATATTAGAAGAGGGAGCGACAGAGAGCACGTCTACAGTTAGCTTCAAATAGTACAGCTGTGAACTGTGACTGCTCAGCTGCCCATATTTTGCTTGAAAGTACATCGGAATAGACAAATGTTCTGGTGTTTCAAGATATAGAACACAAAAAGTTATGTTTTTATAAGAACCAAGTCCACTCTTCCAGGACAGAGGCATGTCATTTGCGGATTCACCGTGAGTGGTGCTGGGCCTGGACAGACTTTTGTTGGAGAGCTGTTCTGTGTTCCCGTGACCTGCCCGAAGCAAGCAACATACGCGCACCCATTCATCAAGAGAGCCAAAGAAAGGTGCAATTAAGTGGAAAATGAACCTGAAATATAGGATCAAACACCGAAGTGTAACAAGATTTGTCACAGCGTGCAGGTTACATGCACAGTCCTCTCAAAGTGTTCATTGTCACCTTTATAATGGATTGTGAGATAGCTTTCAGTGAGGCAGCAACACAGATCCGATTGCCCAAGCACGTGTTTTGTACTTTGCTTGAATTCATATAGCGCTTGGTTGCTTACCAAACTCATTGTGAGACGTAATGCGACCGGCCGACGACAACCCCGCTTGTCAGTGCAGAGCTGGTACCAGAGAAGCGCAAGATCGCCATCACTCGTCGCAAGCCTTGCAGGCTGCTTCTGAAACTTGGGAGGGTGAAAGTGAGGAAGTGGAGGCGGGGGTGTGTAACCACCCCATGGGGTAAAGTGGTTGCGCCCAGTTTGTACTGGAAAAAGATGCGGTTTCTGTAGTTTGTTTCTTGCACGTGATAAATAACAGGGGGAGGGGCACTGGCGGGTCACAAATGTATCACGATGATAGTGCGTTAAAACAAGTAGGGAGATAACATTCTGAAATGTAAATTCTGTTTATTCGGCGGAAAAGTTGCGCGTTGTCACCCCCGTGTAGTGTTAGGTTAATTTCTGCTGAATCCGCAGGAGTGAGACGAAAGCGGCCTGCGCCAGTAGTTTTATCTGGGAGAGGAGGAAGGCAACATGCCCCGCCTCGTGAAATGGATCCAAAGAAAACCAAGCTCTTGGCATTGATGTGGCGGGGGCGGGTTACATGAAGTAAAAGTGACAATTGTGAGCAAACAAAATACAAGAGGTAGCAAACTGTGCATTACAGGAGGAAAAGTGACATGTGTGCAAGTTACAAAGGCGTAACTCAGGAGGCAGATGACTGCAGTGATGAAAGATGCTGGTGAATGTCGAGCCAGGGCAAACTCCCGAGACCTGCCCTAAGCAAGCACATGCGTGCACCCATTCATCAAGAGAGCAAAAGAAAGGTGCATTAAGTGGAAAACAAACTTGAAATATAGGACCAAACACCGGAAGTGTAACAAGATTTGTCACAGCGTGCAGGTTACATGCACAGTCCTCTCAGTGTGTTCATTGTCACCTTTATAATGGATTGTGAGGTAGCTTTCAGTGAGGCAGCAAAAGAGATCCGATTGCCCGAGCACGTGTTTTGTACTTTGCTTGAATTCATATAGCGCTTGGTTGCTTACCAAACTCATTGTGAGACGTAAAGCGCTCGGCCGACGGCAACCCCACTTGTCAGTGCAGAGCTGGTACCAGAGAAGCGCAAGAGCGCCATCACTCGTCGCAAGCCTGGCAGGCTGCCTCTGAAACTTGGGAGGGTGGAAGTGAGGAAGTGGAGGTGAGGGTGTGTAGCCACCCCATGGGATAAAGTGTTGGCAAATGGAATCAGAGCGGCCGCGGTCGCTTTGATGTTCTTGTCTTGTCTTGCTTTGTGGGAGGGGTAGGGGGAGCGAATTGCTGTGCACGCGCCTGGCTCACATAAACTGTACGCGATCCGCAGTGGGTAGACCTTTTAGGTCTGCTTACTATAAATCTTGCCTATCTTTCCTTTGGGATGGACAGGCGAGACCTAAAAAATAAAAGCTAAGTGCAATGTTAATCACGGATTTGAAATAAGAAGTGCACATAGATACGACAACAGGATTTCCCCAGGATAAATAGTCCAAGTGATATCAGGCAAATACAGGGGTACCTTCCTTCTAAGGCCCCTTATAGCAGCCACGGATTTGGCAACAGATATGGCAACAACCGGGCGGCTATCCACCCTGAAAATGTCAAGGGTGCGGAATAATTACGTATGTCTAGCAGCATACATATAGTAGCTAGCCAGGTGCGGCAGGGGAGGCGTAAGCTGGACACAAGTGCTAGCGGATCGCTCTGCTCCGCCCGCGGAGTGTGCAGAGATTTGCCTACTCCACGGAGAACCTGGAGAAGGCAAATCTCCGCACACTCCACAGTGGAGCGGAGATGACCGCCCCCGCCTCCACCCCGCCTATTAAGAATTAATTAAAAATACATTAAAGGTGAAAGAAAAAAGCGTACCTTGACTGCAGTGCCCAGGGGCGTCCTTGCGAGAAAGGCACATGCACGGGTGCGCACGCATGCGCAGATCACCCTGAGACGGCGAGGAAGAGGAGGACAGCAGCCCGGGGTCGCCACAGTCAAGGTAAGTCTTTTTTCTTTTACCTTTAATAAATTTTTAATTAATTCTTATTAGGGGATTGGAGGCGGGTGACGAAGCGGAGATCCACAGAATTTGTTCCTAACTCCGTGGACCTCCACGTAGTCCCGCTCTGCCAGCTCCGCCCAGGGTTACTGGACACACAAAGAAACATGCGGAATGCTCTTGACTGTAGAGATCTAAGCGGGGCACGCCAAAGCTCCCCCAGCTGCCTAATTGGAAGTGAACACTCTCAGTGGGAGGGTACCCACTCAGACCTGGAAGTAAAGCTTCCTGTTCAGCACAACAGACACCTGATCCCAGAAGAGCTCAAACCCACAAGTGGGCTTGAAATCAATCTAATCATTAGTAAGCTTAGAGGAGGCAGCTTTTCTGGATTTATTGCCCATTAGTGTTGCCCAGTAATGCGTTTACAGAAAATCTTTGGACAGGAAATGAGTGGAATCTGGCTGATCCCACAACTCAGGCATCCCAAGTCAGTGTAACGCCTCCTTGATTCTCGTGAACCAGGGGACCTTACTGAAGTGGTCAGCCTTCATGACATCCTTAAGACAAATCACATAGTGGACAAGTTTAGGGGTGGTCCATAGGCATCTCCAATAAAATAGGGGGCTTAGAAGGAGTTTACCCGAACCCTATTTACTCCCAGGTCCATTAAAAGCAAACAGACTGGAGTGCTAGGAGGAAGATAGTCAAGATTTCAAAAGAATTTATTTTCAGTTATGGTTAATTCTACATGGTTGGAAAATCCCCATAGTTCCGCCCTGTATAGGGTGGAACCCAGTGCTTTGGCCTTGTAAAGCTGGCGTAATGGGTTGGGTGTATGAAGTTGAATACTCCTTGAGGTACACACCAGTGGTCTGCTTAAGTTTCAAGGCTGCCTTATTGATGTGGGAGTCATACCCCCAGAAATAGTTATCCCAAGATAGGTAAAAGAATCAACCCACTCCAGTGGGACTCCCCCCACGCCCCCCCCAGGACTATCCTCCCCTTGTACGATTTATGTGGATCAAACAACATCGCTTTGGTTTTAGAGGTGCTGATCTCCAAGCCAAGAGCAAGGCAAACCAGCTGAAGCAAGTCAAAAGTGTCTGAGCCCATCAAAGAGGAGAATCTGAGATATGATTCGTGCCAAGGAGGGAGCGTCTGTATCAAAGTGGGACAGGAAGTGAACAATATCAATTATAAATAACAAGAATAAAGTGGGGGCCACAACACAACTCTGGCAAACACCTTTGCGAACTGCTAACCTTTCAGTAAATTGACTTTGCGCCCCCCCCCACCTAATATGCGCATAATGGTCCTCATGTAAACAGATTAGTAATGATAGAATGTGAGGAGGTATAGCCAGATCAGCAAGGGATTTCCAAAGGACAGATGGGGGATCAGGTCAAAAGCCAATTTTAGATTGACAAAGGCAATGTAAAGGTTGGACTGGCCACTCACAACGGTTCTTCCAATAGATTTTTAAAAATGAAAGACCTGGTCGCTGGTTGAGACCTTCCTGCGAATTTGTACTGAGGACATCTTGTTCCACAATCCAATCATGGATTTTTGGCAGCAGACAGAGGCAAAACCACTTTTTGGAGGCAGTCTATTGAGCTTATTGGTCTGCAATTGCTCAGTTGAGATCGGTCACCATTTTTATGGATGGGTAAAACCATTGCGCCCTTCCAAGAATCAGGAATGGGTGCCCCCTCTGACTGATGGCATTAGCAATGGCTAAAATATAGTTGGACAATCCTCCATATCAAATAAGAATGTGTCAGCTGGAACATCGTCTGGTACTGCGGCTTGGCCCCGCAAGACAGCGTTTAGGGGCTCGATGATATCAGTGATAGCAAACATGGGCATAACACGGGAGGGAGGCGGAAGGACTTCGGTTGTAGCCTGTGTTGGAGTGTTAGAGTCACGAGAATATAAAGTGTGAAAGTAATCAACCCATTCAGATGGAGCAAGTTTATTTTATGGCTCCAATATGTCTGAAGAGCCACCAAATGCGACTAATTTCTAGAATTTGGTAGAATCTGTGGCTGAACATACATCCAAAAGGGCCCTCCACCTCTGTTCATCCCAGTCCCATTTAGCATTAGCAATGGCCATCTTGTAGGTCTTCCTCTACAAGGGAATGTGGACAGATCCTTAGATGTGATGGCTGTAACTAGGGAATGATTGAGTTTGCGGCATTCTTTATTAAACCAGGATCGATTCTTATCAGTAAGTTTCCCGTTGCGTGAAACAGGGATGGTGAAATTACCTAAAATGCGCTCAAAGGGGGCCTTATGAATATCCATCAATTGGCCTGGTGTGTCTAACTGGTCAATCTCAATTTGAGCCGGACTGTTTTAAGGTCCATATCTATGACAGATAATATATCAGGAAGAGCAGCTACCTGATGTCATTTCAGGTAACGCTTGTCAGCAGTCAAGGTAATATCCCTGGTGTAAGAGAGCAGATCAAGATCTGAAGGGATGCTCTCACAAAAGGCATGGGTGGTCAAAGAGAGTGGGTTGTGATTGCTTTCTGATCTTTCTAAAACAATCATATCGATTACAGATGACTACAGCCTTAAGTCGACTAATATATAATCAATTCGGCTTGTGTGATGTGACTTGTTGTAAGTGTGGACACCGTTTAAATCAGATTTATTTCTACCATTAAGGGCCCTGAGGCCATATTCCACTGTAAGTGCCTTTAATTGGAGAGTGGCTTTTGTCCATCTGTTTATTGGTGGAATATCTAACAAAGGAATAGCCCAAGCATAATCTTCATACCTGGTTAAATAAACGTCATCATTGTCGAGTGGCTCAAATGTTATGTTAAAGTCACTCGCTACAATAAGACAGTGTTGGTAAGAGCGCTGTTCAAGAAAGTTTTCAAGAACCTGTAGCATTTGGGAAACCATACTGTCCCTGACCCCTCCTACATAGACTTTAAAGATGGTTATTCCGTGGTTATTTCTAGTGTTCAACTAGATACCCAAGATGTCAGGAGAATTCATGTTAAGTTGACGTATTCAACAGTTTAGTGAGGCTCTAACCCAGATGACTAGACACCCTCTGGTTAGGAATTGCAAGAATGAAAAAACTAAGATAATCCTACCTGTGGATTGAATCTAGAGGCCAGGTTTCTTGTACTAGACATTTATCAAAATTGTCCATAAATTGGTTCCAGTCTAGAAGGGTTACTTTGGATCTATGCTCTGTCACATTCCAGGAGACAAAGAGCAGCTCGCTGGGCTTAGAAGATGGAGGTCCTTTGTGTATAACACCATCACAGCTGGACTGGGAACCAAAACCGGCCCTGGAAAACACTTCGGCCGGCCCCTGGGCGTGCTAGTTTAGAGCCCCACTCCCATCTCACTGCTGCAGTTTACAATGGGCCGATATTGCAGCTATGTTGCAAAACCACCCCCGGTAACAAAAACGGCCTCCCTGGGGTCCAAAATGGGTCCCCACCCTGGCGGCCCACTGGGTAAATGCCCGGTGACTACTCCGGCCAGTCTGGCACTGAGCACCATTCTCAGACATCTCAACTGAGATGACACTATTGGACACAAAAGGGACGTAATTGTTAGGACCACTAGAGGAATATTCACAAACAAGCGATGGATTAAAGTTAGTATCAGACATGATCAACACCTCGGAGGAACAGGAATGAGTTGGATGGTCAGACCCCCTAGCATCCATTGGACAGCCAGGCAGAGCAGAATTGAATATAAGCAATATTGATGGGTCAGAAGGTGGAACAGCCACCCCCTGAGTCAGTCATTATCACTAAGATATGAGATGGAATTGAAAGACACCCTCTGGTATCTCTCGCCAGGGAACTGTACTGTCCTGGGATACTAAAATTGAATACTGGAATGACTGGGGGGGCTTGTCTTAACATCAAGGGCCACCAAATTCTCAACCATAGCTTTGTAAATGAGAATTAGGTATATCGCGCCAAATTTGGAATCAGGGATGACTATCGTTTTGGCACTGATAATGTCATCTCGGATAAGTGAATGACAACCCCTGACGTAACATATCCAGTGTGTCATTGTTCTTTATATATTTTTCCTCTTCATGGCCAATTTAATGGGTCAGCTTAGGACAGGGGCCTCCAAACTTTTCAGTAATAATAGCTACTTATGTTCAATGAAGCTCATCCTGAGCTAATAATAGTACGAGTGTTATAATAGTGACCATATCAGACAAGATTACATTAGTGGTCTCCATATGCAAGATGACTAACAGTGATCTCATCAGTGCATCAGTCAGGGTTGCCGGCAATAATGTTAATAAGCCTTTATCAGTTCGGAACGCCTCTACATCAGAGGTCTTCAAACTGTGGGGTGTGCCTCCCAGAGGGGCGCAAATGCCTCTGCAAGCACATGTAAATGAAGATGGCCTGGAAGTGCAGCGATGTTTATTTGCTGCATTTCCAGGCTGTCTTCATTTACTCTGAAACCCTTGAAGTGAGATCAGAGTGCCGTGGGGCCGTATGTCAGTGAGTGTGGTGCTGCCGGCTTGGCTGGGCAGTGTCTGGAGTCTTATCTCTGGCAAACCCGAGTTTTTCACAGATCTTTAAAGACCATTTGTATATTTACATACAAATCAAATTAATCTTTATTTAGATATAAAACAAATATCTTTAAAAGAAATTCCCAAATCGCATTGTGTACATATTTAGGGAAAAAGGAAGTGAAAAAAATAAAAGCAATACAACACATTTGATACATTGTTAAAACTCAAACAAAACTTAAAAAAGAATTAGAAGTTAGGACTATTCTATAAAAGAGTACTGAACAATTCCATTTCTCTTGCGGACTGCCTGGCCGTTTACACTACATACAATGTTTAGTTTAAAACGTTAGTAAAGAGGCCGTAGCAGCCCTCTTTGGCTTAAAATTACGATACACTTGCTGAATAAAATTTGCCAGTCTTGTATTTAATACTGTGTTGTCATGGCTCAGAGCTACAATAATGGCTTGGCTACAAGTCCGGACCCCCAACCTGTTCCATTCAGCCCTGAGCTTGCCCCTACGTTGGGAGGTAAAGGCTGGGCAAATACAAACCAAATGCAGCAACGTTTCTGCCTCCTTGCCACACCCTCTGCAAGTTGTATCCTCCGCCATGCGTCGCCAAGGGGGTAGATTTTGTAAAAATCGCCAGTCACCCATTCTTATGGCTGTTAGGCTACGCTTTAAGTACAGTGAGTATGTGCAGGAGAAGTACGTGGCAGGAATTAACCGATTATAGGAGTTGACAACTGCCCAGGAGTGGCTGCGTTTCGTGAGGAGTGCTTTATCAATGGTAAGTGATCTCATACTCACGCATTTTTTAATTGCCTTTTTAAATGCAGGTTGACTGGGATTAAGGGCCCAGAGGTCTGCCACTGACATTTGTTGGATGTAATCCTTAAAAAGGCGACTGAAAGTTCTTCCTGGGTTTCTCTCGTTAATTTCTTGCCAGACTAAAGATTCTAGTGTCCCTGGATCTGCCTGCCTTAATTTATGACAGAGATTTAGATATGTACCAATACTAGAAATTTCATAATTTGGTAACCCCATCTCTAGTCTTATCTGTGCGGGGGATGCGGAACTTGGCAGTTGGAGCACCTTTTTGTAAATTTAGTAGTGTGCTGATTTAAGGTGGTGTTTAATTTGCCTTTAAATGTCCCTATACCATACGATAGGGTGGGACCAATCTTTGCTCTTAGGACTTCTATGAGGGGCGAAAGAGTTGGACCTGCGAGTTTTTTCGACAGCTTAGTTAGTGATACTGCTAATGTCATGGCTTTGACTGCAATCTCATTGCGCTGTTTAATAAGGTTGCCCCTGGAGTTCAGATGAACTCCTAGATATTTATAAGACTGGCCGATGGCGATGCTTGAGTTGTTAAATAGCCATCCGCCACCGGCATGTTGTTTCTTACCAAACGGGACAACTTGGGTCTTCTTCATATTCACTTCCAGTTGGTTCATAGTTGTGTATCGCATCAGTGTATCAAGAAGCCTTTGCAACCCGACCCTTGTGAGGCTAAACAAAGCCAGATCATCGGCATATAAAAGGTTATTTAAGGCCGTGCCTCCTACCTTTGGCGGGGGACTATTTATATTATCCAAGGTTCCTGATAAATCAGCTATGAACAGGTTGAATAGAAGAGGGGCCAGCACGCATCCCTGCTTGACACCTCTAGTTGCCATAATTTTTCGAGAGAGATGCGTGCCGGACCCTAACTTCTCTCGTACCCAGGTGCGGGAGTGCAGTTGAATGATTGGGTTCAATAGTTTATCGGGGATACCCCACTGCCTCAGTTTTTCCCAAAGGGCCGCCCTGGGGACCCTATCAAATGCGGCTTTAAAGTCGACAAAGCAGCAAAACACTGGCCTAGATGTTAAAAGCGCTTTGTCGACAATAGTAAACAGTGCTAACAAATTGGTCATAGTCCCAGAGTTAGCTGCAAATCCAGTTTGGTTCAATGGTATCAACCTGTGGTCATTTACCCATTGCCTAAGGTCTTCCAGGAGGAGCCCGGCATAATGTTCCACCTCAATATCCAGAAGGGCAATTAGTCTATAGTTGTTGGGGGCAGCACATGAGCCTGATTTATAAATGGGGTGAATAATAGCACTCCGCCATGAGTCTGGGATTGCTGCGGTTCTCAGTGCATAATTAAAAAGATTTGATAGAATTCTAGACCAAAAGGGTATATCCGATTTGAACAATGTCTGTGGAAGACCATTGGGACCAGGAGCTCCATCTTGTCTTGCTTTGGTCACTGCTTTGATTACCCTTTCTTCAGGAACCTGATACTCCTTGGCTGGCTAGTATGTTATCTCAGTGGGTGGGTGGGTTTTCCTTTTTGCACCAGGGCCGATGCCCGTTTCGCTTGACGATCCTGTAGATTCTGATAGATCTTGTGATTGAAAATGGTCCATAAGGTTTGATGCCCATTCCGCTTCTTGAATATTTGCAGACCCGAAATTTGACAAACGTGGATTTGTGTGGTTAATAAGAGCCCAGAATTTCCTTGAATTTTTTCTCTTGCTCTCCCACACCAGTTTGCACCAAAATTGTTGTTCATGTATCTGTTTGTCTTTAATGATCGCCTGCTTAAAAGCCTTTTGGGCCTTGTGATATATGGTAGAATGTTCACTATTCCCCGGAAATTTCAAAAATATCCTCAGTGCGTTGTTTCTTGCCTTCTTAAGTGATTTTGTTTGTACAGAGACTACAAGCTTAGATTGTATTTGCCTTTGTCCTTGCATTTTTGCTGGAAAACAACTAGTCAGGCGGGAGCAAAGCGTCGTCCATGTCGCAATCGGGGAGGCATCTCGGCCGTTTCTGCCCTTTAAAAAATCCGTGCATACCTGTAAGATATTCGAGCTGTTGTCCTCGCTCCACTTTAGACGCTTTAGGTTTTCTGTATATGTTAAGTTAAGGGTGCAGGTTTGTGAGTCCCTGGCTTAGTGTTAAGGGCGATCACTTGGGGCCTATGGTCACTTTCAGTCCGTGGGTGAATGCAGAAGCTATCCAGATAATGGAGTAGGTCTGAATTGCAGATGGTATAGTCCAAATAGGAATATTTACTACCGTTTGTCCAGGTCCAGTTTGGCGGAGTGTCGCTCTCGGACCTACCGTTCATAAGCAGGTATCCTGCGCTGTAGAGTCTCATTACGCAGAGCTCACCCAATTTGTTACGAACTTGGTTGGGCCGTTTGGATTGGGCCATGGCCTCGATGATGTTGAACAGGAAGGGCCCTTCTGTATCTGCAGTTATTCCCTGGAATAGATTGCTATTAAAATCCCCCGTGATAATGCAATCCGAATTGGGGTGTTCCGCGGCAATATTGTTCATAGTGTCAGTAAGGCAAGCCAAGTGGGCTTTTTTGGTACGTGTACTGGGGTTGATGTATACGTTCAGAAGAAGAAGCGAACGCTGCTTCCGCCACTGATTAATTTTGACCCCTAGTATCCAGTCTTCCTTGATTTGGAGGCGTTTGACTGAGCCTTTTAAGTTATTAGATATATATGTAGACAATCCGCCTTTGGGGTGACCGTAGCGACTGTCCCTGGCAGCTGGGTTCCAAAATTCAGAGTACCCTACAATGGGTCGGCCGTCTTGTGGAAAAGTAAATTTTGCCATGTTATATGTGCCTACGTGTTCCCCATCTTATGTTATATGTGCATGATCGATATGCATGTATTCCCCCTCTGATCGATTAAAAACGCAATTACAGTTGTGTCCATCTCTAGTATGCCAGTTTCCAGTTATCGTGAATACAACGAATATCAGGCCTATGTAAAGCTACGTTGCCACGTTTCACAGTGTGCACGTTAATTCATTGAAAAGTCCCCGTTTCTAGGCCTCAAAAGGGCCCGGACTCAGATTCAGCTCCTGTTTCCTGAACCCTCTCCGAGGAGCGATACAGCCCCCACCTGTATCCCTGACCCTTAGCTTACTTTCATGCCTCGCAGTGCCCGGCTCGGCCTGGCTCTGCCTCTCAGTCTGCCAAGAGTATGTTATGTTTCTAGTTATCAGTTCAGCCCTCCTTCTCTGCATTCCTAAGCTACTGAATCGCATCAATAGTTTCCGTCATGGTCTAGCCTTTATGTCTCCATGTAAGAGAAATACTGTATTAGTATTATAGAATATTCCTTGCACACACACTACATATAGGATTATGCATGCACCAGTCTTAGTGTCTGTTAGCCTTTACCCCGATAACTTTTGGATTCTATCAACATGTTCCCTAAACACGAGATACTAGATATGCCCGGGTACATGTCGCTCTGACACTCCAGACTTTCGTCTCCTCTTCTAGCGCAGAAGTCATAGCCCCCCAGTTCTCCCTAGTAACACGTCATTGCCAGTTTGCGCGCACCACTAGGTTAGAGGTCCCAGCTGCTCAGGTAGCCCCTCCATGTTTCCGCCCCGTTTATGACATATTCTGTTACGTTTACATCACATGTCTATGTATCCGCCCTGTACACACCTCTTGTTACACCCATTTTGCCCTTATCTTTCGCGACTGCTACAAAACTCCGCCTACTGCTACGCCTACTGTATTGACTGTAATGTATTTGTTTAACTATAAATATTGTGCACTGTTATTAAAGTTTGCTAGCCATTCCCAGATCCTGCCCCGGCAGCTGCCGGGCCCTGCCATCCTATTCCCGTACAGGCTGTCCTGTTCCTGTCCTTTTATGCTTAATTAAAGCCTGTCAACTTCAGCTACCTCGTATCTTGACTCTTATTTATTGAGCTATCTGTTTATATTGTATCCAGTCAAAAATAGAACCGGTAATTAATTATTTATTTACCACATAATGGCGCCCGAATAGGGACTTGCCCTTTCCCCACGCGCCGGAGAAGCCACGCAAGCCCCCTGATCCTCTGCAGCCGTGACGGAACCATACCGTGCACGTGCAGATATTTCTGCTTCAAGTATCCCTCAGGCCCACGGAGGAGACGGAGGATGCGGTCTAGCGTCCAGACGAGGCGGTGGAGGAACGCGGCGAGTCCCGACCAGAGCCCAAGCCGAGAGTCCAAGGTCCGAGGTATCCGGAGGCCCACCCGTAACTGAAGTCCGAAGTTCGTCCGTCCGTCGTCGTAGCAGTCCAGTCCAGTCCGAGGCCTTCCGTTCTTGCTGCCCGGTGAGTACCGTTGCTGGGGTAGTATCTAGACAGGGTCAATTAATTTGTCTCTGGTCCGTGGGTTTGGGTACACAGATCCAACACGAAGTGTCCACCTAGGTGGATGCGGGTCCTGACGTGTCTCTTTATGGGACCGGTAAGTTTCGTGCTGTTTTAGCAGTACATCTAGTCATTCCAGTAAGTTCTGTTTCTCGAGAAATTCATGTATTCTGTTTTCAAATGTTATTTCATGTGTTTTCAATGTCGTGGTATGAATGACCTGTTTTCAAGTTATTATTGTGTTCATTGTGTATTGTATTGTTTCTAGACTCCAGTCTAGTCATGCCTCTGTTCTCTAAGTTACGTCAGTTAAAAACTAGAAAAGGGCTGCTCGAGGAAGCAGTTCCTGTCCCGCCTAGGGACAGTCCAGGTCATTTTATGTATCAAAAGCATGGCATACGTGCCATATTATATCTAGATTTATGGGTGGAATACACCAAGGAATTAGAGGAAAAGTATAGATGGCCCGTATCAGGTACGTGGGATGCCGAGTGCATCATGCGAGTAGAAGAAGCATTATGGAAAAAGAAATCTAGACAGTCCCAGAAAGATGCCATCGAGTTATGGCGCAAAGAATCTCATAAAAGAACAGAGAAAGAAATCAGAAAGTCAGAATTAAGTAGAGAATCCTCTGAAAGAGCCCAAGAAAGGGAATTGATCGAAGTAGGTGAACGAGTTAAAGCCGAACAGTCAGACAGACAGAGAAATGCCCTCATTAAGGGTATGTATCCTCTTCTTACCGAGGGCTTGCCAAAAGCAACCCCGGAGGCATCCAGTAATTTTCCGCCACCATTAGTTCCGATTAAGCTACGTCACAAACCGACCGCAGCTGATATTTTTCTCTCGTCCTATTTGGACGACACAGTCCCAGAATATGCAAATCCTGTTCCGCCAGCTCCTGTAAATAATGTAATTCCTGTTCTTCCAGCCACCGGGGCTCCTGTTACAGCACCTGTTACGGTACCCCCGGTCCAGGCCATAGTACAAGTTCCCGCTACATCGGTCACTCTGCCAGCACAAAGAGTATCAGTCGACGATTCCAGTCTAGGGGCCGCGGGGGGAGGTCCTCCTGGTACCCCGCCGCCACACAAACGTGTAACATTAGTCGAGTTACATGAACGTGCGTTACAGCGTACGCCCAAATATCAGTCCGTTGCAGATATCAGGCGAGCTCTTACCGAATGCCGTTATGATCCGGTCCCAGGCGATGATAATATGGTTATATATTCATTGCGTGTAAGACGGGTGACCGAGTATTTGGACACCCTACCGAATATGAAAGAAGATCTAGACAGAATATATCGTTTCATCCGTACAGGAGAAGATTCAGAAAGTATTGGCGAAATCATGTCTCTAAGGAAAGCTGAGACCCAGCTCATGCTATTAAAATTTTTAATCAATTGTTTAATAAGGGAACAAGATTGTCCGACTAAAGATCCGACCGAAATGAAAGTTCTGACAAGGTGGAGTGATAATATAGCTGAGGGTAGACACAAGACACTCAGTAGTATAGAGAGTATGTACAAGAAAATTCGTAAGGAAATAATAAGGTTACACGACAAACACAAAGAAGCACAAGTAAGCGAGAAAGAAAACGACTCTTCTACTGAAGAGGTAGACGACGAGAATCCCGCCAGAATAGCGTATGTAGGTAAATCTAGATTTCCAGACCGACATTTACGCCTAGAACACAAGAAAGTCTTTCATCTTCCAGCACCAGAACAAGGTTCTCTGGAACATGTATTTCAAGCTACCGATCACATTCTGAAATCACGAATCGGTTATAGTGAACTTAGTACCATGCATGAACAAGAACTAGCCCGATCAGCAGTCCGATGGATTACTGATTCTACCACTTTTCCAGACGAAATAGTGGCACAAATGTTTCTGAAACTGCCCCCAGCCGAGCAGCGACTGGTGGGTATGTATATGATCCAGCACTTCATTACACTGTATGAGGGTCAACATTCTGATCCAGGTCCGTTACATGATGTTCTGAACGAGCTACTCCAGTATAAATGGAAAGGTTTAGGTACTGATTTAATTAGTGTCATTCTAGAACAGCGCCACAAATATAGAACGTTTCTGAATCCGCATTTTGTATATGAAAAACTCAAGGAAAAAGAATGGGAGGTGGGAGAGAAAAAGATCGATTGGACAGCTCTAGAAGCTGAAGATAAAATACGAGTACCAGGTACCGGTCTTGGGGACAAATGTAAAGAGTTGCCAGAGTTATTGATTCAGGTTTTGCCAAGATTATTAGCCACGAGAAAGGAAGATTGGGATGCAATCTCAGCATGCAAACAGAAACAGGATGAAGATACTAGTGATTTTTATTCTAGATTCGAAAAATGTTTCATTATCAACAGTGGTTTAAAGACAGGTAGCGAGTCATACCCTCATCTTTTTGTTACCAAACTAGTCGAGAATTCAAGCCCACAAGTTAAAAATCGAGTTTTGAAAGTCGAAAGTACTTGGCAAGCTAGTACCCCGTCACAGATGTTACAGATGCTCCAGTACCACCAGAACAGAATCAGGGAAGAGCAAGAACACGAAAGGAGACGTATGAAAGACACGAAAATGAAAGTACTAGTTGCACAATCTGTTCCACAAGACAGTCAGAAGAGGGGTCCGAATCAAGCCAGTCATCCTGCAGCTCCCGTTAAAGGGACATGCAATTATTGTAAACAGCCAGGTCATTTTATAAACGAGTGTGCAGTTCTGAAAACACAACATAGCCACTGGTAAAACTAAAGAAAGACCACGTCCGTCTAGACAAGAACAAGTTTCACAGACTTTTCAGTCACCACAGAATGCACAACAGACAGTTCCAGCACCGCAGCCTAACGCTGCAACACAGCATGTTACACAGCAAATGTACCAGTATGCCCAGACAGAGTATCCAGAGTATCAACCGTATTCATGAAACAGCCTAGAGAGGGAGGTAGGCTTGCCCCTCATCGAGATACCTGTAGATCAAGAGGGTCCCTATGTACACAGTCAAGTATTAGGGAAAGACAGAAAGTTTTTGATTGATACAGGGGCAAGTAGGACTACTATCAGTCATGACGAGGTTCCAGGGGCTCCGCTCTCAGGCTCTAGAAATGTTTCCCTTGGATTTTCAGGAAAGCCTATTGTAAACGAGATATCAAAGCCAGTTATTCTAGAAGTTGGTCCATTGTCCCGAACTACTGATTTGTTACTTACGAAGTCATGTCCAGAAAATTTGTTAGGCATTAAAACATTGAAAGAATTAGGTGCAGTTATTTGCTGTTCCCCAGAGGGAATACGTATGTTTTTAAGGGATTTTAAAGGTCACTATGTATTACGTGATTTTGATCCAAGATTGACCGATGTACCGCAGCATTTATGGGCGCAAGGTCCAACTGATGTAGGTTTTATGCAAATCACACCCCATCGTGTGACTCTCAAGCAAGGTATAGTCCTGCCACGAATCAGACAGTACAGATTGCCACCTGAGGCTGTAGCAGCCTTATCCAAAATTATTGATGAGCTCATTGCTCAAGGAGTGGTTGTAGAAACTGACTCCAATGTATGTAATTCTCCTATCATTCCAGTCATGAAACGTACTGATCCAAATGCACCTCCAGTATATCGATTAGTGATTGACCTTCGAGAACTTAATAAATGTATCATACCCCAGTATCCAGTAGTCCCAGATATTTCATCCCTATTGACAGCTATTGATTCTGAAGCTACATTTTTTAGTGTAATCGACCTCAAAAATGCATTTTTCAGTGTTCCGATTCATCCAGACAGCCAGTACCTTTTCGGTTTTTGTTTAAATGGAAGGAGCTATAAATTCACACGAGCTCCTCAAGGTTTTACAGAAAGTCCTAGTATTTACAGTCAAGCACTTAAAAGACAACTAGACAATATTCACATGCCAGCTGACACTGCCCTGCTCCAGTATGTCGATGATCTACTGATCACAGCCCGTTCTGAACGTGATTGCGAGCGTGCGTCACTTACAGTCCTGTATTTCCTAGCCGAGATGGGGCACAAGGTGTCCCCTTCGAAGCTTCAATTCTGTGTCCAGCAAGTGATCTACTTAGGCCACTTACTGTCCAAGTGGGGTAGGCAGTTGACACCCGACCGTATCCAGTTAATAGCGAGTCTTCCACAGCCCAGGACACAGAAGGAGGTACGTGCTTTTATTGGCCTCACTTCTTACTGCAGACAATGGATTCCTCAGTATGCATTCCTAGCCAAGCCACTGATACAGTTAACGACACAGGAGGCAGCCGTATCGACTGTTCTCCCTTGGACATCTGAACATACACTTAGTTTTAATGAATTAAAGAAAGCCTTATGCCAAGCACCTGTTCTAGCAACACCGAACTACAGTAAGCCTTTTACACTTTTTGTCACAGAACGTGATGGTACTGCATTATCTGTTCTCACACAAGATCAAGCAGGACAATACAAGCCTTCTGCTTATTTTTCGAGCACATTAGATCCAGTAGCCCAGGCTCTACCTGCGTGCCTCAAGTCAGTTGCAGCCACAGCTCTAGCAATCAGACAAAGTGATTCCATAGTATTAGGACACTCCCTGACAGTACAAGTTCCACACTCTGTGGAAGTTCTTTTAAACCGAACACAGACTCAGCACTTGACCATTGCACGTTTAACAGGTTATGAACTGACACTGTTCCAGCCACACATAGAAATCAGACGCTGCAACGTTTTAAATCCTGCTACACTGTTACCGTCAGTTACTTCAAATCCTGCCACACATGACTGTGTGGAAGTTATTAACATTATGACTAAGCCAAGACAAGACCTGACAGACATTGCATTACCTGATCCCGACCTGACACTTTATGTGGATGGTTCATGTATGAGAACTAGTACAGGAGAACTAGTAGCCGCGTATGCAGTGACTACTGACACTGAAGTTATTGAAACACACCGTATTGACACCTTGTCTGCTCAAGCAGCAGAGCTAGTTGCTCTGACCCAAGCCTGCATACGTGCCAAGGACCTGAAAGTAAACATATATACAGATTCACGTTATGCATTCGGAGTTGTACACGACTTCGGAGTGCTCTGGCAGGAGAGAGGTTTCATGACTTCTCATGGAACCAAGATTCAGCATGGTCTCCTCATTCAAGCTCTGTTAGATGCAATACATTTACCGACAGCTATCGCTATCATGAAGTGCAAAGCACATACGAAAGTCACTGACATCATTTCCCAAGGTAATGATCTAGCCGATCGAACAGCCAAGCTTACAGCTCAGACACCAGACATTCCAGTTAACAAGACACAGACATCCATTCCAGAACAGACTACTTGTATGACAGTTAAGGACCCTACACAAGATGTCATAGACATACAGTTACATGCTACTCCCGAAGAAATCAAGAAATGGTCCGAACAAGGAGGGGTCCAGACAGATCAAGGATGGGTGACGAAGGGAAAAGCCACATGGTTTCTTCCCGACTCTATGGTTCAAGTCATTATCAATACCGCACATAGTCCAGCACATCTAGGAGAAAAAGCTATGTTAAACAGTATACAGAACCTTTGGTTTAACAAGCACTTACGAGCTGCAGCCAAGCAGAAAGTCCGTACTTGTATGATATGTTGCCAGTTCAATCCAGGTAAAAGTGTCCCGGTGGAACAAGATGGATTCCAACCTCCTGACCACCCTTTTGAAGTCCTCCAGATGGATTATATTCAGATGGAGCGATGTTGAGGTTTCAAGTATATCCTCGTAGTTGTATGTGCTTTGTCCAGGTGGACAGAAGCATATCCAGTTCCAGATTACACAGCAGCGACCACTGCCAAGCAGTTGGTTCGTGAATTCTTCCCCCGCTATGGACTCCCTAGGGTCGTGTATTCTGATAACGGCCAGCCATTCTCATCTGAGCTCATGAAACATGTTTCCCTTTTGTTAGGGTACCAGTGGAAGTTCCATTGTGTGCGCCATCCAGAAGCAGCCGGTCTCGTAGAGAGACATAATCAGACCCTGAAAATCCGTATTGCCAAAGTATGCAAAGAGAAAGGTGTAGACTGGCTAGTTGCCCTGCCAGTTGCTTTATTCTTTATGCGCATGGTTGCACATTCCAGATCAGGTCTGTCCCCTTATGAGGTCGTATTCGGCCGCCCCCCAAATATGTGGGGTACACCTAGACCCCGCAGTATTACAGATGTTTCCAGTAATATGTTGACAGATTACCTAGCTTCCTTGATGTCTGCCCTACACTCTTGTCGTTCACAGGTTGCCGCCGCATTTCCAGACAATACTGAAGTGAAACCGCATGAGGTCATTCCAGGCAGCCTCGTGTTGGTCCGGAACTTTGATCGTTCAAGTCCGCTGGAGCCTCGCTGGAAAGAGCCGAGACTAGTCCTTCTGACCACCCGTACGGCCGTGAAGTTGGAGGGCCGCAAGGGTTGGGTCCATCTGTCGCATATCAAGAAATTCCATGGACTCCGTGATAAAACTTTTAATGACAATTCCAAAGACTGTTCCATTTCCAAGGACTGCCTAAAAATTGACTCTGAATTCAAGCCTCCCCTGTTAGAGGAAACTCCGCAGCAGGAGTATAAATTAAAGCTCCGGTCTAGTAAAATAAGTCAGCCAGTTTAATTGTCTAAGTCCCCCTCGGGTGAAACGGTTAGACAGGTATCTGACATGTATGAGATAGACCCCCATAGTGAGAGAGTTAGTCAAAACTCTATCCGATGTATCGTTTTTCTAAGTTTTCTATTGTTTCTAAGTTTGATGGTTACCTGCACAAGTTATGCATTACATTTATGTTTTCCAATTTCTCATGTAAATAAGTTTTCTAATGCTACAGTAGAGCACACATTTAGTGATCTGCCTCCTCACGAGTTATCCTATCGTCTTGCTATGAGAAATAACACATTCATTAGAATGTTACACTATTCACACCAGACCAGCAATGCTACTAATTGTTGGGTGTGTGGTCTACTCCCCCCTTTCCAGACACCGAAGGGAGTTCTGCCACTCTTTCCTTATCCGTTCTCACATAATGGTTCGTGTGGAGCATGGTCCATGTTAACGTCATCTTCAAATGATATGTCCCTTCTGAATAGAACATGTTTTCCAGACAAGCAAGGTCTCCCCCATAGAACAGGGTTAGATCTAGAAAATGAAGTATATAATTTAGGTAATTATTCTTCGAATTTTATGATCCTGAATGTTCAGTCTGATACTACTCCAGACTTACCTGCTATTTCAGTACTACCAGTCAAAGGCGAATTATGTGTCAGAAATAATGGTTCCACACATGTAGGACATAGTGATTGTACTACTACTGTCGAGTATAGTGACAGTGGGAAATCTATTTTCAAAGCCTCACGTCATTCTTATTTTGTTTGTGGTCAGACCGCATATGTTCGTCTGCCCCTCGATTGGGATGGAACATGTTACATTGCCTTCCTACTGCCACCAGTTTTTCTAGCCCCATCTGATTATCACAGAAACACACATCTAGTACACGTCAGACATAGAAGGGAGATCGAGTCCCCAATTGTCGATCAAACTGAAACTGCTCTAGAACAATATCAAGATTTCAATAAAGGTTTCTTCTTCTTTATAGGACCTGTCCAGAATAGTAAGTTAATACGTAGACTAACCAGAACCCTTGAAGCAGTAGTGAATGAGACTACTTCTGCTCTAGGTAACTTAACCGAAGAGCAATCTGCTATGAGATTTGTCGTGCTCCAAAATCGTCTCGTTCTTGACGTCATACTGGCCGATAGAGGAGGAGCATGTACAGTCATCGGATCTAGTTGCTGCATTTTCATTCCTAATAACGCGCCGTCTGTTTATTCAGCTATAACCAGACTTCACAAAATTGCCCATCAGTTACACCAGAATCCAGGCACCTGGACATGGTCTGGTTGGCTCTGGAGTATCATATCTGCCTGGGGATAGAAAGTATTGTCATTTCTAGGTATTGCAGTAATGATCATATTCAGTTGCTGCCTCTGTATACAATGTGGCCCTGCGATTTGCGGCATTTGTGCTACCTCTTGTATTCCTAGTCCTAAGTCCCGCTCCAAGTCCCGTTCCAAGACAATTCGAGACGAGCAAATGATGCTGTATGAAATGATAGATGGTATCATGAATATTGATGTTTCCTGATGGAAACGTAGGGCACAAGGAGGGAATGTGGAAAAGTAAATTTTGCCATGTTATATGTGCCTACGTGTTCCCCATTTTATGTTATATGTGCATGATCGATATGCATGTATTCCCCCTCTGATCGATTAAAAACGCAATTACAGTTGTGTCCATCTCTAGTATGCCAGTTTCCAGTTATCGTGAATACAACGAATATCAGGCCTATGTAAAGCTACGTTGCCACGTTTCACAGTGTGCACGTTAATTCATTGAAAAGTCCCCGTTTCTAGGCCTCAAAAGGGCCCGGACTCAGATTCAGCTCCTGTTTCCTGAACCCTCTCCGAGGAGCGATACAGCCCCCACCTGTATCCCTGACCCTTAGCTTACTTTCATGCCTCGCAGTGCCCGGCTCGGCCTGGCTCTGCCTCTCAGTCTGCCAAGAGTATGTTATGTTTCTAGTTATCAGTTCAGCCCTCCTTCTCTGCATTCCTAAGCTACTGAATCGCATCAATAGTTTCCGTCATGGTCTAGCCTTTATGTCTCCATGTAAGAGAAATACTGTATTAGTATTATAGAATATTCCTCGCACACACACTACATATAGGATTATGCATGCACCAGTCTTAGTGTCTGTTAGCCTTTACCCCGATAACTTTTGGATTCTATCAACATGTTCCCTAAACACGAGATTCTAGATATGCCCGGGTACATGTCGCTCTGACACTCCAGACTTTCGTCTCCTCTTCTAGCGCAGAAGTCATAGCCCCCCAGTTCTCCCTAGTAACACGTCATTGCCAGTTTGCGCGCACCACTAGGTTAGAGGTCCCAGCTGCTCAGGTAGCCCCTCCATGTTTCCGCCCCGTTTATGACATATTCTGTTACGTTTACATCACATGTCTATGTATCCGCCCTGTACACACCTCTTGTTACACCCATTTTGCCCTTATCTTTCGCGACTGCTACAAAACTCCGCCTACTGCTACGCCTACTGTATTGACTGTAATGTATTTGTTTAACTATAAATATTGTGCACTGTTATTAAAGTTTGCTAGCCATTCCCAGATCCTGCCCCGGCAGCTGCCGGGCCCTGCCATCCTATTCCCGTACAGGCTGTCCTGTTCCTGTCCTTTTATGCTTAATTAAAGCCTGTCAACTTCAGCTACCTCGTATCTTGACTCTTATTTATTGAGCTATCTGTTTATATTGTATCCAGTCAAAAATACAACCGGTAATTAATTATTTATTTACCACAGTCTGTTGCCCAGGTTTCCTGCAGTAAAATTGCTGCATGCACGCATAAAAAACCAAAAGTGTCACATTTCGAGGCTTTTTGGTGGAGACCACTAATGTTCCAGGAACACATTGAAAAAGGTGGATACCCTTGGTTGTTATCTGTATTTGACAGTAAAGCTGATGGCTGGTTTGGTTTTCCTGGGGATTTGTGTTTGGCGACCACGGGATCTACACCAAGGGGTCAGTCTAAGCTTTTGGTTGACAGGATCCCGGGGAGACACCCCCAGCCTTTGCTTAGATCAGCGTCAGGGGCCTCTTCTTTAGAGGTTCTAATTTGATCTTCAGGTCCTGACGCATTTTTCAGGATCGAATACGGTCTGGCATGGGCTGTTGATTTAGTGGGTGCGACTTGTCGGGGTGGTGTCAGTTGTGTTAACAGGGAAGTGGGGTAACCTGGCGTATGATATGGGTACACTCTAATACCCTAATTCCGCAGGGTGGCCTTGTGGTCCAGAAACGTTCCTACCCAGCTGGCCGACTTAAATGTCACAACGGTTACCTCTGATGGTTGGTTGCCTCTAGGAGGGAGGAACTCAATAGTTTCAATGTTGTCCGAGGCCAACCCTGCAAGCCCTGGGATTCCTTCCACTAATTTTATTAAGTTCGATCTATTGAGGATATCATGCCGACCCTTAGATTTGTATTCAGGTGCCAATAGGATCTGATAGCGAGACGGGTCGTTTGTGTTCACGTGGTCAGGTACACTGGGGGTCAACCTGTTGATTTTGTTGTGTAGCGTGCTTGGTTCAGTTTCATACTGTTGTTGTGTCGGACATTGGGGAGCCATCCACATCTGTTGACTGTGGCTAGAAGATGTTGCTTGTTTGTTGCAAATAGTTTTTGTATAGGTTGGTCTAGATATTACGGTTTCCTCTCCGGTGGAAATTGGGGCCAGGACTGGGTTAGGTTTTTCTGATTTCATTTTAGACCCAGTTTGGCTTGCCTTATCTGAGCTCGTTCTTATGCTTTCTGTGGCTGTGCTGGTCATATCTATTTCTGGTTCCACAGTTAACTCACTTGGGTCGGGGCACTCGTCGCTGAGGGTTGGGTGGCTGTCTGTTAGAAAGGCGATCCCAGGGGAGACAGAAGATGTCTGACTGACCACCCTGAGACCTACCTCTCCTTCGGGAGTTGGCCGAGCGCCGTCGAGAGGCCTCCTTGGTGAGGCTCCTCTCCTAGAATCGTAACAGCCGAGCAATCACACCACTACAAAGGGACACCACACAAGAGGGAAGATTCTTAAGGTCTTTATCAGCAATAAAGAGTAGGTTCTCTCGGTAATATGTACAAACGTATTGAGGGATACTTAATGTCTCAGTATCTGTGGGAAAGGGGTAGCGGGACAGTCTTAGTACCAGCCTGGCACGGGGATGCCCTACGCACAGCTCTCAATCCTCGAGCCGGGGGGTTCCGCAAGGTCGGGCCGCGGCAGCGCCAGCAGGGCTCCGAAGATGGTTTCAGCGAGGTCGGGCCGCGGCAGCGCCAGCAGGGCTCCGAAGATGGTTTCAGCGAGGTCGGGCCGCGGCAGCGCCAGCAGGGCTCCGAAGATGGTTTCAGCGAGGTCGGGCCGCGGAAGCGCCAGCAGGGCTCCGAAGATGGTTTCAGCGAGGTCGGGCCGCGGCAGCGCCAGCAGGGCTCGGAAGATGGTTTCAGTGAGGTCGGCCCGCGGCAGCGCCAGCAGGGCTCCGAAGATGGTTTCAGGGTTCAGAGTAGCGAGTTCTTCTCAGGGTCAGCCGCGGCAGCGCCAGCAGGGCTCGTGACTCCAGGATACAACCCCTGACCCATTCCAGAGCTGCCCCAGATATAGGTCTGGAGTCCTTTGATGTCCGGACCCTCGCGCCTGGGGGTCAGAGGGGCCGGGATGAGAGTGTCCAGACACCCAGCAGGGGGGTGGAGCCAGCGCCCAGGGAGGCAGGAGGGCGATCGAAACCAGGCATCCGGGGACGGCTGGAGGGCCATCGAAACTTCCCCCCTCCTTGATCCGTCAAGTGGCCGCTTTACCACCTGGTCGGATCTTGGTGCCTCGATGTCGGGGCTTCGCTGGGGCCGGAGCCGAGTTCGGGCCGAGGCCACGTGGTCCGGACGTGGAGGGCCCAAGATGGAGTCGGGCCGGAGATGGCAGCCCAGGGTAGGGGCCAGACCAGCAGAGTAGGGCGAGTAGGGGTCTCCGTGTTCCTGAGGGGGAGAGCCGGGGGTCGCCAGGAGTGGCGGCTCTCGTTGAAGGTTGGAGAGGGTATCCTCAGGAGGGAGGACAGGGGTCGATGTCGTCCAGGGCCCGCCATGCAGGAGGAGTGGGACCACGCCACGAGGCCGGGTCCAACAATGTCCCTGGTGTTTCTTCGTGGTGGTTCGTCGTGGGCGATGATGCACCGATCTCACTTGGTGTTGTTTTATTTGCTGCTTTAACAAAAAGGGGAATATATTCCTGGTGAGCCATGTTGGTATTTGCCCTTAGTTTATTTCTATTTTTACGCTGGCGTTTGCTCTCCCTCTTACTGCATGGTGGGGGAGGGGACTGATAGCGCTTCCACTTTGGACGGGGCCGGAGGCGCTAAAATGGCATTTGGCCCCATTGCTGAATGACCCGGGCTAGCTGTGAGCCCAGTTGAGGCTTCCCCATTATCACCTGTTGGCATTGGTGATGGTTGACCAGGGTTCGCCTGCCCAATCTGCTGAATTGGGCAGGGCGCTGTTCCAACGTTTGGCTCCGTCCCCTTGTTCGTGATGGCCCTCGGTTTGGCAGGGTCTTGAGTCGTAGATGGCTGATTGTGCTGATGAGGGCTGGGGGTAATAGGTTGATGTCCTCCCTTCATCAGCTTGACTTCCGTTATAACAGTGGTTAGGAACTCTGGGAGCGAAGAGAGGGAGTTAATGATTGGAGAGCAACAGCAAACCGACTGTGCAAACTTCGTGGAGGCTTGTGCCCCTAGTATTAAGTTGTTCAGTTTATCAAGTTTGCAGTCGATCCCAGACGTGAAGAGTGCTAGCGTGTTTAAAAGGATGTATGACGTTAAAACGCATACTTTTACAACGCATACCGTTACAACGGGACTTTTACAACGCAAATACTATTACAACGCATGTATTTACAACGCATTTTTTTACAACGCAGGTACCTTTACAACGCATACCATTACAACGTAAGTATTGGTAAGTATATATAATTTTTTTAATTGTATATTATTTAAAATTAATATAATTTAATGTAATTGTATTTAATTTAATTTAATTTAATTTCATTTAATTAATTTAATTTAAATTTAATTTTATTTTATTTTTACCCTGTACCCCTTTACCCAAAAACCCAAAACTGACCCTGAACCCTAAAAATACCCTTTTACCCAAAAACCCAAAACTGACCCTGAACCCTAAAAATACCCTTTTACCCAAAAACCCAAAACTGACCCTGAACCCAAAAAATACCCCTTTACCCAAAAACTGAAAACTGACCCTAAACCCTAAAAATACCCCTTTACCCAAAAACTGAAAACTGACCCTGAACCCTAAAAATACCCCTTTACCCAAAAACTGAAAACTGACCCTGAACCCTAAAAATACCCCTTTACCCAAAAACTGAAAACTGACCCTAAACCCTAAAAATACCCCTTTACCCAAAAACTGAAAACTGACCCTGAACCCTAAAAATACCCCTTTACCCAAAAACTGAAAACTGACCCTAAACCCTAAAAATACCCCTTTACCCAAAAACTGAAAACTGACCCTGAACCCTAAAAATACCCCTTTACCCAAAAACCCAAAACTGACCCTGAACCCTAAAAATACCCCTTTACCCAAAAACCCAAAACTGACCCTGAACCCTAAAAATACCCCTTTACCCAAAAACCCAAAACTGACCCTGAACCCTAAAAATACCCCTTTAAAAAAAACCTAACATATAACATTTTAAATATAATTATATACTTACCAATACTTACGTTGTAATGGTATGCGTTGTAAAAGTACCTGCGTTGTAAAAACATGCGTTGTAAATAAATGCGTTGTAATAGTATTTGCGTTGTAAAAGTTCCGTTGTAATGGTAGTGCGTTGTAAAAAATGCGTTGTAATGGGTGTATACCGTTTAAAAGGTCGACCTGGACCTCCAGTTTTTCCGAGTGATAGTTTAAAGCATTTACTGTTTGTTGGAGAGTCTGAAGTAGTTGTGGCCAAACACTAAGTGCTGTTTCCTCTTCGTTGTGGGGTTTTTTGTTAGGCAAATTTTTAGGGGAGTTTTGGGTATTCTTACAAAAGAATGACAAGTCAGATAAAAGCTGATCATTTGAATCGGGTGATTTTGACTGTTTTTGTGATGGTGCAGTTATCGGTCCAGGTGGGGAGAATAACATGTGCTGGGGGCTTTGGGGACCTGATGGCACATTTGGGGTGCTTCCAGCTTGTAGTGGGCTAAACAGTTGGCTGCTGTTTGGAGGCACATAAGTGTTTTGCCCATGAATTTGTGCTAGGGTTAATCGACGAGACGGAACCACTTTTGGCTCCATTGACTGTACTAAATAAGTTTCTGGTGGCTGTGTTAAATCTGAACCTGGATTTGATTTAAGCAGTGAGCCCGCCGTCTGGGTTTGCAGTGGGCATGGAGGTTCTGTGCCCACTGTGATGGGAGAGGGAAAATTGTCCAATTGCGACTAGGCTTGTTGGAAGACTTTTGAATTTACATTAGGGCTTACATCCATCCCCCGATTTCCGGGCAGGTCGTTATGTATTGGCCCGAAGAAGTAAACTCCTGAGGGTTCAGTCGCCTTTTTGGTTTCAAATGACCAGTGTTGCGGGGAGACCAATTGGGTTGTACTTAATACCCCTGGTTGTTCCGGGACTCTGGGTCTTGTTGCCGCCAATGGCTGAGAATGTGGCTGTAGCGGCAAATCAGTCTTTATTGTTTTTGTTTTTTAAATAATTCAACAAATTTGCTGATTTTTGTGCTTTTGAATTGTGGCTATCCAGATGGGGCATCTCATTGGTTACCAGCCGTTTGGATTTCCTCCGTTTAGGGGCCACTGTGGACGTCCTTACTTTACCGGATCTCATGGTTTCTGGTTTCTGTTGTTTGGTTTGGTGCAGAGTACTTCTGGAACCAGGCCGGCAATTGGGAGTCTTGGGCAGGCTACCGATCCTAAGGGGGTAACTTCCGTGGATCACCTGGACAAGTTTAAAGGCTTGGGGCCAAAGGGCTCGTTTGGCCTTTTGTCCTGATTACTCCGATGACTCTGGTGGCTCTGATAACTTCTGTTGGGGTCAGGAAATATAAAGTCTCTAACCCACAATGGCGGATCTAACTAACTTGAACACGCAGGATTTTGGCTTGTCGTGTCTCTAGATGTTTCTGGAGGATTCTGGAGTGTAAAGGACTGTCGGGTTTACGAATGCCAGGCTGGTTGGTTGTTGGCTTCCAGGTCAGTGGTGGACAGCAGCGACGTATGTCATTGTTTTTTTAGCATACCACAGTGAACCACAGCGGTCCGCTGTGATCGCCAGTGCAAGGCGTTGCGTTGCGTTGCTGGGCTGTGACCAGTGGCACAGTGGAACCCCCCCACTCAACTGATCCCACCTGCCCCGCCCCTAGCCCCTAAGCCCTAACCCCCGACCCCTGACCCTTAGCCCTGACTGACCTCAGCTACTGCTCACCGTGCCTCCTGGCCCAACCAAGGGGTCAGCTAGGTGCCGTGCAGTAAAGGCACGTACAATGGTGGCAAGTTTAACGAGGCCCGTCAAAGCGGGCCGGGGAACCGGCAGGCAGGGCAGGATGCTTCGGGACTGGACAGGCTCTGAGAGGGGTGGCGGGGGGAGCAGCCTGAAAGCTGAAAAAAGCTGCCAGCTGGCCCGGCCAGTAGGCAGAGGTAGAGGCAGCAGGAGGACGGAAGCGGACGGGTGTGAAGTCACCGTCAGGAGCCTTGAGAGCTACACCGGCTACACCAGCTACACCAGCTGGGCGAGAGTGACCAGGAGACACAGGGGGGGGGGTAGTCCAACACGCGTGGCACCAGCAGCTGTGCGAGATTCGAGGGGGGGCAAGGGAACACGTTCCTAACCGGCTGTGGCTCCGTTCACAACAAGGAAGCAGCCATCCCTTATGCCTTATGCCTCTCCACCCGTACCCCCTCTCATGCTTGTAACGGCTTGGCTGACTTACCGGTTGGCACCCACTCCCGATCCCGATACTCCCGGTCTCCTGTCACCAGTCTCCGGTACTAGGGGGCTCGGCTTCCAGCTACTTCTAGCAACCCCGCAGCCCTAGGCCCCCAGCACCCGAGAGCGACTCACACACGCCGCACACGCACACGCTCGGTCCACAGCCGGCTCCGCCCACCTCATCTCACCTGACGCTGACGCGGACGCAGATGGCAGCAGTTTCCGTTAGCGGGGCGCGGCTCAGTCAAACCAGTTGTATGCCTCTGCGTTTTTTCTGGTTCCAGAACCCCCTATTCCTTACATTTGTATTTTACATTTACTAGTGTGAGCATGCATTTCATGAAAAGGAATATAAAGTAGGGTTGCCAAAAGATAAATGCCAGCCATATGTTGTTTAAAGAACCTGCAAAGATCTCGTCTTGACACTAAATAGGGTTATAAATAAAAAGTGTGTATTCATTTGTAATGTGACTTTTCTGTCTTTATTCCCTTTAATTATCAGTCGGGAATCATTCAGGCCACGCCAGGAACACAATTAAAAGTGCTTTCTATTTATATGTGCTGTTCGAAGTGTGTACCTGTTTATTTTTCTACTGTCTGCGACATCAAAATAATGAGCTGGCAACCCTAATCATAATACTGGAAGTTTGCTGCAGAATCAGCACATCATTTGTTTCCTACACCCTCGATCCCTGAATAATGCCATAAAAGCAATAGTTTAACTTATATCTGAAACCCTATGCCGCCATCAATAACATGCTGCGTTACTTCAAGTGTCTGGGAATGCACCCTGCATTCAGACAACTCACTCCTCATTCTTGCCCTTTACTTTCACGTTCACCCTGCACTCACAGCGATCACAATGCACTCACAGTGATCACCATGCACTCACATCATTTACCCGCTCCCCCTGCACTCACAGTGAAAACCCTGCACTCACAATGCACTTGCGCTGTTCACCCTGTATTTCACCCTGCAGTCACACGAGCACACTACTCACCTTTCACTCATGTGATACTTCTCTCACCTGTCCCTCTCAATGCTCAATCTGCAATCTCACTCAAACAAGCCCATCACTAACCATGCATTCATTCCTCCCACTCTGCACTTACATCCGCACCCAAAATCATATGGTCACCTCACTCACCCTGCAGTCACTCCTTTTACCCTACTTTCTCACTGTCGCATCGCTCACCGTGCACTCACATAGGCACTCCTCACACCCACACAGTGCAGAGAGTTAATGTGCCTGCTACAAAGAACGGGTGCCATGTGGATCACAGAACTGAGTGTGAGTAAACTATGAGTAGCGCTATTAAAAAATGAAATGTTTGTCTGAAAGGGGCTATAAAGAGATGAGCTGCATTGCTGGTGAGTAGTAGTGAGGGAATTCATGGAGGGTGAAAATAGGGGAGGGGCGCCAAAAAAAGACTGTTACACCGTGTGCAGCCAGTGCTAGGGCCAGCCCTGGCTGGGCGTGTTAGCCCCCCGAAGTTCGGGTCTAGTTGCGACCCTGGTGTGCTGGCAGGGTCAAAGAGGTTGCTAAAAATAAAATGAAAAGCCTACGCGTCATGTGTTTACACAGTCTTGCAGGTGTAGTTAAAATAATGCAATAACAACTTAATTGGATAATAAATGCAAGTTAAACGAACTGGTGATAACTGCACTCTTTTAGGATATGAAACCTCAGTTCGTGACTACCATCACTGCAGATGTCTGTGTGTGTTAAAGCTAAGCAACACATAATTGATCCCTAGTTGGTGCAGAGGAATAGTGACCTTTGCACTTATAGTCAGAGCCACTAGAATTATGCAATTGTGCGGTTTGGGCATTTTGTGCATAGTTGTGGATTTCCCGCATTTGCCACATAATCCATTGTCTGCTACATAAATTGCAGATTTAAAAAAACTTGTTTCTAGCTCAAATGGTTCAAAAGTTACTAAAAATGCAGCAACACATTACCTCACAGTGGAAGACCCTTTCTAAAGGTTGACTTATCTCCTTTATGTTGCTTATTGCTATATGTGGGTATTAATGTGGTACTTATGAGGGCCAATAAAACCCAGGGCAGTGTTAACAAGTGTACAAATTGCAAAATAATGCAGTAATGCTAATGACGAAATATGCAGCATTATGCAGCATTATTCGCCTTTACTTGCTGCAGAATTTAGTCAACCCTGCTGCATAATTTGGCCTTCTCCTGCGTAATAATTCCAGTGGCCCCCGGTTTATAGTGCTATGAGGTCTCAGCCTGTGGCAGAAAGCACTCTGAATATGTAAGTCATTATTTTAAAACAATATTTACATACTCTAAGCTAGGTTGCTGCATATGTATCCAATACAGACATTTTTGTAAGTGTCTCCCCTATTCCAGATCTCGTCTGATAACACCCTTACATTACATCTCAAAAAGAATAAATCTTTGCCACCATGAAGCCTTAAGCAGAGCCACTGGAATTATTCAGCAGAAGAGGACCTCATTATGCGGCATGTTTGACTAAATTATGCAGCAAGAAAAGGTAAATTATGCGGCACAATGCGCCACATTTTGTGGTTAGCATTACTACATTATTTTGTCATTTTAACTCAAGGTAACGCTGTCAGGGGAAATATTTCACCTCATTATTACCAGTTTAAGACCCAAATACAGCAGTAAGCAACTACAAGACTACCAGTGAATCTTTGCAAAGGGCCTTCCAATTCTCCGGAACACTTTGTCATGCTTAAATAACTTTTGTTCCGTTTGAGCTAGAATCATGTTTCTTTAGTTCAAATCTGCAGATTAGGGAGCTAATGCAGTAAAACTATAATTATGTGGAAAACACTGCTGATGCAGAAACACGTAATTCCAGTGGCCCTGGCTTTAAGTGACTCAATCAATTAATAGCTGGTAAGAAGGCTGTTTTTTTTAAACTATCTGCACTACCACCACACCCTTCGCTTTCAGGCAGAGGCACCTCAAAGTCAGTATTAACCATTCAGGGGCAGTTTTTTTGTGAAAGCTGAGTCAATTGGGTGGCAGGTAGAAGGCAAGCAGGGTTGCATTCGAATGCAGAGCTGTAATCCTCTCGATCGCTGGGGCCTCACAGTAATGGTCTAGGAGACAGAGGAAAGGAGCGAGATTCATAGATTTTGTCACAGAGAAGGCCCAGAATAGGGAGCACTGTATGGGGACTTATTTTTATGTTACAAGTGGCCAGAGACAGCTTCTTCAGAGATATACCCCAAAGAAGGGGACACTATGAGTTTTGTTTTTTAGGGACATTCATTAGTGAAGCTGGTACTGCTGCCAAGTGTGTACGTAGACAATGCTGGTTATCATTAAGGAAGCAGATGCATCAGGACTGCGGCCCAGGAATTTGAGGGTATGTAATGTAATATTGTTTTTATAGAGCGCAACTTACACTCCACGGAGCATCTTGGCGCTGAACATTCGTGTCACAGAGAGATGGAAGCCAGAGAGCCAAATAAGAACTTAGTAAGAGAGCATCTAGTATGTCTGGAGAAAGGGTTTTAAATTAAAGCAAAACAGAAAGTATCAGTGATTTTAAAAATCCAAGTTTTTAGCGCCTTTCGAAAGAGATTCTCTGACGGGATCTGACGCAATTGAGGTGGAAGTTTGTTCCTGTCTACCTTTAAAAAAGGGGCATTGGAGCTTATTGTCCTTTCAATCATTAGGACCGAGGTGATGATCCATCATGGGGGGGAAGAGGTAAAAGATGCAGAGGAGATGGCCTGCTACTCAGGACTGCGGTTATCATTAGTGCAGCAGGTATAGTTGCTCTGGGGTCAAAGAGTATGAGAGGCTCACAACACCCCAACTATGGGGAGCAGTTTGTTTGGGATAATGTCTGTTTGTGTATGATGCATTTGCTGTCTTATAAGTCTCATATTTAGTGCGGTTCATAAGCTATAGAAAAAGTATTCTTGAAAACGTCTCATAAGCCCAGCTCCTTGCACGAACCACGTCCCTCCCGCTTCCCCAATCCTTGCCATAATGTTTTAAAGGGGGGCCTGACCTCAAAACATTTTGCTTACGTGGGGCTCAGAGTGAAAATGTTTGAAGACCTCTGCTCTACATGGATAAAACATAACAGCCGTAGATGCAATGCAGCTGGCACCAAGGGATTAATATTAGTACTACGTCTCCCCAATGCCGCTTGATTTATCACTGAAATATCAGCTTTAAATATGTTTGCGAAATTATGAGGTTTAAAAATACAAGTATTTTTGTGTTGAATAGACACTTTAAAATTTTGGTCAACACGACTAATTCAACCAACCAAAAGTGTCTCATTTAGTAGGTTGGGCTGCACACAGGAGAGCTACTTACAGGTGGTTGGAGTGCTACCAGTAGCTCACAAGCTACTCATTGGAGAAGCCGGGCTTAGGAACACCGATCATCATGATGGAATCAGCACTGGCAGGTCTACTTTTAGTGGGGCACAGGGAGTTGTTAGGTTTATGACCGAGATTGGCCTCAAAGGAAGAAGAAGAGGGAAAACTATACAGAGTCAAGTGCCCAGTATGAGCGCCTAAGCTTTGAGTACTCGAGGTATTGGAAGTTACCCCGTTGTAGTTAAGCGGCCACAAAGGCACATGACTGGGAATTTGCTGATCATGATTAGCAGTGGGAACATCATCGAATATGGGATCGTCAACCTTATTCACAGGAGTCACCACCTGGTTACAGCAGCAGATGGTCTGGAGATGGTTCCGGTTAGATCAATTACCCAATAAATGCATGCTTGTTGCTAAGAGCTAGAAGCTGTTTCAAAGAATTGGTCAGTAATGTAATCATGGATTTTAGACCCCCCACCTCAGTTTTCAAATCTAAGATAAAAGCAAGGAGGGGGTGGTGAATAACCTTTAACAGTTTTTAACACGTTTATTGTTAATAGATATATATAATGTTGTGACAAACGTAAACGTTAGCAAAATTATATAATTCACAGATATGGATGTAAATTGTTATCAGAAAAGTTAATAAAATATATTTATTTTTAAAACAAGTATTGGCCACGCAAAAAAAACAAAGCTAAGCTAGAATCTGTGTAAGAGGTCTGGTCAGGGGAGATGGGAACAGAAACATCAGGTGCCGTGGAAGAACGCACCAAATTATTAGCAACATCCTGGTCGCTTGTCATCTTGGCCAATGGGGCAAAGCGTTTACTGCAAGTTAAAGCATCCTCAAGTGTTGATTGTAGTCGCTGACCAGAATCGGGGTGTACTGGTGCGGTTGTTAACAGTGAGTGTGCTTTACCCACAGTATGTTGCTCCTGGGCCTGAAGAGTATGTTCCTTAAACATCCCCTGGATTTGCTTTTGCTTGTTTGTGCTGCATGGGGGGGGGATGAATGGGGTGAGGAAGCAAGGCAGCTGGGGCTGGAGGGAGTATCTCCCACATTCAACCAACAGATTGTCAGAGCGGTCAAGCACACAATTGCCTCCAGCATGTTTTTTGCACATTTTTTTTTTTACCAACCCCTTTACCCATCCCCTTTAGTGGCATTCCTTTTCCCCATTTGTAAATGACACGGGCGTATACCAGAGCTGCAAGCAGAGCTATTAAATGGTGGATTACAACATTTTAAGTGAGGTAGACTAGAACAATCAGGGCAACAAGCTTACTTATCAGATCAATGCAAACTGACCCAGTCATACAGCTTAAGATGCCTAGATTTAAGAAGGGGTTGAAGATATACCAAACAACAGTACATTTTGGGCGGAAAATAGACATTAGGTGAGGGTCTAGCATTGGGATGTGGGACTTGGAGTCCCCAGTGGTGGTGGCAATCAGCTGCGGCGGCTCCCCCGTTAGGCAGATGAGTCGACAGTGTGGGTTCAGTTATGAAGCCCCCACTTAGCAGGGCTTCAGGAAGGTCTCTGCACCTCCCTCAACAAGCACAAATGGTCCCGAAGTGAACAGCAATGCTCCCTCCTCTTGCGTATCTGGACTAGGCCTGGGCGTTGAACTTCACTCCGTTCGCGGAGTTTGCGGGGTTTTCTGCACTCCGCGGAGCTCGCAGAGTGCAGAAAACTCCGCTTTCGATGTGCAGTGGAGTTTTTTCCCCGCTTGCGATTGCGAACAGTAAGTTCGCGATCGCGAACAGTAAGTTTACGAGAGTGAGCTGCCGCTCGGGAACAATTTTTACCCGAGTAGCAGAAATACCAGCACAAACTGCAGATCGCACTGCACTCCACCACTCGTGGAACTTACTGAGTTTTTCAAAACTCTGCAAACTACGCCCAACATGTCCCCCTTGGCTTAGAGAGTTTTGTGTAACACAATTCAAGGCTCAGACGCAGACACCCTAGTTCAGTAATGTTTGAGCTCAGTTCAATCCAGTCTCCTTGGACACAGTCTCACCACAACACAGCCTCCATGTCCTTTTGACACAAGTGTCTCCAATCTCTCCCACATCTGGGATGAGACGTGGTGGTTGCAGAAGAGGCAGTTGATCTTGGTAAGCTGTTAACAGGATGGGTAATTCTTCGACAAATGCAGATACTGGTGGTGGGGGGTCACAGGGCAGGCACTGGACCCACTTCTGGGTCACTTCAGCACGAGATGGGTAGCCATTTAGACAGGGGCACAGCGGCATGCTAGCAGTCACAGTGAGCACTTTGTAAACGCAGCAGTGGTGACAGTCACAGGCACAAGTCTTAGCTTTGATGGCAAAGATATCCATGGTCACAGTTGTTTCACTTTACCAGCAAGGGCACCCCCAGTCGTTCTTATTGCACTGCTGAGAGGTTAGCGGCCAATCCACAATTTACATTTGCCACCTCACTTCTAGAGAGACTGTGCCCATACTATTGGGCTCACCAATCAGTCTTTGCCATCTCCATTCTCCTGGCTAGACCCTCAGCACTCGGTCTGGCTGTTACTCCAACACCTCCTGCAGGGTTGGCAGGAGATTTCCCTCTCTCAGTAGGCCGGCTGGCTTCCAGGCACTTAAGGTCAGAGATACAGCTCTTCCAGCAAGGTAAGATTCCAGGGAATAACCCCTGTCATCTGGGAAGTTGACTGTAAGACAGATGCCAGCTCTGAGGTAAATATAAACAATTGCAAAGAAAGGAATGGTTTAATAAAAATTCCATTCAAACAGAAAAGATAGTGGTCTGTTTGTTGCCCAAAAATAATAAGAGCATAATGTCAAATGGAGCCAGGTTCCACTTTTTGTATTAAATTTAGTAAACCCCTACCTGGTTCTGGTCCTTTGGGCCTATCCCCCCCAGTTTGTGTAGCTCTGGGTGCACAGCAGTCATCGGCGTATGCTGCAGAGCAGAGTGATGCTCCCTGTAGTACGGTAGTCTCCATCCAGGAGTAACCACATCAGAGGCACAAAGAGGTGTGACCTTTCTATACCTGGGGGTATCAACAACCATTTAGACAAAGTTTTGAGAAATAATTATCAGCACTCCTATGAACAAATAATCATAGCAATTAGGGCATAAGTTGAAGGCCCTGCCAATCTCAAAAAAAATTTCTATATCAAACTCTATTAATTCTAGAGTTGTTTAAAGATATCAGCATGTGTTTTTATCAAGACAGGGAGTCCAAAAATGTATAGTCCACTTATTTGTTTTTTCTTTTATTATATTGCATGGCCTTGAGAGTGACAAGCGTTTGTTTGGTTCTGACAAAGGCATCAGCTGACATAGGTTTTTAATTATGACCCGTACTCACCTTCTACTGCATGTTGGCTCCTCTAATATGAAGCTTCTATGTGTTTATTAAGATTGACCTCGCAAAACTATTGAAGCCCCACTCATGGTGGGTTGTCTCACTTATGGTGGGAATGTTTATTCTAATCTGTATAATTTTAGACTATTGTGTTAATTGTTTTCATTGCAGTTTGAGCTATTACATTGTGTACTCAAATGTACATCACAAACAATTTTGTGCCATGTCTCACTGTAAATATGGTTTATATGGATTAGAGTATGTACATATGTAGCTCCTTTTTAATGCTTAGGAATCTGTGTAGGAAATGTATATATTTGTAGAATTTATTTTATGAACTGATTTCACAATGCACATCATTTATATATTTTCCAGCCTTGAAAAAGTCCTTGTGAAGGACGAAACACGTGTTGGTGATCTCTGGTGATCTCTACTTGTTGCTGGAAATACCTGTTTAATTGAAAGAATAAAGATTGAAGAAAAAACAAATAAGTGGACTATACATTTTTGGACTCCCTGTCTTGATAAAAACACATGCTGATATCTTTAAACAACTCTAGAATTAATAGAGTTTGATATAGAAAATTTTTTTGAGATTGGCAGGGCCTTCAACTTATGCCCTAATTGTTATGATTATTTGTTCATAGGAGTGCTGATAATTATTTCTCAAAACTTTGTCTAAATTTTGTGTGTATCACTCTGTGTACATTAATGGCACCTCAAGGTGGTAGGTGCTTTGAGATATTCTGGCACCCTATTTGGGTTATTTGTTAGATAAACATATATATTGTGTACGTAATTTTGGAGATATTACAAGTGTGTGTAGAGTGTGTGCGGACGCTTCCCTTTTAGGGAACACTACCACCAGTCCTTTTCTTTTTGTTTTGGGTATCAACAACCACACCATGCAGTGATCAGGGGAAATACAAAAGTCTGGCTCACCTAAAAGATCCTTTCCACACTGAAAAGGAGACTTCAGCCCCACCCTTCACCACCACCACCTTCCAAGTGGCAGTGCTACAGGAAGACTAATCAGCAGCTCCTCTCAGCAAACGGGCTTCAGTGACTTTCTGAAGGTGTCTTGTCTCCTCTGTCCCCACTTTGTTGTCTTCGTCTCTTCCCTCCAGCTTTAGGAATGTCAGCAAAACACTTCCACTGTCTGGGCAAACAATCTCACCTCCATCTTGTGCACAGGAGCAGATTTGGGGCTTCCAAAATGGAATCCAGGTGCATCCATTACACGGGAACCCTTGTGTACATATTGCATGTACCATACAAGACACCACACAAACACACACAGCATATATTTGGAATGTTAGCACAAGGGTTACTCCAGTGACATATGAAAAGGCCTGATCATGACTATGTATACACAAAACATGGTATGCTGCGCCATCGATCTACATGCTAAAACTGTGTCAGGCTGGTAGTCCAATATCAGGAAATTGAGGGCATACTTGACATGTCCCTCAAGGTGACAGGATAGGTCCATGACCTCATCACGTCAAGGGACAGCATAAAAGTCCACATTTGTAAAGCGCACAATCACCCGTAAGGGTCTCTAGGCGCTGGGGGCCGTCGGGAAGATTAAGCGAGCTATTGCCCAGAGTCACATGGTGCTGGGCTAACCTGCCGCCGGAGCCGGGGATCGAACCGTGGTTCACCAGATTCCAGCGTCAGTCGCCCTGGCGCCCTCCCTTAGCATAGGCCTCTATGCACTACATTACCACAAGGCTAGGGCCAAAATTAAATAATCTCTGGATTACCAGCTACTCACAGTCAAGTTTTCAGGATAGGGCATCATGACTTGTACCTCACAGGGAATATTCCCATCCCCATAGCATGTTCAGGCAATATTATGTTTTCCTAAATTAATATGGCTTCCGTTGTGGTCTTTCCACTCTGCAGGTGTAAATCTGATGTATTGTGGATACTAAACAAGTGCACATGTGTGGCTCAGTGTATAGTCACTGGTATAAACATACATTATTCCCATGCACACATGCGGTAATAGCTGCTCCTCAGCCTGTAAATGGTAAACAATGAGGATGTTTTATGTTATTCTCTTCTGAAGAAGGTCGTGAAGAAAGCTGGCAGAAGCGATACCTGAGGACTTCCTTGCTTCAAGGAGACCTGCCCTTTGACCTGGGGAGGTGAGCTGCAGCTTGGAGAGTGGACAGCAGCCAAGAGCCCAGAACACAAGAAAGGAAATCTGAATAGAGAGAGCTGCTGAGTGGCCTGTAAACCTGACAAGGGGCCTGTAAGTCACAAGCAACAGCCCCTCTAGAAGAGTTCAGAGCAGGAAGGTTCCTTCAACCGCAATACCTGAAGTGGTAGTATCTAAAGACATCTTGGTTCCTTCACAACACACTAAAAAGGCCTTCACACCCCTGACCCTGGCGGTCTGCAGGACACACCTGAAATAATCCCACTCACCTGTGTCAGTCTTCCTCCTTGCCTTCCCACTGCTCAACCACAATTCTAGCAGCACAGCCCAGTTCACCAGAAAACAAAACATGAAAGCAACTACAATTAATCACCTTTAACCTTCCTAACCATAGAAGAATTCATCAATGCTGAAAACGCTTGCCTTTGGGATGTCTGTCGTGCCTAGCTACCCAGGGGGGAGCAGGGGTTATCTTAAGTGTGTATCCCCCTTACCCTGACTAGAAGCAACGGTCCCAATTTGGACAAAGGTACCTACCTCTGCCAAGTAGAGAACCCCATTTCTAACAATAAATTAACATGTCACAAATCAAAATATGTATGTGCAGCAAAAGGATCAAACACTGCTATGAACAATTTGGCCTTAGTAGCTACCCCCCCCCCCCCCATAACTCAACCCTAGGGAGGAATATAGGGGTAAACATGGACTCCAATCTTTCAATCATAATCAGATTGGGTTTGTCCAATGTGCCTAAACTGCTAAATGTGTCACTTCTTTCTCTCATATTGGCTATCAAGGTGGCTCTGCACGCATTGCCTGAAATTCTTGGCCCGCACCACTTGCTGGAAGTCATAGCCCCCCTCCCCTACCCCCCCTTCCCGCCCCCCCAAAAAAAGACTGGGTCTAGTTGCTCTCCTGACCTGAGCACAGGTTTTTTGCAGAGCTGCCAAGTTTTTCAGGTCCATCCGTGGTGTGCTGCTCCAGTCCACGTTTTTTCCTTGAATTCTGGGACTTGTAGTCTTGTTTATTTCATTATAAAACAGGACTACATGTCCCATAATTCAGAGGGAAAAACCTGGACTGGAGCCGCACATCACACAACGGCCGCAGAAACTTGGCAGCTATGATAAGACTCACAAGTAGAAGCACCCCGGAGCAACACACAGTAAATTTTGTTCAAGAAATTCACACAAGTGAGACCCCGTCACGAGCTCGGTGAAGAATGAGAGCTCCTGCTGTGAATGATATACCGTCCACCACGAGGGGTGACCCATCTTTCAGAAGGGACGCAACAACTGCTCCCGGGTGTGATTGGTTCGAAGTTATCTCACTGTGACCAATGAAGAGTGACCCTAATTGGGCTCTCTTGTTAAAGTTCATAATAAATTGTAGCGTATGACCCCCCTGTGTGAGTGTCTTCGCACGTGCTTGTATGGATGTGTGTGTGTGTGTGCAAGTTGTGACAGCCTTAGGGCCCCGCCTTCCCAGCAGCAGAATCCTGTGGATGGAACACCTGTGACGTACCAGGCCCTGCACTGTGATGTCACGAGGTCCAGGCTAGCACCAGCAGGGGAATCCTGTGATTGGAACACCTGTGACGTGCCAGGCCTTGCACTGTGATGTCACGAGGTTCAGGATAAAAGCAGAGGGGAATCCTGTGAATGGAACACCTGTGACGTACCAGGCCCTCCACTGTGACGTCAAGAGGTCGAAGCTAGCACCAGCAGGGGAATCCTGTGGATGGAACACCTGTGACGTGCCAGGACCTGCACTGTGATGTCACGAGGTTCAGGCTAAAAGCAGAGGGGAATCCTGTGGATGGAACACCTCTGACGTGCCAGGACCTGCACTGTGATGTCACGAGGTTGAGGCTAAAAGCAGATGGGAATCCTGTGAATGGAACACCTGTGAGTACCAGGCCCTCCACTGTGAGGTCAAGAGGTCGAAGCTAGCACCAGCAGAGGAATCCTGTGATTGGAACACCTGTGACGTTCCAGGGCCTCCCCTGTGATGTCACGAGATCCACACTAGCACCAGCAGGGGAATCCTGTGGACGGAACACCTGTGACGTGCTAGGCCCTCCACTGTGACGTCACGAGGTCGAGGCTAGCACCAGCAGGGGAATCCTATGGATGGAACACCTGTGACGTTCCAGGCCCTCCCTTCCCTGTGATGTAATGAGGTCGAGGCTAAGTGCAGAGGGGAGGCTCCGCCGGAGCAGAGACAAGGAGAGGCCCCTGAGGGGGGAGAAGGTCGGGCAGGATTAGATCGTCTTTGAGGTTCATCGCAGGATCCTTTTGTGACTAAATAGATCTTTGTTTTTTTTAGGTAATTGAATTAAAACCGTGTCTCGGCTGCTCCTCCCCCCCCCCCCCTTACACTGAAACACTTCTCATCGCCCATAAGCCTGTGATGCACGATGACAGGTTGAATGTCTATTGTGACGTGTCCGTGGTATACAAGGCTGGTAACCAGGCAGCCGCAGCATTGCACTCATGAGCACCGGACGGAGAGGACCACTGCTGGCGGCCGGAGCCGAGGCCCCCGAGAGGCCGAGGGGGCCGGGGCCTCACAGGCTCCAAAAAGAACTGGACGGGGCTTGGTGAAAGGGAGGTGAGTATAGAAACCAAATGGAAACCAAACTTGAAACCAAACTGAAACCGAACTTGAATCCAAACTTTAAACTGACTTGATACTGGCTTGATACTGACTTGATACTGGCTTGATACTGGCTTGATACTGACTTGATACTGGCTTGATACTGACTTGATACTGGCTTGATACTGACTTGATACTGGCTTGAAACTTCCCTTCCCTCTTCCTTTCTCTTTCCCGTTTTTCCTTCTCTGCCTTACATTCCTATCTCTCCTCTCCTATCCCCTTCTCCCCCTTTCTTTTAAGTTCCCCTTTTCTCCATCACTCTTTAATCCTCTCCCCTTCTGTCACTCCCCTCCCCTTCCCATTCAATCCATTCCGGTCCCATCCTGCACTCTCTTATCTCCTTTTCCATCTCCACTCCTCCCCTTCCCTTCTCTTCCCCTCCTTTCCCTCCCATTCACAGCCTCTTTCCCTTCCAATCTGTAACCATCACCTCTGCTCCCCTTCCACTTACCCATCCTTTTTTCCTTATTCTTCCTCCTTCTCCTCCCTTCCTCTTCACCATTCCCACCCCTTTCCCCTCACCCATCCCTTCCCCTCATTACCCTTCCCCTCACCTCCCTCTCTCTCATTTGCCCTTCCCCTCCATTCTCCCTTCCTTTCCCTGCCTTTCTCCTCCTTTCTCTTCTCAGACTTCTTCCTCTCATTCCTTTCCTTTCCTTTCCATTCCCCAACCCATCCCTTCTTTCCCTTTACCCACCCTCCAACTACCCCTCTCCCTCCATGTCCCCCCTTTATTTCCATTACTTTCTTCTTTACCTCTTTAATCCTCTACCCTTCTGTCACTCCCCCTTCCATCCCATTCACTGCCTTACCTCCCCTCCCATCCCCTCCCATCCCATTCTGTTACCCCACACACAAACCCCCACACACAACCCCTTACACACACACAACCCCTTCCACACACACAACCCCCCCACACACAACCTCACACACACAACCCCACATACACACAACCCCCACATACACACAACCCCCACACACAACCCCCCACACACAACCACAACCCCCACACACAACCACAACCCCCCCCCACACACACAACCCCACAAACACAATCCCCCACACACACCCACACATACAACCCCACACACACAACCCCCCACACACACAACCCCACAAACAAACCCCCCCCACACACACACACCCCCCACATACACAACACAACCCCCAACACAAAATCCCACAACCACACACAACCACACTACCCCCCACACACTCAACCCCACACCGCACACAACCCCACACACCACACACAACCACACACCCACACAAACACACACAAACCCACATACACACAACCCCACACACAAACACACAACCCCCCACACACACAACCCCCACACACACAACCACAAACCCCAGACACATACAACCACAACATCCCACACACACAACCCCCCACACACAAAACCCCACACACAAACCCACACAAACAACCCCACACAACCACAAAACCTCCACCACACAACACACAATCTCACACACACAACCCCACACACACTCCACAACCCCACACACACCACAACCCCACGCAACCACACAGAAACCCACACAACCACACACACAACCACACACAACCCTGCACACATGCTACCCCCACACACAACCCCACACACACAACTCCACCACCCCACACACCCCACACACAACCCCACACACCACACACAACCACACACACCACCCTACACACACAACCCACCACACACACAACCCCCACACACAACCTCCCCCTCACACACAAACACACAACCCCACACACAACCCCTAAAACACACAGCCCCCCACACACACAACCTCCCACACACACAACCCCACACACACAATCCCCCCCACACAAACCCACACACGCAACCACACACACACAACCCCCCCCACACACAACCCCACACACACACAACCCCACACACACACAACCCCACACACACACAACCCCACACACACAACCCCACACACAGACAACCCCACACACACAAGACCCCTAACACACACAACCCTCACACGCACAGAACCCCACACACAACCCTCCACACACAAACCTGCACACATGCAACCCCACACCACACACACGCAACCCCACACGCACAACCCCACACACACAACCCCCAACAAACACACAACCCCATACACATACAACCCCACACACATACAACCCCACACACCCCACACTCAACCCCACACACACCACCCACCACAGTGAGAGTGTCAGTGAGTGTCAGTGAGAGTGTCAGTGAGAGTGTCAGTGACAGTGAGTGTTTGTGAGAGTGTCAGTGAAAGTGTTAGTGAGAGTGTCAGTGTCAGTGAGAGTGTGAGTGAGTGTCAGTGAGAGTGTTGATGAGATTGTCAGTGAGAGTGTTAGTGTCAGTGTCAGTGAGAGTGTCAGTGTGAGTGAGAGTGTCAGTGAGTGTCAGTGAGAGTGTCAGTGTCAGTGAGAGTGTCAGTGAGAGTGTCGATGAGATTGTCAGAGTGTCAGTGTCGTCAGTGTCAGTGAGAGTGTCAGAGTCAGTGAGAGTGTCAGTGAGAGTGTCAGTGTGACTGTCCGTGAGAATGTCAGTGAGAGTGTCAGTGTCAGTGAGAGTGTCAGTGAGAGTGTCGATGAGAGTGTCAATGAGAGTGTCAGTGAGAGTTTCAGTGAGTGTCAGTGAGAGTGTCAGTGTCAGTGAGAGTGTCAGTGAGAGTGTCAGTGAGTGTCAGTGAGTGTCAGTGAGAGTGTCGATGAGATTGTCAGTGAGAGTGTCAGTGTCAGTGAGAGTGTCAGTGAGAGTATCAGTGTCAGTGAGAGTGTCAGTGAGAGTGTCAGTGAGTGTGTCAGTGAGAGTGTCCGTGAGAGTGTCAATGAGAGTGTCAGTGTCAGTGAGTGTGTCAGTGAGAGTGTCAGTGAGTGTCAGTGAGTGTGTCAGTAAGAGTGTCAATGTCAGTGAGAGTGTCAGTGAGAGTGTCAGTGAGAATGTCAGTGAGAGTGTCAGTGAGAGTGGCTGTGAAAGTGTCAGTGAGTGTCAGTGAAAGTGTCAGTGAGAGTGTCAGTGTCAGTGAGTGTCAGTGAAAGTGTCAGTGAGAGTGTCAGTGTCAGTGAGTGTCAGTGTGAGTGTCCGTGAGAGTGTCAGTGAGAGTGTCAGTGTCAGTGAGTGTGCCCATGAGAGTGTCAGTGAAAGTGTCAGTGAGAGTGTCAGTGAGTGTCAGTGAGAGTGTCAGTGAGTGTCAGTGAGAGTGTCAGTGAGTGTCAGTGAGTATCAGTGAGAGTGTCAGTGAGAGTGTCAGTTTCAGTGAGAGTGTCAGTGAGAGTGTCAGTGAGAGTGTCAGTGTCAGTGAGAGTGTGAGTGAGAGTGTGAGTGAGTGAGAGTGTGAGTGGGAATGTCAGTGAGTGTCAGTGAGTGTGTCAGTGAGTGTGTCAGTGTCAGTGAGAGTGTCAGTGAGAGTGTCAGTGAGAGTGTGAGTGAGAGTGTCAGTGAGAGTGTCAGTGAGTGTCAGGGAGAGTGTCAGGGAGAGTGTCAGTGAGAGTGCCCGTTTCAGTGTGAGTTTCAGTGAGAGTGTCAGTGTCAGTGAGAGTCTCAGTGAGTGTGATGAGAGTGTCATTGAGTGTGTCATTGAGTGTGTCAGTGAGAGTGTCAGTGAGTGTCAGTGAGTGTCAGTGTCAGTGAGTGTGTCAGTGAGAGTGTCAGTGAGAGTGTCAGTGAGAGTGTCAGTGAGAGTGTCAGTGTCAGTGTGAGTGTCAATGAGAGTGTCAGTGAGAGTTTCAGTGTCAGTGAGAGTGTCAGTGTCAGTGTCAGATAGTGTCAGTGTCAGTACGAGTGTGAGTGAGAGTGTGAGTGAGAGTGTCAGTGAAAGTGTCAGTGAGTGTCAGTGAGTGTCAGTGAGAGTGTCAGTCAGTGTCAGTGAGAGTTTCAGTGAGAGTGTCAGTGTCAGTGAGAGTGTCATTGAGAGTGTCAGTTTCAGTTTGAGTGTCAGTGAAAGTGTCAGTGAGAGTGTCAGTGTCAGTGAGAGTGTCAGTGAGTGTGAGTGAGAGTGTCAGTGTCAGTGTGAGAGTGTCAGAGTGAGAGTGTCAGTGAGAGTGTCAGTGTCCGTGAGAGTGTCAGCGAGAGTGTCAGCGAGTGTTTCAGTGAGTGTGTCAGTGAGTGTCAGTGAGAGTGTCAGTGAGTGTGTCAGAGAAAGTGTCAATGAGAGTGTCAGTGTCAGTGAGAGTGTCAGTGAGTGTCAGTGAGAGTGTAAGTGAGTGTCCTTGAGTGTCAGTGAGAGTGTCAGTGAGAGTGTCAGTGAGTGTCAGTGAGAGTGTCAAGTGAGAGTTTCAGTGAGAGTGTCAGTGTCAGTGAGAGTGTCAGAGAGAGTGTCAGTGAGTGTCAGGGAGAGTGCCAGTGTCAGTGAGAGTGTCAATGAGATTGTCAGTGAGAGTGTCAGTATCAGTGAAAGTGTCAGTGAGAGTGTCAGTGTCAGTGAGAGTGTGTGTCAGTGAGAGTGTCAGTGAAAGTGTCAGTGAGAGTGTCAGTGAGAGTGTCAGTGAGTGTCAGTGAGTGTCAGTGAGTGTGTCAGTGAGAGTGTCAGTGAGTGTGTCAGTGAGTGTCAGTGAGAGTGTCAGTGAGAGTGTCAGTGAGAGTGTCAGTGAGAGTGTCAGTGAAAGTTTCAGTGAGAGTGTCAGTGTCAGTGAGTGTCATTGAGGGTGTCAGATTCAGTGTGAGTGTAAGTGAGAGTGGCAGTGAGAGTGTCAGTGAGTGTGAGTGAGAGTGTGAGTGTGAGTGAGAGTGAGAGTGTGAGTGAGAGTGTCAGTGAGAATGTCAGTGTCAGTGAGAGTGTCAGTGAGTGTCAGTGAGAGCATCAGTGAGAGTGTCAGTGAGTGTGTCAGAGAAAGTGTCAATGAGAGTGTCAGTGTCAGTGAGAGTGTCAGTGAGTGTCAGTGAGAGTGTCAGTGAGAGTGACAGTGAGAGTCAGTGAGTGTCAGTGAGAGTGTCAGTGAGCGTTTCAGTGTCAGTGAGAGTGTCAGTGTCAGTGAGAGTGTCAGTGAGAGTGTCAGTGAGTGTCAGTGAGAGTGTCGGTGTCAGTGAGTGTCAGTGAGAGTGTCAATGAGATTGTCAGTGAGATTGTCAGTGAGAGTGTCAGTATCAGTGAAAGTGTCAGTGAGAGTGTCAGTGTCAGTGAGAGTGTCAGTGTCAGTGAGAGTGTGAGTGAGAGTGTCAGTGAGAGTATCAGTGTCAGTGAGAGTGTCAGTGAGAGTGTCAGTGAGTGTGTCAGTGAGAGTGTCAATGAGAGTGTCAGTGTCAGTGAGTGTGTCAGTGAGAGTGTCAGTGAGTGTCAGTGAGTGTGTCAGTAAGAGTGTCAATGTCAGTGAGAGTGTCAGTGAGAGTGTCAGTGAGAGTGTCAGTGAGAGTGGCTGTGAAAGTGTCAGTGAGTGTCAGTGAAAGTGTCAGTGAGAGTGTCAGTGTCAGTGAGTGTCAGTGAAAGTGTCAGTGAGAGTGTCAGTGTCAGTGAGTGTCAGTGTGAGTGTCCGTGAGAGTGTCAGTGAGGGTGTCAGTGTCAGTGAGTGTGCCCATGAGAGTGTCAGTGAAAGTGTCAGTGAGAGTGTCAGTGAGAGTGTCAGTGAGTGTCAGTGAGTGTCAGTGAGTATCAGTGAGAGTGTCAGTGAGAGTGTCAGTTTCAGTGAGAGTGTCAGTGAGAGTGCCCGTTTCAGTGTGAGTTTCAGTGTGAGTGTCAGTGAGAGTGTCAGTGTCAGTGAGAGTGTCAGTGAGTGTGAGTGAGAGTGTCATTGAGTGTGTCATTGAGTGTGTCAGTGAGAGTGTCAGTGAGTGTCAGTGAGTGTCAGTGAGTGTCAGTGTCAGTGAGTGTGTCAGTGAGAGTGTCAGTGAGAGTGTCAGTGAGAGTGTCAGTGTCAGTGAGAGTGTCAGTGAGAGTGTCAGTGTGAGTGTCAGTGAGAGTGTCAGTGAGAGTGTCAGTGAGAGTTTCAGTGTCAGTGAGAGTGTCAGTGTCAGTGTCAGATAGTGTCAGTGTCAGTAAGAGTGTGAGTGAGAGTGTGAGTGAGAGTGTGAGTGAGAGTGTCAGTGAAAGTGTCAGTGAGTGTCAGTGAGAGTGTCAGTCAGTGTCAGTGAGAGTTTCAGTGAGAGTGTCAGTGTCAGTGAGAGTGTCATTGAGAGTGTCAGTTTCAGTTTGAGTGTCAGTGAAAGTGTCAGTGAGAGTGTCAGTGTCAGTGAGAGTGTCAGTGAGTGTGAGTAAGAGTGTCAGTGTCAGTGAGAGTGTCAGAGTGAGAGTGTCGGAGTGAGAGTGTCAGTGAGAGTGTCAGTGTCCGTGAGAGTGTCAGCGAGAGTGTCAGTGTCAGTGAGAGTGTCAGTGAGAGTGTCAGTGAGTGTGTCAGTGAGTGTCAGTGAGAGTGTCAGTGAGTGTGTCAGAGAAAGTGTCAATGAGAGTGTCAGTGTCAGTGAGAGTGTCAGTGAGTGTCAGTGAGAGTGTCATTGAGTGTCCTTGAGTGTCAGTGAGAGTGTCAGTGAGAGTGTCAGTGAGTGTCAGTGAGAGTGTCAGTGAGAGTTTCAGTGAGAGTGTCAGTGTCAGTGAGAGTGTCAGTGAGAGTGTCAGTGAGTGTCAGGGAGAGTGCCAGTGTCAGTGAGAGTGTCAGTGAGAGTGTCAGTATCAGTGAAAGTGTCAGTGAGAGTGTCAGTGAGAGTGTGTGTCAGTGAGAGTGTCAGTGAGAGTGTCAGTGAGTGTCAGTGAAAGTGTCAGTGAGAGTGTCAGTGAGAGTGTCAGTGAGTGTCAGTGATTGTGTCAGTGAGAGTGTCAGTGAGTGTGTCAGTGAGTGTCAGTGAGAGTGTCAGTGAGAGTGTCTGTGAGAGTGTCTGTGAGTGTCAGTGAAAGTTTCAGTGAGAGTGTCAGTGTCAGTGAGTGTCATTGAGGGTGTCAGATTCAGTGTGAGTGTAAGTGAGAGTGGCAGTGAGAGTGTCAGTGTCAGTGAGTGAGAGTGTGAGTGAGAGTGTGAGTGTCAGTGAGAGTGTCAGTGAGAGTGTCAGTGAGAGTGTCAGTGTCAGTGAGAGTGTCAGTGAGAGTGTCAGTGAGTGTTTCAGTGAGTGTGTCAGTGAGTGTCAGTGAGAGCATCAGTGAGAGTGTCAGTGAGTGTGTCAGAGAAAGTGTCAATGAGAGTGTCAGTGAGAGTGTCAGTGAGAGTGACAGTGAGAGTCAGTGAGTGTCAGTGAGAATGTCAGTGAGAGTGTCAGTGAGCGTTTCAGTGTCAGTGAGAGTGTCAGTGTCAGTGAGAGTGTCAGTGAGAGTGTCAGTGAGTGTCAGTGAGAGTGTCGGTGTCAGTGAGAGTGTCAGTGAGAGTGTCAATGAGATTGTCAGTGAGATTGTCAGTGAGAGTGTCAGTATCAGTGAAAGTGTCAGTGAGAGTGTCAGTGTCAGTGAGAGTGTCAGTGTCAGTGAGAGTGTCAGTGAGAGTGTCAGGGAGAGTGTCAGGGAGTGTCAGTGAGTGTCAGTGAGAGTGTCAGTGAGTGTGTCAGTGAGAGTGTCAGTGAGAGTGTCAGTGAGTGTCAGTGAGAGTTTCAGTGAGAGTGTCAGTGTCAGTGAGTGTCATTGAGAGTGTCAGTTTCAGTGTGAGTGTAAGTGAGAGTGTCAGTGTCAGTGAGAGTGTCAGTGAGTGTGAGTGTGAGTGAGAGTGTCAGTGTCAGTGAGAGTGTCAGTGAGGGTGGCAGTGAGTGTGTCAGGGAGTGTGTCAGAGAGAGTGTCAGTGAAAGTGTCAGTGAAAGTGTCAGTGAGAGTGTGAGTGAGAGTGTCAGAGTCAATGTCAGTGAGAGTGTCAGTGAGAGTATCAGTGAGTGTGTCAGTGAGATTGTCAGTGAAAGTCTCAGTGAGTGTCAGTGAGAGTGTCAGTGAGAGTGTCAGTGAGAGTTTCAGTGAGAGTGTCAGTGTCAGTGAGAGTGTCAGTTTCAGTGTGCGTGTAAGTGAGAGTGTCAGTGAGAGTGTCAGTGTCAGTGAGAGTGTCAGTGAGTGTGAGTGAGAGTGTGAGTGAGAGTGTCAGTGTCAGTAAGAGTGTCAATAAGAGTGTCAGTGAGAGTGTCAGTGAGAGTGTCAGTGAGAGTGTCAGAGTGAGTGTCAGTGAGAGTGTCAGTGAGAGTGTCAGTGAGAGTGTCAGTGTCAGTGAGAGTGTCAGTGCCAGTGAGAGTGTCAGTGTCAGTGAGAGTGTCAGTGAGAGTGTCAGTGGGTGTGTCAGTGAGTGTCAGTGAGAGTGTCAGTGTCAGTGAGTTTGTCAGAGAAAGTGTCAGAGAAAGTGTCAGTTAGAGTGTCAGTGTCAGTGAGAGTGTCAGTGAGAGTGTTAGTGAGAGTGTCAGTGAGTGTCCTTGAGTGTCAGTGAGAGTGTCAGTGAGTGTCAGTGAGTGTCAGTGAGAGTGTCAGTGAGAGTGTCAGTGAGAGTGTCAGTGTCAGTGAGAGTGTCAATGAGTGTGTCAGTGAGAGTGTCAGTGAGAGTGTCAGTGAGTATCAGTGAGAGTGTCAGTGAGAGTGTCAGTGAGAGTGTCAGTGTCAGTGAGACTGTCAGTGTCAGTGAGAGTGTCAGTGATTGTCAGTGTCAGTGAGAGTGTCGATGAGATTGTCAGTGAGAGTGTCAGTGATAGTGTCAGTGTCAGTGAGAGTGTCAGTGAGAGTGTCAGTGAGAGTGTCAGTGTGAGTGTCCGTGAGAGTATCAGTGAGTGTGTCAGCATCAGTGAGAGTGTCAGTGAGAGTGTCAGTGTGAGTGTCAGTTAGAGTGTCAGTGAGAGTGTCAGTTAGAGTGTCAGTTTCACTGTGAGTGTCAGTGAGAGTGTCAGTGTCAGTGAGAGTGTCAGTGAGTGTGAGTGAGTGTGAGTGAGAGTGTCAGAGTCAGTGTCAGTGAGAGTGTCAGTGAGAGTGGCAGTGTCCGTGAGTGTCAGTGAGTGTCAGTGAGAGTGTCAGTGTCAGTGTCGATGAGATTGTCAGTGAGAGTGTCAGTGTCAGTGAGAGTGTCAGTGAGAGTGTCAGTGAGAGTGTCAGTGAGTGTCAGTGAGAGTGTCAGTGAGAGTGTCAGTGAGAGTGTCAGTGAGAGTGTCAGTGTTAGTGAGAGTGTCAGCATCAGTGAGAGTGTCAGTGAGTGTGTCAGTGAGAGTGTCAGTGTGAGTGTCAGTAAGAGTGTCAGTGAGAGTGTCAGTTTCAGTTTAAGTGTCAGTGAGAGTGTCAGTGAGAGTGTCAGTGAGTGTGAGTGAGAGTGTCAGTGTCAGTGAGCGTGTCAGTGAGCCTGTCAGTGAGCCTGTCAGTGAGTGTGTCAGTGAGTGTGTCAGAGAGAGTGTCAGTTAGAGTGTCAGTGGAAGTGTCAGTGAGAGTGTCAGTGAGAGTGTCAGTGAGTGTCAGTGAGAGTGTCAGTGAGAGTGTCAGTGGGAGTGTCAGTGAGAGTGTCAGTTTCAGTGTGTCAGTGAGAGTGTCAGTGAGTGTCAGGGAGAGTGGCATTGAGTGTTAGTGAGAGTGTCAGTGAGTGTCAGTGAGAGTGTCAGTGTCAGTGAGAGTGTGAGTGTCAGTGAGAGTGTCAGTGAAAGTGTCAGTTAGAGTGTCAGTGAGAGTGCCAGTGAGAGTGTCAGTGAGAGTGTCAGTGTCAGTGAGAGTGTCAGTGAGAGTGTCCGTGAGAGTTTCAGTGTCAGTGAGAGTGTCAGTGAGTGTCAGTGAGAGTGTCGGTGTCAGTGAGAGTGTCAGTGAGTGTCAGAGAAAGTGTCAGTGAGATTGTCAGTGTCAGTGAGAGTGTCAGTGAGAGTGTCAGTGAGAGTGTCAGTGAGTGTCCTTGAGTGTCAGTGAGAGTGTCAGTGAGAGTGTCAGTGTCAGTGAGAGTGTCGTGTCAGTGAGAGTGTCAGTGAGTGTCATAGAACGTGTCAGTGAGAGTGTCAGTGTCAGTGAGAGTGTCAGTGAGAGAGTCAGTGAGTGTCAGTGAGTGTCAGTGAGAGTGGCCTTGAGTGTGAGTGAGAGTGTTGGTGAGAGTGTCAGTGAGAGTGTCAGTGAGTGTCAGTGAGAGTGTTGGTGAGAGTGTCAGTGAGTGTCAGCATCAGTGAGAGTGTCAGTGAGAGTGTCAGTGAGTGTCAGTGAGAGTGTCAGTGAGAGTGTCAGTGAGAGTGTGAGTGAGAGAATCGATAAGATTGTCAGTGTCAGTGAGTGTCAGTGAGAGTGTCAGTGTCAGCGAGAGTGTCAGTGAGAGTGTCAGCGAGAGTGTCAGTGTTGCTGAGAGTGTCATTGAGAGTGGCAGTGTCAGTGAGAGTGTCAGTGAATGTCAGTTAGAGTGTCAGTGTCAGTTTCGATGCGATTGTCAGTGAGAGTGTCAGTGTCAGTGAGAGTGTCAGTGAGAGTGTCAGTGTTAGTGTCAGTGTCAGTGAGTGTCAGTGAGAGTGTCAGTGTGAGTGTCAGTGAGAATATCAGTGAGAGTGTCTGTTTCAGTTTGAGTGTCAGTTTGAGTGTCAGTGAGAGTGTCAGTGAGAGTGTCAGTGAGAGTGTCAGTGAGAGTGTCAGTGAGTGAGAGTGTGAGTGAGAGTGTCAGTGTCAGTGAGAGTGTCAGTGAGTGTATCAGTGAGTGTGTCAGTGAGTGTGTCAGTGAGTGTGTCAGTGAGTGTGTCAGTGAAAGTGTCAGTGAGAGTGTCAGTGGAAGTGTCAGTGAGAAAGTCAGTGAGTGTCAGTGAAAGTTTCAGTGAGAGTGTCAGTGAGAGTGTCAGTGGGAGTGTCAGTGAGAGTGTCAGTTTCAGTGTGTGTCAGTGAGGGTGTCAGTGAGTGTCAGTGAGAGTGTCATTGAGTGTCAGTGAGAGTGTCAGTGAGAGTGTCAGTGTCCGTGAGAGTTTGAGCGTCAGTGAGAGTGTCCGTGAGAGTTTCAGTGTCAGTGAGAGTATCAGTGAGAGTGTCAGTGAGTGTGTCAGTGAGTGTCAGTGAGCGTCAGTGAGAGTGTCGGTGTCAGTGAGAGTGTCAGTGAGTGTCAGAGAAAGTGTCAGTGAGAGTGTCAGTGTCAGTGAGAGTGTCAGATACAGAATAAATCTGAATCAGTATTGGAAATTTTTTGTCAATTTTATGCTAAACTATACCAATATGATGCCCTAACTTACTCATCAGATCTTTTCATGACTTTTGGAAGAACACTCCAGGTTACTTGTCTATCCGATGCCCAAAAATCGGCTCTAGAAACTGATATTTCATGGGATGAAATAGAAAATGCATTACTATCACTGGCATTAGGGAAAGCAATGGGTCCTGATGGTATTCCGCTGGAATTTTATAAAACATTCAGGAATGTCATAAAACAAGATATACTGAGTACTTTTCTTGAGACACAGAGAGGGAATCCACCATCCTCGTGGAGCGAATCTATAATTATGACATTTCCCAAAAAGGATAAAGATCCCCAGAACCCGGCATCGTACAGGCCAATTTCCTTAATAAATGCCGATAGTAAAATATACTCAAAAATCTTAGCTTATAGAATCTCACAAAGAATATCTACAATAGTGTCACGTTGGCAACATGGCTTTATCCCGAATAGAGATACTTCTGACCATATTCGGAGAATCATTGCACTGATGGATTGGGCAGAAGGTACCAACACACCAATGGGAATTGCCCTATTGGATGCTGAAAAAGCATTCGATAGGGTAGCCTGGCCCTATCTTTGGGACTTACTTGATATGAAAGGATTTGGACCGGGTATAATTGTGGCTTTGAAGGCTCTATATCAAAATCCGACATCTAGAGTCAGACTGGGCTTGAATAAATCTCCCTCCTTCCCTATCCAACGTGGAACACGTCAGGGATGTCCAACCTCCCCACTTCTTTTTGCTATCTATATAGATATGTTCTTGAATAAACTAAACCAGGATGATGAGATAAACCCAGTAGAGGTAGCGGGAGTGAAGTATAGAGCACTGGCATACGCAGACGACGTGGTAGTTGTAACTAAGGACATAGTAAAGGCTTTTAACAGGATTGAGGAAATGGCAGCAGAATTTGGTTCCTTCTCAGGATATAAGCTAAATCTCTCTAAAACACAAATACTCTGTGTAAGTCAAAATCCTCCACCTCGAATGAAAATAGTTACCAAAGCGACATACTTAGGTATCAAGTTAACTACTCCAATTATTAATATACCTAAAATAAATTTTAATCCAGTATTAAAAAAAGCCAATTTGACGTTACAACGTATTGATCATTTACATTTATCATTATATGGAAGGAACAATATATTAAAAATGCTGATCTCACCAAAATTCATATACCTATTTAGAACAGTACCACTAGAATTTCCGTTAGAATTTTTTAAACAAACTGAAAAAATGATAGGGAAATTCTTATGGGGTTATAAGGGCATTCGAAGGGCCTATAAAAAAATGATTTTACCAAAGGAAAGAGGAGGATGGGCTACACCACATCTTTTGTGTATTATCTGGTGGCGGTACTACAATATATATCCCCTTTAATTATTGGTAACAAAGCCCCGATCTCATTAGCACACACCCCTTCGATTTATGAATTCTCCTTAGGTATTAAAGCAAGAGGGCTCTTTTTAAGATTAATTGAACCCAGTTACTACAAGAAAATAAAATTTAAGATCGTAAGTGCAGCATATAAAGCATGGAAAATTCTTAGGAAACATATAGGCCTTCCAAAAATATCAAGATATACTCCACTAAATTCAGCACATTGTTTTCCTCCTATATTTAGAGATGCTATTATGTATAAATGGCGTGACAATGGTGTCGTACATCTGGGTGATCTATGGACAGAGAATCGTATATCTTCATTTGATGAACTTCAAATTAAATTTAATCTCACGGGATTTGACTACTTTAAATATCTACAGATATATAGTTTTCTACAATCTACACTATCTCGAGAACGACAAGCTTTACAAAAGATTCCACTGATTGAGACCCTCTTTAAGAAAAGGAAAATTGGTTATTTTTATGATATTCTTATGGCTTTTCTTTTGGATGATTTACTTTTGATACAACAAAAATGGTAAGCGAAATTAGGGAAAAGATGTATTGTTTGAAGAATCAATTGAGCTAGCTAATTCTGTGTTAATTACCGGTAGGTCACGTACTCAACATTACATGATATTGTTTGATTTGTACTACACTTCAGCTAAGGTAATGAAATGGGGCGCCACAACTGGTATTTCTTGTAACCGATGTTCCTTGATAGGAGCAGATACTATCCACATGTTTTTTTCTTGCCCCAAACGTACAATATTATTTTTAGAAATGCAGACATTTATGCAGATTATATTTGGATATACACTAAATTTAACCCCGGATTTGTTGTTATTTGGACAATCAATTGATACTGTAGGAAAGAAACATCAGTCCTTGATCTTTATTATGATGTCCGTATATCGAGCATGTATCACACAAGAATGGATCAGCGCAGATTCTCCTTCATTCTCGATGTGGAGATCTCGGTTGTTAGCCAAATTCAATTTAGAATCTTCAATTTATGAAACAAAAGGATGGAAAAAGAAACAAATGGGAAGAAAAATCTGGGCTCCAATATATCAATGGACACAAGGAGGAATCAATGGACAAAATTAAGACACTACTCACTTACTGCAATTTTGTTTCCCACAATGTAAAATTGGTCTCAAACTGATGCTCGCTTTTATCTCATGCTGTTATCTGACTTGTTTGCAATAAAATTAAAATATTAAATAAAAAATAAAATAAAAAAGAGTGTCAGTGAGAGTGTCCTTGAGTGTCAGTGAGAGTGTCAGTGAGAGTGTCAGTGTCAGTGAGTGTCGGTGTCAGTGAGAGTGTCAGTGAGTGTCAGAGAAAGTGTCAGTGAGAGTGTCAGTGTCAGTGAGAATGTCAGTGAGAGAGTCAGTGAGTGTCAGTGAGAGTGTCAGTGAGAGAGTCCTTGAGTGTCAGTGAGAGTGTCAGTGAGTGTCAGTGAGTATCAGTGAGAGTGTCAGTGAGAGTGTCAGTGAGTGTCAGTGAGAGTGTCAGTGTCAGTGAGTGTCAGTGAGAATGTCAGTGAGTGTTAGTGAGAGTGTTAGTGAGAGTGTCAGTGAGAGTGTCAGTGAGAGTGCCAGAGAGAGTGTCAGAGAGAGTGTCAGTGAGAGTGTCAGTGTCAGTGAGAGTGTCAGTGAGAGTATCAGTGAGAGTGTGAGTGAGAGAATCGATGAGATTGTCAGTGTCAGTGTCAGTGAGAGTGTCAGTGTCAGTGAGAGTGTCAGTGAGAGTGTCAGTGAGAGTGTCAGTGAGAGAGAGAGTGTCAGTGAGAGTGTCAGTGAGAGAGAGAGTGTCAGTGAGAGTGTCAGTGTCAGTGTCAATGAGATTGTCAGTGAGAGTGTCAGTGTCAGTGAGAGTGTCAGTGAGAGTGTCAGTGAGAGTGTCAGTGTTAGTGTCAGTGTCAATGAGAGTGTCAGCATCAGTGAGAGTGTCAGTGAGAGTGTCAGTGAGAGTGTCAGTGAGAGTGTCAGTGAGTGTGAGTGAGAGTGTCAGTGTCAGTGAGAGTGTCAGTGAGTGTGTCAGTGAGTGTGTCAGTGAGTGTGTCAGTGAGAGTGTCAGTGAGAGTGTCAGTGGAAGTGTCAGTGGAAGTGTCAGTGAGAGTGTCGCGAGTGTCAGTGAGAGTGTCAGTGAGAGTGTCAGTGAGACTGTCAGTGGGAGTGTCAGTGAGTGTCAGTGAGAGTGTCAGTTTCAGTGTGTGTCAGTGAGAGTGTCAGTGAGTGTCAGTGAGAGTGTCATTGAGTGTCAGTGAGAGTGTCAGTGAGAGTGTCAGTGAGAGTGTCAGTGTCAGTGAGAGTGTGAGTGTCAGTGAGAGTGTCAGTGAGAGTGCCAGTGAGAGTGCCAGTGAGAGTGTCAGTGAGTTTCAGTGAGCATGTCAGTGAGTGTCAGTGAGAGTGTCAGTGTCAGTGAGAGTGTCAGTGAGTGTGAGTGAGAGTGTCAGTGAGAGTGTCCGTGAGAGTTTCAGTGTCAGTGAGAGTATCAGTGAGGGTGTCAGTGAGTGTGTCAGTGAATGTCAGTGAGAGTGTCGGTGTCAGTGAGAGTGTCAGTGAGTGTCAGAGAAAGTGTCAGTGAGAGTGTCAGTGTCAGTGAGAGTGTCAGTGAGAGTGTCAGTGAGAGTGTCAGTGAGTGTCAGTGAGAGTGTCCTTGAGTGTCAGTGAGAGTGTCAGTGAGAGTGTCAGTGTCAGCGAGAGTGTCAGTGAGAGTGTCAGTGAGTGTCATTGAGAGTGTCAGTGTCAGTGAGAGTGTCAGTGAGTGTCGATGAGATTGTCAGTGAGAGTGTCAGTGTCTGTGAGAGTGTCAGTGTCAATGAGAGTGTCAGTGAGAGTGTCAGTGTCAGTGAGAGTGTCAGTGAGAGTGGCAGCATCAGTGAGAGTGTCAGTGAGAGTGTCAGTGAGAGTGTCAGTGAGTGTGAGTGAAAGTGTCAGAGTCAGTGTCAGTGAGAGTGTCAGTAAGAGTGTCAGTGAGTGTGTCAGTGAGAGTGTCAGTGAGAGTGTCAGTGAGAGTGTCAGTGTCAGTGTGAGTGTGAGTGTGAGTGTCAGTGTCAGTGAGAGTGTCAGTGAGAGTTTCAGTGAGAGTGTCAGTGTCAGTGAGACTGTCAGTTTCAGTGTGAGTGTCAGTGAGAGTGTCAGTGTCAGTGAATGTGTCAGTGAGTGTGAGTGTGAGTGAGAGTGTGAGTGAGAGTGTCAATGAGAGTGTCAGTGAGAGTGTCAGTGAGAGTGTCAGTGAGTGTGTCAGTGAGAGTGTCAGTGAGAGTGTCAGTGTCAGTGAATGTGTCAGTGAGTGTGAGTGAGAGTGTCAGTGAGAGTGTCAGTGTCAGTGAGAGTGTCAGTGAGAGTGTCAGTGAGGGTGTCAGTGAGTGTGTTAGAGAGTGTGTTAGTGAGTGTGCCAGTGAGAGTGTCAGTGAGAGTGTCAGTGAGTATCAGTGAGAGTCAGTGAGAGTGTCAGTGAGAGTGTCAGTGAGAGTGTCAGTGAGAGTGTCAGTGAGAGTGTCAGTGAGTGTCAGTGAGAGTGTCAGTGTCAGTGAGTGTCAACATCAGTGAGAGTGTCAGTGAGAGTGTCAGTTTCAGTTAGAGTGTCAGTGAGTGTGTCAGTGATTGTGAGTGACAGTGAGTGTGTGAGTGACAGTGAGTGTGTGTGTGGGGGTTGTGTGTGTGGTGTTGTGTTTGTGTGTGGGGTTGTGTGTATGTGGGGTTGTGTGTGTTTGTGGGTGTTTGTGGGGGGTGTGTGGTTGTGTGTGGTGTGTCAGTGAGTGTGAGTGAAAGTGTCAGAGTCAGTGTCAGTGAGAGTGTCAGTAAGAGTGTCGGTGAGTGTGTCAGTGAGTGTGTCAGTGAGAGTGTCAGTGAGAGTGTCAGTGAGTGTCAGTGAGAGTGTCAGTGAGAGTGTCAGTGAGAGTGTCAGTGAGAGTGTCAGTGAGAGTGTCAGTGAGAGTGTCAGTGAGTGTCAGTGAGAGTGTAAGTGAGAGAATCGATGAGATTGTCAGTGTCAGTGAGAGTGTCAGTGAGAGTGTCAGTGAGAGTGTCAGTGAGAGTGTCAGTGAGAGTGTCAGTGAGAGTGTCAGTGAGTGTCAGTGAGAGTGTAAGTGAGAGAATCGATGAGATTGTCAGTGTCAGTGAGAGTGTCAGTGAGAGTGTCAGTGAGAGTGTCAGTGAGAGTGTCAGCGAGAGTGTCAGCGAGAGTGTCAGTGTTGCTGAGAGTGTCAGTGAGAGTGGCAGTGTCAGTGAGAGTGTCAGTGAGTGTCAGTGTCAGTGTCAATGATATTGTCAGTGAGAGTGTCAGTGTCAGTGAGAGTGTCAGTGAGAGTGTCAGTGAGAGTGTCAGTGTTAGTGTCAGTGTCAGTGAGAGTGTCAGCATCAGTGAGAGTGTCAGTGAGAGTGTCAGTGAGAGTGTCAGTGAGAGTGTCAGTGAGAGTGTCAGTGAGAGTGTCAGTGAGTGTGAGTGAGAGTGTGAGTGAGAGTGTCAGTGTCAGTGAGAGTGTCAGTGAGTGTGTCAGTGAGTGTGTCAGTGAGTGTGTCAGTGAGAGTGTCAGTGAGTGTGTCAGTGAGTGTCAGTGGAAGTGTCAGTGAGAGTGTCGGGAGTGTCAGTGAGAGTTTCAGTGAGAGTGTCAGTGAGACTGTCAGTGGGAGTGTCAGTGAGTGTCAGTGAGAGTGTCAGTTTCAGTGTGTGTCAGTGAGAGTGTCAGTAAGTGCCAGTGAGAGTGTCAGTGAGTTTCGGTGAGAGTGTCAGTGAGTGTCAGTGAGAGTGAGAGTGTCAATGTCAGTGTCAGTGTCAATGAGATTGTGAGTGAGAGTGTCAGTGTCAGTGAGAGTGTCAGTGAGAGTGTCAGTGTTAGTGTCAGTGTCAGCATCAGTGAGAGTGTCAGTGAGAATGTCAGTGAGAGTGTCAGTGAGTATCAGTGAGTGTGTCAGTGAGTGTCAGTGAGAGTGTCAGTGAAAGTGTCAGTGAGAGTGTCAGTGGAAGTGTCAGTGAGAGTGTCAGTGAGAGTGTCGGGAGTGTCAGTGAGAGTTTCAGTGAGAGTGTCAGTGAGACTGTCAGTGGGAGTGTCAGTGAGTGTCAGTGAGAGTGTCAGTTTCAGTGTGTGTCAGTGAGAGTGTCAGTGAGAGTGTCAGTGAGAGTGTCAGTGAGAGTGTCAGTGGAAGTGTCAGTGAGAGTGTCGGGAGTGTCAGTGAGAGTTTCAGTGAGAGTGTCAGTGAGACTGTCAGTGGGAGCGTCAGTTTCAGTGTGTGTCAGTGAGAGTGTCAGTGAGTGTCAGTGAGAGTGTCATTGAGAGTGTCAGTGAGAGTGTCAGTGAGAGTGAGTGTCAGTGAGAGTGTCAGTGAGAGTGCCAGTGAGAGTGTCAGTGAGTTTCAGTGAGAGTGTCAGTGAGTGTGTCAGTGTCAGCGAGAGTGTCAGTGAGAGTGTCAGTGAGTGTCATTGAGTGTCAGTGTCAGTGAGAGTGTCAGTGAGTGTCGATGAGATTGTCAGTGAGAGTGTCAGTGTCTTTGAGAGTGTCAGTGAGAGTGTCAGTGTCAATGAGAGTGTCAGTGAGAGTCAGTGAGAGTGTCAGTGAGAGTGTCAGTGAGAGTGGCAGCATCAGTGAGAGTGTCAGTGTGTCAGTCAGAAAGTCAGTGTCAGTGTCAGTGAGAGTGTCAGTGAGTGTGAGTGAAAGTGTCAGTCAGTGTCAGTGAGAGTGTCAGTAAGAGTGTCAGTGAGTGTGTCAGTGTCAGTGAGTGTCAGTGAGAGTGTCAGTGAGAGTTTCAGTGAGAGTGTCATTGTCAGTGAGAGTGTAAGTTTCAGTGTGAGTGTCAGTGAGATTGTCAGTGAGAGTGTCAGTGAGAGTGTCAGTGTCAGTGAATGTGTCAGTGAGTGTGAGTTAGTGTTAGTGAGAGTCAGTGTCAGTGAGAGTGAGAGTGTCAGTGAGTGTGTCCGTGAGTGTGTCAGTGAGAGTGTCAGTGAATGTGTCAGTGAGTGTGAGTGTGAGTGAGAGTGTCAGTGAGAGTGTCAGTGAGGGTGTCAGTGAGTGTGTTAGAGAGTGTGTCAGTGAGAGTGTCAGTGAGAGTGTCAGTGAGTATCATATCAGTGAGAGTCAGTGAGAGTGTCAGTGAGAGTGTCGATGAGATTGTCAGTGAGAGTGAGAGTGTCAGTAAGTGTCAGTGAGAGTGTCAGTTTCAGTTAGAGTTTCAGTGAGTGTGTCAGTGATTGTGAGTGACAGTGAGTGTGTGAGTGACAGTGAGTGTGTGGGGGTTGTGTGTGTGGGGTTGTGTTTGTGTGTGGGGTTGTGTGTATGTGGGGTTGTGTGTGTTTGTGGGGGGTGTGGTTGAGTGTGGTGTGTCAGTGAGTGTGAGTCAAAGTGTCAGTCAGTGTCAGTGAGAGTGTCAGTAAGAGTGTCGGTGAGTGTGTCAGTGAGAGTGTCAGTGTCAGTGAGAGTGTCAGTGAGTGTCAGTGAGAGTGTCAGTTTCAGTGAGAGTGTCAGTGTGAGTGTCAGTGAGATTGTCAGTGAGAGTGTCAGTGAATGTGTCAGTGAGTGTGAGTGAGAGTGTCAGTGAGAGTGTCAGTGAGTGTGTCAGTGAGTGTGAGTGAGAGTGTCAGTGTCAGTGAGAGTGTCAGTGAGAGTGTCAGTGAGGGTGTCAGTGAGTGTGTTAGAGAGTGTGTTAGTGAGTGTGTCAGTGAGAGTGTCAGTGAGTATCAGTGAGTCAGTGAGAGTGTCAGTGAGTGTCGATGAGAGTGAGAGTGAGAGTGTCAGTGAGTGTCAGTGAGAGTGTCAGTGAGTGTCAACATCAGTGAGAGTGTCAGTTTCAGTTTGAGTGTCAGTGAGTGTGTCAGTGATTGTGAGTGACAGTGAGTGTGTGAGTGACAGTGAGTGTGTGTGTGGGGGTTGTGTGTGTGGGGTTGTGTTTGTGTGTGGGGTTGTGTGTATGCGGGGTTGTGTGTGTTTGTGGGGGGTGTGGTTGTGTGTGGTGTTGTGTGCGGTGTGTGGGGTTGTGTGTGTGGGGGTTAGTGTGGTTGTGTGTGGTTGTGTGTGTGGGGTTGTGTCATGTATGTGTGGAGGAGGTTTGTGTGTGCGTGGGGGGTTGTGTGCTGGGGTTGTGTGTGGTGTGGTTGTGTGTGTGGGGTTGTATGTTTGGGTGTGTGTGTTTGTGGGGTTGTGTGTGTAGGGGTTGTGGTTGTGTGTGTGTCATGTATGTGTGGGGGGTTTTGTGTGTGTGCGTGGGATGTTGTGTGGGGGAGTGTGTTTGTGGGGTTGTCTGTGGGGGGTTGTGGTTGTGTGGGGGGTTGTGTGTATGTGTGGTTGTGTGTGTGAGGTTGTGTGTGTGGGGGGTTGTGTGTGGGGGTTTTGTGTGGGGTTGTGTGTGTGGGGTTGTGTGTGTGGGGGTGTTTGTGTGGGGTTGTGTGTGTGGGGGGTTGTGTGTGTGGGGTAACAGAATGGGATGGGACGGGAGGTGAGGCAGTGAATGGGATGGAAGGGAAGGGGGAGTGACAGAAGGGGAGGGGATTAAAGAGGTAAATAAGAAAGTAATGGAAATAAAGGGGGAGGGGGGACATGGAGGGAGAGGGGTAGTTGGAGGGTGGGGTAAAGGGAAAGAAGGGATGCGTTGGGGAATGGAAAGGAAAGGAAAGGAAAGGAAAGGAAAGGAAAGGAAGAAGGAGGGGAAGAAAGCGGAGAAGAAAAAGGAGGAGAAAGGGAATTGAGAATAGAGGGGGAAAGGGAGAGGGTAAATGAGAGAGGGAGGTGAGGGGAAGGGTAATGAGGGGTAGGGTAGGGTATGGATGAAGGGATGGGTGAGGGGAAAGGGGAGCAGAAAAGGAGCAGAGGCGATGGGAACAGATTGGAAGGGAAAGAGGCTGTGAATGGGAGGAAATGGAGGGGAAGAGAAGGGAAGGGGAGGGGTGGAGATGGAAAAGGAGATAAGAGAGTGCAGGATGGGACCGGAATGGATTGAATGGGAAGGGGAGGGGATTGACAGAAGGGGAGAGGATTAAAGAGTGATGGAGAAAAAGGGAACTTAAAAGAAAGGGGGAGAAGGGGATAGGAGAGGAGAGATAGGAATGTAAGGCATAGAAGGAAGAACGGGAAAGAGAAAGGAAGAGGGAAGGGATGTTTCAAGCCAGTATCAAGCCAGTATCAAGTCAGTATCAAGCCAGTATCAAGTCAGTATCAAGCCAGTATCAAGTCAGTATCAAGCCAGTATCAAGTCAGTATCAAGCCAGTATCAAGTCAGTATCAAGTCAGTATCAAGCCAGTATCAAGCCAGTTTAAAGTTTGGTTTCAAGTTCGGTTTCAGTTTGGTTTCAAGTTCGGTTTCCATTTGGTTTCTATACTCACCTTGTCCCTTTCACCCAGCCCCGTCCAGTTCTTTTTGGAGCCTGTGAGGCCCCGGCCCCCTCGGCCTCTCGGGGGCCTCGGCTCCGGCCGCCAGCAGTGGTCCTCTCCGTCCGGTGCTCATGAGTGCAATGCTGCGGCTGCCTGGTTACCAGCCTTGTATACCACGGACACGTCACAATAGACATTCAACCTGTCATCATGCATCACCGGCTTATGGGCGATGACAAGTGTTGCAGTGTAGGGGGGGGGGGGGGGAGCAGCCGAGACACGGTTTTAATTCAATTACCTAAAAAACAAGCATTTACAATGCAATGGTTTTGCCTTTGTTAAAGTTAGAGCTATTGGCATTGCTCTTGACACTCTGAAGCTCCACTCTGAAGCTCCACTCTGCACTCTGAAGCTCCACTCTGCACTCTGAAGCTCCACTCTGCACTCTGAAGCTCCACTCTGCACTCTGAAGCTCCACTCTGCACTCTGAAGCTGCACTCTGAAGCTCCACTCTGCACTCTGAAGCTGCACTCTGAAGCTGCACTCTGAAGCTCCACTCTGAAGCTCCACTCTGAAGCTCCACTCTGAAGCTCCACTCTGAAGCTCCACTCTGAAGCTCCACTCTGAAGCTCCACTCTGAAGCTCCACTCTGAAGCTCCACTCTGCACTCTGAAGCTCCACTCTGCACTCTGAAGCTCCACTCTGCACTCTGAAGCTCCACTCTGCACTCTGAAGCTCCACTCTGCACTCTGAAGCTCCACTCTGCACTCTGAAGCTCCACTCTGCACTCTGAAGCTGCACTCTGAAGCTCCACTCTGCACTCTGAAGCTGCACTCTGAAGCTCCACTCTGAAGCTCCACTCTGAAGCTCCACTCTGAAGCTCCACTCTGAAGCTCCACTCTGAAGCTCCACTCTGATGCTCCACTCTGATGCTCCACTCTGATGCTCCACTCTGATGCTCCACTCTGATGCTCCACTCTGATGCTCCACTCTGATGCTCCACTCTGATGCTCCACTCTGAAGCTCCACTCTGAAGCTCCACTCTGATGCTCCACTCTGAAGCTCCACTCTGAAGCTCCACTCTGAAGCTCCACTCTGAAGCTCCACTCTGAAGCTGCACTCTGAAGCTCCACTCTGCACTCTGAAGCTCCACTCTGCACTCTGAAGCTCCACTCTGCACTCTGAAGCTCCACTCTGCACTCTGAAGCTCCACTCTGAAGCTCCACTCTGCACTCTGAAGCTCCACTCTGCACTCTGAAGCTCCACTCTGAAGCTCCACTCTGCACTCTGAAGCTCCACTCTGAATCTGCACTCTGAAGCTCCACTCTGAATCTGCACTCTGATGCTCCACTCTGAATCTGCACTCTGAAGCTCCACTCTGCACTCTGAATCTGCACTCTGCAGCTCCACTCTGAATCTGCAGCTCCACTCTGCACTCTGAAGCTCCACTCTGAAGCTCCACTCTGAAGCTCCACTCTGAAGCTCCACTCTGAAGCTCCACTCTGAAGCTCCACTCTGAAGCTCCACTCTGAAGCTCCACTCTGAAGCTCCACTCTGAAGCTCCACTCTGAAGCTCCACTCTGAAGCTCCACTCTGAAGCTCCACTCTGCACTCTGAAGCTCCACTCTGCACTCTGAAGCTCCACTCTGAAGCTCCACTCTGAATCTGCACTCTGAAGCTCCACTCTGCACTCTGAAGCTCCACTCTGAAGCTCCACTCTGAAGCTCCACTCTGAAGCTCCACTCTGAAGCTCCACTCTGAAGCTCCACTCTGAAGCTCCACTCTGAAGCTCCACTCTGAAGCTCCACTCTGAAGCTCCACTCTGCACTCTGAAGCTCCACTCTGAATCTGCACTCTGAAGCTCCACTCTGAATCTGCACTCTGAAGCTCCACTCTGCACTCTGAAGCTCCACTCTGAATCTGCACTCTGAAGCTCCACTCTGCACTCTGAAGCTCCACTCTGAATCTGCACTCTGAAGCTCCACTCTGCACTCTGAAGCTCCACTCTGAATCTGCACTCTGAAGCTCCACTCTGCACTCTGAAGCTCCACTCTGAAGCTCCACTCTGCACTCTGAAGCTCCACTCTGAATCTGCACTCTGAAGCTCCACTCTGCACTCTGAAGCTCCACTCTGAAGCTCCACTCTGAAGCTCCACTCTGAAGCTCCACTCTGAAGCTCCACTCTGAAGCTCCACTCTGAAGCTCCACTCTGAAGCTCCACTCTGAAGCTCCACTCTGAAGCTCCACTCTGAAGCTCCACTCTGAAGCTCCACTCTGAAGCTCCACTCTGCACTCTGAAGCTCCACTCTGAAGCTCCACTCTGCACTCTGAAGCTCCACTCTGAAGCTCCACTCTGCACTCTGAAGCTCCACTCTGAAGCTCCACTCTGCACTCTGAAGCTCCACTCTGAAGCTCCACTCTGAAGCTCCACTCTGAAGCTCCACTCTGAAGCTCCACTCTGAAGCTCCACTCTGAAGCTCCACTCTGCACTCTGAAGCTCCACTCTGAAGCTCCACTCTGCACTCTGAAGCTCCACTCTGCACTCTGAAGCTCCACTCTGAAGCTCCACTCTGCACTCTGAAGCTCCACTCTGCACTCTGAAGCTCCACTCTGAAGCTCCACTCTGCACTCTGAAGCTCCACTCTGAAGCTCCACTCTGAAGCTCCACTCTGAAGCTCCACTCTGAAGCTCCACTCTGAAGCTCCACTCTGAAGCTCCACTCTGAAGCTCCACTCTGAAGCTCCACTCTGAAGCTCCACTCTGCACTCTGAAGCTCCACTCTGAAGCTCCACTCTGAAGCTCCACTCTGAAGCTCCACTCTGAAGCTCCACTCTGAAGCTCCACTCTGAAGCTCCACTCTGAAGCTCCACTCTGCACTCTGAAGCTCCACTCTGCACTCTGAAGCTCCACTCTGAAGCTCCACTCTGCACTCTGAAGCTCCACTCTGCACTCTGAAGCTCCACTCTGCACTCTGAAGCTCCACTCTGCACTCTGAAGCTCCACTCTGCACTCTGAAGCTCCACTCTGAATCTGCACTCTGAAGCTCCACTCTGCACTCTGAAGCTGCACTCTGAAGCTCCACTCTGCACTCTGAAGCTCCACTCTGAAGCTCCACTCTGCACTCTGAAGCTCCACTCTGAATCTGCACTCTGAAGCTCCACTCTGCACTCTGAAGCTCCACTCTGAATCTGCACTCTGAAGCTCCACTCTGCACTCTGAAGCTCCACTCTGCACTCTGAAGCTCCACTCTGAAGCTCCACTCTGAAGCTCCACTCTGAAGCTCCACTCTGAAGCTCCACTCTGAAGCTCCACTCTGAAGCTCCACTCTGAAGCTCCACTCTGAAGCTCCACTCTGAAGCTCCACTCTGAAGCTCCACTCTGCACTCTGAATCTGCACTCTGAAGCTCCACTCTGCACTCTGAAGCTCCACTCTGCACTCTGAAGCTCCACTCTGAATCTGCACTCTGAAGCTCCACTCTGCACTCTGAAGCTCCACTCTGCACTCTGAAGCTCCACTCTGAATCTGCACTCTGAAGCTCCACTCTGCACTCTGAAGCTCCACTCTGAAGCTCCACTCTGAAGCTCCACTCTGAAGCTCCACTCTGAAGCTCCACTCTGAAGCTCCACTCTGAAGTTTGGTTTCAAGTTCGGTTTCAGTTTGGTTTCAAGTTCGGTTTCCATTTGGTTTCTATACTCACCTTGTCCCTTTCACCCAGCCCCGTCCAGTTCTTTTTGGAGCCTGTGAGGCCCCGGCCCCCTCGGCCTCTCGGGGGCCTCGGCTCCGGCCGCCAGCAGTGGTCCTCTCCGTCCGGTGCTCATGAGTGCAATGCTGCGGCTGCCTGGTTACCAGCCTTGTATACCACGGACACGTCACAATAGACATTCAACCTGTCATCATGCATCACCGGCTTATGGGCGATGACAAGTGTTGCAGTGTAGGGGGGGGGGGGGGGGGAGCAGCCGAGACACGGTTTTAATTCAATTACCTAAAAAACAAGCATTTACAATGCAATGGTTTTGCCTTTGTTAAAGTTAGAGCTATTGGCATTGCTCTTGACACTCTGAAGCTCCACTCTGAAGCTCCACTCTGCACTCTGAAGCTCCACTCTGCACTCTGAAGCTCCACTCTGCACTCTGAAGCTCCACTCTGCACTCTGAAGCTCCACTCTGCACTCTGAAGCTGCACTCTGAAGCTCCACTCTGCACTCTGAAGCTGCACTCTGAAGCTGCACTCTGAAGCTCCACTCTGAAGCTCCACTCTGAAGCTCCACTCTGAAGCTCCACTCTGAAGCTCCACTCTGAAGCTCCACTCTGAAGCTCCACTCTGAAGCTCCACTCTGCACTCTGAAGCTCCACTCTGCACTCTGAAGCTCCACTCTGCACTCTGAAGCTCCACTCTGCACTCTGAAGCTCCACTCTGCACTCTGAAGCTCCACTCTGCACTCTGAAGCTCCACTCTGCACTCTGAAGCTGCACTCTGAAGCTCCACTCTGCACTCTGAAGCTGCACTCTGAAGCTCCACTCTGAAGCTCCACTCTGAAGCTCCACTCTGAAGCTCCACTCTGAAGCTCCACTCTGAAGCTCCACTCTGATGCTCCACTCTGATGCTCCACTCTGATGCTCCACTCTGATGCTCCACTCTGATGCTCCACTCTGATGCTCCACTCTGATGCTCCACTCTGATGCTCCACTCTGAAGCTCCACTCTGAAGCTCCACTCTGATGCTCCACTCTGAAGCTCCACTCTGAAGCTCCACTCTGAAGCTCCACTCTGAAGCTCCACTCTGAAGCTGCACTCTGAAGCTCCACTCTGCACTCTGAAGCTCCACTCTGCACTCTGAAGCTCCACTCTGCACTCTGAAGCTCCACTCTGCACTCTGAAGCTCCACTCTGAAGCTCCACTCTGCACTCTGAAGCTCCACTCTGCACTCTGAAGCTCCACTCTGAAGCTCCACTCTGCACTCTGAAGCTCCACTCTGAATCTGCACTCTGAAGCTCCACTCTGAATCTGCACTCTGATGCTCCACTCTGAATCTGCACTCTGAAGCTCCACTCTGCACTCTGAATCTGCACTCTGCAGCTCCACTCTGAATCTGCAGCTCCACTCTGCACTCTGAAGCTCCACTCTGAAGCTCCACTCTGAAGCTCCACTCTGAAGCTCCACTCTGAAGCTCCACTCTGAAGCTCCACTCTGAAGCTCCACTCTGAAGCTCCACTCTGAAGCTCCACTCTGAAGCTCCACTCTGAAGCTCCACTCTGCACTCTGAAGCTCCACTCTGCACTCTGAAGCTCCACTCTGCACTCTGAAGCTCCACTCTGAAGCTCCACTCTGAATCTGCACTCTGAAGCTCCACTCTGCACTCTGAAGCTCCACTCTGAAGCTCCACTCTGAAGCTCCACTCTGAAGCTCCACTCTGAAGCTCCACTCTGAAGCTCCACTCTGAAGCTCCACTCTGAAGCTCCACTCTGAAGCTCCACTCTGAAGCTCCACTCTGAAGCTCCACTCTGCACTCTGAAGCTCCACTCTGAATCTGCACTCTGAAGCTCCACTCTGAATCTGCACTCTGAAGCTCCACTCTGCACTCTGAAGCTCCACTCTGAATCTGCACTCTGAAGCTCCACTCTGCACTCTGAAGCTCCACTCTGAATCTGCACTCTGAAGCTCCACTCTGCACTCTGAAGCTCCACTCTGAATCTGCACTCTGAAGCTCCACTCTGCACTCTGAAGCTCCACTCTGAAGCTCCACTCTGCACTCTGAAGCTCCACTCTGAATCTGCACTCTGAAGCTCCACTCTGCACTCTGAAGCTCCACTCTGAAGCTCCACTCTGAAGCTCCACTCTGAAGCTCCACTCTGAAGCTCCACTCTGAAGCTCCACTCTGAAGCTCCACTCTGAAGCTCCACTCTGAAGCTCCACTCTGAAGCTCCACTCTGAAGCTCCACTCTGAAGCTCCACTCTGCACTCTGAAGCTCCACTCTGAAGCTCCACTCTGCACTCTGAAGCTCCACTCTGAAGCTCCACTCTGCACTCTGAAGCTCCACTCTGAAGCTCCACTCTGCACTCTGAAGCTCCACTCTGAAGCTCCACTCTGAAGCTCCACTCTGAAGCTCCACTCTGAAGCTCCACTCTGAAGCTCCACTCTGAAGCTCCACTCTGCACTCTGAAGCTCCACTCTGAAGCTCCACTCTGCACTCTGAAGCTCCACTCTGCACTCTGAAGCTCCACTCTGAAGCTCCACTCTGCACTCTGAAGCTCCACTCTGCACTCTGAAGCTCCACTCTGAAGCTCCACTCTGCACTCTGAAGCTCCACTCTGAAGCTCCACTCTGAAGCTCCACTCTGAAGCTCCACTCTGAAGCTCCACTCTGAAGCTCCACTCTGAAGCTCCACTCTGAAGCTCCACTCTGAAGCTCCACTCTGCACTCTGAAGCTCCACTCTGAAGCTCCACTCTGAAGCTCCACTCTGAAGCTCCACTCTGAAGCTCCACTCTGAAGCTCCACTCTGAAGCTCCACTCTGAAGCTCCACTCTGCACTCTGAAGCTCCACTCTGCACTCTGAAGCTCCAATCTGAAGCTCCACTCTGCACTCTGAAGCTCCACTCTGCACTCTGAAGCTCCACTCTGCACTCTGAAGCTCCACTCTGCACTCTGAAGCTCCACTCTGCACTCTGAAGCTCCACTCTGAATCTGCACTCTGAAGCTCCACTCTGCACTCTGAAGCTGCACTCTGAAGCTCCACTCTGCACTCTGAAGCTCCACTCTGAAGCTCCACTCTGCACTCTGAAGCTCCACTCTGAATCTGCACTCTGAAGCTCCACTCTGCACTCTGAAGCTCCACTCTGAATCTGCACTCTGAAGCTCCACTCTGCACTCTGAAGCTCCACTCTGCACTCTGAAGCTCCACTCTGAAGCTCCACTCTGAAGCTCCACTCTGAAGCTCCACTCTGAAGCTCCACTCTGAAGCTCCACTCTGAAGCTCCACTCTGAAGCTCCACTCTGAAGCTCCACTCTGAAGCTCCACTCTGAAGCTCCACTCTGAAGCTCCACTCTGAAGCTCCACTCTGCACTCTGAATCTGCACTCTGAAGCTCCACTCTGCACTCTGAAGCTCCACTCTGCACTCTGAAGCTCCACTCTGAATCTGCACTCTGAAGCTCCACTCTGCACTCTGAAGCTCCACTCTGCACTCTGAAGCTCCACTCTGAATCTGCACTCTGAAGCTCCACTCTGAAGCTCCACTCTGAAGCTCCACTCTGAAGCTCCACTCTGAAGCTCCACTCTGAAGCTCCACTCTGAAGCTCCACTCTGAAGCTCCACTCTGAAGCTCCACTCTGAAGCTCCACTCTGAAGCTCCACTCTGAAGCTCCACTCTGAAGCTCCACTCTGAAGCTCCACTCTGAAGCTCCACTCTGATGCTCCACTCTGATGCTCCACTCTGATGCTCCACTCTGAAGCTCCACTCTGAAGCTCCACTCTGCACTCTGAAGCTCCACTCTGCACTCTGAAGCTCCACTCTGCACTCTGAAGCTCCACTCTGCACTCTGAAGCTCCACTCTGAAGCTCCACTCTGCACTCTGAAGCTCCACTCTGCACTCTGAAGCTCCACTCTGCACTCTGAAGCTCCACTCTGCACTCTGAAGCTCCACTCTGCACTCTGAAGCTCCACTCTGCACTCTGAAGCTCCACTCTGCACTCTGAAGCTCCACTCTGAATCTGCACTCTGAAGCTCCACTCTGCACTCTGAAGCTCCACTCTGAATCTGCACTCTGAAGCTCCACTCTGCACTCTGAAGCTCCACTCTGAATCTGCACTCTGATGCTCCACTCTGAATCTGCACTCTGAAGCTCCACTCTGCACTCTGAATCTGCACTCTGCAGCTCCACTCTGAATCTGCAGCTCCACTCTGCACTCTGAAGCTCCACTCTGCAGCTCCACTCTGAATCTGCAGCTCCACTCTGCACTCTGAAGCTCCACTCTGAATCTCCACTCTGAATCTCCACTCTGAAGCTCCACTCTGAATCTCCACTCTGAAGCTCCACTCTGAAGCTCCACTCTGAAGCTCCACTCTGAAGCTCCACTCTGAAGCTCCACTCTGAAGCTCCACTCTGAAGCTCCACTCTGAAGCTCCACTCTGAAGCTCCACTCTGAAGCTCCACTCTGAAGCTCCACTCTGAAGCTCCACTCTGCACTCTGAAGCTCCACTCTGCACTCTGAAGCTCCACTCTGAAGCTCCACTCTGCACTCTGAAGCTCCACTCTGAATCTGCACTCTGAAGCTCCACTCTGCACTCTGAAGCTCCACTCTGAATCTGCACTCTGAAGCTCCACTCTGCACTCTGAAGCTCCACTCTGAAGCTCCACTCTGAAGCTCCACTCTGAAGCTCCACTCTGAAGCTCCACTCTGAAGCTCCACTCTGAAGCTCCACTCTGAAGCTCCACTCTGAAGCTCCACTCTGAAGCTCCACTCTGAAGCTCCACTCTGAAGCTCCACTCTGCACTCTGAAGCTCCACTCTGCACTCTGAAGCTCCACTCTGAAGCTCCACTCTGCACTCTGAAGCTCCACTCTGCACTCTGAAGCTCCACTCTGAAGCTCCACTCTGCACTCTGAAGCTCCACTCTGAATCTGCACTCTGAAGCTCCACTCTGCACTCTGCAGCTCCACTCTGAAGCTCCACTCTGAAGCTCCAATCTGAAGCTCCACTCTGAAGCTCCACTCTGAAGCTCCACTCTGAAGCTCCACTCTGAAGCTCCACTCTGAAGCTCCACTCTGAAGCTCCACTCTGAAGCTCCACTCTGCACTCTGAAGCTCCACTCTGCACTCTGAAGCTCCACTCTGAAGCTCCACTCTGAAGCTCCACTCTGCACTCTGAAGCTCCACTCTGCACTCTGAAGCTCCACTCTGAAGCTCCACTCTGAAGCTCCACTCTGCACTCTGAAGCTCCACTCTGCACTCTGAAGCTCCACTCTGCACTCTGAAGCTCCACTCTGAAGCTCCACTCTGAAGCTCCACTCTGAAGCTCCACTCTGAAGCTCCACTCTGAAGCTCCACTCTGAAGCTCCACTCTGAAGCTCCACTCTGCACTCTGAAGCTCCACTCTGAAGCTCCACTCTGCACTCTGAAGCTCCACTCTGAAGCTCCACTCTGCACTCTGAAGCTCCACTCTGAAGCTCCACTCTGCACTCTGAAGCTCCACTCTGAAGCTCCACTCTGCACTCTGAAGCTCCACTCTGAATCTGCACTCTGAAGCTCCACTCTGAATCTGCACTCTGAAGCTCCACTCTGCACTCTGAAGCTCCACTCTGAATCTGCACTCTGAAGCTCCACTCTGCACTCTGAAGCTCCACTCTGAAGCTCCACTCTCCACTCTGAAGCTCCACTCTGAAGCTCCACTCTCCACTCTGAAGCTCCACTCTGAAGCTCCACTCTCCACTCTGAAGCTCCACTCTGAAGCTCCACTCTGAAGCTCCACTCTGAAGCTCCACTCTGCACTCTGAAGCTCCACTCTGAAGCTCCACTCTGAAGCTCCACTCTGAAGCTCCACTCTGAAGCTCCACTCTGAAGCTCCACTCTGAAGCTCCACTCTGAAGCTCCACTCTGAAGCTCCACTCTGAAGCTCCACTCTGAAGCTCCACTCTGCACTCTGAAGCTCCACTCTGCACTCTGAAGCTCCACTCTGCACTCTGAAGCTCCACTCTGCACTCTGAAGCTCCACTCTGAAGCTCCACTCTGCACTCTGAAGCTCCACTCTGCACTCTGAAGCTCCACTCTGAAGCTCCACTCTGCACTCTGAAGCTCCACTCTGCACTCTGAAGCTCCACTCTGCACTCTGAAGCTCCACTCTGAAGCTCCACTCTGAAGCTCCACTCTGAAGCTCCACTCTGAAGCTCCACTCTGAAGCTCCACTCTGAAGCTCCACTCTGAAGCTCCACTCTGAAGCTCCACTCTGCACTCTGAAGCTCCACTCTGAAGCTCCACTCTGCACTCTGAAGCTCCACTCTGAAGCTCCACTCTGCACTCTGAAGCTCCACTCTGAAGCTCCACTCTGCACTCTGAAGCTCCACTCTGCACTCTGAAGCTCCACTCTGAAGCTCCACTCTGCACTCTGAAGCTCCACTCTGCACTCTGAAGCTCCACTCTGAAGCTCCACTCTGCACTCTGAAGCTCCACTCTGCACTCTGAAGCTCCACTCTGAAGCTCCACTCTGCACTCTGAAGCTCCACTCTGAAGCTCCACTCTGCACTCTGAAGCTCCACTCTGCACTCTGAAGCTCCACTCTGAATCTGCACTCTGAAGCTCCACTCTGCACTCTGAAGCTCCACTCTGAAGCTGCACTCTGAAGCTCCACTCTGAAGCTCCACTCTGCACTCTGAAGCTCCACTCTGCACTCTGAAGCTCCACTCTGCACTCTGAAGCTCCACTCTGAATCTGCACTCTGAAGCTCCACTCTGCACTCTGAAGCTCCACTCTGAAGCTGCACTCTGAAGCTCCACTCTGAAGCTCCACTCTGAAGCTCCACTCTGAAGCTCCACTCTGAAGCTCCACTCTGAAGCTCCACTCTGAAGCTCCACTCTGAAGCTCCACTCTGCACTCTGAAGCTCCACTGAAGCTACACACCGCGCAGGGCAGCTCTGGATGCTGATGCGAGAGGCCAGCTGGGAGGCGCGCTGCTCGTCTTCTGACTCGGAGAGAAAACTTGTTTTCATTGGGAGAGCGGCCTTCAAAGACCCGGTCACTGCGCCTCTCCGAGTGTTTAGCTTGGGATAAAATGGGCGCAGTGTTGTGGTGATGACAGTAGAGCAAGGGAGGTGCCGGCAATGCCGGAACAGACTCGGGGGCGTTCCCGGCGTCGCGTGACGTCGGCAAAAGGCAAAGAATGTCAGGAACGCCCCCGTGTCTGGTCCGGCATTGACGGACAGGCCCCTCGTCCAATGGCAAGGCTCCGTTTACGGAGCCAGCCAATCAATGACGAGGGCCGACCCAAAGCACCCTACAGTTCTCAACAGGATTTCGCCTGCGCGAAAAGCTGCGCAGAGCGCAGCTTTCGCTAGGCAAAACCTAAAAAGCAAAGATCTGTTTAGTCACAAAAGGATCCTGCGATGAACCTGAAAGACGATCTAATCCTGCCCGACCTTCTCCCCCCTCAGGGGCCTCTCCTTGTCTCTGCTCCGGCGGAGGCCTCCCCTCTGCACTTAGCCTCGACCTCGTGACATCACAGGGGAGGGAGGGCCTGGAACGTCACAGGTGTTCCATCCACAGGATTCCCCTGCTGCTGCTAGCCTCGACCTCGTGACGTCACAGTGGAGGGCCTAGCACGTCACAGGTGTTCCGTTCACAGGATTCTGCTGCTGGGATTGCACGGGCTTTTATATGAATTTTAAATGTGGAGTTTTCGTATTCTTCGTTTAAAATAAATATTTTCGACATTAGCTGCATTGTTCTGCACCAGGTGCGCAATAAAGGGAGACCTCGGGGGAGAGTCAAGGGATGGATAGAGTGGGGGAGTGAGATGAAGGGAGACCTCGGGGGAGAGTCAAGGGATGGGTAGAGGCTGGGGAGTGAGATGAAGGGAGACCTCGGGGAGAGTCAAGGGATGGGTAGAGGCTGGGGAGTGAGATGAAGGGAGACCTCGGGGGAGAGTCAAGGGATGGGCAAAGGCTGAGGAGTGAGATGAAGGGAGACCTCGGGGGAGAGTCAAGGGATGGGTAGGAGCTGGAGAGTGAGATGAAGGGAGACCTCGGGGAGAGTCAAGGGATGGGTGGAGGCGGGGGAGTGAGATGAAGGGAGACCTCGGGGGAGAGTCAAGGGATGGGCAAAGGCTGAGGAGTGAGATGAAGGGAGACCTCGGGGGAGAGTCAAGGGATGGGTAGGAGCTGGAGAGTGAGATGAAGGGAGACCTCGGGGAGAGTCAAGGGATGGGTGGAGGCGGGGGAGTGAGATGAAGGGAGACCTCGGGGAGAGTCAAGGGACGGGTAGAGGCTGGGGAGTGAGATGAAGGGAGACCTCGGGGAGAGTCAAGGGACGGGTAGAGGCTGAGGAGTGAGATGAAGGGAGACCTCGGGGGAGAGTCAAGGGATGGGTAGAGGCTGAGGAGTGAGATGTAGGGAGACCACGGGGAGAGTCAAGGGATGGGTAGAGGCTGAGGAGTGAGATGAAGGGAGACCTCGGGGAGAGTCAAGGGACGGGTAGAGGCTGAGGAGTGAGATGAAGGGAGACCTCGGGGGAGAGTCAAGGGATGGATAGAATGGGGGAGTGAGATGAAGGGAGACCTCGGGGGAGAGTCAAGGGATGGATAGAATGGGGCAGTGAGATGAAGGGAGACCTCGGGGGAGAGTCAAGGGATGGGTAGAGGCTGAGGAGTGAGATGAAGGGGGACCTCGGGGAGAGTCAAGGGATGGATAGAATGGGGGAGTGAGATGAAGGGAGACCTCGGGGAGAGTCAAGGGACGGGTAGAGGCTGGGGAGTGAGATGAAGGGAGACCTCGGGGAGAGTCAAGGGACGGGTAGAGGCTGAGGAGTGAGATGAAGGGAGACCTCGGGGGAGAGTCAAGGGATGGATAGAATGGGGGAGTGAGATGAAGGGAGACCTCGGGGGAGAGTCAAGGGATGGATAGAATGGGGCAGTGAGATGAAGGGAGACCTCGGGGGAGAGTCAAGGGATGGGTAGAGGCTGAGGAGTGAGATGAAGGGGGACCTCGGGGGAGAGTCAAGGGATGGATAGAATGGGGGAGTGAGATGAAGGGAGACCTCGGGGGAGAGTCAAGGGATGGGTAGAGGCTGGGGAGTGAGATGAAGGAAGACCTCGGGGAGAGTCAAGGGATGGGTAGAGGCTGAGGAGTGAGATGAAGGGAGACCTCGGGGAGAGTCAAGGGACGGGTAGAGGCTGAGGAGTGAGATGAAGGGAGACCTCGGGAAGGAGAGTCAAGGGAGACCTCGGGAAGGAGAGTCAACGGATGGGTAGATGCTGAGGAGTGAGATGAAGGGAGGCCTCGGGGGAGAGTCAAGGGATGGGTAGAGGCTGAGGAGTGAGATGAAGGGAGACCTCAGGGAGAGTCAAGCGACGGGTAGAGGCTGGGGAGTGAGATGAAGGGAGACCTCGGGGAGAGTCAAGGGATGGATAGAGGCTGAGGAGTGAGATGAAGGGAGACCTCGGGGGAGAGTCAAGGGATGCGTAGAGGCTCGGGAGTGGAATGAAGAGAGACCTCGGGGAGAGTCAAGGGGTGGGTAGAGTGGGGGAGTGAGATGAAGGGAGACCTCAGGGAGAGTCAAGGGTTGGGTAGAGGCTGGGGAGTGAGATGAAGGGAGACCTCGGGGGAGAGTCAAGGGATGGATAGAGTGGGGGAGTGAGATGAAGGGAGACCTCAGGGAGAGTCAAGGGATGGGTAGAGGCTGGGGAGTGGGATGAAGGGAGACCTCGAGGCTGAGGAGTGAGATGAAGGGAGACCTCGGGGAGAGTCAAGGGACGGGTAGAGGCTGAGGAGTGAGATGAAGGGAGACCTCGGGGAGAGTCAAGGGATGGGTAGAGGCTGGGGAGTAAGATGAAGAGAGACTTCGGGGGAGAGTCAAGGAATGGGTAGAGGCTGAGGAGTGAGATGAAGGGAGACCTCGGGGGGAGTCAATTGATGGGTAGAGGCTGAGGAGTGAGATGAAGGGAGACCTCGGGGGAGAGTCAAGAGATGGGTAGAGGCTGGGGAGTGAGATGAAGGGAGACCTCGTGGGAGAGTCAAGGGATGGGTAGAGGCTGGGGAGTGAGATGAAGGGAGACCTCGGGGAGAGTCAAGGGATGGGTAGAGGCTGGGGAGTGAGATGAAGGGAGACCTCGAGGAGAGTCAAGGGATGGGTAGAGGCTGAGGAGTGAGATGAAGGGAGACCTCGGGGGAGAGTCAAGGGATGGGTAGAGGCGGGGGAGTGAGATGAAGGGAGACCTCGGGGAGAGTCAGGGGGAGGGTAGAGGCTGAGGAGTGAGATGAAGGGAGACCTCGGGGAGAGTCAAAGGATGGGTAGAGGCTGAGGAGTGAGATGAAGGGAGACCTCGGGGGAGAGTCAAGTGATGGGTAGAGGCTGGGGAGTGAGATGAAGGGAGACCTCGGGGTAGAGTCAAGGGATGGGTAGAGGCTGGGGAGTGAGATGAAGGGAGACCTCGGGGGAGAGTCAAGGGATGGGTAGAGGCTGGGGAGTGAGATGAAGGGAGACCTCGGGGTAGAGTCAAGGGATGGGTAGAGGCTGGGGAGTGAGATGAAGGGAGACCTCGGGGGAGAGTCAAGGGATGGGTAGAGGCTGGGGAGTGAGATGAAGGGAGACCTGGGGGAGAGTCAAGGGATGGGTAGAGGCGGGGGAGTGAGATGAAGGGAGACCTCAGAGGAGAGTCAAGGGAAGGGTAGAGGCGGGGTAGTGAGATGAAGGAGTCCTCGGGGGAGAGTCAAGGGATGGGTAGAGGCTGGGGAGTGAGATGAAGGGAGACCTGGGGGAGAGTCAAGGGATGGGTAGAGGCGGGGGAGTGAGATGAAGGGAGACCTCGGGGAGAGTCAAGGGATGGGTTGAGGCGGGGGAGTGAGATGAAGGGAGACCTCGGGGGAGAGTCAAGGGATGGGTGGAGGCTGAGGAGTGAGATGAAGGGAGACGTCGGGGAGAGTCAAGGGGTGGGTAGAGGCTGAGGAGTGAGATGAAGGAAGACCTCGGGGAGAGTCAAGGGGTTGGTAGAGGCTGGGGAGTGAGATAAAGGAAGACCTCGGGGAGAGTCAAGGGGTGGGTAGAGGCTGGGGAGTGAGATGAAGGGAGACCTCAGGGAGAGTCAAGGGATGGGTAGAGGCTGAGGAGTGAGATGAAGGGAGACCTCGGGGGAGAGTCAAGGGATGGGTAGAGGCTGGGGAGTGAGATGAAGGGAGACCTCGGGGGAGAGTCAAGGGATGGGTAGAGGCTGAGGAGTGAGATGAAGGAAGACCTCGGGGAGAGTCAAGGGGTGGGTAGAGGCTTGGGAGTGAGATGAAGGGAGACCTCAGGGAGAGTCAAGGGATGGGTAGAGGCTGAGGAGTGAGATGAAGGGAGACCTCGGGGAGAGTCAAGGGGTGGGTAGAGGCTGGGGAGTGAGATGAAGGGAGACCTCTGGGAGAGTCAAGGGATGGGTAGAGGCTGAGGAGTGAGATGAAGTGAGACCTCGGGGTAGAGTCAAGGGATGGGTAGAGGCTGGGGAGTGAGATGAAGGGAGACCTCGGGGAGAGTCAAGGGGTGGGTAGAGGCTGAGGAGTGAGATGAAGGGAGACCTCGGGGTAGAGTCAAGGGATGGGTAGAGGCTGGGGAGTGAGATGATGGGAGACCTCGGGGGAGAGTCAAGGGATGGGTAGAGGCTGGGGAGTGAGATGAAGGGAGACCTGGGGGAGAGTCAAGGGATGGGTAGAGGCGGGGGAGTGAGATGAAGGGAGACCTCAGAGGAGAGTCAAGGGAAGGGTAGAGGCGGGGTAGTGAGATGAAGGAGTCCTCGGGGGAGAGTCAATGGATGGGTAGAGGCTGGGGAGTGAGATGAAGCAAGGCCTCGGGGAGAGTCAAAGGATGGGTAGAGGCTGAGGAGTGAGATGAAGGGAGACCTCGGGGAGAGTCAAGGGATGGGTAGAGGCTGAGGAGTGAGATGAAGGAAGACCTCGGGGAGAGTCAAGGGGTTGGTAGAGGCTGGGGAGTGAGATAAAGGAAGACCTCGGGGAGAGTCAAGGGGTGGGTAGAGGCTGGGGAGTGAGATGAAGGGAGACCTCAGGGAGAGTCAAGGGATGGGTAGAGGCTGAGGAGTGAGATGAAGGGAGACCTCGGGGAGAGTCAAGGGATGGGTAGAGGCTGAGGAGTGAGATGAAGGAAGACCTCGGGGAGAGTCAAGGGGTTGGTAGAGGCTGGGGAGTGAGATAAAGGAAGACCTCGGGGAGAGTCAAGGGGTGGGTAGAGGCTGGGGAGTGAGATGAAGGGAGACCTCAGGGAGAGTCAAGGGATGGGTAGAGGCTGAGGAGTGAGATGAAGGGAGACCTCGGGGGAGAGTCAAGGGATGGGTAGAGGCTGGGGAGTGAGATGAAGGAAGACCTCGGGGGAGAGTCAAGGGATGGGTAGAGGCTGAGGAGTGAGATGAAGGAAGACCTCGGGGAGAGTCAAGGGGTGGGTAGAGGCTTGGGAGTGAGATGAAGGGAGACCTCGGGGTAGAGTCAAGGGATGGGTAGAGGCTGGGGAGTGAGATGAAGGGAGACCTCGGGGGAGAGTCAAGGGATGGGTAGAGGCTGGGGAGTGAGATGAAGGGAGACCTGGGGGAGAGTCAAGGGATGGGTAGAGGCGGGGGAGTGAGATGAAGGGAGACCTCGGGGAGAGTTAAGGGGTGGGTAGAGGATGGGGAGTGAGATGAAGGGAGACTTTGTGGAGAGTCAAGGGGTGGGTAGAGGATGGGGAGTGAGATGAAGGGAGACCTCGGGGAGAGTCAAGGGATGGGTAGAGGATGGGGAGTGAGATGAAGGGAGACCGCGGGGAGAGTCAAGGGATGGGTAGAGGCTGGGGAGTGAGATGAAGGGAGACCTCGGGAAGGAGAGTCAAGGGATGGGTAGAGGCGGGGGAGTGAGATGAAGGGAGACCTCGGGGGGAGTCAAGGGGTGGGTAGAGGCTGGGGAGTGAGATGAAGGGAGACCTCGGGAAGGAGAGTCAAGGGATGGGTAGATGCTGAGGAGTGAGATGAAGGGAGGCCTCGGGGGAGAGTCAAGGGGTAGGTAGAGGATGGGGAGTGAGATGAAGGGAGACCTGGGGGAGAGTCAAGGGATGGGTAGAGGCTGAGGAGTGAGATGAAGGGAGACCTCAGGGAGAGTCAAGCGACGGGTGGAGGCTGAGGAGTGAGATGAAGGGAGACCTCGGGGGGAGTCAAGGGATGGGTAGAGGCTGGGAGTGAGATGAAGGGAGACCTCGGGGGAGAGTCAAGGGATGGGTAGAGGCTGGGGAGTGAGATGAAGGGAGACCTCAGAGGAGTGTCAAGGGATGGGTAGAGGCGGGGTAGTGAGATGAAGGAGTCCTCGGGGGAGAGTCAATGGATGGGTAGAGGCTGGGGAGTGAGATGAAGCAAGGCCTCGGGGAGAGTCAAAGGATGGGTAGAGGCTGAGGAGTGAGATGAAGGGAGACCTCGGGGAGAGTCGAGGGATGGGTGGAGGCAGGGGAGTGAGACGAAGGGAGACTACGGGGAGAGTCAAGGGATGGGTAGAGGCTGAGGAGTGAGATGAAGGGAGACCTCGGGGGAGAGTCAAGGGACGGGTAGAGGCTGTGGAGTTAGATGAAGGGAGACCTCAGGGAGAGTCAAGGGATGGGTAGAGGCTGGGGAGTAAGATGAAGGGAGACCTCAGGGAGAGTCAAGGGATGAGTAGAGGCTGGGGAGTTAGATGAAGGGAGACCTCGCGGAGAGTCAAGGGATGGGTAGAGGCGGTGGAGTGAGATGAAGGGAGACCTCGGGGGAGAGTCAAGGGATGGGTAGAGGTTGGGGAGTGAGATGAAGGGAGACCTCGGGGAGAGTCAAGGGATGGGTTGAGGCGGGGGAGTGAGATGAAGGGAGACCTCGGGGGAGAGTCAAGGGATGGGTGGAGGCTGAGGAGTGAGATGAAGGGAGACGTCGGGGAGAGTCAAGGGGTGGGTAGAGGCTGAGGAGTGAGATGAAGGAAGACCTCGGGGAGAGTCAAGGGGTTGGTAGAGGCTGGGGAGTGAGATAAAGGAAGACCTCGGGGAGAGTCAAGGGGTGGGTAGAGGCTAGGGAGTGAGATGAAGGAAGACCTCGGGGAGAGTCAAGGGGTGGGTAGAGGCTGGGGAGTGAGATGAAGGGAGACCTCAGGGAGAGTCAAGGGATGGTTAGAGGCTGAGGAGTGAGATGAAGGGAGACCTCGGGGGAGAGTCAAGGGATGGGTAGAGGCTGAGGAGTGAGATGAAGGAAGACCTCGGGGAGAGTCAAGGGGTGGGTAGAGGCTGGGGAGTGAGATGAAGGGAGACCTCAGGGAGAGTCAAGGGATGGGTAGAGGCTGAGGAGTGAGATGAAGGGAGACCTCGGGGAGAGTCAAGGGGTGGGTAGAGGCTGGGGAGTGAGATGAAGGGAGACCTCTGGGAGAGTCAAGGGATGGGTAGAGGCTGAGGAGTGAGATGAAGTGAGACCTCGGGGAGAGTCAAGGGGTGGGTAGAGGATGGGGAGTGAGATGAAGGGAGACCTCGGGGAGAGTCAAGGGATGGGTAGAGGCGGGGGAGTGAGATGAAGGGAGACCTCGGGGAGAGTCAAGGGGTGGGTAGAGGATGGGGAGTGAGATGAAGGGAGACCTCGGGGAGAGTCAAGTGGTGGGTAGAGGATGGGGTGTGGGATGAAGTTAGACCTCGGGGTGAGTCAAGGGATGGGTAGAGGCTGGAGAGAGATGAAGGGAGACCTCGGGGAGAGTCAAGGGATGGGTAGAGGCTGAGGAGTGAGATGAAGGGAGACCTCGGGGAGAGTCAGGGGGTGGGTAGAGGCTGGGGAGTGAGATGAAGGGAGACCTCGGGGGAGAGTCAAGGGATGGGTAGAGGCTGAGGAGTGAGATGAAGGGAGACCTCGGGGAGAGTCAAGGGATGGGTAGAGGCTGAGGAGTGAGATGAAGGGAGACCTCAGAGGAGAGTCGAGGGATGGGTAGAGGCTGGGGAGTGAGATGAAGGGCGACCTCGGGGAGAGTCAAGGGATGGGTGGAGGCTTAGGAGTGAGATGAAGGGAGACCTCGGGGAGAGTCAAGGGATGGGTGGAGGCTGAGGAGTGAGATGAAGGGAGACCTCGGGGAGAGTCAAGGGATGGGTGGAGGCTGGGGAGTGAGATGAAGGGAGACCTCGGGGAGAGTCAAGGGGTGGGTAGAGGCGGGGGAGTGAGATGAAGGGAGACGTCGGGGGAGAGTCTAGGGGTGGGTAGAGGCTGGGGAGTGAGATGAAGGGAGACCTCGGGGAGAGTCAAGGCGCGCGTAGAGGCTGGGGAATCTGATAAAGGGAGACCTCGGGGGAGAGTTAAGGGATGGGTAGAGCTTGGTGAGTCAGAGGAAGGAGTTGTGGGTTTAGGGAGAGCGAGTTGTGGCATGTTTATCAAGCAAAGGACGAGCTGCTTCTATGACGATGTGGTCATGGGTTTGACTGGGGTTGAGGATTAGCTTTGGGGGATTAGAGAGGTAGTGAATTCAGAAGATGTCATCAGTCTGATGAGTGTGAAAATAAATGGAGGCTGGGGTGCAAGGGCAGAATAATTGGAGGCTGGAGTAGAGGGGAAGTGGATTGTGGACCGGCAGGGGCAAGGCGAGGCACAGGCTGGCTGTCCCTCAGTGCTAGACTGACAGCCAGTGTGGGCCAGTTCTAACTGACTGCATTGTCCACTGTTTGTTGTCGTCGTTGGGTCTGGTGGTAAATGAAGGAGTAGCACGGGGAGGAACCGGGTTCAAGCCCCCCACATACAGGTACCAGCACATGGAGTGGGCATGCCCATTCCCAATGTGTGTTGCATAGCAGAAAGCTGATTTTCTCAAACTTTTTCCTGCCAACCTCTGCCTGTCCACCTCATCTATCTACCCTTCTGCTGATTCCCCAGCCTCTCGGTATGGGGTGCATTCCTCCGCCCGTGTGTCAATGAATTGTGCTATGTTGT